>NC_138301.1:109910512-110510512 GCF_965601325.2 Salmo salar | reverse complement strand
CATTTCCAATGGAAGCAAATTAATCATAGTGGGCGGAACAAGCAAGGAGGTGGGCAGAGCCAAGCCACGTTCGGGCAAGTATTCGCATATTTCCGTTAGGAAACGCCTACTCTTTGAAGTGCACATGTGCAATAACTCAAACAGAAAACTGTATTGAGATCAAATGTTTAATCGATGAGAATATTAGCAGAAGGTTGGCCAAAATACATCTCACTCCATCTTCCCCCATTGCCGGCCACTGGGCTTCCTCTCATCACCATATTTGGTAGAGTGGAAACGCCAACCGGATGCTTCACATTTATACATGTGGTGAAATATTAGTCTCATTGTTCTATCTGTGAAACAACTGTTTGAAGTCTCCATTAGTACAATGCCATATACAAACACAAGAGGGCAGCACACACTAAATAATTGACCTTGAGAATGGTTACAAGGCACACAATTAAATGTTTTATTTAACCTTTATTTAACTAGGCAAGTCAGTTAAGAACAAATTCTTATTTAAAAGTTCAAGAACATTAAAGTTCAAATATAGGGTGGCCAAATCATATGGGATTCTATTATGAACTTAGAAACAATTCCTATTGATTGTGTATAATGTCACGTTAACTCAACAATGGCCATCCACACAGCAAAACGGCACCACGTAGCCAGGTCCAGCTGCATCATGAGGTAGATGTTAACAAAGACACTGAACAGAGGCAGCCAAGGCAGCAGGGGCACCTAGAGGGAAGAGGGACAGGTTAGTCATACTTTTACTGCATATCAAGCTGGATTATAAACTGGTTGTAAGAGATGAATAAACACTGGACCTGTTTAAATGAAATAAATACTCAGGAAGTGACCTTGAAGGTGAGGGCTTCCTTGCTCTCTGGTTGTCTCCAGATGATAATGACACAAAGGGTATAGAGCAAGGCCAGGAGAATCTGAATGCTTGTCATGTTCATCACATGAACCAAAATAAATACTTTCAGGTAGATATTAGGCATGCAATGCCATTCCAAAAGTTGCAACATTTAAGTGTTGTGAATCTGTAGATGTGGAGAAAATGGATATGGATTTTGCCTCCCTTGGTTTGATAAGCTTATTCATTTTTATAAAAAAATTCATTTAAAAATTATTAAAAAATAATTCCATCTACTGTTGAGAATCAACAAAGGCATAGAATGTCATTATCATAAACATTTATTTAGAAAAGACATTGAAAATACAGCTCATTTCTACATGACAGGCATATATTCACAGTATATAAAACCAGACCAAAAATATAATTGATATTTATGTGACAGCATTTAGAGTAGTACTGATCAATCAGTACTATGGCCTGGTATGAGTCTTGGTTTACAAGCCCCTGGTATCTGAGGCGGGTGGTATTTTCAGGCACTGGTTTCTTTGAGATTCTTACAAGTTCTCAAGAAACAGTAGGTTGTTAAAATGTATGTTAAGAAGCACAAGTATAAAACATCTTTGAATTAGTGTCCATTTGTATAATATACAGAATTATACAAATATGATACAGCTATACACATACTGTACATTAGTTATTACTGTACTACAACAACTCACTTAAAAGGAAAACTCCACACAAAACCTATTTTGGTATTTGTTTCATTAGTCCATTGTTGATATTGGCCCAACATCTTTTGCAAGTCAACAATCAAGTTTTCAAGATATCATTTTCTAAAGACAGAAATACAGTTGGTATGATGCATCAGTTTTTGGATGGTATTTTCCTTTAAGAAACCATAGAACTCAATTAGCCTCACCAACTCCCGTATCTTTACAGCTGAGCACAAATATACTTCAGATTTAGAGAGCAGATGATGTCCTTCCCTTGTGTCTCCAACGCACAGCATTTTGCTCAAGCAGCACCACAACTAGTGATTAATAGCAAATGGAATCACGAGTTGAAGTCGCAATCATTTGGTGGTGCAAAAGTTTTGCTATATAAAGTAAATCATTAAAGAAAGGGTACTTTAAAAACTGCACATGTAAGAACACAATAACATCTATAAAAGGACATTACTTGATTAACTTAATTTGAAAGGCATAAAAGAAAACTAAATTACATATATAAAACAATTCTACAGAATAGAATGTTTAGATAAAATGATGCAAACTCGACAGCTAAGCTTCCAAGAACAAGTTTCAACGGAAACTTAAAAAAAACATTTGCTAACATGTTTTCACAAGAATCTACAACTAAAGTTACATCAGTGGTAGGTAGTGCATGACCAGGACCGAAGTCAATGCCTTTAAGATTCAACACAGAGCCACTGAATAGACCCCCAGGGTACTGGTGTTTATTAAACATCTGTAGAGACAGCTCAAGCATTCGAGGCAGGCAGAGATCTCAAACTCAAGTATGTCCATATAAAGAAAAGGGTAGTTCTGATTTGTAAAGCCAAACTCCAGAGAGATAAACAGAGATACATGAAGGGTGGGGGTACAAGAGTACAGTACGGCCCAAAATATATCAAATGAAACTGACACAGCAGCCAGATAAGTGGTGTGGTGCCAGGATGTCGTTTCATCAACTTTAAGGTACAATATCTCCATGTATTCTTTGGATGAACCTAATATGCATATACTGCTTCAGTTACACAGGGACTAACCACCGTGAAGACAATAACTTACATCATTACTTTGACTATTTTACCATATGTTTAAAAACGGTTTAAATGACAAAGACATCACTGGCAACAGATTGTTCATAAATGCCTTCAGGATATTTAGTTCCCACGTCTCTGTGGTGATATTTCATCTTACAGAACAAGCTGACACCAACCATAAATACTCGTTTCTGCCACAAGGTGTACAAGGCCCTACTGTTAAATACATTGCTCTGTGACAGGTGATGGAGGACAGTTTGTCTACGCCAGCGATCTCCAAAACACCTGCATCAGGCCTTGATCCACTAAACCTGTGCTGTTGACCCAAGTACACTGAGGCCCTGACCAAGATTGTAAACCCCATAGACACACTGGTACTCTGTTTACACATGGCCCTTACCAACACTCCTGGCCAGTTGTAGTTCATATTGCTGCTGGACACCAGGGGATAACAATTAGAGGCACAGACAAAATCAAACTTGGAAGAGACTAACTTCTAATAAATAAAATCACTAGTGATGTTAATAGCAATGTTTCAACTGTTAAAAATATCATTCCTCAACTGTCCAATAAAGCTTAAAACAGAGATATACCAAAAACGAAAGAAAAAAAACAGATGAATTGTAGTGTCAGTCAGTTGAATTGTCTGCCTCCACTGCAGAGGTATAATGTGTGGGGTTTCCTCCAGCCCCTAGTCGTTCAGGGGCTCATCCCCTCCACCTCACTCTCGTCTCCCCCCAGGTAGATGGGCTTCTTCTTGGTCTGAAGGGCAGGCTCATATTTCCCAGGGGTGCTGCTGGTTGCCGCACTGCTGTGCCAGATCCCATAAAAGAAGTAGATTGTGAATCCTGAGGGAAGGAGTAAGAGGAATGGTTAGAGGAGTCCACACAAATTAAGTTAACATTCTGCTGCTCATAAAAACAGACTTAGCTTGTGATTCTATTGTGACTTTAGAAACATTTCCTATTGTATATAATGTCACGTTAACTCACCAATGGCCATCCACACAGCAAAACGGCACCACGTAGCCAGGTCCAGCTGCATCATGAGGTAGATGTTAACAAAGACACTGAACAGAGGCAGCCAAGGCAGCAGGGGCACCTAGAGGGAAGAGGGACAGGTTAGTCATACTTTTACTGCATATCAAGCTGGATTATAAACTGGTTGTAAGAGATGAATAAACACTGGACCTGTTTAAATGAAATAAATACTCAGGAAGTGACCTTGAAGGTGAGGGCTTCCTTGCTCTCTGGTTGTCTCCAGATGATAATGACACAAAGGGCACAGAGCAAGGCCAGGACTACACACACTGTGACCCACACAGGCTGAACCTCCATCAACTCATCCAGCTTCCCTGCCAGCACCAGACACAGCACAGTGATGAGCACAGCTAGAAAGGATGAAGAGAGAGCGCGAGTTAAAATTTGCTTTCTCAAAAAAAAGAGCTGCTTTGAAAACAACCAATGGTCAACCGCATAAGACGGTAAGTGTGGGTGAGAGAGGTGTCACTCACAGATAATGGCCGTGGTGGCATAGACGATGTTCCCGGAGGTCTTGGTGGGTAAGGCACCACTGGGGAAGAGGAGGAGGCAGGGGGTGAAGTTGTCCCTGAGAGGGCGGTCCTCCAGATCGTACTCATCTCCACTGTCCCCCCGGGCCACCTTCTCCCCTCCAACCAGCTCTTCTGTCTGACTGGATGAGCTCAGGGTGCCGGGCTGGTACCTGGACAGACAGACAGGTCAGTCTCCTGGAACATGGGAGGTATTCACACTGAGCATGCCATGTAAAATACCAGAAGCAAATCCAGTATAGGAGGATAATCACCATTTCAATATCACAAATGCTAGGTTAGGTATTAAAGTATGTTTAAAATAATGTGGTATAAGTCATCACCAACCTGAGGATAAGCACACAGATGGCCACTAGTGAGTAGGCCAGCAGTGTCCCTATGGACATGAGATCAACCAGGGCAGCCAGGTCAAAGAGGAAGGCCATCAGAGCTACAGGGAGAGGTGACAAATCAGCATTACCATCATACTCACTACATAAAGACAATCTACTCCATGAAGTTGGTTATTTACACTAGTTATTAAAAAACAATGGAACAAAAAACAGCATTCCATTGTTCAGAGAATATTTTTCTACGGTCTTCCCTCATGCTGCTGTACATTCCTACTTTCATACATAAACACAGAGAACAGCAGGAAATGACTACAGTGGAACCCAGAGGGAGTAGAGCAGAACCAGATGAATGAACAGAGAGAGGGTGGAGGGCTGAACTCACATGCCACACAGCCAGAGACGATAGTGGCTATCAGGGGGGTCTTGGTGCGCGTGTTCATGTGGGACAGGCCACGGAACAGGAGCCCATCCTCTGCCATGGCGTAGATCACCCTCGGCATGGGGAACATGGACCCAAGCAGGCTGGGAAAACAACAAACATTGACTACATAGCAAAGACAGAGTGACTTAAGTACCGATGAGCGTAGTGGATAGGTTAAGGGAGCTATAGAACAGTAGCCATAGTGTGATCTATCAGCCTAACTGACCTGGTGGAGAGAGCACAGAGGGAACCCACAGCCACGATGTAGCGAGCAGGATCCCAGCCCACGTAGGTGAAGGCCTCTGGCAGGGGGCTCTGGGTGTTCAGCAGGTAGTAGGGCATCATGAGGGTGAGGGCTGCAGACACCCCGAAGTAGGCGAAGAAACAGATGAGCAGAGAGGCCACGATGCCCACGGGGATGGAACGCATGGGGTTCTTAGCCTCTTCGCCTGGGGGAAAATACAAGGCAGCACTATGAGCCTTCCCTGTAGCTCAGTTGGTAGAGCATGGTGTTTGCAACGCCAGGGTTGTGGGTTCGATTCCCACAGGGGGCCAGCACAGGAAAAAAAAAAAAAAAAATGTATGAAATTGTATGAAATGTATGCATTCACTACTGTAAGTCGCTCTGGATAAGAGCGTCTGCTAAATTACTAAAATGTAAATGTAAAATGAGAGAGGACCACCAAAGAGAACTTCAACTATTTAAAATTGGCAACCATTTTAAAAGTGACATTTTGAATAACGGAATGTAAGTGACTCTTGAGAAGAAACGAGGACCTACCTAATGTTTAGCGCTAGCGCAAAGTAAATAGCTCAAATAACTTGATAAAGTACGACTAGAACTTATGTATAAATGCCTTTACCATTTTAATTTTGGACAATCTCTTATAAAATGGGTTAAAGTTATGTATAGTAACCCTAGGTGTAAAATAGTAAATAATGGCTACTTCTCAAAAAAGTATTAAACTGTCAAGAGTTTGTTTAGCTCTGGAGCAAGGTAAGTAACTCACTGGTAGTGGCGATGCAGTCGAAACCAACGAATGCATAGAAACAGGTAGCAGCACCGGACAGAATGCCACTGAGGCCAAAAGGAGCAAAACCACCTGAGCCAAACATCTTATCCACAACCCTGAGTGACAGAGAGGACACAGGGGGACAAAATCCAATTATATGGTTTTACTGTTATATTTCTGAAACCAAATGCAGAGATCAAACACAGCTAGTCACATACAAACATGATTTACTCCGTACGATTGGTTTATAATGGAATCTACAGCTAAATCTCAGCTGGTAGCCATATTAAATGAAGGACTCACTCCTGGGATATGCTGGAGGTGTTGTTGTAGTTGGGGTAGGTATTAACAAAGTCCTCCAGGGTGAGGTTCCAGTGGTCTGGGTCTCCCTTCACAAAGCCTGAGATGATGATGAAGCCCAGCACCACCAGGTTGACCCCAGTGAAAATCTTATTGATCAAGGCAGACTCACTCACTCCAAATGCCAGCAGCCCTGAAGGAAGCAACATGATGGCATGATTAACACAAATCTACATTTGTACATTGTCATTTGAGTCATTTATCCAGAGCGATGTACAGTTAGTGCTTTCATCTTCAAGGTAACTAGGTGAGAAATCAAGTCACATTACAATAGTGTACATACAGCTTTTATGACGGGGTTATTAGTTATGTGCTGCCTCCTCGGGCCCCAACATTATCCATGTTGGTTGACAATGCTGGAGGAGTCCTCACCAGTTAATAAGAGCACGATGATGAGTGCAAACAGGTCAGGGTATTCAGCCAGCACGCCCCCCGGGACCTTCATGGCCATGGAAGACCTGAAGAAGAAAGAGATCTTCTCCTCCACCAGATTATCAAATGTAGAGCTCCAGGCTCGGGCCACACTGGCTGTACCTTAAGGACAGAGGACCAAGGAGAATAAGTTAACATGACGTAAAACATCAACCAAACTAAAGAGGATAAGCCATCCTAGAAACAAGCCTCCATCCATGAACATAGTAGCGCAATGCGAAGCCGTTGAATGCTTCACTGATTTCCAATCTACCAACTCACCGATGACATAGGAGAGGATGAGGTTCCATCCCGTGATGAAGGCCCAGATCTCACCAACCGTCACATAACTGTACAGGTACGCCGAACCCGTCTTGGGTACGCGGGCGCCAAACTCGGCGTAACAGAGTCCGGCCAGCATAGAGGAGAGTGCAGCGATGAGGAAGCAGAGAACGATGGCAGGTCCAGCCTTCTCCCTGGCCACTTCACCAGCCAGAACGTACACCCCTGCCCCCAGGGTGGAGCCCACCCCCAAGGCCACCAGGTCCAGTGTGGAGAGGCAGCGGGCAAAGCGGGTTCCTTCATCGGAGAAATCCAGTGCCCTGCGTCGCAGCAGGATCCGGCCGAAGGAGGCCATCTTTTCTACCATGGTTGTCTGTGGAGGGAGCTGGGGCCGAGGCTGTGAAGCCGAGGCAGTGAAGCCGAGGCAGTTGCTGATCAGAGCAGTGAAAATGCGTCACAAGCTGAGATGCAGCAGGAGAGATCCTAAGGTCAAACACAGTGGAGAAGCAGATTCATGAGTATATAAGAAAGTATTTAGGCAAAATGTATGCTATTAGTTCTTGCTAATGACATGATTTTATTTTTCTACTTTGTTTTGTGTGCAATCCTTGTTTGCAAACCAACTGTCTCTGGGATAACAAACTGATTAACTGATTAGTTCTCGTGTGAATGAGAGAGAGCGAACAACATGAACATTCAAGAAAATTGCCCTGGCAAAGGAATAGCCTACTGCTAAAATGGCTAATATTTGGTCAAGTCGGGACATTACAATTCTGTTTGATGCCACACTAGTGGTTCCTCCTAATCTGGTAATTCCAGTAATTCTTTCATTTTGGGATTTGGTCCATGTTTTAAATTCCCCTCCTGCATGTTTCCAGACTACAGACAACCAAACCACACATTCTTCTAAGAAACAGCATGCTGGTACTATGGAACTTCCCAGAATTACATTTATTCACCTTAGGGATTTATGAAAATAAAAAACGAACTGACAGAGAGAGCTTTGATAAGAAGACATGGAAGCGAACACCAATATCTCTGTGCGTTGCAATCCACTTATAACCTTCCTGGAGGACTACTGAGTTAAAGACATGCTGACCAACTTTCAGTCATCAGAAACAATTGTTGTGTAGTCTATTATAAACTGGGTGGTTACAACCCTGAAGGCTGATTGGCTGACAGCCATGGTATATCAGACCACCTACCACTGGTATGACAAAACATTTATTTTTACTGCTGTAATTACATTGGTAACCCGTTTATAATAGCAATAAGGTACTTCAGGGGTTTGTGGTATATGGCCAATATACCACGGCTAAGGGCTGTATCCAGGCACTCCGCGTTGCACATCAGAACAGTCCTTAGCCGTGGTATATTAGCCATATACCACATTTCCCCTCGTGTCTTATTGCTTTATTATACTCTAGTACCGAATAGGCTATATTCTATCACATATTCAAGTCCATATCAAGTTTCCAAAATACAGATAGTAAAAATGTTTATCCTAATGAAGTGATACCACGTGGTAAGCCAACCACTTTGGCATTTAGCCTACAAAGATAAAAAAAAATAATCATATTACCAAGTTCAACACTGTCACAACACTGACACTGATTTTGTTCATGTTTGAGCCCCATGGCAAAATGTGTAGAATACCAGGAAATCATACTGAACAAAAAACATTTATGTCTGTACTAAAGCCCTTTTGTGGGTGGGCCTGGCTTCCCAGTGGGTGGGTCTATGACCTCCCAGGCCCACCCGTGGCTGCTCCCCTGCCCAGTCGTGTGAAATCCATAGATTAGGGCCTAATTAATGAAGTTCAATTGACTGATTTCCTTATATGAAATGTAACTCAGTAAAATCTTTGTAATTGTTGCATGTTGCGTTTATATTTTTGTTCAGTATAGCTTTAAAACTGCATTTTTTTTTGTTCAGCCCCATTACGAAATGGTGTAGAATAGCAGGAAACTAGCTTTAAAAGTATCTCTCCGCCAATGTCAAAATGTGTAGAATTGCAAGAAATTTGCTTTAAAACAGCTAAAGAAATCTAACATTTCCGTTTGGTGACTGTGCCATTGGCCACGCCCACTACCACACCCCTGTATGCATTACACATGTTGCACAGTACTTAAGGTCATTATGGCTACTGCTTATTCTACACATCTGAGACACTGGCTCTGCAGCAGCACACCACAAACACTCTACAAAGGCTGGAGACTTGTAGCTTAGCCTGTGACACTTAGGTCTATAATAATAAATGTGTACAGGTCCATTCTACATGTTGTTATCCATAGAACACAGTGCACAATCACCGGAAGAGTGATGAGAAAACTATTTGCAAACACAGAACAAAAAAGGAATGGCAGTATAAAATAAACATAGCCCCTGGCCTCTGAAGGTACTGGGAAATTAAAACAATTGTTCAAAAATAACAACTTTCATGTAAAGGGCATTGCGTCTGACACAGTCACTGATACAAACTGTCTACAGGGGGGAAAAAAATGATCGGGCTAGCAGCCGTGATTGGATCAGGATGGTGCTGATATGGGGCCAAGTAGAAAATAATTGCAGCCAACAATACTGTCTCCTTTACTTGGACAAGCACAATGGCTTCCCTCATTTAAGTCTGCATGGGCTTGGCATGTCCACCCTGTAACTTAAACCGCTGTTGTAAAACACGGAAAGCATGACTGTGCTCTCCAGGGGCTGATTTAACAATGAATAGTTATGCAAGACTGACATGCTGAAACAGATACCGAGTGCTCTGCTCGCCGTGAAGAGTTACACTAGCGATTAACCGCCTTGGGCCAGTAACCGAAAAGTTACTGGTTCGAATCCCCGAGCAGACTAGGTGAATAATCTCTTGATGTGCATTTGAGCAAGGCACTTATCCCTCCCTGGATAAGAGCATCTGCTAAATTACTCAAAATGTAAATGTAGCCATTTTAGAGTTAGGCAGGCCGCATCTCTGGCCCTGGGAATGTGCCCTCTGTGAGTCTCCCTGCCAGCGATTCATGCGCAGCGCCTGAGAGGTTTAGTCTTTTGTTCTGCCCACACAGTAAGCTCTCGAGATAGCCTCTTTGGTCTGGGTGACGCAGGGTGGCTGGCCTGTGTGTATGCGTGAGTGGATGTGTGAAACCAGGTTGTGAAGAAGCTAATGCTCAACTCTTCTAATGTAACGTCTGAAAGCTCAAATCAGACATGCTCGTTGGAGCCTCCAGGTTGAAAGGGTTTAGTGTCCATCTGCCCTTTTCTGTAATAGGTAGGCTGTAGTATACAATGGATAGAACTACTTCAGCAGACCCAAATTACTAGGCCTAGGCTAATTGGCCTAATAGCATTTGGATTGCATTTAGGCTTTTGCTGTGGTGCTTTTTACTAGCCCCCCACCTTCCCTCTGTAGTAGAGTAGGTAGTGAATATTAGATGCCTCACTGAGCTTTTGTAAACATGTCTAAAAGGATTATCCCAAGACTAACGAACCTGTTAATCTCATTAGGGACTGTTGCTCACCCTACACAAAGCATGTTATTGTTTTGACTCTCACTGTCAACAACATGTCTGTTTACTTCTTGACTAGCCTCTTCTCTGCCAGTATGATATGAGGTTATTATGATTAGCCTAGTTTTTTGTTATCATGGTGTCCTAAACTTGCTAGTGCTAAAAGTTAACACACGAAACAAACACACTGAAGACCAAATGATTTGCTTAGTTATTATAGTGTACAAGTAAATGGAAAGAGTGGGTTCCCTTAGTGGTTATAGACAGTGTTCCTGCCCACTGGTAAAGTTCACCATTCTTCTTTTTATACCCACATGGCAGTCATAGACACTGAAATACATAGATATTGACTAACATTAGAAAACAATTAGGCTTACACACAGTGTAGATGAGAAGACCCACAGAGATAATAATAAGGTGGAAGTAGTATGGTATGGGGGATTTATTGTCTCTCTCAGTCCCAGCGTGTGGGATAGAGAGGAGGGTTGGTCGACGGGTTGTTCTGCCGGTCACTTGCCCTCACCAGTCTCCAAAAGGGGGATTTGTAGAGAGATTGTGCAGCTTGATCAATATTGTACTACATTGTTGAGGAGAGTTATGCAAGTAACTAAAAAAAAACTTAGATTTTGCTCTACTCTTAAAAAAAACTAATTTTAACTGTAACAAGCATACCCATTAATGGGTGCACTGTTCAACATGACTGGATCAGAAAATTGCGGACCTGCATTTAATGTTCGACTAATGACTGCAGACTTCATGACCAGAAGAATCACGTGACAAACCGGGTCACCATGTAATGCGGGTAGAGTAGCGTTAATTGGGGAGTGGATACTTTTTAAGGGGTTTGTATAAATGCGGCGCTCTGTCAGTGTAGGGAATTCAAGAGTGTCCTTTCAGCATTCTAATCTCAGTGGGTAGCTCACCCTTGGAGCTACGTGATGGGCGGCTACATTTCATGTGTCATTGTCAATAGTTGTCCAGCTGTTTGAAGTTATGGAACAATCTGTTCTCTAGGCAAAGAAGGACATACTGCTGTGAGTGAACTGCGCAACCCCTCAAACCAATGGAACCAAGCCAACAGGGTCCCTCCCTCCTTCCTCAAGGTCCAATACATTCCCCATGACAACTGACCAGTCTAGGAAATACACCAGGCTAGGGGAAAATTTGCCCCCAAACATTTCTGAAAATGTCTCTTATTACCATGATGAAAGCATTTCTATTTCCATCGATCAGCTTAGAATACTAAGGTGAACAAATAAACACCTCCCAATGCAAAAAGCGACCCCTAGAAAGTGTCAGAAGGTGCAAAAAAATAGAACATAATTTGTCCTCTGCATAATGACCAACCTGAACATCAAACTCAGTGAGTGCAAATAAAAATGGAAACCTATTGCCAGCTAAACCATTCTAAAACAGGTGGGAAGAACAAGAATAGCTAGCTAGGCCTATTGAAAATGAGAGTGATATCATCCTGTTTATAGAAGTGACACCATCCTGCCCATGCACAACTGACATGAGACTGAAGTCAAACACCACAACTGTCAACACATGGTCCTCAATTTGAAAATTAAATTAAAAAAAAAAATGTTCCTACTGTAGTGGCTAGCTACAACTGTAAAATGCAGCCATCAAGATAACGTAAGCTACCTGCCAGTAGCCCAAACTGATGCAACACATCACAAGGCGCTAGCTGCAGCTAACGGACAACAGTCATGCCAAGCCCAAGGACCTGTCTATTGGCTACTAAACTCAGAAAAAAATAAAAGAAAACATCCCCTTTTCAGGACCCTGTCTTTCAAAGATAATTCGTAAAAATCCAAATAACTTCACAGATCTTCATTGTAAAGGGTTTAAACACTGTTTCCCATGCTTGTTCAATGAACCATAAACAATCAACATGTACCTGTGGAATGGTCGTTAAAGACACTAACAGCTTACACTGTATGCAATTAAGGTCACATTTATGAAAACTTAGGACACTAAAGAGGCCTTTCTACTGACTTTGAAAAACACCAAAAGAAAGATGCCCAGGGTCCCTGCTCATCTGCGTGAACGTGCCTTAGGCAGGCTGCAAGGAGGCATGAGGACTGCAGATGTGGCCAAGGCAATACATTGCAATGTCCGTACTGTGAGACGCTTAAGACAGCGCTACAGGGAGACAGGATGGACAGCTGATCGTCCTCGCAGTGGCAGACCACGTGTAACAACACCTGCACAGGATCGGTACATCCGAAGATCACACCTGCGGGACAGGTACAGGATGGCAACAACAACTGCCCGAGTTACACCAGGAACGCACAATCCCTCCATCATTGCTCAGACTGTCCGCAATAGCCTGAAAGAGGCTGGACTGAGGGCTTGTATGTTGTAAGGCAGGTCCTCACCAGACATCACCGGCAACAACGTCGCCTATGGGCACAAACCCACCGTTGCTGGATCAGACAGGACTGGCAAAAAGTGCTCTTCACTGACGAGTTGCGGTTTTGACTTACCAGGGGTGATTGTCGGATTCGCGGTTATCATCGAAGGAATGAGCGTTACACCGAGGCCTGTACTCTGGAGTGGGATCGATTTGGAGGTGGAGGGTCCGTCATGTCTGGGGCGGTGTGTCACAGCATCATCGGACTGAGCTTGTTGTCATTGCAGGCAATCTCAAAGCTGTGCGTTACAGGGAAGACATCCTCCTCCCTCATGTGGTACCCTTCCTGCAGGCTCATCCTGACATGACCCTCCAGCATGACAATGCCACCAGCCATACTGCTCGTTCTGTGTGTGATTTCCTGCAAGACAGGAATGTCAGTGTTCTGCCATGGCCTGCGAAGATCCTGGATCTCAATCCCATGGAGCACGTCTGGGACATGTTGGAACGGAGGGTGAGGGCTAGGGCCATTCCCCCCAGAAGTGTCCTGGAACTTGCTGGTGCCTTGGTGGAAGAGTGGTGTAACATCTCACAGCAAGAACTGGCAAATCTGGTGCAGTCCATGAGGAGGAGATGCACTGCAGTACTTAATGCACCTGGTGGCCACACAAGACACTGACTGTTACTTTTGATTTTGACCTCCCCTTTGTTCAGGGACACATTATTCCATTTCTGTTAGTCACATGTCTGTGGAACTTGTTCAGTTTATGTCTCAGTTGTTGAATCTTGTTATGTTCATACAAATATTTACACATGTTAAGTTTGCTGAAAATAAACGCAGTTGATGGTGAGAGGACATTTCTTCTTTTGGTGAGTTTATTACACTAACCTGTGAAAGTTGTCCATGATCGGTTTGCTAGTTAGCTACGTTAGTGCGCGTTCGTAAATGCACTCTGGCTATCTACTCCGATTTCAGAGCACTCTCGTGTGAGCGTGCAGAGCGCAGAATCATTTATGACTAACGCTCAACACCCGTTGAATATGGGCGGTGCCAGTAAACGTCGACAAAAAAAAAAATCGTTATTAAATTGTTGCCAGCAGCACAGTTGCAGTCACCAACGCTCTGGATAACATGAAGACAGACTAACCAGCGCTGCTAGGGCGAGTAAAATGGTCAGAGTGAGGTGTTCTCTCATTTTTGTCTCGAAGTAGCTAATAAGCTAGCCAACCTTAGCTTGGGTGCCGCTGTGAGGTCAGGACGCTCGGACCAACGCTACTCCTAGGCCAGAGCGTCCTGAACGCATCCATATTTATGCTACACACATCCACACAGTTCGTTGATGTGTAGTTTCCTAGCTAACTAGTTAAATATATACATTACATTGTTAACTAGTTAGATAACGTTTGCTAGTTGACTCAAGACTGTTTGTTTGCTAGCTAGCACGAACTGACTAAACAATAATGAACTGACACTTTTTCGCACGGCAGACAGTTGCAGTAATGTAAATTTTAACTGCACGTATTTAATGAAATTGATCATTACAATATTAGCAATATGTTAGTTAGCTATCGTCTAAAACAACCGCCTAGCGAGCAATGCTGGTAACGTTCGTTGTAAGATGTTAGGTTAGGTAACCATCTATTTGTTTCAAACAAATAAATACCACCGATCATTCTAATACCAAAACAATAACCATGAATGTATTGTTTCAAAAGCGAGTAACATGAGTACATCTGACAGCACACGAGAAATAATTGCGTCAGAGTAAAAGACTACGGAGGCTCGTGCAGTTCATGCAAACACATGGACCACGATATCAAAAGGTATAAAGCAGACATACTTTTCAATAAAATGTGTGATGTTTGCTAGCTACTTTACCGTTGCTCTTCACTCTGAAGTGTTCGGAGGACCTAGCCACCGCACGACAAAATACTGCTGACTTCCATAGGCTGATGAAACATCCCGATTTCCTTGGTGGAAATGTCCTTGTGGACGTTTTGATTTTCAGAGGGCGGAGCCAGTGACGTTTAAATCGTAGTATAAACAAGCCCTTCATTATGGGGTAGTGCTGTCAGGGGTTCTTTGGACCTCCACACCCTAAACCCCACCATAACCGTTACCTAACCATTTTACATTTCAACTTCAAAGGGGGGTATGGACGTCCCAAGGATTCTAGATAGCAGGGACCCTTCTTTGAGGGGTGGAGCAAGCCATTCATGAATTCCAGGGTGCTTCTCAATGTTCCAAAGTGGCTTCCTGTGTGTGTGTGTGTGTGTGTGTGAGAGAGAGAGAGAGAGTGAGAAAGATTACACAGACCCACAAATAATTCGAAAACAAATCAAATTTTGATAAACTATATTTTGGGTGAAATACCACAGTGTGCTATCACAACAGCAAGATGTGTGACCTGTTGCCACACGAAAAGGGCAACCAGTGAAGAACAAACACCATTGTAAATACAACCTATATTTATGTTTATTTATTTTCCCTTTTGTACTTTAACAATTTGCACATCATTACCACACTGTATATATACATAATATGACATTTGAAATGTCTTTATTCTTTTGGAACTTTTGTAAATGTAATGTTTACTGTTAATTTTTTATTGTTCATTTCACTTTTGTTTATTATCTATTTCACTTGCTTTGGTAATGTAAACATATGTTTCCCATGCCAATAAAGCCCTTTAAATTGAATTTAATTGAGAGAGGAGAACTCATCATATTCATGTCTCCCTCGCCCAGATACTAGTTCAGGCAGCAGCCTGCCATCCCCAAAAGAGGCTTACCCAAGTACGGAAAGAGAGGGTCATTCTCTTTTCAAGATCTTTCACTCCAGCCACTGTCCTGGTGCCAAGGACTTTTCACGATATCCGGTGTAGCTTTATCACCCAGATTAATAGAAGAAAAAAGGTTATTCATCTCCACCCCCAATGCCCTTGTGTGGAGTGTTAGAGGTGCAATGACCATGTTAAATGAGGTCATACTAATGGTGTCACCAAATATCTTTAGAACTAAACCAAATGGAAACAAATTAGTCATGTGGGCAGAACGAGCAAGGAGGTGGGCAGAGCCAAGCATGAGTTTATGAGATCCTATTGGCGAATTTTAGTATATATTTGCATATTTACGTTAGGGAATGCCTACTCTGTGAAGTGCGCTGTTGCAATAACTCAATTCGCCTTTTCACTCCTTCGAAACAATAACATTTTTAAAACTTTAGCAAAAGGTAAGGTCTACATATCTTAGTCCACTCTGTTCGTAACAGATTCTAGTTTTGGGAACAGAAAATGGTATTGAGATCAAATGTTTCATCGATGAGAAAATGTGCAGAATGTCAGCCAAAATCCATCTCGTTCCAGCTTCTCCCACTGCCGGACACATGGCTTCCATATTTGGTAGTGAGTGGAAACGCCAAGCGGATGCTTCACATTTTTACATCCGGTGAAATATCTGTCTCATTGTTCTGTGTTGTCACTATATGTATGACATATGGCCTCCCAAGTCCTCATATCTCATTGGGCATGCAAACTCTCCATAACAGACCATGATAAGAAAGAATAAAACAGGAATTAAAATATGCATTGATTAATTATATCCCGACAATGCTTCAATTGGCTAGTCTTTCTATTTGACTATTTTCAGTTTAACTTTGGTTAATACCCAACCTATTGTCCTTGCTCAGTGAAGTCTGCCTCCCTCAAGGCAGGCATTGAGTTGCTCTTTCAATTAACTTCCACTTTATCAAGCTAACAAAACTGCGTGTTTCCCTCAATAAAACAAGCGTCGTCACCACTAGCCTTACGGTCTGGGATGGTATCTCCATCTGCACCATTAACATAACACTGCTAATCTCACTACTGTCCCATACAGTTCAACAATTCTGCCCCCTTTCATTGCACAGGACAAGGCCTGTAGATCAAAAGAGAGGCTTGGTTCTTTTTTGCCATCAGTAGATATTCTCAGTCTCGATTGACATTAAACATAAACTATGCAGTTTTGGTAATGGATTCTCCAAAAACTCAACTCTTTACTTCACACATACATTGTTTTTGTTTAGCACTATATTCTAAGAAATATGACATGGGACATTATCTAAAGCATGTTTAACTGAAAAAGTATGTAGTGTTTGTACTCAAGCAATCTTTTATAGCATGAATAGCCCATTGTGAATCATTTCGTCCATCCACATCTCATCCCCTGCTATAGTAACTAACTGACCACACCTGCATACTGTATGTGGGGTGGCTACAAAGGAGCAGAAAATCCTATTAGTCTTAGTGCTACTTTCAATTAAATCTTAACAGATGGTTATTTGGGACAATTGTGTCGTATTAGTCAACTTTAATTAGATTTTTGAGCCATGAACCATACAGGTCAGGTATTTTTGGGAGAAGTTTAATCCCCTTGACTAAACTTTCCTCCCCCGTTAATCCCGCAAATTCCTAGAGTATGCTACTAAGAAATTAAAGTTAAAGTTTAACAGAGCAAGTAACCCCATACATCCACCCAACTACAGCACTCAGTACTTTGGTTGTCCATGGAGTGTAATCTTATATAACCATGCTGACCTATTTTTGAAGTTATTAGTTATACCAAGAGTTTACATTTTAACACAGATTATGATTGCTGGAAAATGCTTATAAAGGGAAAATACCTGGTTTATTAGAAAATATGACTTACTTTCAATTAAGAACTTAGTTTCCATAAACTAATCTCTTGGAGCAACAGGGACTATTCTACTTCCTTAATCAGCTGGACACATACGAGGCGACCTAAGAAATGACATTCTAGTTAAAAATCTAATTCAGGAAATAAACAGTATGGTCCTGTACAAGATGCATTAGGAAACACATATCCCGACATGAATTTGAAAAGAGCATTTAAAAGAGACAATTGGACATAGCCCTGCAGGCAGAGGGAATTTTATTTATGGTACAAACAAGGCAGCTCTTCTGAAAATGGAGATTAAATGTACATGATAATAATGAAGACAAAATACATAAGACAAAAAAGGCATTCAAGAAATACTTTAGGTCAATAAACTTCATGCCAAAAGCTTCTTTATCAATAAAAATGTGTGGATTATTCATCAGCCCCTTGTTTTCACAGTGGTTTGATTACCTGACATTACATTCCCATAAACAGACTGAAAACGATGCAAAGACTGATAATGAACAATTCAAGGCAAACAAAGATCTGATAATAAAAAGTAATCATAATAGAAAAATCTAACTGCAAGAGCATTTGGAAAGCCACAAATTCTTATTTCAATGGAAAATGCAAAGAAACATGGAATGTCATGTTAGAGGAAAACTATGGGAAGATCTCCCTTTAAAAAACATTTGTTTTCCAATGATGCTACATTTTGCTTAACTTTGGAAGGTACCATTGTTTACTGACATCCAGAGATTTTAATCATACAATTGGAGAAACAATTTTGGTTACTGTGGGTACCAAGGGACAGAGATACATTATGATTGAATACTTAAAGGTAAGAAATCAGACTATTACAAAAGTGAAACGTCTCCAGAAGGAATGACAGAAATAGGTATTTTTTCTTTATTGATGTGCGAAGAAAAATAGGTAACCCATTAACTGGAATGACAGAACCATGAACACATAATCCTTTAGGCTATGCTGGGCAGAGAGAGTATACCAATTTCCCCTCAAACAGCTATGTATTTTCTATTAGGTTATCATATATACTTTACACGTAGACACAGCCAGTCTTCTATGGATGAAGATCATTAGAGAGACAGATTGTGATTTGTGGATTAAATCATTCAAGAAAATAATTTATTGAGGGAGGGACAAAGACAAGTGAAACAAAACTAATGTCGCTGGGAGGTTGGGCAGATTATGAGGCATAGCTGGAATTGATACATAGAGGTGGACCCAACTACAGTGCCAAATGCAATGTTTTTTAGGGGGAAAATTCAGATACAGATTTTAAAAAAAATTGAATTTCTGTTTATATGTAAATCTGCAACAATGTACTAACTTCCCTGTAACACACCCCATTTAGTGTGCTTGGCTACACACATAACAGGGCTGCAGAGGGCCGTGAACCGGTGTTGCTGGGGTATCTAGAAGAATATACATGTATATACAGTACAAGGCATTAGAGAGACAGAGGCAGCTGTCAGAGGTGGCTGCGGCTGCAACGTGGATAGGGCTCTGTATGCTTTATCGGGACGAGGTGATAAATCAGACGGGTTCTGGCCGGTGCTATGCACATCTCGCCTCTGGATCACTGGATCTGGAGCCCAAACAATTGTGCCACATATGATCAGATATCATCTTTCCATTAGTGAAAGAGATGTTCCACACATTATGTAAAGTCAGGTCAGATTTTTTTTTTTTAATACTAATTAAGCAGCACAGATATAATAGCTGTGTGAACTGTCAGTAAAATCACAAGATTTTGTGGCCATGCTATCATCTGACTTCCAAAAGATTTGTGTTTAAAATGTAAATAGACAGTCAAACTTACTTCATACCTGTATAAAAAGAGAATAAATAGAATCAGTAAACACACCACTCAATTCACCATACACAGTAGTATATACACAACATATCAAATAAAACAAGTACTGCACTACTTTGAATGGCAAAGAGCTCAGTGGAAAAATAACAGAGGAGAGCAGAACAAGGAAGAAGAGCAGAAAGCAGTCATTTCCACACCCCATTGTCAAACCCAAGTCCAAACCCAACGGCCGTACCTTTCCGGGAATGTAGTTACGGTCAAGGCTCTCGTCCTGCAAAAACATGTGAAGACAGCGCTCGTTTTGAGCAAGAGGATGACCTGCAATTCTAGAAAAAAAGAGAAAGACATGAATTTATAGATAAAGATATGCATTTAAACATCTTGCCGACTGTGCATTTAAAAATGGTGTCTAAAAATATGACTGAGTTATCTACACCAGCAGAAGCCAATTCCAAATCTGCCACCACAACACTGTTTCAGCTTACTTCACATTATTACAAAAAAGTTGATCTTGGTTTGATCAAAATGTGTTTTCTCCTGGCATCGGTTGTCTCAAGATGATCCTCTAATGTTTAGTAAGTTAAGACCCACCTGTTGATGAACTGCTCAAGACCCACACGTCGCTCTTCGATGAAAGCCTCTTCAAAAATGCCTTCATCCCCACGGAAAGGTAGCTGTCTCTTCAGTGCCTTCCCAGGCAAGGGCGGCACTACAATCTGGAATAAATCAATAGCAATGCATTTAGTCCATAGCCGTTAAAATAGCTGATTAACTTAACCATGACTAATTAATTACAAAATTATTTCTCTAACTAATGACATTAGTAATGTAATAAGCAACTTATGTAGACGTCACCATTGAGAAAAACTCTACTGTAATGATATGTAGATACAGTATATATTATAGTCCATCAATATAGGTCCTACCAAAAATACATTTTACCCAAAAACAAATAGCTAATCCTTCACTCACCTTGCTGTCTCGCTCCAACTCATTCTTCAACCACTCAAAGTCACTGTATCTTCTTCGCACAATGGAATCCTTCAACTTAAAAATCGGCAGGTTTGTCTGCATTTAATGAAAACAGAAACAAGAATATTCTCGTCAAGAGACAGCCGACAAGTATATAACTAACGTTAGTTAACCCTGTTAGCCTAAAAGGGCTAGAAAGTTAACGTTACCTCAAAAGCTATTTTAATAACTTCCCTAGCTGACAATGCTAGGTTATCTAGCTAGTAGGCCCGTTCTTAATACCTCAGTGAGTAGGCCGGACTAAATCCCGGGCCTCGATTTTCATCCACCTAACGTTAGTAAGCTATAACTAATTAGCTAGCTGAAAATGTTTGTAGGTTTACCTTGATATCTAACGACAGATATTCATCTTCAGCAACCTACCCGCATACGGACTTCGTAAGTTGTGAAACGGTTCCGCCCGACTCCAACAGTTTGTGGGTCATAAACGTCAATTTCCAGAAAATTGCTGGGGGGACCATAAGCATCCGTCAGGTCCTGAGGCTTTGAATTTAACCGGCGAGTATCAGCCACTGTGGGATCTGACATTTTCCTTATCCGACAACCCAGTGAGTTCACGTCAGAACACTCAATACTGAGAAATAATTATTAGATCTCCCCTTTCATTAATTTGATGTGGTATGCCAATTTAAATGTGGTGTAAATGAATCTACCCAGATTTAGAGGGCCACCCTGTGCCCTCTCTCGCTACACACACCCAGCCACACTGAGGGAGTTCGATTAAGTGCACCGTGACGTAAAAAGGGTAAAAGCGGTGTCGAGGAGCACCCTCTCAAATGGAACAGTAATCTGCGCCAGTCGGCCATGTGTTTTATCAACAAGGCAACAGTATGTATCGTTCAAAAACAAACAGTATCTCCTTTCCTTAAAATAGATGCTCAAATGTTCCAACTAGTTTTCATTGGGAAGGTAGATAAAGACTTTTAAAAGAGCAATACATGTTGCATGTGAAAACACAGAATCCTACAAATTACTCCACGTGCTTAACCTTGGTTTTGAGCCGACTTTCGGTGTCGGCCTAAACGGGTTCTAAAACGAACGCAATCAACGCTAACCCGGTTCACCCCGGGAATGCCCGGGGAATTAATAGAATCCCCACACTGACTGAACGTGCCCCAGTATCTAATGCGATCAGTGATTCTGGAAATGTCATAAAATAGATTCAAACGCCTCAAACTTTAGACAAACATACTGTACATGTCATGCAGTGTTTTTAGTTGAAGTTTGTTATTTGTCAGATAAACTCATTCCTGGGGGGGGGGGCTAAAGAAAGCAGGGATCAAATGTGATTAATTTGAACACATGAGACACAATTCAAACATTGATTTATTCAAATATAGTTGTAAAATAAGCAAACAGAGGAATTAGCCAATTATAACAATTGCTTATATAACTATTTTCTTAAAACCGCATTGTTGGTTAAGGGCTTGTAAGTAAGCATTTCTTGGCTGATTCACATGATGTGTTGTTGTCTACACCTTCT
Organism: Salmo salar; assembly: GCF_965601325.2. Lineage (NCBI taxonomy): Eukaryota > Metazoa > Chordata > Actinopteri > Salmoniformes > Salmonidae > Salmo > Salmo salar. The sequence continues at coordinate 110,488,644 of NC_138301.1, read as the reverse complement.
TCCCTTTGTGCTGTTGTCTGTGCCCAATAATGTTTGTACCATGTTTTGTGTTGCTACCATGTTGTCATGTGGTGTTGCTACCATGCTGTGTTGTCACCATGCTGTGTTGTCATGTGTTTCTGCCATGCTATGTTGTTGTCGTCTTAGGTCTCTCTTTATGTAGTGTTGTGGTGTCTCTCTTGTTGTGATGTGCGTCTTGCACTATATTTTTATTTTGAATCCCCCGTCCCCGCAGGAGGCCATTTGCCTTTCGGTAGGCCGTCATTGTAAATAACTGACTTGCCTAGTTAAATAAAGGTTAAATAAAATAGAAATGTCACGGTAAATCAAATCAAATTGTATTTGTCACATGCGCCAAATACACCTTACAGTGAAATGCTTACTTACAAGCCCTTAACCAACAATGCTTTAAGAAGTTAAGAATAAAAAATAAAAAAGTGTTAATTAAAAAATGGATAAGTAAAAAATAGAAAATAGAAAATGAAAGTAACAAATAATTAAACAGCAGCCGTAAAATACCAAGCAAGGCTATATACAGGGGGTACCGGTACAGAGTCAATGTGCCGGGGGGGCATCGGTTAGTCGAGGTAATTGAGATAATATGTACATGTAGATAGAGTTAAAGTGACTACTTATAGATTATAAACAGAGAGTTGCAGCAGCGTAAAAGAGATGTCTGGGTATCCCTTTGATTAGCTGTTCATGAGTATTATGGCTTGAGGGTAGAAGCTATTAAGAAGCCTTTTGGACCTCGACTTGGCTCTCCGGTACCGCTTGCCGGTCGGTAGCAGAGAGAACAGTCTATGACGAGGGTGGCTGGAGTCTTTGAACATTTTTAGGGCCTTCCTCTGACACCGCCTGATATAGAGGTCCTGGATGGCAGGAAGTTTGGCCCCAGTGATGTACTGGGCCGTACGCACTACCCTCTGTAGTGCCTTGTGGTCGGAGGCCAAGCAGTTGCCATACCAGGCAGTGATGCAACCAGTCAGGATGCTCTCGATGGTGCAGCTGTAGAACCTTTTGAGGATCTCAGGACCCATGCCAAATCTTTTCAGTCTCCTGAGGGGGAATAGGCTTTGTCGTGCCCTCTTCAGGACTGTCTTAGTGTTTGGACCATGATAGTTTGTTGGTGGTGTTGACAACAAGGAACTTGAAGCTCTCAACCTGTTCCACTATAGCCCCGTCAATGAGAATGGGGGCGTACTCGATCCTCTTTTTCCTGTAGTCCACAATCATCTCCTTTGTCTTGATCACGTTGAGGGAGAGGTTGTTGTCCTGGCACCACACGACCAGGTCTCTGACCTCCTCCCTATAGGCTGTCTCATCGTTGTCGGTGATCAGGCCTACCACTGATGTGTCATCGGCAAACTTCATGATGGTGTTGGGAGTCGTGCCTGGCCATGCAGTCATAAGTGAACAGGGAGTACAGGAGGGCAATGAGCACGCACTCCTGAGGGGCCTCCGTGTTGAGGATCAGCGTGGCGGATGTGTTGTTCCCTTCCCTTACCACCTGGGGGCGGCCCGTCAGGAAGTCCAGGATCGATTTGCAGAGGGTGGTGTTTAGTCCCAGGGTCCTTAGCTTAGTGATGTGCTTTGATGGCACTATGGTGTGGAATGCTGAGCTGTAGTCAATGAATAGCAATTTCACATAGGTGTTCCTTTTGTCCAGGTGGGAAAGGGCAGTGTTGAGTGCAATAGAGATTGCATCATCTGTGCATCTGTTGGGGTGGTATGCAAATTGGAGTGGGTCTAATGTTTCTGGGATAATGGTGTTGATGTAAGCCATGACCTGCCTTACAAAGCACTTCATGGCTACAGACGTGAGTGCTATGGGTTGGTAGTCATTTAGGCAGGTTACCTTAGTGTTCTTGAGCATAGGGACTATCGTGGTCTGCTTGAAACATGTTGATATTACAGACACAGTCAGTGAAAAGACTTGCCAGTTGGTCAGCGCATGCTCGGAGTACACATCCTGGTAATCCGTCTGGCCCAGCGGCCTTGTGAATGTTGACCTGTTTAAAGGTCTTACTCACATCGGCTACGAATAGCGTAATCCCACAGTCATCCGGAACAGCTGGTGCTCTCATGCATGTTTCAGTGTTACTTGCCTCGCAGCGAGCATAGAAGTAATTTAACTCGTCTGGTAGGTTTGTGTCACTAGGCAGCTTGTGGTTGTGCAAGCCCTGCCACATCCGACAAGCATCGGAGCAGGTGTAGTACGATTCAATCTTAGTCCTGTATTGATGCTTTGCCTGTTTGATGGTTCGTCGGAGGGCATGGTTCGTCAGATGGGATTTCTTATAAGCTTCCGGGTTAGAGTACCGCTCCTTGAAAGCGGCAGCTCTAGCCTTTAACTCAGTGTGGATATTGCCTGTAATCCATGGCTTCTGGTTGGGGTATGTACGGACAGTCACTGTGGGGATGATGTCATCGATGCACTTATTGATGAAGCCAGTGACTGATGTGGTGTACTCCTCAATGCCATCGGAAGAATCCTGGAACATATTCCAGTCTGTGCTAGCAAAACAGTCCTGTAGTTTAGCATCTGCTTCATCTGACCACTTTCTTATTGACCGAGTCACTGGTGCTTCCTGCTTTAGTTTTTGCTTGTAAACAGGAATCAGGAGGATAGAATTATGGTCAGATTTGCCAAATGGAGGGCGAGGGAGAGCTTTGTACGCGTCTCTGTGTGTGGAGTAAAGCTGGTCTAGAGTTTTTTTCCCTCTGGTTGCACATTTAAGATGCTGATAGAAATGCTGTAAAGCAGGTCTACCTACACCTGTTGTATTCGGCGCATGTGACAAATAAAATTTGATTTGAATACATTCTTGAAAACAAATGAAGTTAGAAACACTATCAGATTCAATTTACAACATTATTTGATATACTGTATATGAAGTGTCAGCTGGCCAGTCAATTCCAATGGTAGGATTCAATGGCGATTTTAGCATGTAAATCTTGGTGGGGCTAACTCCCCACATTTAAAAAAAAATATATTATTTATTTAACCTTTATTTAACTAGGCAAGTCAGTTACAAATTCTTATTTACAATTATGGCCTACCCCAGTAAAACCCGGATGACGCTCGGCCAATTGTGTGCCGCATGCCAGCAAAGCCACTACACAACACTAAACAATACATTCATTTCACTATAATGGTGACAAATGGTGCCCACAAACAGTTAGGGCCTACATAAAGCTGTCCCAAAAGATCTTTCTTTTCAGCACAATGTAGTGCATCCTTACCACTGTTACACCTGGCTATCAGCGGAGCCTTGAATGGCAGCGAAACAGTTAATTCACCCTCATTTACTGCCTTTAATTTTTAAAATAATAATAACAACAATGGGGGGCATATGAATGCTTTTACAAGACAATGAATGCTTTTACAATAGTCGATGATTACATTTCTCTAAAACAGGCTATAGGCTACATGTGCACCACAAAGTCAGAACAGTAGGCTAAATTGTGAGGGGGAAAGGTATCAAATTATTAGGTTGAGGCACATGGGCTACTAACAGTTTACTACATAACACACACTTAGTATTACTTTTTTAGCTACAGTATACATATCTTCCTGGCATATTACATCATTTATGCAGCAGCATACAAGACATTTTTGGACTCACCTTGTTGTACTGTACTCACTTGAACAGGAAGGTGGCAAGGGGGTCCTTCATGGGCACATTTTGTCATCAAACTTTGTAATCAAAGTATGGCATTCTCTGGATTTATGGTGCTTTCAAGACAACTGGGAACTCAGGGAAAAAAGAAGGTTGAATCATGACATCAGTGATTTTCAGGACGGAGCTCTAGAAAGAGGCCCGAGTTCCCGACTTGGAATTCCGAGTTGGATGACTGTTCAAAACGTATTTTCCCAATCGGAGCTAGTTTTTTTCCAAGTTCCCAATTGACTTGAACTCACTGAAATCTGAGATTTCCCAGTTCCGAGTTTCTAGTTGTCTTGAACGTGGCAGAAGTCATGCTGGATTGACAGCATGTCCAATGTTGAATGTTTATCCTTTTAAGCTTGGAAAGAGACCCTTAAACCCAGACTTGGACCACGCACCCACAACACTGAATAGCAGGCTAGTGATTGCTTTGCAACGCTTGCAGTTAACCACTGATTCCTTTCAAACCACTCATTATTGAATTTGTGATTTCTAACTTGTTGTGTAATGTTTTTGTTCAATGGCTGATGAGCACCGATACTTTTGAGCTATAATTTCTATTCATAATTTTTCTTCATATGACAAGGCTTGAAAAGGATTTGCCAGCTTGCTAGCTAAGATTCTGAAAGAATGATGTTGACATAATCAGTCCAATCAAAGCTATGGTAGATTTAACGTCATTTATCCGTGGCCAATTATTATAATTATTTTTTATTTAACCTTTATTTAACTAGGCAAGTCAGGCCAATGACCTTGACCCTTCTTGGATGGGCACCTCTAATGTAACTCTATGGCAGCACCCAAGGGGCTAGAATTTTATAGCTCTACCTGTAGATTTTGTGGTGATGTAGTGTCCCCATGACTGACAGAACACTGAACCAATCACGGCGCAACTAGAGAACCTTAACAAACCCTACGCTCCACATTTTCCGCTGGCTGCCCCACCACCACAGAAAGCCCTGAGCTAGGCTGAAACACCTGCACTTTGGAGCTGCCTTACATGCTGACCAGACCGCTCGTGCGCATGCATGCACCATCGTGCACATGTTGATTTTGTCCACCCACACCAGACACAATCAGGACATGCAGGTTCAAATATCAAACAAACTCTGAACCAACTATATTAATTTGGGTACAGGTCAAAAAGCATTAAACATTTATGGCAATTTAGCTAGCTAGCTTGCTGTTGCTAGCTAATTTGTCCTGTGATATAAACATTGGGTTGTTATTTTACCTGAAATGCACAAGGTCCTCTACTCCGACAATTAATCCACAGATAAAAGGGTAAACCGAGTTCATTTCTAGTCATCTCTCCTCCTTCAGGGCTCTTCTTCTTCGTTGGACTTTATATTGCGGTTTGCAAGCAACTTTAAGGTGCATTGCCACCACCAACTGGACTGGAATGTGGACCTCAGTTCATCTTTCAATCACCCATGTGGGTATATGCTCTTAAAAACCAATGAGGAGATGGGAGAGGTGGGACTTGCAGCGCATCAAGTGTCACAAATAGAACCAAGTTCTATTTTATCGCCCGGCTACGCAGACACTCATTGACTCGCGCGAGCAGTGTGGGTTCAATGATTGAATAACATGTATGTGTAAAATTATTTTGCAAAGCTCGCGCACGCGACAAGAGCGGTGTGGTCAGCATGTTACTCAAGAAAGCAAAAAAAGAGACCATGTTTGTCTGCAGCTTTATTATCTCAATGACTATGTTATTTTTTTTTTACATTGTTTGCAAACTGATATGACTCAAAACAGGTGGGGCATCTGCACTGAATGACAGGTCACCACTGGTAGGATTACAGGATATCATGCAACATTAGGAGGCAACGTTTATCATATGTATTTCAGAGGAAATAGGCAAACAGCCTATAGTAATTTTTATAGCAGTAGCCCCCGCTTGGAAACAAAATTTAAAGAAAATAATATTACAATCAGATTTTAAAAAACAGATTAAAATATACCTTATGGAACAGCGGGGACTGTGAAGACATATACACAAAGGTACAGACACACGCATACAAGCGCTAGCACACGCTCTCTCCACACACGTACATTGTAATATTGTTGTATGGTGATATTATACATTTTGTATTGTAGATATGCAGCGGTGTAATAATGTTGTATGATGTACTGTTTTATCTTTTGTACTACTTTATCTTTTGTTTTATATGTAATGTAAGTGCCTTAATGTGTTTGGACCCCAGGAAGAGCAGTGGGTATCCCTAATAAATGTAAATACAAGCTAGTATAAGATACCATTTTAATAAAAGTATAGGCTAATATTCAACATGTCAGATGCTCACTCTATTCCAACGAGATACAGTGTGCAATAGTACAATTTCAATTTCACAAGGGATTGTTCATAATATTAAAACTGTCAGCTGAACACAATCAATTCCAACCATGTTTAACCCTGTGCCCATCTTTTCAGCTGCTAAGATCATTTTTTCATTAGCTTGTATATGCTATAGATATCATTTTTTTTATATGACATTATTAGAAACATTTTAGACATGCACGCTAAGTAGCCTAGCTCATAACGCTACTATATTGTATGTGGTCAGTTTGTGTAATTAACAGCTTTTTTTCTTGCAATAGAAGGAGGGTATGCCATTATTGCAATGTTCAGTGCATTTTACGTTTTATTCTCTCTCAAAAATCGATGCATTTTAAAATCTTTCAAGTGGTTGAACATCAAACAAAAATGCTTGCATTTCTTACAGATTGGGTGCCGTAATATTAAGGATGTTCATATGTTAAAATTCGAAAACAAATATGATAGAAACTCCCTTTAGCCCTTGCATACACCAATCTAATACATATTATCAATGAGGGGGAGCAAGCAAGTGCACACCTAGGGGAGAAGGGTAATTAGAATGCAGCCTTTGTAAGTCTCACTCAATACCAGCTTGTTCATTTTCACTTGTGACAGGAAAAGTGGAAGCTGAGGAGGAGCATGTGGAGAGGCAATCTGACTGGTCTGTTAGGATGGAGAAGTTGCTCTCAGATTCACTGACACTGCCAGTTTGGGGAACCAGACTGTACTCACGAACAGGACAGGCAAGCTCAGTGAAGTTAGGCTGGAAGCACATGGCTTTGGAGATGGGAAGCCAGGCCTTTAAAGGTAAAGGTTACATGTAATATGTGAGATATAAGATGGGATTTACACTGTAGATAACAGTAATAGAGAAACAAAGATTATAATGAAGTGCAATGCATGGGACCAGGGATAAATATTACCTCTACATTGTCATCTAGGTTCTTGCCTGGATTAGGCACAATGGGGATGAGGATGAATCTCAGTCGTTCTCTACAAAGAGAGAGGTTCAGTTCAGAATCAGAGTATCACTTTTTTTCAGAGGAAGAATGGAGGAGACTTTGATTTTTTATAATGTAAACTATACCCCTTGATTTTAGTCTTTATTAGGGGCCTAAGTGTGGTGTTAACTTCTGTTGGCAAACCCACCTTTCCCTGTAGACCAGCATGCAGGCCAATATCAAGAGTGTCATGGTACCCACTAATGACAGCACTGGCTTCCACACAGACATTGAGCTGCCAGATATGTCTAGGCCAAAGAGAAAAGTTGACATGACAAAGTCCTGACAGAAGTCTGAGCACAACTTTATAACCATAAAGCAAAGCAGAGATTTTGTATGTATTTACCTGTGATGTTATTTCCATTCATGGAATCCCATTGAATGGGCTGACTCCATTCACTCCAGAAGTTGGACTCGCCACACATGTTGTTTACTCGTGCTCTCACTTGAAACTCATATCGACTGCTCTTTAAGGGGAAAGCCACAGCATACTTCTGTTCCTTGCTTGGAGTAGATGTCTGAAGAAAGGAACAAAGAGAGAGTGGAGGAGAGAGAGAGTTTTTTCAAACATTTGTCCAGTATTTTGTTGAAAAATGACCAGTAGGCTACAGTGTCCAAACAGTGGTCCAACTCCTGAGTCCTGACCCATGCCCACCTTCCACTTGTCGCTGTTTATTCTGTAGCGAACTTCACTCTCAATGCAGGCGGTTTTCTTGCTGTTGTTCCAGTACAGATTCAGCTCTGGGTCTTTGTTCATCTCAACTGACAGGTTGACAGGCGGGTAAAGCTTCACTAGAAAAAGCGTTAAGGAGGGTCAAATGTTAACGACACATCAAATGAAGATTGAAATAGGAAAAACACACGTTAAAAAGCCTAAAGTAAGATGACTATTGCTCTTCATGTTACATGCTGTTCTGTATGTAGGGTTCTGATTTGATTGAGAAAAAGAACATACCCATGCTTTTCAGGTTATGCATCTGCACATAACTGTTGTTCTGATGGACCAGCTTGGTTGTCAGTGTTCTAAACCTGTCAGACTTGTCATAGGACAGTCTACATCCCACAGCATAACTCTTCTCCTGGAGATATGTTGTGCACTCCTCCATATTCCCTTTGATGAACCTAAACACATACCATGTGAAAATGATGGATGAGAATTAGTACCAAAGTACGGATATTCAAGATTTGACAGAGATACACTCCCCTCCATATGTATTCTGATAGTGAAGCAATTATACATGTTTTGGGCTCTATACTCCAATATTTTGGATTTGAGATGTTTCCTATGAGGCAACAGTACAGAATGTCAATTTTTATTCAAGGGGATTTTCAAACATAATGTATGTATTTTACAGTTTAGAAATGAAAGCATTTTATGTATCGAGTCCCCATATTTGAAGAAGTCATAAGTATTTGGGTAAATGAACTTAAGCATTATAGTAGTCAAAGTGACTGTACAAACGTTTTGGTTGTTTTGAGGTATATTTGGCCTACTAGCAACTGAATGGTGAATGATGACTGGAGTCATTTTCTTTCTGTGATAAGATGTTTCTGAACACTTCTAAATGAATCCTGATAATGCCATGATTAAGAAAATAAATCATGAATAGTGATGAGTGAGAAGGTTATAGAAGCTACAAAACATACTAACCTCTCACCATTACCAATAACAAGGGAGGTAAGCATTTTTTAGGGGGTATGAGCTTTGTGCCTCTACCTTTCTCACTCATCATTATTCAGGATTCATGATTATCCATAATCATCATAGTATCCACATTAATGTAGAAGTGTTCGGAAACATCTTCTATTCTTAATTACAATAAAAGTTACTCCAAAATGACATAATACATTATTCACCATTCAGTTCTTATTGGGCTAAATATAATACGAAATACAACCAAAACAAAATGAAAATGCATTCAACGAGTTTGTAGAGTTACAAGGTTGATGTGGTCATTGAGTGCTAGGAATATGAGACCAAATACTGAACTTCTGACTACTTTAATACACTCCAATTGAATTTGTCCAAATTTCTTCAAATGGGGGTACTAGATACATGTAACGACCAAAATAAAGGAAACACCAACATAAAGTGTCTTAATAGGGCATTGGGCCATCACGAGCCAGAACAACTTTAATGCACCTCGGCATAGATTCTACAAGTATCTAGAACTCTATTGGAGGGATGTGGCAACATTCTTCCACGAGAAATTCCATCATTTGGTGTTTTGTTGATGGTGGTAGAAAACACTGTCTCATTTGCCACTTCAGAATTTCCTATAAGTGTTCAATTGGATTGAGGTCTGGTGACTGAGATGGCCATGAAATATGGTTTACATTGTTTTCATGCTCATCAAACCATTCAGTGACTTGTGCCCTGTGGATGAGGGTATTTTCATCATATTGGGGCATAACCATGGTAGCCAAAATAATGGTCAAAATAATGCCCTGCCCAGCATTTTATACATGATCCTAAGCATGATGGGATGTTAATTGCTTAATTAACTCAGGAACCACACCTGTGTGGAAGTACCTGCTTTCAATATACTTTGTATCCCTCATTTACTCATGTGTTTTAATTATTTTGGCAGTTACCTGTACATAAAGTGTTCATTTGTAAATGGTAAAAAAAAAGATACAGTATGAACATACCCTCAAATAAAATGTGTAATTCTGTACTGTCACCTCATATGAAACATTTGTTCTAAAATAAAAAATGCTGGAGTTTAGAGCCACATTTAAAATGGTAGCTTCACTGTCCACAAATACATATGGTAAGGAGTGTAATAACAATAATATATGAATTCATATAGAGTCTCAAAGTACCTTTCATTGTATGGGGAAAACTCACTCACCTCAACCACCACCAATGTGTGGCACCACATCACAGTGATGCACGGCAAGCATTTTGGACAAAGACCTCAACACCCATCACATTGCACTAACCTGTTGCTGAAAAAGGTGAAGTTGACCTCTGGGATCCTCTGTTCACTCCAGATGCAGTTGACATAATCCAGATTAATGATCAGGCAGTTTACATCTGGAAAAAAAGGAACAGAAATTGAAAATCTGTTTCTAATATGACACCGAATCCTTTAAAGGGGAGCTGTGGTATGATATCAAGATGAGTTGCATAATTACATTGGATGTTTACAGTTTTTTAAGAGACAAATCAGATAACATATGTTAAGGGTCTATACCTTCATGCATATCATGACTAGAGTACTTTTCCACCATCACATTGAATTAAATGAATCATTTTATCAGTATGTGAATGTATGAGACAAGATGGATGGCCATGTTACAGGAAACCACAAAGTAGTTGACGTCAATCTCAGACTAGCAGGGGACTTTTGGTGTCGCAGCAGCAATAGAAATGGCACATTGTGTTTCTAGGAAGTTATGTAATAGTTTGATCAAGTAAATTGCTATAATACCTGGTATAAAGTGTAATTTGTTTATTATTTGATGACTCCCAAAGAAACAGAAGGGTAATTAAATTGGCATTATGTAATTACATTACATACCATGTAAGTCGATGTACATCAATTCAATAAATATAGTTCAACCAAAAACTTGAGTTTTTGAAATGTAACGGTTATATTTCCTGAACATAGAATACTATATGTCATAGTCTAAAACAATTATTAATATCTGGGGGGGAAAAAAATATATATATATATTTTGCTGACACACTTATGTAAACATTGAAGAATAATTCAAGACAAATGTCAACTGAGCGGAAACCATCCATCAACATGAGAGTACACGATCAAATTATCAGAAGACAATCTAAACCTCACTGTCTTATTAACACGTAACATGTAAAAATGATCATAAATCCTCCAAAGATTCTCCAAGATTAAAAACAGTATCAAAAGTTGAGGGCACATTGGCCGGATGTGTTGCCGTAGCACAAGGTCTTAAACAAGTTGAATAAATTAACATTAAAATAAATGGCACAGGTGTAGCATCATTATTCCAACAAGACAATCTTACTGGGGGTGGAGTGAGCCTCATATCCTTGGAGAAAGATGAGGAGAAACAACCAGCTTCCAACCATCTTCATGTCAAAATGGATGACAGTGGCAATGAACATAACTAGCTATACGCTAATGTATTTGTGTATAGCTGCTCAGTGACTTCCTCTTTTATCTTCCTCTTTTTTCACTTTTTTTTAAAACAGCCATGGTAGGTGTGTTACATTTCCTGTTCCACTGGCCACGTCCTTAAATCTATGAAAAACACAGAAAAACAAACTACAGAAAAGAACATTGCCGGGGGATTGTACAGACCATTATTAATCTACAACTATAAAGTAAATGAACTATGCACATTCATTAACAGCCAATAGGTAAGCGATAAACACAGAAGCTTTGTACATAATTAGATTATAAATAACACTTAATCCAATGTTTGTTAACAATCAAAAGTTAGTAAAAACAAACATTTAGTATAGTATATCCTTTTGAATTTAAAGTAGGCTGTCTATAAATATGCATTGTGGTGATACTTGCACATTCATCTTCTGCACATCTACCATTCCAGTGTTTAATTGCTATATTGTAATTACTTCGCAACCATGGCCTATTTATTGCCTTAACTTACCTAATTTGCACACACTGTATATAGACTTTGTTTTCTTTTCTACTGTATTATTGACTGTATGTTTTGTTTATTCCATGTGTAACTCTGTGTTGTTGTATGTGTCGAATTGCTATGCTTTATCTTGGCCAGGTCGCAGTTGTAAATGAGAACTTGTTCTCAACTAGCCTACCTGGTTAAATAAAGGTGAAATAAATAAAAACTGATTAACTTGAAGCAAATGAGAAGTTCCTGTGTAAAAAACAAAATATATGTACATTTTTTTAAAGTTCCAGTTAGTGTCAGTTTCACTACTTAAGCTTCAATTAAGTTGTCAGAATTCATCAGCTACATCATCTGTCTTTTTTCTGCTGAAAAAGGGTACAGGCACCAGAAGGAAGTCTGTGGTAGGGCTTTGACACGGAAACATGCAGGTGTAGGATCTTAATGCGGTGACCCTGTTGTTGCAAGAACATTTCCTGCACTTCAGAAAAGGCTAACTTGTTGTGTATTCAAGGTTTAAAAAGGGTTCTAAAGTTTGTAATTTCCACTTTAACATTTCAGACTTTATTTGCTCTAACAATAATGTATCAAACCCTACACAAATGTACATTTTTATAATCCACACAATAATTCAAATTTCCTGTTGCTGCAGGATTAAACTCCTCAAATTAAGATCCTACATCTGTAGACCACAATTTAATCAGACCATACTATCTTGAGCTAGTGTGATAAAATGTCATGCAGAGACACAAAGCTGGTGAACTATAGTGTATACTGTAGTGTTGCTTTTATAAAGATTGACATACAGTACATTATGTTCTTTGCAGCATTTTCCTGATAACTTTTCATCATTTGTTGTATTTTCCCTGTATCACATTGCAGACTACAACGCCTCCTTTCTTGATTCTATTTTCACAATGTAATAAAAACTCTCAAAAGAGCATCCATAAACAGGAAATGACCCAAAATCAACTCTTGAACCACACCTTGACCACCCAAGTCTCTGATCTACACTCTTAGAAAAAAAGGGTTCCAAAAGGGTTCTTCCAGCTGTCTCCATATGAGAGCCCTTTCGGTTCCAGGTAGAACCCTTTTGGGTTCCATGTAGAACCCTTTGTGGAAAGGATTTTTACATGGAACCCAAAAGGGCTCGTCGAAGGTGTATCCTATGGGGACAGCGGAATAACGTTTTTAGGTTCTAGATAGCACCTTTTTTTTTCTAAGAGTGCACCTCCAATTCTCCTCAGCTGGAATTTGATGCTCTCCTACTCCCTACCTCATTCATCCCACTCACTGGTACAGTTGACATCACGTCAGTATGGAGGACAACATGCCTTCAGGGTCTTCAAATATACTCTTTTAAACACAGGTTTGCTCAAATATACTCTTTTAAACACAGGTTTGCCTGCTCATGAAGTGGTCGTTCTTTTCTCTCTCTCATGATGACAGTAGGTATTTTTGTCATAGATGACTGCCTTTTCCATGGGTTACTTTCTGCCTAGGAACATTCCGTTGTGTTGCTTTCTGTTAGCTAGTTGTTGGATGCTGATAAGAGAGAACCGTGACTGGTAGCCCTCAGACTGGTCCCTAGGTGACTTGTTATAGAAGCGAGGGTGGCACGATACCCATCCGTCATGCCGTTTCTGTGTTTATTCCGGGCCTGGGCGGTTATGGCGCCAGGCGATTTTGCAGTGTGGGGCATCACGTCCTCCCATCCTACAAACACTGCATCAGCTCCAGATGCCAATAACTTTACATGGCCAACCAGTGGATGACCCGAGCATGGTCTGTGACCAGTGCAATAGGTCAGTACCTGTTGTAACAGCTTTAGCACCTCAGGCCTATGAGCTGTAGAGCTGTTTTACCCCTCATAATTTATTCTGCTGCTCTCATTAGTTGAAGGCATATTGTTCAAGTGGTCCTACCAGCTTGATTGGCTTCCCTTGTCCCCAGGCTATTGACATATTTCTTACTCTTGTCTAAGACTCATGCCCTTGCATTCAGTGTATGGAATCACCTACAAGTATCAGGGGTCCAGTCTCAATAAAAGAGATCCGGCTTTATGGGTTGTGCACCACGTTGGACGGAAACTGAGGCATGCTAACCAAGCTGACCACAGGAAGACACTCTCCATTAATCACCACTACCTGACATCTTTTTGGAATGGTAGAAAGCCGAGCTTCCAACTGCCTCTGCACACTGCCGCAGATTGACAGAGAAAGACAGCGACAGAAATGCAGTAGTTCTCTGGATGCGGAATAGAGATGGATGGAGACGTCTATGTTCTATATTTTATGTTCTATATTCTATGTTCTTTATATGACTACTTCACTTGTCCCTGCAGATTTCTGGATAACCAGGGTACACTCATAATGGACCCATCTGGACTTACATTGTACTTCACGGTATATCCCAAGGATAATGAACAGTTTCAAGACGTGATGAAATAAGCAGAAGAAAGGAAAGAAAGAACAGATGGAGATGGCTTATTTAATCACTGCCTTTATCAAAACCTGTTGTACGGGATGAGACTGAAGTGCTCCTCCTTGATCATGAAGCATCCAGTGTGAGAAGAGACTCCATTCAGTGGACAACCAAAGAAAAAGAAAGTGGAAAGCAGCTTGTGTATGTATTACATCTGTCAAATTGAGTATTGATTTAAACAACTTAGAGATGACAGCCTTGTATAAATTGGCCACTTTTATGAAACCTTTTTGAGCCATTGTATCTACTAACAGGGCCGTAGTTTATCCCTTTGGAATAAATTCTGTTTTAACAAGTTGATTGGATATAAAGGAAAGACACTGTAACAGCCCTTGATGTCTAGTGGTCTGTGTTAATTATATAAGTGTGTCTTTTTTATAGTATGCTTAAGCAATAAGGCACGAGGAAGTGTGGTATATGGCTAATATAACACAGCTAAGGACTGTTCTTACGCGCAACGTGGAGTGCCTGGATACAGCCCTCAGCCGTGCTATATTGGCCATTAACCACAAACACCCGAGATGCCTTATTGCTATTATAAACGGGTTACCAACATAATTAGAGCAGTAAAAATAAATGTTTTGTCATATTTGTGGTATTCGGTCTGATATACCACGGCTGTCAGCCAATCAGCATTCATGGCTCGAACCAGCCAGTTTATAATGTTTACTTAGTATGTGTTTACTTCACTTGCACAACCTTAGGCAGATAATGTGTATGTCTGTGCCCTTGTGTGTGGGGTGGGTGGAGGAAGTGTTTACAGCATAAGGCATGCAACTGGCGCCACAGTTTAGGACCAGGAATCCTGCCAGATATCCTGCTAAATGTTTTTAACACACAAAAATTAGGGTTGGTCAATGTCTGTGCCAACTTTACCCTACTCCATCACCTCATGGCTAAGACAACATTTCAAAGAAAATACCATTAAGCAAGTTAGTATTTAGTTTTAGATTTCACTTTAAGAAAGGATAAACATCTACTTCACGATACAATCCACTAATGTATTGATAAATGCTACCATGTTCATTTCTTCTACTCTAACACATTTGGTAAATGGTCATTAACTGATAGTTCTGTGCCCAAAGGAGATTGTTTGTAAACAAAGTGGATGAGAGACCCTCCCTGGTGGGAGGTGGCATGTCCAAAAGAGGAGGAGTCTCAGGAGAAAGATGAATGACTTGCCACTGGACATTGGTTCAGGAACCTGTTCTAGTTCAACCTCCAAAAGTACAAGTGGGACGAAATGCTTGTTGACCGCATGACTGGCATGTGTCTGTGATTACTAGCAAGTGTCCATTCATAATGTTTCCTCATTTAGGAAATTCTCTGGAAGATGCTTGTGATCAAAAGCTCCATAAAACAAAGAGACAGAAGGACAGAATTAATGGCCAGAAGAGAAGCAGGTGAGTTACTTCTCTAATGAATTACTCTAATAAACAAAAACAAACACCACTTTACTAAGGTTTTTATTTTAGACATGGGAAAGTCAGGAGTGGATTTAGCACTAACTGATCACTAACTGACAAAACATAGTGTATTTGCATTAGAAATGTACAGGATTGTTTTGATCATATACTGTCAGGTCCATAATTATTGGCACCCTTGATGGGGCTATTTTGCTTCTACTGGTCCTGTGGCCCTTGTTAAGGTCAACAGCATCATGAACATTACCAAGTACCCAGACATTTTATACCACAACCTGGTTGCCTCTGCCAGGAGGCTGACTATTGGCAGCAAGACAATAACCCCAAGCACACATCAAATTCACAAAGAAATGGTTAATTGACCACAAAATCAACATTTTGAAATGGCTACCTCAGTCTCCAGACTTGATTACTTGTTAAACAAAACCTCTTTCTCTGAGCAGCTTTATTAGTATAAAATAAGATAATTCCCCCTTTTTTTGTTTCATACAATATAGCTCAGTATTTGTATTATTTCGTTATTTAATTTTATACTTTACTTTTTTCCCCTCATCTTTATCAAGGGTGCCAATAATTATGGACCTGACTGTATATGATCAAAACAATCCTGTACATTTCTAATGCACTTCAGGACATTTTGCAAGAGTAAACTATACCAGATATGCTACAGCGTAGTAGTTAGTTGCTGTATCTCTGGAAGCAGACAACCAAGACTGGTTGTGATAAGCTAGCATGACGTAGCTGTGATGTTGTTGCCTCCCATGGCTGAAAGTCGCCCTTTATCTCCTCAGGAGGTTCACACTCTTAGCTTCGCTCTGGCAAAGAGATATCAGTGATTTGGGCTTGATAACTATAGAATGTATGTCATGGAAACTGTAGTGTTATGTAAACATCCCCTCATTGTTTTTGTTTCTCCCTAGCAGGGGTTGGAAACAATTATTTTCCAATAATTTTGTTGTGAACAGAACCACTTTTTTCTTTTGTTTCGTTCCACTGTTCCGACCAGCAAAATAAAGTTCTGAACCGGTTCGAACCCCAAAAATGTACCGTTTTATATTGTTCCTTTCTGAACCTGTGAAATCTACAGTTTTTACATTTAGCTCATTAAATGACTTCACCAATCAGTGCGGACAGAGCAAGCAACCTAGGTGTTTACATGCGTGATGGACAGACAAGTGTAGCCTAACTATTGACGCAAGATGCGACTGAAATTTTGTGGGTAGGGAAAGAGCGTGAGAGGGTTGTTTGAGGAGGCTTGAAGCGCTGGGCATCTTACGTCATGCATTATCTGAATAACGTCCACAGAATTATACCTAGGAGGAGCGGCTTCTGTGTAGGAACTTTTGTCCTTTGAGCTAGCTAGATAACTAACAAGCGTGAGCTAGCTAGCTCATACATTTGTGTGAGTGCAGAGGGGCACCAGAATTAAAAACATGTCTTACCTTTTTCTAGTTAATAAATCCAAGGTGAAACGGGATAAATACTAGAGGTCGACCGATTATGATTTTTCAACGCCGATCCCGATGCCGATTATTGGAGGGCCAAAAAAGGGTCGATGCCGATTAATCGGTCGATTTTTTAAAATGTATTTATTTGTAATAATGACAATTACAACAATACTGAATGAACACTTATTTTAACTAAATATAATACATCAACAAAATCAATTTAGCCTCAAATAAATAAGGAGACATGTTCAATTTGATTTAAATAATGCAAAAACAAAGTGTTGGAGAAGAAAGTAAAAGTGCAATATGTGCCATGTAAAAAAGCTAACGTTTAAGTTCCTTGCTCAGAACATGAGAACATATGAAAGCTGGTGGTTCCTTTTAACATGAGTCTTCAATATTCCCAGGTAAGATGTTTTAGGTTGTAGTTATTATAGGAATTATAGGACTATTTCTCTCTATACGATTTGTATTTCATATACCTTTGACTATTGGATGTTCTTATAGGCACTTTAGTATTGCCAGTGTAACAGTATAGCTTCCGTCCCTCTCCTCGCTCCTACCTGGGCTCGAACCAGGAACACATCGACAACAGCCACCCTCGGAGCAGCGTTACCCATGTAGAGGAAGGGAAAAAACTACTCCAAGTCTCAGAGCGAGTGACGTTTGAAATGCTATTAGCGTGCACCCGGCTAACTAGCTAGCCATTTCACATCGGTTACACCAACCTCATCTTGGGAGTTGATAGGCTTGAAGTCATAAACAGCGCAATGCATTGCGAAGGGCTGCTGGCAAAACGCACGAAAGTGCTGTTTGAATGAATGCTTACGAGCCTGCTGCTGCCTACCACCGCTCAGTCAGACTGCTCTATCAAATCATAGACTTAATTATAACATAATAACACACAGAAACACGAGCCTTAGGTCATTAATATGGTCGAATCCGGAAACTATCATCTCGAAAACATAACGTTATTCCTGTTACATTGCACAACCTTCAGTGTCATGTCATAATTATGTAAAATTCTGACAAATTACCCAAAGTGTTGCATATACCCTGACTGCGTGCAATGAACGCAAAATGACACAATTCCACCTGGTTAATATTGCCTGCTAACCTGAATTTCATTTAGCTAAATATGCAGGTTTAAAAATATATACTTCTGTGTATTGATTTTAATAAAGGCATTGATGTTTATGGTTAGGTACAGTCGTGCAACGATTGTGCTTTTTTCGCAAATGCGCTTTTGTTAAATCATCCCCGTTTGGCGAAGTCGGCTGTCTTTGTTAGGAAGAAATAGTCTTCACAGTTCGCAACGATTTTAAGAAAGGCATTGATGTTTATGGTTGGAGCAATGTGTACCTAAGCGATTATATGCAACGCAGGACAGGCTAGATAAACTAGTAATATCATCAACCATGTGTAGTTAACTAGTGATTATGATTGACTGATTGTTTTTTATAAGATAAGTTTAATGCTAGCTAGCAACTTACCTTAGCTTCTTACTGCATTCGCGTAACAGGCAGGCTCTTCGTGGAGTGCAATGTAAAGCAGGTAGTTAGAGCGTTGGACTAGTTAACCGTAAGGTTGCAAGATTGAATCCCTGAGCTGACAAGGTAAAAATCTGTCATTCTGCCCCTGAACAAGGGAGTTAACCCACCGTTCCTAGGCCGTCGTTGAAAATGAGAATGTGTTCTTAACTGACTTGCCTAGTTAAATAAAGGTCTAAAAAAATATATATAAAAAAATAAAAATCTGCCAAATCGGCGTCCAAAAATACCGATTTCCGATTGGTATGAAAACTTGAAATCGGCCCTAATTAATCGGCCATTCCGATTAATCGGTCGACCTCTAATAAATACGCCTATATTATCCATAACTAGCAGTGAAGAAGTTAATCCATGAATCTCTAGCTAATTAAAAATATCCCTCCCTATCTTCTGAGGGGGGAGGAGCCTTCCCCTCCCCCCTTCATCTGCAGGAACCTCTCATATTGCTTCTATTCACCAATTTCTAAGTAGGACAGGCGGGAGGCGGAGCCGCTCCAGTACAGTAGGTGGTGTTAGTGCACAATAACATTAGATGCCAGCCACTGATAAACCACACAGAAGAAGGGGCGGTGGCGACAACGGTAGCTAGCTAGCCATACACCGGTAAACAGTGTCCTTCGCCCCCACCCGTCGGGAATTGTTCTCGCACATTCTGTTAACGATGGCAGGTGTTCGGCAGGCGGGAGCAAAAGACACTGTGTGCTAGCTAGTCCTAAGGAGGACTCCGGTACACAGCAGGTGGGAGGCACACCGTTTCACTAACTATCAAGCTAGCTTGTCTTGAGGTATCGAGGTATTGCATCTATAATTTAGCCCAAACAACTACCTCTTCCCCTACTGTATTTATTTATTTAGCTCCTTTGCACCCCATTATTTCTATTTCTACTTTGCACTTTCTTTCACTACAAATCTACCATTCCAGTGTTTTACTTGCTATATTGTATTTACTTTGCCACCATGGCTTTTTTTGCCTTTACCTCCCCTCATTTGCTCACATTGTATAAAGACTTATTTTTCTACTGTATTATTGACTGTATGTTTGTTTTACTCCATGTGTAACTCTGTGTTGTTGTATGTGTCGAACTGCTTTGCTTTATCTTGGCCAGGTCACAATTGTAAATGAGAACTTGTTCTCAACTTGCCTACCTGGTTAAATAAAGGTGAAATAAAAATAAATAAAAAATAAAACTTCTCATAAGAATGTATCTTCTTCAGGATTGCTCTGTCTTTGGCCAGCTTCTCCATGAAATCCTGGCAGGGGAGGTTGAAGTTTGTCCTTCACAATAAGCATAGGAACAGTGAACCTATTTCTTGCTGCTGTCCATATATCATTCATTCCGTTTCTTGGAAAGAGCCATTGTACCTCTTCGGTCTGCTCTTCTTACTCTCTTAAGTTTTTCTTCTGCTACAATCTTTCTCCTCTTTAACTTTCCACCTCACTCTTATACACTCTCCTCACTTCACTCTTTTTACTCCCTTAATTTTCCTTCTCCTTCCTCTCTAATATTTAATAATAAATAGTACACTATTAGATAAAATACTTTGGTTAACAGATTCCCATTGCTTGCCTCATTTTTGTGTTTTATCTAAAAAACATTGGTTGGAATAATAAATTGTCAGGCTATCTCTCTTTCACTCTTCTTCCTATCCAGTCCTCCTCCTCTCCACTAACAGAAAACATTATGCTAATGTTATCCATGAAAATGTCAAAATATATTTTCACACTACATATTATAATGCCAAATCATTAAAATTGTAATCTACAAATAAATATTCTCATAATTAATTGTGCATTCATTTAATATAATCATATTTTCAAAATAGCCCGTCCACTACATGTTTACATGTGAACTTTTTTTAACCTAGCTACCATGACAGTAGCTAGCTAACCTAGCTAGATAACTTAGTCGACATAGCTAATGTTAGCTAACATAACCTATTTAAAACCTTATAGATCAGATCATCTATCTATACTTGATACTTGCTAGCTTCTGGCCGAGTTTTCCACAGCAGTTTTCTCTAAAACTAGTGAGAGCAAGTAGTTAGTAAAAGAAGAGTGAATGAAGCTGCTATAGCGAGCAGCCTCCTCTGCTGGACGAAACAAGCACAACGCGATTGAGAAGTCAACTGGTAGGCTCTGCTGCCCGGTCTTTCTTGCCACGTAAAATATTATTTCACTTTGCAGTCTGTTTTTAATGCACTGTTAAAAACGGGGACATTTCCGGGGACAGGCCACCAAAAACGGGGACTGTCCCCGGAAAACGGGGACGTCTGGTCACCCTATCACCTAGAAGTACTATTGGTAATGTGTTAACAGCCAATGTGTATTATATGACTATTGCCTCCTGTTTAAGTTTATTGCAATGATGTTTGTTTTTTATTATAATTATTAGGTGGAGGTTGCTAGCTACGGTGGTATCTTTAACCTAGCCTAGATTTTAGCCAGCTGCTCTACAGTGCAAGCTAGCTTAACTTGTTATAAATTTAGAGAAACAATTGAGGAAAAAGTAACTAAACAAAATCTGTTTCATTATTACCGGAAACAATATATTTATCCTGTCTTGAATGAACAGATCATATTTTGCAATCTTCAACAACAACAAAAAAGTGATCTCTGACAAGAGACAGGCTCTCCTCCAGCTTGAATTACAAACTACACTTTTCAGTCGCGGGGCAAGACTCCGTGAAGATTAAAGATTAAATATGTCACGTAAACGGGGCATAAGTTTCTGAGTGACAGAGTGAGGGCTTTGCATAGGAGCTTTGTTGCGTTTTGTTGTGGGACGAGAAAAAAATGCCTGGAATGTAAAAGAAAGCCATTAACCAGTTCCCATGCTTTTAAAAATAATGGTTCAGTTCCAGAACAGTATGGATCACTTTCATTCCAAGTTCTGTTTCTGTTCCTTGAAAAATGTATTTATATTCCAGTTTTCTGTTCTGTTCCCTGAACCTGTTCCAACCCCTGCTTCTTAGGCCCCTTCACTTCCCATCTCTCTCCATAGTTCTCTTTCCACATTCCTCTCAACTGCATAATATTTTCAGAAATGTTCTCTCTTAATGGTATGACACTGCTTGTACCACAGGGTGAGTACGGAGCGGCTGCGGGCCCAGTCCCGTGTTGCAGCTAAGAGCAGGAGGGAGAGAGAGAGCCGTTTGTTTGGGGAGCTGGCAGCATGGCTACCTCTGCCCTCTGGTCTGACTGGCCACATAGACAAGGCTTCTATCGTCAGACTCACACTGGAGTACCTGCGTCTGAGAGCGCTGCTAGACCATCGAGACAATGTCACACCAGAGACCAGGGTCTGCTCTGACACAGTCCACTTCACCATGCACGGTAACAACATTCTGTTGGGCGTTTGAATGACAAGGCTTTTAGAGTGTTCAAGGGTTTAGAAATATAGTAGAAGGCATTGTCCTCTGTGTTATTTAGGCCGATACCCAATGGCTGGGATTTTCTCTGTGGAGACAGTGCTGGAGTCTGCTGTTGGGGGTTTCATGCTCTTGGTGTCTCAGAACGGCCAGGTTATCTTCACTACAAGGGACATAAGGACACACACTGGCATCAACCAGGTACAGTCATATTATACTGAACAAAAATATAAACACAACATGCAACAATTTCAATGATTTTACAGAGTTACAATTCATATAAGGAAATCAGTCAATTTAAATAAATTCATTAGGCCCTAATTTCACATGACTGGGCAGGGGCGTAGAAATGGGTGGGCCTGGGAGGGTATAGGCCCACCCAATCAGAATGAGTTTTTCCCCACAAAAGGGCTTTATTACAGACAGTGGCTTGCCCCCTTTGGCATTTTTCCTATTTTGTTGCCTTACAACCTGGAATTAAAATTGATTTTTGGGAGGTTTGTATCATTAGATTTACACAACATGCCTACCACTTTGAAGATGCTAAATATTTTTTGTGAAACAAACAAGAAACAAGACAAAGAAACAGAAAATGTAAGCGTGCATAACTATTCACTCCCCCCCCCAAAATCAATACTTTGTAGAGCAACCTTTTGCAGCAATACAACTACAAGTCTCTTTGTTACCTCTCTGATTAATGCCCTCCTTGCCTGGTCCGTGAGTTTTGGTGGGCGGCCCTCTCTTGGCAGGTTTGTTGTGGTGCCATATTCTTTCCATTTCTTTTAATAATGGATTTAATGGTGCTCTGTGGGATGTTCAAAGTTTCTGATATTTTTTTATAACCTAACTCTGATCTGTACTTCTCCACAACTTTGTCCCTGACCTGTTTGGTGAGCTCCTTGGTCTTCATGGAGCTCCTTGGTCTTTGTGGTGCTGCTTGCTTGGTGGTGCCCCTTGCTTAGTGGTGTTGCAGACTCTGGGGCCGTTCAGAACAGGTGTATATATAATGAGATCATGTGACAGATTATGTGACACTTAGATTGCACACAGGTGGACTTTATTTAACAGATTAAGTGACTTCTGAAGGTAATTGGTTGCACCAGATCTTATTTAGGGGCTTTATAGCAAAGGGGGTGAATACATATGCACGCACCACTTTTCAGTAAAAAAAAAAAATTGGGGGTAACAAGTTCTTTTTTTAATTTCACTTCACCAATTTGGACTATTTTGTGTACGTCCATTACATGATTTCCAAATAAAAATACATTTAAATTACAGGTGGAAATGCAGCAAAATAGGAAAAATGGCAAGGGGGATGAATACATTTGCAAGGCACTGTACTTCTCAGTTTCATCAGCTGTCCGGGTGGCTGGTCTCAGACGATCCCGCAGGTAAAAAAGCCGGATGTGGAGCTGGCGTCGTTACACGTGGTCTGCGGTTGTGAGGCCGGTTGGATGTACTGCCAAATTCTCTAAAACAGCTTATGGAAGAGTAATGAACATTAAATTCTCTGGCAACATCTCTGGTGGACATTCCTGCAGGCAGCATTCCAATTGCACGCTCCTTCAAAATTGAGACATCTGTGGCATTGTGTTGTGTGACAAAACTGCACATTTTAGAGTGGCCTTTTATTGTCCCCATTACAAGGTGCACCTGTGTAATGATCATGCTGTTTAATCAGCTTCTTGATATGCCACACACGTCAGGTGAATGGATTATCTTGTCAAAGGAGAAATTCTCACTAACAGGGATGTAAACAAATTTGTGCACCAGATTTGAGAGAAATACGTTTTTTGAGCATATGGAACATTTCTGGGATCTTTAATTTCAGTTTATGAAACATGGGACCAACACTTTACATGTTGCGTTTATATTTTTTGTTCAGTATATGAACATACAGTTGAAGTCGGAAGTTTACCTACACTTAGGTTGGAGTCATTAAAACTCGTTTTTCAACCACTCCACAAATTTCTTGTTAACAAACTATAGTTTTGGCAAGTCGGTTAGGACATCTACTTTGTGCATGACACAAGTAATTTTTCCAACAATTGTTTACAGACAGATTATTTCACTTATAATTCACTGTATCACAATTCCAGTGGGTCAGAAGTTTACATACACTAAGTTGGCTGTGCCTTTAAACAGCGTGGAAAATTCCAGAAAATGATGTCATGGCTTTAGAAGCTTCTGATAGGCTAATTGACATAATTTGAGTCAATTGGAGGTGTACCTGTGGATGTATTTCAAGGCCTACCTTCAAACTCAGTGTCTCTTTGCTTGACATCATGGGAAAATCAAAAGAAATCAGCCAAGACCTCAGAAAAAAAATTGTAGACCTCCACAAGTCTGGTTCATCCTTGGGAGCAATTTCCAAACGCCATGGTTCATCTGTACAAAACATAGTACGCAAGTATAAACACCATGGGACCACGCAGCCGTCATACCACTCAGGAAGGAGACGCGTTCTATCACCTAGAGATGAACGTACTTTGGTGCGAAAAGTGCAATTCAATCCCAGAACAACAGCAAAGGACCTTGTGAAGATGCTGGAGGAAACAGGTACAAAAGTATCTATATCCACAGTAAAACGAGTCCTATATCGACATAACCTGATAGGCCGCTCAGCAAGGAAGAAGCCACTGCTCCAAAATCGGCGTAAAAAAGCCAGACTACGGTTTGCAACTTCACATGGGGACAAAGATCGTACTTTTTGGAGAAATGTCCTCTGGTCTGATGAAACAAAAATAGAACTGTTTGGCCATAATGACCATCGTTATGTTTGGAGGCAAAAGGGGGACGCTTGCAAGACGAAGAACACCATCCCAACCGTGAAGCACGGGGGTGGCAGCATCATGTTGTGGGGGTACTTTGCTGCAGGAGGGACTGGTGCACTTCACAAAATGGATGGCATCATGAGGGTGGAAAATTATGTGGATATATTGAAGCAACATCTCAAGACATCAGTCAGGAAGTTAAAGCTTGGTCGCAAATGGGTCTTCCAAATGGACAATGACCCCAATCATACTTCCAAAGTTGTAGCAAAATGACTTAAGGACAACAAAGTCAAGGTATTGGAGTGGCCATCACAAAGCCCTGACCTCCATCCTATAGAACATTTGTGGGCAGAACTGAAAAAGTGTGTGCGAGCAAAGAGGCCTACAAACCTGACTCCGTTACACCAGCTCTGTCATGAGGAATGGGCCAAAATTCACCCAACTTATTGTGGGAAAGTTGTGGAAGGCTACCCAAAACATTTGACCCAAGTTAAACAATTTTAAAAGCAATGCTACCAAATACTAATTGAGTGTATGTAAACTTCTGACCCACTGGGAATGTGATGAAAGAAATAAAAGCTGAAATAAGTTATTCTCTCTACTATTATTCTGACATTTCACATTCTTAAAATAAAGTGGTGATCCTAAGACAATTTTTACTAGGATTAAATGTCAGGAATTGTGAAAAACGGAGTTTAAATGTATTTGGCTAAGGTGTATGTAAACTTCTGACTTCAACTGTATGTTGAGTGTTCATATTGTACTGGAACTGAAGGCAAAATGGATGGATGACAAAAAATATTTTTCGAAACAACAAATTATTTTATTTCACATGTAGATGGATCTGATTGGTAGGAGTCTGTTTGACTTCATGCACCACTGTGACCAGAGGGAAGTCAGAGATATCCTCTCAAAAATGATAGGTAAAGGGGACTTCACATATTTTAAACAAGATATTAGTTAGCAAAGAGGCATATTGTTTATCTTCTGTATCGTGTCTTTCTATCAGCTACTGAGAGACAACAGCAGTGTGACTTCCTCCTTCGTGTGAAGAGCACTCTGACCTCTCAGGGTCGAGCTGTCAACCAAAGACACACATGTTGGAAGGTCAGTACTTCATGCTAGTTTAAAGCAGAGTGTTAACATGTTGAAGGTCAGTACTTCATGCTAGTTTAAAGCAGAGTGTTAACATGTTGAAGGTCAGTACTTCATGCTAGTTTAAAGCAGAGTGTTAACATGTTGAAGGTCAGTACTTCATGCTAGTTTAAAGCAGAGTGTTAACATGTTGAGTTTTATTCTTCTCTGTTGTAGAAATGCACACTTCACTTTCTCTTTTCTCTCTGTCCCTCACACACACACACACACAGGTGATTCACTGCGTTGGGATTAAGAAACAATCTCACCTTCCAGAGTCAGCCTGTCTTGTCCTATTGTGCCGACCCTTACCCATCTCACAATGCATCATCAGGGATGCCAGCTTGAATCACAAGACCTTCCTGAGCGGACATCGCCCGGACATGAGGTTCACCTACTGCCATTCAGGGTACAGTCACTAACTCACTCATCTGGTGACGCTAATGAAACGAGACGAGTAATACAAGCATATTACATAATACTTTTCATACTGTTTTTCATCTGATTTTGTTTCTAGTGTCAAGGAGCTGACTGGATATACAGAAACAGAACTTCTGGGCCAGTCTGTGTATCAGTATTACCACACATCTGACTGCCAGCACATTCACAAAGCACACCAGAGCTGTGAGTTACCTCGAATCATCAGGTGTATATAAATATTGTTAATATCACTAGTATGTTATGGCCATGTTAAATTGATATGTGATCATGTGTCTGGGACAGTGCTCTCTAAGGGACAGGCTACCATAGGCAGGTACCGTCTGCTGCTGAAAGGTGGTGGTTATGTGTGGGCAGAGACAGATGCATCGGTGGTGTACAACAACCAGACTGGGCAGCCCCAAAGTGTTGTCTGCATCAACTACATTCTAAGGTGAGAAGTGATGTCGGGGTCCAATGAAAGCATCTAATGAATGTGTCACAGTTGTCGGTGAAGGAGGACCAAAACGCAGCAGGTAAGTGCAGGCTCATCTTGACGTTTATTTATTTTCAAAATAACAAACCACGAGAATGAACGAACAACCAACAGTCTGGCAAAGCATAGGCTCAACACAGAACAATCACCCACCAATAACAAACACAAACACACCCTCATATATGGGACTCTCAATCAAAGGCAGATAGACAACACCTGCCTTCAACTGAAAGTCCCAACCCCAATTAACCAAACATAGAAACAGACATACTAGACAAATCATAGAATACCTGAAAACCAAACAGTGCCGAAAAACCCCGGAATACTTAAACCAAATGCCCCTTCAACAAAACACACCACCCCGAACCACATAAAACGAATACCCTCTGCCACATCCTGACCAAACTACAATACCAATTAACCTTATACTGGTCAGGACGTGACAGAATGACAACTCTTACCAAGACTGTGTGGATAAGAAGTTGGTTAGACTAGATATCTATTCAGCTGTTTACAAGTAAAATCCCTTGTTCCTTGTGCTACCAAGTTGTATGTACCGTATCTGGTGTAAAGCTATCTTCTCTGTCCTTTTTCCGTTGGCCCTATCTCGTTGTCTCACCACAGTGAGGTGGAGCTATCAGAGATAGTGTTCTCACTGCAGCAAACAGAACCGCTACTGAGGCCCTGTTACTCTGAACTTGAGGTGGGGCCCACCCTGCAGAATGAGGCCTATCCTGCAGCAGAGACAGCTGTTCATCTACGCAACACAAAAATACCAACTCCAGGTCTATCCCTTTAGCTGACGATTATTTGCATCTAACCGAAGAGGTGTTAAGAGACTTGTGGCATTGAATTGTTACGTTCCTCCCAATCTGATCTAGAACACAACAATGAGATCCAAACCTATGAGGGATATGCAGAGCTCAACCTAGAGGATCAAATGAACATGAACTCACTCTCTGTAAGTTGGCATTTCTCTTTGCTCACGGGTAAAACCTGGGCTGAAATTGGTAGCATCAATGGTGGACTTTTTCAATCCCTTTTATAATTGCATATTTCCTCCCTGCAGGAACTATGTGAGCTGGACCTGGACTCATTGGCTCCATACATACCCATGGATGGAGAAGACTTCCTCCTCACTCCAGTTTTAGATGGGATCTTGGCCATGATAGAAGGTCCTGTTCTTCCACTTGGTTTGGAGGGCCATTGTTCCGTGGGGAAGTTCCCTATATCTGCTGGTTCTTTCACCACACATCAAATAAAAACCTTGCAGATAGAGCCCCCTTGTGACTCAAGGGGGTCACATACAGTCAAAGAGTCAGAGTTCGGGTAAGCACCATTGTGTGTGGGCACAAGCTTCTAGTCTCAGTCAATAGGTATAAGCATGTTAAAGGAATAGGTATAAGCAAGTCCTGGTATCGATATTAGCATTTTTGCCGCATCATGTTAAAATCATCTATAAGTGACTTTGTTGAGCTTCACAATCAATTTGAGATACTTTTGGACACGATGCCTGAAAAATGCTAATATCGATACCAGTACTTGGATGGGATTTTTGCCACAAATGCTCAAACTCTGGAAACAGTGCCAGGGAAACTAAACCAAATCATGGATTGCTGTTAAGGTGAAGAAACCATTTTGTCATTTTGTAATTTGGGTGAACTGTTCCTTTAACCGTTCATCAGTGGCATAATTGTTGCTGATTGTTTTCTTTGGATATAGGGACTCATACCATCATATCCTTGTCTCATTGTTTGCCATTTCAGATGTTTCTTGGTCCCTATATAACATCTGCTTTTTCTCCAGGGACCATATGAAGTTAGTCTATAGAGGAGGCAGTGCTGTATTCAAGGAGGGCCCTGACCATGCCGGATTGGAGGGTCTTGTCCCGAACGAACAGTGGAGTGAGAAACACACGTCCTGTAGACATCCACAGGCACTCATGGCTGCTGCTGCTAGGCTGCCTTACCGGACCGTAGAATATTTCCCCATTCACCCACAAGATGGATCCACTTGCTTGTGTGGATCACCATCAAGGCAAGTGTTGTGGAAATACACACAGCAGCCCAAAATCCCAAGCACTGGCCTTCAGCCACCTACCAATCATATAGACGAGATGTCAACATGCCATGTTCCTTTCAGCCTGCCAGTACTGAGCAGGCTGGACTGTGAGGTCACTCTGGGGCCAACCAGCTGTCTGCTTCAGGGGTCAGAGATCACCTCTGTCCTGGACCAGGCCCCCTCCAGATTCTTACACATGACAACATGGGGCATAAATCAGCTCTCCACCCAATATGCCCATCCTTGTTACGCACCCAGATCAGCTATTGAAGTCAGCTCTGGCACATCGACATCGTATGCTGACTGGATAACATGAACTTGATTCTCCCACGAATTGTGCCAATCTCTCCTGAACTAGGCCTATATTGTGACTTTTACTGGCAATTTAACTAACAAACGTGGATGCATAACCTAGTTATTAAATACAGCACTTTATTACAATGATCAATATTAAAACTGTTGTCTTTGTTTTGTTTACTGTACAGTGCCCATACAAGTTACAATCTATTTGAGTTTTTCTTATCCAAGCGGATTCTGCAGGCAAAAACTGCCATATATAGCTAGCTCTGTTATGCAAAGATTCTCTGCTGTTTTAGGCCTATTGCACATCATCCTACCTGGCCTACCAGCTACCATCGACAACAACCTTCAAGATAGGTATTTTTAAGTGAATCTCAGGTCACGAGCTAACATATTTGTGTTAAAAATATATCTCAAAACAAGTTAACGTTTGAATTTACTGAACTTCTTTACAACATTGGCTAGCTAGTTATCAGCTAATGTGAGCTAGCCTTTCAGTCAAAGGTTTTCGCTAGCGGACTAAACCCCACTCCATGGTGAAAGTTTCGGTGAAGGAAGTTTATGATGAAACTTTTTTCACCATGGAGTGGAGTCCGCTACGATCGCACCTGTCTGGGAGATGGGGACTAATCCCACCTCATGTTGTATAAATCCAAAGCAACTAAACGTAGTTTTGGAATGGTACATTCACTACAGTAGTAAACTGGTGCAAATATATCGAAAAGCTAAGCAATGATAGCTAATTATTAACGCACATTAAATTATTTTCTACGGATAAAGATAGATATTTTCCGCAGAGATTCCAACCGACGAGGTGGCCGAGTGGTTAAGGCGATGGACTGCTAATCCATTGTGCTCTGCACGCGTGGGTTCGAATCCCATCCTCGTCGACAAACACCTTTTTCTCCATTAGGCTTACTTTTGCAAGTGTTGCGATTTATCAATTAGTATTTACAAGAATAACGGTGAATTATGAATAATAAGAGTATTTGTATTATAAAGCAAGACAAGTGAAGGCTTTATACAACCTGTTCATATAGTACTCTAAATGCATTTAATGCAGATATCCGTATAACACGGTATTCATAGGAAGTGTTACCAAAATTAGGAAAAATAAGAATATGGATAGGCTGAGTAAAAGTCCTGATGATTGTGTTTGTTTAATCTTAAATGGTTAGAAGAGACACCCACATTTTTTTGTTAGTGAAAGTGATAGAGTTTTTAATCTGTATGTCACAGTAGAAAACATGGAAATATTCATATTTTACAAATGTAGGCCTAGGCCCTAACTGCGTGGGGGCGCTATTACCCAATAAAAGGCAAACAGAGGCAGATTAAACTATTTCTCTTGGTGTTGGGTATAGAGAAATTGTAAAGGACTCTTTTTGTAGCCGCTAAAACAAGCTGACCAGACCTCACGCGCGCGTGCGTCCGCGTGTGCCATCGCGCTTATGTTGATTTTGGCCCCCCACACCAGACCAACTATATTAATTTGGGGACAGGTCGAAAAGCATTCAACATTTATGGCAATTTAGCTAGCTAGCTTGTTGTTGCTAGGTAATTTGTCATGGAATATAAACATTTGGTTGTTATTTTACCTAAAATGCACAAGACAATAAATCCACAGATAAAAGTGTAAAAGTTTGTTTTCTAGTAATCTCTCCTTCTTCAGGCTTCTTCTTTTTTGGACTTCATATGGCAGTTGGAAACCAATTTAAGGTGCATTACCACTATAGACTGGAGTGTGGAGTTTAGTTCATCTTTCAATCACCCACATGGGTATGCTCCTAAAAACCAATGAGGAGATGGGAGAGGCGGGACTTGCATCGCATAATGCATCACAAATAGAACCAAGTTCTATTTTAGCGCCTGGCTACTCAGATGCTCGTTGACTCTGCAAGCAGTGTGGGTGCAATGATTGAATAACATGTATGTGTACATTTCGTTCGTTGGACAAAACCTATGGAGAAATGAATGGCGGTTTTGTAGGGTTTTTGGATAAACGCTGAAAATAAGGTCGGTGGTAAACACAGACTTAGGAGATCTTATTATACATTTTGTTCAATGTCATCATTTTCATCAGCCAACTTCACTTTTTATGAATGTTGAAGCATTTATGTTATAAAGAAAAGCACATAAAGGCTTCATAATTCATAAAGGACATGTTAACTGACTGATATTATCTCATAGAACAAAACAAGTATAAGCTCTCCTAAGTCTAGACCTTATATTTGATGTTTGTCCCCAAACCCGCTTCTTTCCCCATTCATTTTCCCCATAGAAATGGCTGAACAAACCAGAGGTAACTCATTTCTGTTTTTAGGACTACAAGCTGGCTTGCTCTATTCATCATCGTTTTCACGGCATGATGTGTATCAGTCAAACAAAACAGAAATGGTTTATTGATTTTATTCAAATCCAATGCATACTCAGTGCAACGAATCTAGAAGGACATAATTCAATTTAGGCCAAACTAACAAAAGTGGGTACACATTACAAACGACAACATATCCAAATATTCTGCAATTGGAGCATTTTGCTTGGACAGTGTTTCCTCTCAATAAATGTTATGGGCTTGTTTCTCATCTAGGTTTCTTAAATTAATACTCTGAAGTTTATTCTGTTTATTATGAGTAACCTCAATAACGAGGTCTACAATACACTTTAGCACCTGCTAAATAAAAAATTGTTTAAGACATTTTTCTGATGGTGGCGAAATAAGCACTAGCAGTGAAATATGAACCCCTTCCTCTCGATAAAGTCATCTCCCCTGTCTTCAGAAGCACTAGCAGTGAAATATGAACCCCTTCCTCTCGATAAAGTCATCTCCCCTGTCTTCAGAAGCACTAGCAGTGAAATATGAACCCCTTCCTCTCGATAAAGTCATCTCCCCTGTCTTCAGAAGCACTAGCAGTGAAATATGAACCCCTTCCTCTCGATAAAGTCATCTCCCCTGTCTTCAGAAGCACTAGCAGTGAAATATGAACCCCTTCCTCTCGATAAAGTCATCTCCCCTGTCTTCAGAAGCACTAGCAGTGAAATATGAACCCCTTCCTCTCGATAAAGTCATCTCCCCTGTCTTCAGAAGCACTAGCAGTGAAATATGAACCCCTTCCTCTCGATAAAGTCATCTCCCCTGTCTTCAGAAGCACTAGCAGTGAAATATGAACCCCTTCCTCTCGATAAAGTCATCTCCCCTGTCTTCAGAAGCACTAGCAGTGAAATATGAACCCCTTCCTCTCGATAAAGCCATCTCCCCTGACTTCAGAAGCATTTATCAGATCTTTACAACACCTAAAAAAAACAGCACTTCATTTATGTTGTCATAATTAATAAGCACTATTTGTAGATGGACTTCAGACAGAGACACTAGAATGTTCCGCAGGAGTATGCAGGGGTTCAGTTTCACTGTGATAGCGGCAGAGGCCATCAGATGGGTGGTCTGGATCCTGTCCTTTATTTAACCCTTTATTCATCCCCCCTATTCAGAACTGTTCATTAAAAAGTCAGTATGCCCTCTATTGGTCAAGCAGGAGATTTCGCCTTATTCTTGTCCTCTGATTTGGAGGTGACGATCCAGCGGTAACAGTCAGTGATTCTCTTGTTTTGTTCTACAGCACAGCTAGTGCAGTACACAATGCCCAGAGCCAGCATCACCACAATGAAAACACACAGGGGCACCAGGAGTGCTACGAGAAGCCAGCTCTTGTCCTGCTTCCTTTTGCCCTTACTGTCAGGCCGCTCTGCCCCTAATGCGGATGCTGTTGTTTGGGCTGGAAGTGGGACTCTGAGTGTGATGGTGGGGGTGGTGGCGGCCTTAACCACAGTGTTACTGTCTGGGGTTTCTACCACTCTCCCAGCCCCCCTGTCATTCTGGACTGCTGGGTGGTGGCTGTCACTAACGCTGGACACCACTGAGGGATCACCTGCTTGGCTTTGAGTGACATCCTCTTCCTGGGAGGATGAGCTGGGCGAGGGTGTGACAGTGTTCTGAGCGGGCTTTCTCCGTGTGAGAACATCCCAGTGTGAGTTATGGTCATTCGACGGCCTGTGTGGAACCGGCATAGAGGCTGTCTTCTCAGTAGGAAGCCTTTCAAGGCTGGTCTGCTCTGTCAGCCACTCCAAAGCTGTGGTGTCGGTAACCCAGTCTGGGAATTCGGGGACCCAGGAGAAAGAGGTTTGGTAGGATGAGGTAGCTGTGGATGAATACTCATGTTCACCCTCTGGAATGGCCATACAGGAATACTGGTCTGACTGCAGCTCGTACCCTGCCTCACAATAGCACTCAAACCCACCCACATAGTTGAGACACTTCTGGTGGCAGCTTGTGGAGATCTGACAATCATCGATGTCCTGGCATAAGCCTGGCTCATCGGGCAGCTCAGTGAAGCCTTTGCGGCAGTGGCAGGCATAGGAACCAGGGGTGTTCTCACATCTGTGTGCACAGCTGCTGGAATCTTTGCATTCATCAACATCCACACATTCTCCGTCTTCATCAGGCTCGTAGCCCTCATTGCAGCGACACTCAAATGTCCCAGGAGCATTTACACAGATATGAGGGCAGGGCGCCCGCAGACACTCATCAACATCCAGGCAGTTACGTCCACCAGGTGCCAACAGGTAGCCATTTGGACATTTGCAGCGGAATCCCTTAGTAGTCTCTTCACAGTCAAACTCACAGTTGGCCGTGGCACAGGAATGGTTCGGCTGGCAGGTCTGGCCGTCCTCTGTCAGTGTGAAGCCTTCAGAACACTCACAGTAATAGTGTGTGTCAGCATTCTGACAGAAATGCTCACAGCCACCATTTTCCTCTTCACACCAGTCCTGGGGGCCTTCAGAGCAGAGGGGGGCATCCTTTGACCAGCCCACACTCCCATCCTCCCTCAGAATGCAAAGAACAGACTGGTCTCCTACATTGTCCTCATGGTCTTGGCAGGGCAAGGTGGCTACTGAACCAAAGGGGATGTGAGTGAGGATGGTGCTGAGCAGGCTGAAAGGGGTGGTATACAGTGCAGGTCCCTCTCCCTCACTCTTCAGAGAAGGGCACATCCCCCGGTAGCTGTAGTGACACATGAATCCATCCACAGCCAGTGAGCAGGAGCCATCCAGCCACTTGAAGTTGTCGTGCTGCTCCCGGGTGTCAGCAGCAGTGTTGACGCTTATGACCACACAGCGGGGCGCGGCACAGGTAGTAGGTGAGTCCGCTCTCAGCCAGTTTCTGTACTGGGTGTCCTGTTCACCTGTGATCCATTGGAATCCCCTGAGTGGGCGTGTGGCAGAGCACTGCCTGGGCTGGCGATGGAGCCCAATCCACAGTCTGACCCTGGCCCGAGGGCCGCGCTGCTCCACCGACGACAGGAGCTCATGGACCACAGCCGCTTCCTCAGAACTCTTTAGGGTTGCCAGGGAACCACGTTTGTCCTTGCAGAACCTTGCAGATTCCCGAAAGGTCTTACGTTGGAAATAGACGGCGTAGCAGCCATCTGCAGTGCAGAGGGCATCTTGCTCCTTCAGCTCTTGTCCCAGAGTCCAGGGAGGCCAGCAGGCACACAAGACTGCCAGAAGAACACAGGAGCGCAAGGCACAGCTCATGTTCCCCATCTGTACCATTGTCTTTTCTCACCTAACTACACCTCTCTCTAAGTAATACTTTTTTTCTTTCTGCTTTAAAAAAAATTATCCACAACTTTTCCCCAAACAAAACTCTTCTCTTACATTTAGTCAGAGGCCTTTCTCCTGAGCTCCCTGCTTGTCTACCTCTGCCTTGGTAGCAGCATTCTAACTGATCTGCAGGAGAAAGAAAAGAGATGGGAGGGAGGGGAGAAAGAAAGAAGGAGGGTACGTAAAGGAAAAGGGATTGTATGTTTTTGGAAGAGGGGCTGGGTAATGACTGACTGTGTGGAGGAGGGGGGGGGGGGCTGCTGTGCTGGACGATGGTTTTCTCTTGTGCCGTATGGTTTTCATAACTTTAAGGGAATGACTCGCAACCCTGCTACCAACCACCCCCACCACAACAACTATTTCAGCTCCAGCCACAATAATGGAAACTGATTCATTTTCCCAGTTTCTCAGACGGATGAAGAGTGGAGACTGTCAAAACAAATAATTGTTTTCGTTCTAAGGACTGATCTTTCCTACAGTCTAGTCGTTTCCATTCTCTTTCTGATGTATATTCAACTGTGAAAACAAACCATCTCAGGTACTCAATTCCATGTCCAGATTCTGGTAAAAAATCGGCTCTCTTTTTCTAACGTCTGTTGGCTGTTACATTTAGAGTTTACGTGTGGCTGGATTCATTCCCCCCCCCCCCAAAAAAAACCCCAACAAATATGATGAATAGATGTTAATTCTTGGCACACTCATGATGCCTCGAGATGTGAAACATTTGTACAGTGTTGGATGATTGGGCCAAGATGTGTGACTATGCAGGTTTACATAATCTGTGGGAAATGGAAAAGTATGCAGACAAATCGTTTGTGTGCAGAGCTTTTTAGGGTCAGGATGAAACGGAGCAAGGAAGTTTACTGTGGCGTTACCAATACAATAGCCACTGTACCAGTTTACAGGTTATCCAACAGTCAAAGAGTTCAAGCAATGGCTGTTTTTGTTCTCTTTGTCTATTTTCCAACAGTCTCTAAATTAAGTCCACCTTTGGTTTCCAATACTGTGGGACTCAACACTGCATCACTGTCACAGCAGGTAGCTTAGCTTGATATTTTTGACCATCCCTGGGGCAAAATACAGTATGTTTCAAACAGTCTGAAATCGTACTGGTCTTTTCCAAGTCAAACAATTCTGGTTCAGGACAATATCCTTCCAGATGGCTACCAGATTGTGTTTTCCATAATGCTAGTAGGCTAGATACAGTACCGTGCCAAGGGCTTAGTATGATACACATAGAAGAATATGTCTTTCCTGCTGTTGACATCTGGGTGAATTTGTATTGTGGGTTATTTCAGGCACATGACCTTCTGAGACGCCACAGATGTCAAAACACACTTCACAGATCACTGTTCGAATATCCGTTTTTTTTGGTCATAATTTCATTTTCATTTTGGAATGACCAACGTGAAGGTCAGGTTAGCCCTTGTCTGTTGACATAGTGATAGGAAACGGATCAATATAGTGTCTGCTCCTCCAATCACTGAGTGTTTAGGCCTCTGCCTACACACTCAGTGAGGTCATCTGGGGCATCAGCTCAGTGACTTCCAGATGTCTATCAGATTCACCTGCTCTGCTGGCTTGACTTTCAGTGCAAACAAATAGGAAACTTGAGCCTTATGAGGTCACTTCCTGCTCCAGGTCAACTCTGCAGAGCTTATCGAGCATGCATTCCTTTTAATCTCATAGTTTTTTTTTTTTTTTACAAGTTCTCTTCTTGATTGTTTTATAAATGAATACATCCATTCTGCAGTTTGAGCTGCCCACACCTGGTGTTGATGAACACATGACCAAAAAAACAAATAACTTACTCATAATAAGTTAATAATAACTAAAAAAATAATGTTTGTTAACTTGACTATCACTGATTTGGCAACCCTGAATCATTTATCTTTACATAGTTTGAAACTGTGAGTGCAGCTCTAATTGAAGTTATCCTAACACTGGCTGTCAGAGGAAGGTCCTAAAAATTGTCAAAGACTCCAGGCACCCAAGTCATAGACTGTTCTGTCTGCTATCGCACGGCAAGCGGTATCGGAGCGCCAAGTCTAGGTCCAAGAGGCTTCTAAACAGCATCTACCCCCAAGCCATAAGACCCCTGAACATCTAATTATCTATGCACAGTCACTTTAATAACTCTACCTACATGTACATATTACCTCAATTACCCCGACTAACCGGTGCCCCCGCATATTGACTCTGTACCGGTACTCCCTGTATATAATCTCGCTATTGTTATTTTACTGCTGCTCTTTAATTACTTGTTCCTTTTATTTCTTACTTTTTTTAGTATTTTTCTTAAAACTGCATTGTTAAAAATAAAATGTGATTAGATTATTCTGTTCTTTGGGATTTGTTTAGCTTGGCTGACATGGCACACATAATTTACAAGGTCAGCAGCATGTATTCCTGTTATGTAATACCAGTGATCCAGAACCAGCTATGTTTGAACTGTTGAACACAGAGCCAAGTAACAGAAGTAACAGGACTCAAATGCGCTATGGTTTGTGTGAATAAAACCCAACACAGTGGTTGATTTTTTACATTTATTCTGTATTTTGTAAACTTGTGTGAACAGTGTGTGAAGAGAACGTTTTGTCCTTTTTTAGTCACAAAAAAGACTTGTTTCTCCCCAAACTAAGGCTTGGATCAATCTATGAATTAGCTAGCCAACCAATAGGAATGGTAAAACAATGAAACCACTGAGAGCAGACCTCTGCCCAAGTACACACCAGACTAGACTATTTATCTATACCCCTCTGGGACACTGACCAAAAATGAAGGGGTGTTCAGCTCCACATCTCTCCTCCTGACCTTACCGTTGCAGTAGCAGCAGGGAGGACACCAGGACTTTATAAATCTGACCAGCTCTCAGACAGAGCCCAGAGACCCACGGGGACCTCTCTGGCGTAGCTCTCAGACAGAGGAAAGAAAGATTGTCTGTGGCCAGGAAGAGAGTCTTGTGGTAGGGATTGCTCTTTCTTCCTCTCTTTCTCACACTATTTCTCGCCCTCTTATTCTTTCTCTTTCTCCCACTCTTTCTCCCTCTCTTTTTCCTTCTCTTTTCCCCTATCTTTCTCCTCTTTCTCCCTCTCTTTTTCCTTCTTTCTCCCACTCTTTCTCCCTCTCTTTTTCCCTCTCTTTCTCCCTCTCTTTTTCCTTCTCTTTCTCCCTCTCTTTTTCCTTCTTTCTCCCTCTCTTTTTCCTTCTCTTTCGCCCTCTCTTTTTCCTTCTCTTTCGCCCTCTCTTTCTCCCTCTCTTATTCCCTCTCTTTCTCCCTCTCTTTTCCCCTATCTTTCTCCTCTTTCTCCCTCTCTTTTTCCTTCTTTCTCCCTCTCTTTTTCCCTCTCTTTCTCCCTTTCTTTCTCCCTTTCCTTTTCCCTCTCTTTCTCTCTCTAATTCTCCCTCTAATTCTCCCTCTTTTTGCTACTCTTTCATCTTCTCTTTCTCCCTCTCTTTCTCCCTCTCTTTTTCCCTCTCTTTCTCCCTCTCTTTCTCACTTTCTTTCTCCCTCTCTTTCTCCCTCTCTTTCTCACTTTCTTTCTCCCTCTCTTTCTCCCTCTCTTTCTCCATTTCTTACTCTGCCTGGCTTTCCAATTAGTCTGCATGAGTCTCAGATATGTTAGCCCCTCCTGCTTCCAAAGAGCCATAATCCAGCCTTCGCCATTTTCAGTGAGGAGTTCTGGAGTTGCATTCTGGATTTACAATAGATAGAACAGACATGGTTCTATATATTCCATTGTATATATTCCACTTCTATGTGAATATGCTGAGACCTAGCATCCTATTGAAAATGTCCCAGGTGTAGTATAAACTGCCACGACCTCTCTTATACCCTCTCCTCCTCTTTCTGTCCTCACCATTAATGCATGTAGCATGTGTTGCTCTTATTGCTGCTTATGTGGAAATCATATGTTGCCTCTGTCTCTATGGACCTGGCAGCCAGTTTACACATACCTCAGACCTTCTCTGATATGCAGTGCAGTGCTAAGGCACAATAGATTAAAACGTTGCCTTTTAATGTGATTGATGGCTTGCTTTTGTCCAACTATCCCTACTGTATGTATGAACCCTGGAGATATTAAAGTAGTTCAGGTTCTCAGACTGGCTCCACCTGTTTTTAGTTACTCAGTAGACCTCTGAGTCTCAGTATTCTCAGCTGATCTTTCTAGCTGTTTTTTTTTTTTTTAAATCATGTCATTTTTGTCATCTTTTATTCATAATTTCATATATGGATATTCTAATTTATAGGTGTCTTGTTCCTTGACTTTTCTGACAAAAGGGCAAAGTTCAGGCTCAAAATCAGCCGTCTTGTATAGATGTAAACCGTATCACTGTTTGCTTGTGTTGGTCAGACCGCCCATGTCCTCCATGTTGGCTTCCAGGCACCATGCATCAGCCGCCCGAGGACTCCCATTAGACATACTGAAACAATTAACTACAGCCATGTGGTCAACTAATGGTAGGGAACAAATTCCCATTGATTTTGTTATGGGGTAAAGGAAAAAGAAGAGAATTATATCCACGTCTTATACTACACTGTCTCAAACCGTTTGCAATTCATAAGCAAATGTTT
Source organism: Salmo salar (assembly GCF_965601325.2). NCBI lineage: Eukaryota > Metazoa > Chordata > Actinopteri > Salmoniformes > Salmonidae > Salmo > Salmo salar. The sequence goes on along the minus strand of NC_138301.1, from coordinate 110,449,368 downwards.
TCAGGCTACCTCTCTTTCAACAAATACATTGAGCTCCAAAAGTATTGGGACAGTGACAATGTTGTTGTTTTGTCTCTATACTCTATACTGACTATGAGGTTAAAGTGCTGACCTTATTTCAAATCCAAAATGCTGCAGTACAGAGCCAAAACAACATAAAAACAACTTTTGGAGCTCACTGTACTTACACATTCAGATGCATTAAAGGTCCAATGCAGCCATTTTTATCTCAATATGAAATCATTTCTGGGTAACAATTAAGTACATTACTGTGATTGCTTTAAATTAAAATGGTAAAAAAAAATAAACCAAATTAGCTTCTCACCAAAGAGCAATTTCTCAAGCAAGAATTTTTCTAGGACTGTCTGGGAGTGGTCTGAGTGGGGAGGGGGAAACTGAAAACTAGCTGTTATCGGCAGAGGTTTGGAACTCTCTTTCTTATTGGTCTATTAACTCATTTACCACCTGGTGATGTCACCAGGCAGGCAAAACTCCATCCCACCAAAGCAGGCTGAAATTTTAGTCGGTCTTTTCAAACAGCTCTTACACTAAAAGGAAATTAAAATAACTTTTACAATTTCACAGTATTATTCCAACTTCACAGTGTGGAAATATATATAAAATGTTTTTGACTGCAACGGACCTTTACTAAAAAAGAGACCAAGCAGTCATTCAACTCTGAAATCTTGACCGTGAAGAGAAGTTTCAGAGAGTTAATGTGTACATTGTGTAATTCTCTGTTTATTCCACCGGGTCCTAGAGGTCCCATCAGGGTGGGAGTGAAGATAATAGAGTCATAATGACCTCCATAAAATATGACCCTAATGTCCACACCATAGATTGACATATAAATGATAGGATCTCTATGGTCCACACAGCTAGCTGAGGCTGCTGATATAGTGAGTGTACAAATACATGTAGCCCCCTGGACTTCTGCTAGGACATATAAGTAGAGGATACTAGCTATATCTGCCTATTTTTTACCTGTTTTTTAAAATTTAACTAGGAAAGTCAGTTAAGAACAAATTTGTATTTACAATGACGGCCTATAAAAGATGACCATATTATAGTGTAATGAGATGTGTTTATGTTTTGAGTGCTGAGATGAAAGCCACCAGAAATGCAGACACTACCCCCAGTCTTAACCCTGTCTCAATTCTTGCAAAACGAGAGGAAAATGAAGAACCTCTACTTGCAGTGCTCGATACTTCCCAGATAGTTTGAGTGCTTTTTTTTTTTACCAGACTCAGATTCCTGGCCAACACTGAAATCTCTATCCGACACAGTGTGGTATATCTGTTTCCATCATCAACATTTTTAGCTGTCAAGACTTGTCTTTGGTGGAAAATTAGGTAATGCTTTATGTTTGTGAGGGTTGCTGAGATTTATACATGAGCAGTATACTGATTTGTTCTGTCTTTCAACCGTGAAGAGGTCATTTAAATGTCTGATTACAACAATTACAACAATATTATCACAACCTCTTTTCAACACAAGATTTTGTCAACGCATTTGAGATGGGCTCTTGCTGAAATGTTTATGTCATCTTTATAGTTCTGTACATGCTCTACTCACAGTTGCACATATTTTATTTTACTGGATAGATTTCAGAGGTTTATCATTTCAGTGAGTTACAGTAAGCCTGTTAGCCCTATGCTGTACCAGTAATACAGATTCATGAGACACCACACCCCATCTCAGCTAACTCTGGAGATCCCTTCCATCTTCACTGAGTTAAGGAAATATCCATTCGTTTTTTTGCACGTTACTTATCGAATAATCTTCAAAGCCTCTAGGGAAATTCAGATCGCTGATTGTGGACCTTTTTACTGACAAATTTGTTTGTTTTCTATGATTGTGTTATGCTTTTCGTGTATTGACGTGTATAGAGATGTGTGTAGGGATGTGTATAGTGTATATTAATGTGTATAGTGTATATTGATGTGTATAGTGTATATTGATGTGTATAGTGTATATTGATGTGTATAGTGTATATTGATGTCTATAGTGTATATTGATGTGTATAGTGTATATTGATGTGTATAGTGTATATTAATGTGTATAGTGTATATTGATGTGTATAGTGTATATTGATGTGTATAGTGTATATTGATGTGTATAGTGTATACTGAAGTGTATAGTGTACAGTACTGTGCAAAAGTTTTAGGCAGGTGTGAGAAAATGCTGTAAAGTAAGAATGGTTTCAAAAATAGACATGTTAATAGATTATATTTATCAATTAACTAAATGTAAAGTGAGTGAACAGAAGAAAAATCTAAATCAAATCCATATTTGATGTGACCAGACTTTGCCTTCAAAACAGCATCAATTCTTCTAGGTACACTTGCACAAAGTCAGGGACTTTGTAGTCGTACACACACTAATCTGCAGATTATCAGATTATGAAAATGATTAACAAAATAACAAGGCTTTCTTTTTCTTTCTCCTTCCTCCTTTTTTTTCTATTCTAAAGGCCTATTTGTGTTTATGATTAAACATTATACCATACAGGTGCTAATGATCATCAATTCAATATGTAGGTTGAAACATAATCATTAACTGAAACAGAAACAGCTGTGTAGGAGGAATAATACTGGGTGAGGAACAATCTGTCACGCTCTGACCTAGGAGAGCTGGTTTTTCTCTGTTTAGTTAGGTCAGGGTGTGATAGGGGGTGGGCATTCTAGGTTTTTGTTTTCTATGTTTTGGCCGGGTATGGTTTCCAATCAGAGGCAGCTGTCTATCGTTGTCTCTGATTGGAAGCCATACTTAGGCAGCCTTTTTCCCTTGGTTTGTGTGGGTAGTTGTTTTCTGTTTTGTTAGAGTAGCCCGACAGAACTGGCGGCTGTCATTTTTGTTTATTTGTATTCAGTGTTCATTTTCATAAAAATGTACAATGAGCACTCAACACGCTGTGCCTTGGTCCCCTTCATATGATGCCCGTTACACAGCCAAACTCAGCTAACAAGGTCAGCCATAATATTACAACAAATATTCTGGCTGAACTCAAATGTGCTGGTTGATAAAATACCTGTATTTATGGGAAAGATGTTTGAAAAGGGTACTTTGTTCTTAAATTATATTGTAAATTGAAATGGTAGAGTTGTCTTTCATGGAGTTATCAGAATTGTACGGGAAGGTCTGCTCAATCCAAGAGTACAACCAATTGATTACAGCATTACCCCAAAAATGGAGGAGGCGGGTGGCAGCGGGAGGAGGTAGAGAACTGGTCTGTCTGCCCATTATAAAGGATCAAAACTGGCAGAGGAATAAAAATAGCATAAATAGCAAAGTAAACCAGTTTAATTTGAGGACCAGTATGTTGACATCTGTGCCATACAGATTGCAAAATAGTTGGGAAGAGATTTTTGATGTACCGATTCCATGGTACAGGGTGTATGAGTTGATATACACTGCTCAAAAAAATAAAGGGAACACTAAAATAACATATCCTAGATCTGAATGAATGAAATAATCTTATTAAATACTTTTTTCTTTACATAGTTGAATGTGCTGACAACAAAATCACACAAAAATAATCAATGGAAATCCAATTTATCAACCCATGGAGGTCTGGATTTGGAGTCACACTCAAAATTAAAGTGGAAAACCACACTACAGGCTGATCCAACTTTGATGTAATGTCCTTAAAACAAGTCAAAATGAGGCTCAGTAGTGTGTGCGGACTCCACATGCCTGTATGACCTCCCTACAATGCCTAGGCATGCTCCTGATGAGGTGGCGGATGGTCTCCTAGGGATCTCCTCCCAGACCTGGACTAAAGCATCCGCCAACTCCTGGACAGTCTGTGGTGCCGTGGCGGGGGATGGAGCGAGACATGATGTCCCAGATGTGCTCAATTGGATTCAGGTCTGGGGAATGGGCGGGCCAGTCCATAGCATCAATGCCTTCCTCTTGCAGGAACTGCTGACACACTCCAGCCACATGAGGTAGCAGAACGTTCTCCACGGCGTCTGCAGACTCTGTCATGTCTGTCACATGTGCTCAGTGTGAACCTGCTTTCACCTGTGAAGAGCACAGGGCGCCAGTAGCGAATTTGCCAATCTTGGTGTTCTCTGGCAAATGCCAAACGTCCTGCACGGTGTTGGGCTGTAAGCACAACCCCCACCTGTGGACGTCAGGCCCTCATACCACCCTCATGGAGTCTGTTTCTGACCGTTTGAGCAGACACATGCACATTTGTGGCCTGCTGGAGGTCATTTTGCAGGGCTCTGGCAGTGCTCCTCCTGCTCCTCTTTGCACAAAGGCGGAGGTAGCGGTCCTGCTGCTGGGTTGTTGCCCTCCTACGGCCTCCTCCACGTCTCCTGATGTACTGGCCTGTCTCCTGGTAGCGCCTCCATGCTCTGGACACTACGCTGACAGACACAGCAAACCTTCTTGCCACAGCTCGCATTGATGTGCCATCCTGGATGAGCTGCACTACCTGAGCCACTTGTGTGGGTTGTAGACTCCGTCTCATGCTACCACTAGAGTGAAAGCACCGCCAGCATTCATAAGTGACCAAAACATCAGCCAGGAAGCATAGGAACTGAGAAGTGGTCTGTGGTCACCACCTGCAGAGCCACTCCTTTATTGGGGGTGTCTTGCTAATTGCCTATAATTTCCACCTGTTGTCTATTCCATTTGCACAACAGCATGTGAAATGTATTGTCAATCAGTGTTGCTTCCTAAGTGGACAGTTTGATTTCACAGAAGTGTGATTGACTTGGAGTTACATTGTGTTGTTTAAGTGTTCCCTTTATTTTTTTGAGCAGTGTATAAAACAACGCAAGATTCAAGACTTCGTGCTTTTCAGCTAAAATTATTATATAGAATTCTTGCCACCAATAAATGTGAATATTTGGGACATAAAATCATCGAAGCTCTGCAGATTTTGTTGTGAGGATCCAGAATCAATAGACCATTTATTTTGGTATTGCCCTCAGGTAGCCTGTTTCTGGTCTCAGGTTCAGGAATGGCTGAAAATTATCAAAAATTTACCCTAGAAATAGTACTGTTGGGAGATCTGGAGAGACCGGGTCAGTCAATTTCTAATATACAATACTAGTAGTAAAAATATTTATCTTCAACTTGCAGCCTGTGGATTCTATTCGATTAGATAGATTGAAATTGTATGTTAAACATCATAGTTGAAATGTATATGTTGCGTAGAAATCCGAAGAGGGTGGCCAGCAGAGATAGGTGGGATGGGCTGAGGGAAGCTGAGGGTTGGGATGTGGAATTGGAGACAAGTGGGAGTGGAGTTGCTGGGCGGGAGTTAAAAAGTATAAAAAAGTAAAAATAAAAGTAAAAATAAAACATAATAAAAAGTAAGTTTGAATGACACTGAGGGGCAGTGTTTTTACAACTAATGCCGCTTTGCCTGAGGCTGATGCTGGTGTTTGTACACATGCATATACACACACATGCACGGATACACACATATGTAAATAGTGCCAGACATGCACTCAAACATATACAGTTGACCTTGCTGTTATGATTTAGTTGTCCTTGATGTCCTTAGTTTTTTGGGGGATTATTGTTTTCTTTTGTCTTTTTCTTTTTTCTCAGGAGTTCCCAATGTTGGTGCATTGGGGGGGATCGCGAACCCTCCAACTGTGGGGGGGATCTTGAAGGGTTCGCGTCCCCGTTCTTTTTGACCTTGTGGGAGATCTGTCGACTCAACTATGCAAGAAAACACAGGAACTGGGGTGCAGAAAAATGGCAGCAGGTGCTCTTGACTGATGAGTCAAAAATTGAAATATTTAGCCGTAGCAGAAGGCAGTTTGTTCGCCGAAGGGCTGGAGAGCGGTACACGAATGAGTGTCTGCAGGCAAAAGTGAAGCATGGTGGAGGTTCCTTGCAAGTTTGGGGCTGCATTTCTGCAAATGGAGTTGGTGATTTGGTCAGAATTAATGGTCTCATCAATGCTGAGAATTACAGGCAGATACTTATCCATCCTGCAATACCATCAGGGAGGCATCTGATTGGCCCCAAATTTATTCTGCAGGATGACAACGACCCCACACATACAGCAAAAGTCATTAAGAACTATCTTCAGTGTGAAGAAGAACAAGGAGTCCTGGAAATAATTGTATGGCCCCAACAGAGCCCTGATCTCAACATTATCAAGTCTGCCTGGGATTACATGAAGAGAGAGAAGCACCTGAGGCTGCCTAAATCCACAGAAGAACTGTGGTTAGTTCTCCAAGATGTTTGGGCCAACCTACCTGCCGAGTTCCTTCTAAAACTGTGTGCAAGTGTACCTAGAAGAATTTATGCTGTTTTGAAGGCAAAGGGTGGTCACACCAAATATTGATTTGATGTAGATTTTTCTTCTGTTCACTCACTTTGCATTTTGTTAATTGATAAATATAAACTATTAACACGTCAATTTTTGAAAGCATTCTTACTTTACAGAATTTTTTCACACCTGCCTAAAACTTTTGCACGGTACTGTATATTGATGTGAATAGTGTATATTGATGTGTACAGTGTCTACTGATGTGTATAGTGTATATTGATGTGTATAGTGTATACTGATGTGTATAGTGATGTGTATAGGGATGTTAATAGTGTATACTGATGTGTATAGTGTATATTGATGTGTATACTGATGTGTATAGTATATATTGATGTGTATACTGATGTGTATAGTGTATACTGATAAGAATAGTGATGTGTATAGTGATATGTGTAGTGTATAGTGATGTGTATAGTGTATATTGATGTGTATAGTATATTTTGGAGTGTATAGTGATGTATATAGTGATGTGTATAGTGTATGTTGATGTGTATTGTGATGTGTATATTGTTGTGTATAGTATATATTGATGTGCATAGTGATGTGTATATTGATGTGTATAGTGTATATTGATGTGTATACTGATGTGTATAGTGTATATTGATGTGAATATTGATGTGTATAGTGTATATTGATGTGTATATTGTATATTGAGCTGTATAATGTATATTGATGTGTATAGTGTATATTGATGTGTATAGTGTATTTTGATGTGTATATTGATGTGTATAGTGTTTAATGATGTGTATAGTATATATTGATGTGTATAGTGTAAATTGTTGTGTATATTGATATGTATATTGATGTGTATAGTATATAGTGTATATTGATGGGTATAGTGTATATTCATGTGTATAGTGATGTGTGTAGTGTATATTGATGTATATATTGATATGTATATTGATGTGTATAGTGTTTAATGATGTGTATAGCATATATTGACGTGTATAGTGATGTGTAAATTGTTCTGTATATTGATATGTATATTGATGTGTATAGTATATAGTGTATATTGATGGGTATAGTGTATATTCATGTGTATAGTGATGTGTGTAGTGTATATTGATGTGTATATTGATGTGTATAGTGTATATTGATGTGTATATTGATGTGTATAGTGTATATTGATGTGTATAGTGTATATTGATGTGTATAGTGTATATTGATGTGTATAGTGTATATTGATTTGTGTATTGATGTGTATAGTGTGTATTGATGTGTATAATGTATATTGATGTGTATACAGGGCTCATCTGTGAAAAAGACCTTGGCCTCAGCATGACTCCCTGTCAAAATAAAGGTTAAATAAATAAATGTTCATGTCAAATTATTACATCCGTAAGCAGAAGCGGTAACAGCTTCTCTTACTGTGCTTTTCAAAGGGCTATCATTCCTCCTCGCTTGAATAGTGTTGAAGGGAATAATTGAGGTAAGATAATATTCTGAGTACAAAATGACTCATAGATCATTCATTTACCAGATGAGATATAGACTCAGCTTTTCCATATTTCACACATATCAGCGTGTCTGTCACTGCCTTTCTGAGGGCAGGAAGAAATGGCCGTATCAAGGTGAAGGATTATCCAAGGAATATGACTGGATCCTGGTAAATGCATTAACAATAGAAGGTGATCCCGGGAAAAGGGAATGCCACATGAAAGCTTTACCGGAATCCAAGCCTCAGACTCTTGACGACTGCCTGTAGAAGTCCACAGCCTTTCTCCACAAAGGACAGGGTGGATGGTGTCCTTGAGACTGGTACTAAGTCACCCTGGGAGACTCAAAAGGACCAAGTTCTCTCTCTACTCTGCTTCTGTTTCTCCTGTTGAAATGGTTAATGCTTCAGTAGTAACGGTTTATTGTTGGTTGTGGAATAATATACAATGGTTGTGGGGCATTATGAAACCCTTTTGTCTATAGTTGATTTGAAGACTATATCCTTCTAGATGGATTGTGCTAGCTATGCATATTTCTTACCTAGTGATTCAACATTGTAGATTTGTAAATATGCCAGATGATAATTGTTTTATTGTTGATGACAGGGGTTGACCGTTCTTTCTTGATTTGTTTAATATATGTATACCCCTAAATGTCTCTCTTTCTCCATTACACACAAATCATCCCATAGTCAATTATACTATTTTTATTCTTAGGAGTTTAATTCATATAATATGGAGGGAACATTTATTCAAATAGACTAAATCTTTTTTCTTTTTACAAAACACTGAAGCACACAGAAGCATGCACATGGTCACCCCACTGATCTCTGCTTGTGGTCCTGTGGGTCACTGGGATCTCTCTGAGGGCCCTTGGCCTGTGGGTCACTGAGATCTCTCTGAGGGCCCTTGGCCTGTGGGTTACTGGGATCTCTCTGAGGGCCCTTGGCCTGTGGGTTACTGGGATCTCTCTGAGGGCCCTTGGCCTGTGGGTCACTAGAATGTCTCTGAGGGCCCTTGGCCTGTGAACTGGCTATTAGTGGGGCTTTAGCTCGATGGTTGCCATATGGTAATAAACTCCAGGCAGTCTCCAGTTACAGTAATTCTCTGTGATGTGGCGCCTTTGTCCTCGTGCTGTTTCCACAGTGCCTCATGAGGACGCTGGAATGAAAGTTTCCTGGACCTCGAGCGTTCCTGAGCCAGGTTCTCTGAGCCAGGTTCTATCAAAAGAATGGAAATAATGTTCCTGTTTCCAGGCAACAACCATCTCAACCTTCTGAGTCCATTCAGAGAGCTTTATAGACACTCAGAACAGATGAATGTCGTTTGAACCCATGTCAATTGATGAGTGTCATTCTTATGTGAACCACTCTGTTGTGGAGACAAGTACATCTTGGGCAGAAACGGACAGCTGCTAAACACATGCCTGACACTCAGGAAAAATTAAACACGATTACCACTGTGTATAACATTCCATCCCATTTAGTAGAGAAAGAATGTACATGGCACAGGGTCATTGTACAGCAGCGGGGGTGCATATTAACGGACAGTACGGTTTCCAATAGGACAAGACACAGGAAATATTTTCACACATGAAGGAATTGTCTGCTCTTGCACACAGCTTGGATAAGTTAGTGCCCTGCTTGTATAATAATCCACATTTTAGTGTCTTTTCAATAAAATAATTATTCCTAGTGGGTGATATTCTACCCAGAAGCAGGACTGGAGCCCACTGGTCCATGCTGATTATAATGAGCAGGGTTACTGGGACAGAGGGGCATAAATATACAACTGGAGATTTGGGAACCATTTTAGGGCTGCAAAGCAAGTATTTACAGACAGTTTTGGCAATCTAGGTAAGTAAACAATTTAGCCATTGACCTTAGTGTTTTCTGTTTCGAAATGTTTATGAGAGTATGTATGATTCATAGAATGTCACCTCCCACTGTGCTAAACCTGTGGTAAAATCTCTGTCCCCTGATCAGACAGTAAAACCTGACGTTGTTTCCCACTAAGGGGCGTCAGGGGAATGCACCAACAACCATATGGTGAAACAGCTACTGAACGAGCTGAATGGATTTGTTATGGGCATTTAAAATACTTTTTTGAGCAAAGGTCATGCTGGGAGCTGGAATACACATTACCGTGAGTGTGGTTTTAACAGCATAATGGGCTAAACTCACTACTATATTTCAGTGGAATATGAGGCCAAATAGGATGGAGAATGTAGAGATGGTTTTAGACAGACGTGACTGAAGACCCGAAACATTAAGATTCTAACAAAGAAAAATAACATGTGAATCGAACGTCAGTGTGCTCCTAACAGTTTAGCTTCCTCCACTGTCCCTGTCCCCATGCCGGGCTTCCTCCACTGCCCCTGTCCCCATGCCGGGCTCGAGACACACGTGACCGTCTTCCTTGACAACATACCAACGGTTTGAGCTATCGAAAAATCTCTCACCGCGGACATAGATTGAACGAACCATGTTGCTATGGAGCTGAAGGTGGCATCAGGAGCATGCAGTGTGTGAGCCAGGCGGTAGGTTGCAGATGGGTGCTATGCCATAGAAGAAGGGATCAGTTAGGGGGAAGAGGAGATTCAGGAAGAGGACGACACTGTGGATGCTCCAGGGCTGAGCTGATAGACGGGAGGCCCATGCTGTTACAGAAGGAGTGGCACAGCACTGGCCCCACCAAATGGCCTGAGGAGAGACCAAAAGCACACCAACATAGACAGATGTAACAGTGTGACAGAGAGAAAAACATTCCGATTCAAATTCAAAGATTGCATCCACATGTATTAGTCCTGTTCTTTTCACGGGACTTCCTAATGGGCCTAATAATAAAGGTATATTTTAACGGTAAAAATGTATGACCTTTTAATGTGGCATGAAATGAACACAATCAGCCTTGATGTTTTCATCTGATTGTCAAACAAATCACTTCAAAGAGTAAAGTAGGCTACCTGCGCATGTTCCTCCAGCATCCAAACAGTGCGCTGTGCACCTGTGATTTGAATTAACAGAACGAAACGTTACAAAACACCAAAAAATGTAATGACACACTTTTGTAGCGTGATTTAATTGACGCTTCTTGCTGACAGATTTACCTTTTTTGTACAAATTAAAGTCGGCACACCTGAAAAGAGGCTGAAATACAGATGCAAATACAGCTGTCTGTGTCTGTATCGGGCTCATTGGTGCGGGAAACTGAAGGCCAAGCTGAAAACATTTTGCAAGTTAGCTAGTGGCTGGACCCAGTTGATACAATGTTGAGTTCGCTAGTGATATCTCAAGACAGACAGAGAGAAAGGCAGACAGGCGGAGTAGATAGATGAATGCAATTGAAATAACCTAACCCAACTTTTACTGGTTTAAACCATGACAAAGAGGTGAGGGTGTTCTTTTCATTTGGAATAAGTTCTTATTTTGATCTGTTCCACTGTAGCAGTAAAACAATAATAATAAGAGACAGGCCAAAGAAGAGAGGAGCGATGAAGATGGCAGCGGTGGGTCCTGTGCAGGGTACTAGCATGGCAGCATACAGGCCCGGAACACCATCTCCTCAGTCAGTGGGGCCACCACCTGGTTCCTCAGCCACACCAGGTCCCCCGCACACACTGCCCAGGACCTGGGGTCTGTAGCAGGGTGAATATCGTCAAACACATGCACTCATGCGCATGTCAACACCCACCCACACTGCACAGACTCCCTCACACCAGGCCAACTCTTGGGGATATACACACCAACACTAGCAGGAGCATGCACACAGACATATTGACACTTATACATGGTTGATATAACTCACAAGGCTTGACGTCATTTCTGTGGGGTTATCCATAGCTGACTGGGCCAGGGGACCAAGAAAAGACAGCTGAGAGAAGAGTTAGAAGGATGAACTTGGAAGTGACCACAACATTTGATCAGTGCATAATTGAATAGCAGTATACCAGTAAGATACCAGTAACATCCAAGTAAGATACCAGTAACATCCAAGTGAGATACCAGTAACATCCAAGTAAGATACCAGTAACATCCAAGTAAGATACCAGTAACATACGAGTAAGATACCAGTAACATCCAAGTAAGATACCAGTAACATCCGAGTAAGATACCAGTAACATCCGAGTAAGATACCAGTAACATCCATGTAAGATACCAGTAACATACGAGTAAGATACCAGTAACATCCAAGTAAGATTCCAGTAACATCCAAGTAAGATACCAGTAACATACGAGTAAGATACCAGTAACATACCAGTAAGATACCAATAACATACCAGTAAGATACCAGTAACATCCAAGTAAGATACCAGTAACATCCAGGTAAGATACCAGTAACAAACTAGCAAAATACCAGTAACATCCAAGTAAGATACCAGTAACATACCAGTAAGATACCAGTAACATCCAAGTAAGATACCAGTAACATCCAAGTAAGATACCAGTAACATACTAGTAAGATACCAGCAACATACCAGTAAGATACCAGTAACATACGAGTAAGATACCAATAACATACCAGTAAGATACCAGTAACATACGAGTAAGATACCAGTAACATCCAAGTAAGATACCAGTAACATCCAAGTAAGATACCAGTAACATCCAGGTAAGATACCAGTAACATCCAGGTAAGATACCAGTAACAAACTAGCAAAATACCAGTAACATCCAAGTAAGATACCAGTAACATACCAGTAAGATACCAGTAACATCCAAGTAAGATACCAGTAACATACAAGTAAGATACCAGTAACATCCAGGTGAGATACCAGTAACATCCAAGTAAGATACCAGTAAGATACGAGTAAGATACCAGTAACATCCAAGTAAGATACCAGTAACATACTAGTAAGACACCAGTAACATACCAGTAAGATACGAGTAAGATACCAGTAACATACCAGTAAGATACCAATAACATACGATTAAGATACCAGTAACATCCAAGTAAGATACCAGTAAGATACCAGTAAGATACCAGTAACATCCAAGTAAGATACCAGTAACATCCAAGTAAGATAGCAGTAACATACTAGTAAGATACCAGCAACATACCAGTAACATACCAGTAACATCCAAGTAAGATACCAGTAAGATACGAGTAAGATACCAGTAACATCCAAGTAAGATACCAGTAACATACTAGTAAGACACCAGTAACATACCAGTAAGATACGAGTAAGATACCAGTAACATACCAGTAAGATACCAATAACATACGATTAAGATACCAGTAACATCCAAGTAAGATACCAGTAAGATACCAGTAAGATACCAGTAACATCCAAGTAAGATACCAGTAACATCCAAGTAAGATAGCAGTAACATACTAGTAAGATACCAGCAACATACCAGTAAGATACCAGTAACATACAAGTAAGATACCAGTAACATCCAGGTGAGATACCAGTAACATACTAGTAAGATACCAGTAACATCCAAGTAAGATACCAGTAACATACAAGTAAGATACCAGTAACATCCGAGTAAGATACCAGTAACATCCAAGTAAGATACCATTAACATACTAGTAAGACACCAGTAACATACCAGTAAGATACGAGTAAGATACCAGTAACATCCAAGTAAGATACCAGTAACATACTAGTAAAATAGCAGTAACATACTACTAAGATACCAGTAACATACCAGTAAGATACCAATAACATACGATTAAGATACCAGTAACATCCAAGTAAGATACCAGTAACATACGAGTAAGATACCAGTAACATACCAGTAAGATACCAGTAACATACGAGGAAGATACCAGTAACAATCAAGTAAGATAACAGTAACACAACAGTAAAATAGCAGTAACATACCAGTAAGATACCAGTAACATAAGAGTAAGATATCAGTAACATCTGAGTAAGATACCAGTAACATCCAAGTAAGATACCAGTAACATCCGAGTAAGATACCAGTAACATACGAGTAAGATACCAGTAACATCCAAGTAAGATACCAGTAACATACTAGTAAAATAGCAGTAACATACCAGTAAGATACCAGTAACATACCAGTAAGATACCACTAACATACGACTAAGATACCAGTAACATCCAAGTAAGATACCAGTAACATACGAGTAAGATACCAGTAACATACCAGTAAGATACCAGTAACATACGAGGAAGATACCAGTAACATTCAAGTAAGATACCAGTAACACAACAGTAAAATAGCAGTAACATACCAGTAAGATACCAGTAATATACTAGTAAAATAGCAGTAACATACCAGTAAGATACCAGTAACATACTAGTAAAATAGCAGTAACATACCAGTAAGATACCACTAACATCCAAGTAAGATACCAGTAACATACTAGTAAAATAGCAGTAACATACCAGTAAGATACCAGTAACATACGAGTAAGATACCAGTAACATACGAGTAAGATACCAATAACATACGAGTAAGATACCAGTAACATCCAAGTAAGATACCAGTAACATATGAGTAAGATACCAGTAACATACTAGTAAGATACCAGTAACATCCAAGTAAGATACCAGTAACATACTAGTAAGATACCAGTAAGATACCAGTAACATCCAAGTAAGATACCAGTAACGTACTCATAAGATACCAGTAACATCCAAGTAAGATAGCAGTAACATACTAGTAAGTTATCAGTAACATCCAAGTAAGATATCAGTAACATACTAGTAACATACCAATAAGATACCAGTAACATACGAGTAAGATACCAGTAACATACTAGTAAGATACCAGTAACATACCAGTAATATACAAGCAACATTCTAAGTAAGATACCAGTAATGTACCAGTAACATAGCAGTCAATACCAGTAAGTTACCAGTCCAGCTGATTTTTGTTTCAGATTTAAATAATTGTGTTTGACATAGTAGATTTTTTCACACTCATATTTAGAGTGTCATATTTAGAGTGTGTGTGTGTGTGTGTGTGTGTGTGTGTGTGTGGGGGGGGGGGGGGGGGGGGGGTCTAATGTAAAACAGGTCCACTACCATGGTGAGAATGAGGGGTAACGTGGCAGCTGGCACAAAGCCCTCCAGTCGTTTGCCCATTACATTCCACAGGGAGGGGCCCAGCTTAAGGGGGAGAGAAGACAATATGAATAGAAATATAGTCTTCAATAAGCCTACTGTACTAATTTCCCACCGACCCAGAAATTTCTGACTCAACTCAGGTTAAGTAGGAGTCTTACACATAGATCTGCACACAGACTACACAATTGTAGAGCAGGCTACATAAACAATTATCAATGACTTAATTGCAACTTTGAAAAACATGATGGATGTTGAGGTTTGGTTCTCCTATCTTTGCAATTTACCGTGATGCCCACCCAGTCTGCCCATGCTTTCAAGACAGGAGGTGACAGAGCAGAGACCACCAACACAGTGGTGAAACGCCTTTTAATCACACTGGGACTATCCCTATGTACACACACACACAGGCCGTTAAGCAAATAATTTGCTTTGCTATAGCACTAGTACACAACATTACACTATTGACAGACTGCTGTGTGGACTGGGACTGCTGTGTCCCAGTATAAACTCCCGACATAAGAACAGGCAAGAAGTAAACATGATAGAATGGACACCCTGCACACTCCATCCAGCGTCAACAAACTATCCTTATTATCCAACTGGCATACTTGTGTTGAAATCATGCTGTTTTCAAGTCTTCCCCTGCCATGCGAAGGGGAAGGCCTACGAGAGCTAGAAGGTAAATTGTCTTGATAAACTCTCTAATGTCAGATGGTGTACAGCTCAAGAGGATTATCAGTAGGCTATAATAGCTTCAGAATAGCTCCTGTCCAGGTTCTGTATTTTGTGCTAACTCTGACCTCTGCTGGTCATTATACATATCACATTCACTTTCAATAGAAATGATAGGGTCTGAAAGATCTACTAAACCGATATATAGAGTCAACACAATACTCATAATGGTAATAATAACAATATACTTTATGACTATGGACTGCCATGTCTTCTGGGCGTTAAAAACACGTTAAATTGTGCACAGCAAAGAATAAATAACTAGCAAAGGCCAAATGATTGAATTAGTGGATAGAAATCAGTTATTTGTAGTTTTAAGGAGAGATGTTGATTAGTTAGTACACTACAGGACCAAAAGTATGTGGACACTTGATCGTCTAACATCTCATTCCAAAATCATGGTCATTAATATGGAGTTGGTCCCCCCTTTGCTGCTATAACTCCCGAGTGGCGCAGCAGTCTAACACACTGCAACTCAGTGCTAGAAGTGTCACTACAGACCCTGGTTTGATTCCAGGCTGTATCACAACTGGCTGTGATTGTGAGTCCCATAGAGTGGTGCACAATTGACCCAGTGTGGTTAGGGTTTGGCCGTGGTAGGCTGTCATTGTAAATAAGAATTTGGAACATTGCTGCTGGGACTTGCTTCCATTCAGCCACAAGAGCATTACTGAGGTTGGGCGATTAGGCCTGGCTCGTAGTTGGCGTTCCAATTCATCCCAAAGGTGTTTGATGGGGTTGAGGTCATGGCTCTGTGCAGGCCAGTCTAGTTTTTCCACACCGATCTTGACTAACCATTTCTGTATGAACCCCACTTTGTGCACGGGGGCATTGTCATGCTGAAACAGGAAAGGGCCTTCCCCAAACTGTTGCCACAACGTTGGAAGCACAGAATCATCTAGAATGTAATTGTATGCTGTAGCATTAAGATTGCCCTTCACTTGAACTAAGGGGCCTAGCCCGAGCATGAAAAACAGCCCCAAACCATTATTCCTCCACCACCAAACTTTACAGTTGGCACTATACATTGTGGAAAGTAGCGTTCTCCTGGCATCCTCCTAACCCAGATTCGTCCGTCGGACTGCCAGATGGTAAAGCGTGATTCATCACTCCAGAGAATGCTTTTCCACTGCTCCAGATTCCAATGGCGGCGAGCTTTACACCACTCCAGCCGACACTTGGCATTACGAATGGTGATTTTAGGCTTGTGTGAGGCTGCTCAGGCCATGGAAACCCATTTCATAAAGCTCCCGACGAACAGTTATTGTTCTGACGTTGCTTCAAGGTGCAGTTTGGAACTCGGTAGTGTGTTGCAACCGAGGACAGATGATTTTTACATGCCACGCGCCTCAGCACTCGGCTGTCCCATTCTGTGAGCTTGTGTGACCTACCACATCGCGGCTGAGCCGTTGTTGCTCCTAGATGTTTCCACTTCACAATATCAGCACTTACAGTTGACCGGGGAAGCTCTATCAGGGCAGAAATGTGACAAACTGACTTGTTGAAAAGGTGGCATCCTATGACAGTGCCATATTGATAGTTACAGAGTGCTTCAGTACAGGCCATTCTACTGTCAATGTTTGTATATGGAGATTGCATGGCTGGGTGCTCGATTTTATACACCTGACAGCAATGGGTGTGGCTGAAATAGCCGAATCTACTAATATGAAGGGTATCCACATACTTTTAGTGTATAGATTACGGAAGCCTGATCGTTCCGCTAACAAATAGATTTTACTCAATGAAAAACTCTGCTTCCTTCCCCTGGTGTTGCTTACCATCCAACGGCAAATAACAACTTTATCAAAAAGGCAAAGAATATCATTGGTGATGCTTAAAGGCATGTGGAATTCCCAGCCAGACCCAGTTCTACAGTATTTATTCAGGACAGCAAAAGTTTGTCTTGTTGTAATCCCCATACTAATTTGAGATGCTGGTGTTATCTCTTCGGTCCTCTGTCTCTCTTTCCCTCTATAATGATCATTAGCATAGACATCTGCAATTAAAGTTGGAGCAAACAGTCAAACATGAAAACGATACAATCAAACAAAGCCTAACTGGGGTAGGCTACGTGTGCCATACTCTCCAAACAAATGTATTTCAACACATACCAAACTCTAACCTTCCTCTAATGCTGGATCATGGAGACTAATGGCATGGTTGAGCTAGTACCAGGGCCGGTTCCAGGCATAAGCGACATGTGGTTGCTTAGGGCCCCCACGACCAAATATATATTTTTAAATCAGGAACTCAGTCGGGGTCTCAATTTACTTTTGAGAGTAACAATAGTAGAAAACACCAGGTGAAATGTCAAAATTTGGTTGTGCATCATTACTTTTTCTCTTGTTATGTCTCTCACTGACAGTCAATCAATTAGCCATGCCAGCTAACAATTGTTAGATTGGTAGTTAGTCTAGCCAGCTATCTAAACTTGTAGTAATCATGACTAAATACTGACCGGGCACGTGTGCAGGGACCCTGACCTCCAGGGGGCCCCCATTGATTTTGTTAGTCATTCTCACTCAGACCATATTAACATGGCATGTCATTACAAAATGTGTAGAATGACAGGAAATTCGCTTTGAAACTGCAAAAATCTCTCTCCACCCCATGGCAAAATATGTAGAATAGCAGAAAACGTGCTTTAAAACTGCAACATTTTCTCGAAGTCCCATGGCAAAATATGTAGAACGACAGAAAATGAACTTTAATAAGTACAATTTTCTCTTCACTGTAAGAGGGGGGCCCTATATTGTTTTGCTGCAAGGTGGCAAACTATTAAGTGCAGTACTTTGGACCAGGGCCCTATAGGCGACAGGTAGCCTAGCGGTTAGGAGCGTCGGTCCAGTAACCGAAAAGTTGCTTGTTGGAATTCCTGAACCGACTAAGTGAATAATCTGTCAATGTGCCATTGAGTAAGGCACGTAACCCTAATTGCTGTGCTGAACAATGGGCAGTTCAATACCTCTGTCAAATAAATCTGTTATGTGTGTATTTGATCTGGATAAGAGCGTCTGCTAGAGCCGCCCCTGGCTAGTACTATAATAATGAGGTATGTTCTCTGACACCAACCAGAGGTTGCCCATATAGTATATTATAGGGAACATGTAAAGCTGTGATGGTACAGCAGCATTCTGAATTGATGTGAGGTCAAATGATATGCTCAAGTATTGGACATGCCTTAAATCCTTCTGTTTATAGCCAGTTTCCACTCCAGAAAGAACCAAATGCTGTCAGCCTTTGGTTATGCACTCAATCATTAGGTAACAACAACAACAACAACAACAACAACATAATTGATTACACACATTCTAGTTTAGAAAACAGAGAATCAAAAACAGACACAGTAATAACATCACAGTAATAAAACCACCATGTAATAATAGTATCATTTAGCAATGATTAAATCAGACATTAAAGATGTGGACACCATGATTGCAGGTTTCCATTTACCACGTGGTCACCAGGTTGCGAAAATTGTTTTACTTCACCATGTCCTCTCCTTTTCCTCAACAGCAGCCCTATTTCTACCTATATAGTGTTTGTGCGCACGGGCCCAATGATGTCTAAATCTGATTTCGGACAGAAAGATGATACAAATTGACTTTGTCCATAAAGGACTGCCTTATTTGTCACAATGAGTCTCTTATTTCACATTGTCACCATCAACAGTCAGCAGTGTGACCAGGAACCATGAAGGTTACAAAGGATATTATAAACTGGGTAGTTCGAGCCCTGAATGCTGATTGGCTGATAGCCGTGGTATATCAGAACATATACCATGGGTATGCCAAAACATGTATTTTTACTGCTCTAAATACATTGGTAACCAGTTTATAATAGCAGTAAGACACCTCTGGTGTTTTTGATTTATGGCCAATATACCATGGCTGAGCGCTGTGTCCAGGCACTCCGCGTTGCCTCGTGCATAAGAACAGCCCTTAGCCGTGGTATATTGTCCATATACTACACCTCCCCGGGCCTTATTACTTAAGTAATATAGTCAACCATAGTTGAAAGAACATCCATGATTTCTTTCAATCACACTATATATGTGTGTGTGTGTGTGTGTGTGTGTGTGTGTTTGTGTGTTAAAAAAAATGTCTGTGATTCATATAATGAGACAGAAAGTGCTGGATTAGTTACAATGATCAGTTATGCCTTACAATGCCAACCACATTTTTTTAAATTAAGATATTTTCACTTCTGTGCATATCGGTGAAAAAAATAGAAAAAAAGGAGTGGACTATTCCTTCGGCACAAAACTTTCTTACTCACTCACTCACGGGCATTGGTCAAGAGGTAAAAAATGTCAGTCAGTTCTTGAAGATCCCACCACCATATTTTCCTGTTCTGTCAGAAGCACCCCAAATTCAACCCAATACTGTTACTTTACTCATGGGCCTCTGGGGGTGAGAGGAGAGGGCAGGACAGTCCTAACAGCATCCTCCCCCAGTCTGCCTCACTGGGGTGCTATCAATCTTCAGGTTGTGCTTCTCTCCTCCTGCCGTGGCCCCGGGCCCCATGCGCTTCTTAATCTCAGCTGCCATGGTCATGAAGGATTGCTCCACGTTAGTTGCGTCCTTCGCACTGGTCTCCAGGAAGGGGATGGATAGGGAGTCAGCAAATTCCTGTTTGAGGAGAGAGACAGGTCAATCACCAGTCTGACTGCAGTAGTAGGGTGCCTCCATTGCAAGTAATACAGTGTGTCCCAAGGGTTGATAATGGAGCATGTCGACCAGGGCATAAAATGAACACCCGTCAAATGCAGGTAGATTTAGGTATTGGCGGGTAGGAATGTCTATTTCCCCAGCCATGCTGACGAGTAGTCAATTTGCAGGGTTCTGCAATGCGATTGTTACATTCACAAATAAAAAAGTGTGAAAAGTCAAGTATGAAAAATGCCCGCAGTAGCTGTTTTCAAAGTATTTCTGCATTTTGTTTTATAGCTGCTAATTGGGAAAATAAATAAGAATCCTATACCCCTCACGCAGCAACATTGCCTTGCAGGGGAGCTGTGCACACACTGAGTGAAGTGCTGATAGATTCATTTTGAGGCGCTGTGCACAGGCATAAAAGCTGGTCTAATTTATCCCAAAAAATCTACAAAGTGAGACTTAGTCCTCAAGCTTGTTTGTTTTTCAATGTTAGTTTGATTCTGCTGCTTCAACTGATAGCGAAGACACACTCTAGTCAGATCCAAAATCTCACAGACACACGACACTACTCAGGTGGCCCTGTTACCACGGTAAAGTCCCGCCCTTAAAGGTGCAGATAAAAATTGAGTCTGATATTTTGATTTAAAAGACTCACGTCACAAAAAATGAAATGAAATTTAGCAATATACCATATCACTTACATTTCTTGTTTTAGAAACATTACAAAGCATGGTGATCTGTTTTTTTGTGTGTTTATGGCCCCCAAAAAATTGACTGGTGAAACAATTTGAGTGGCTGGTATATTTTTTTCATTTTCCGTGCCACAGTGGCTGGTAGACAAAAAGTACATTTTAGGCCCTAATGTAAACTACAACAAACTAAGGCTACAGAGTATAATACACCCAAATACTGTGATTAATCTGTATGAGAGTCCACGTTTTTTTGAGGACTCACCTTGGCTGTCGTGTAGTCTACTACCTTCTTGGTGGTGAGGTCACACTTGTTACCCACCAGCAACTTGTTGACATTCTCGCTGGCATAGCGGCCAATCTCCTGCAGCCACTGCTTTATATTGTTGTAAGACTCCTAGAAAGAGAAAATACCTCAGTTACGTGTTGTCAATAAATGCAGGTTGACTCATAGATGTTAATTCATCTTCTTTGTGGAGGGGCGTCACTAACCTGATCTGTTACATCATAGACAATGATGATACCATGGGCTCCTCTGTAATAGCTGGAGGTGATGGTGCGAAACCGCTCCTGACCAGCGGTGTCCCACTAAAGACAATAAATATATATATATATGTTAGTTAACACACTACATGGTTGAAAGCATGTACTGCAATTAAACTTCCCAGGACAGCTGCCAGAGCTGCAGACTCAACTCACAATCTGTAGTTTGATGGTCCTGCCATCCAATTCAATAGTTCGGATTTTGAAGTCCACGCCGATGGTGCTTATGAAACTTTCCGTGTAGGTGTCATCCTGAAATGCATAATAAAAAATTAAAAACACATAGCTTTAATCAACAAATGGACACACAAATGGACACACATTATCCATCCAAACGTTGATGTAAAGCTGAACACTGATCAAAATGCCAGTAACACTGAACACTGATAGTTCTTACCGCAAATCGAAGCAGGAGGCAAGACTTGCCCACCCCTGAATCACCAATCAGAAGCAGCTTGAACAGGTAGTCACTAGGGGGAAACCAGGTTAGGGAACATTAAATAACAGACTAACAAATCGATTCTATCAAGCCCCCAGCATTGACTTTCATCTGGGTCTCTGGGGAGTTAGGCTAAGTTCATATGCAATGCTGTCATTTCCATCTGAAATTAGCTATGTTATTATAGCTACAGTTGCAAGGGTGTGCAAAGAAATGTCAAAGAGGAAAATGTAAATTATAAACTTGGTGGGTTGAGCCCTGAATGCTGATTGGCTGACAGCCGTGGTATGTCAGACCTTATCCAACGGGTGGGTCTAATCCTGAATGCTGATTGGTTAAAAGAGCATTCCAGCCGGTGTCTATTCCACAAGTTACTACCGGCTAAATCTATGACGTTAAAATGCCTATTTACTCTGTTCTATCTGACAGCGCAATCCACTGTCTCATCAGCCCAGGCAGGGAAGTTATAAACTTGATCTACACCATAAAAAGCATCTAGACATTATCTCACACTATCTCACACTTCTTTTAGACTAACATTTAGTTTTCAACAGCTGAGATTTGTATAAACCTTGCTGTCAGTCTCTCTGACATTTACAACATTGTTTCAATATTCAAAATCGATCTCCAACTGTCCCACAGTACTGAACCTGTAGGGGTCGGGAGTCGGGACGAGAGAGGCAGGCAGCATTTCTCAGCCAGTCAAAATCATGAATCAGCTGGCATCACTTTTTATGGATATATACAAAGTAATGTCAATTGAAACAAGGTCAATCGAAACGAAGTGCAGTTAGTTTGCAGTGTTTCCAGCTTCAGTTTGAGGTGATTGTGTTAGCTGTGTTGTTGGCTAGCTCCTCTGAACAACAGTGTCCTAACGAGAGAGCACATTTTCTATGCCAGGCGAAATTGTGCCTCATTAGCTCATTGTTATAGATGTATCCAAATAAATGTCACTAGAAAACAGCTTAAACAAATGCAGCTACTGTTGTTATTCTGTCTGCACTGTTTGACGTGACTAAGTTAGCAGTAGTTGTCTAGATAGCAAGGGATAAGAACGTTGCCAGCCAATACGGCAATGTAACATTTAGAATGAACGACTGGGTCGCGTCCATAGATACAGAACAAAAAGACTGAACGACTGGGTCGCAGCTCTGGCAACCGAACCAATAGAACGAACGACCAGCCGGCTTGGTAACAACCCTAGATTTGTTTCAGGACTACACCTTGTGGAAGGATGAAATAGTATGAATAAATTCATCAAATGAACATCAATCATTATTTGAATATGTTGGAAACCCCTTGTATAAAAGTGATAATACCCGCGAAGCCGGGGTTTGGAGGATATATTGGTCCCATCACCGGCTTCGAGGGCATTATCACTTAATTATAAACTGGGTGTTAGAGCCCTGAATGCTGATTGGCTGACAGCCGTGGTATATCAGACCGTATACCACTGGAATGACAAAATATTTATTTTTACTCTTCTAATCATACTGATAACCAGTTTATAATAGCAATTCGTCGTGCCTAAGAACAGCCCTTAGCCATGGGGGCTATATTGGCCATATACCACACCCCCTCGTGTCTTATTGCTTAAGTATACCACGGGTATGACAAAACATGTATTTTTACTGCTCTAATTGCGTTGGTAACCTGAGTGGCGCAGCGGACTAAGGCACTGCATCTCAGTGCAAGAGTCTTCACTACAGACCCTGGTTCGATTCCAGGCTGTATCACATCCGGCCGTGATTGGAAGTCCCATAGGGCGGCGCACAATTGGCCCAGCGCCATCTGCGTTTTGCCTGGGTAAGCAATCATTGTAAATAAGAATTTGTTCTTAACTGACTTGCCTGGTTGAATAAAGGTTAAATAGAAAAAACTAATAATAATAAAATAGCAATAAGGCACCTCGCAGGTTTGTGATATATGGCCAATATACCAAGATGCAAAGTGGAGTGCCTGGATACCTTACATGCTGACCAGACCGGTCACATCGCAAAATACATTTTGAAATCCATGTTATTCAATTATTGCACCCACACTGCTCACGCCCGCCAACGAGTGTCTGTGTTGCCAAGGGCTAAAATAGAAGTCATTCCTATTTCTGACGCAGATCACGCTGCAAGTCCTGCCTCTCCCATCGCCTCATTGGTTTATAGAAGCAGGTATCCATGTGCCATCTCCTCATTGGTTATACCCACGTGGGTGATTGAAAGACTAACTGTTTTGCCGGTTGTCTGGTAATACTATGAAAGTGTAGATGCCAATCACCATATAAGTTCAAAGATGAAAAAGCCTGGAATGAGGAGAGATGACTAGAAATGATTCGGTTGGCCGTTTTATGTGTGGATTAATTGTCGGAGAAGAGGACCTTGTGCATTTCAGGTAAAATAACAACTCAATGTTTATATCCCAGGACAAATTTGCTAGCAACAGCAAGCTAGCTAAATATGACAAATTAGCTAGGAAGTGCAAGCTAACTAGCTAAATTGCCATACATGTTTAATGCTTTTCGACCTGTCCCCAAATTAATGTCATTGGTTCAGAGTTTGTTTTGATATTTTAACCTGCGTGTCGTGATCGCGTTTGGTGTAGGGGGACAAAATACATTTATGCACGATAGCGCACCCGGTTTGGGTTCCGTGTTAGCCGTGGTTTATTGGCCATATATACACACACCTCCTCGTGCATTATTGCTTAAATATAGAACTTAGCAAGAGACGCATAGTTCATCCAACTAACTAGATCAACAATCTTATATATTGTTTTGTCAGCATAGCTTTTGCTATGATCATGACATTGTACCAAAACAACCCGATATGGCAGATGTTCGGCACAAAACAGAGCGAGCTAGTACGTAAACAAAAGATGACGCAGCGATTTGTGATTTAACTATCAACAAGCAAACAGTAGCTAGTTAGCTAGCTACATTTGTATTCACTCAGAAAAAAATCTTTTTTTTGTGTGCTGTTAGCTACTGTAACTAGCTATGTATTTAAGGTCTCTTGTTTTACTTGTGTATTTTGTTTTGCGGTAGACGTGTTTGATGTACTGTAGTGATGTCAATTGTTAATTTGTATAACGAATATTTGTACCTGATATTTGTAATTTGTACTTGGTATAAAACATTTTTAAATGCTTGTTACATCATCCGGTGTTATTAGATATGGAGCTAACAAAATCAACACCTAAACATCACCAACTTTACTCACTATTCAGGATTCATGGTGTCCGAAATCTGTGTTTTCTTGGCCCTTGTCTGGGTCACACACTCATCTTCTTGGTAGCTAGCTGCGTTGCTATCGTAGTAGGAAAGAAGACTTGTTGTTGTAGTTAGCTAACGTTATTGTACAGTAAATAGCTTAGCTAACGTTAGCTTACCAAACAACGTTTGGCAAATGGTTCTGCAATTTCACGAGCCAAAATGTTTTGTATAGCGTGTTGGTTAGGTAAGTAACTTAAGTGTTCGGTGACTAACCTATTTAGCTAGAATTAGTGTTGCTAGGTAAACATAGCTTTGTTTACCTTGTTGTTCTCGCTTTACTTGTTGCTTACTTGTCATCATCCCTAGCCTTTTGCGCATGTCAGTGAGTGATGACGTTAAATCGTTTTCCTACACAGATTGGAAATGTAGTTTAGCCAAAGCCCTTCTGAACGTCCTTCTTTTCCCCATCGCAGTTAAGCCAAAACCACGCCCCGTTATTCAGAGGGGCGTTCTAAAACGCTTTGAGCGCTCTCCAAGTCCGGAAGTGAATATCACGTAGCGCGAAATTTCAGTCACTGATTAATAATATTTGCCCATGTTTCAAGATTGAAAAATACAATAACATAATGTCGTGGACCGAGCTAGCCATTAACGCTCAGACAGATTCACAATGACTGTAGCATAGCGTATTCGACTGAATGATTAGCTAATAAATATTTGAAAAAATTATGAATAAGCATATGATTTGACCTGATAATAGACTACTAATGATAATATATCAATTTAAAATACCGAGCTAGTAACGTTAACTTAGCTTACCTTCAATTGAGGGAATTCAGCAGAGTTCTCCGAGACATTTTTACAACTCATTGAAACTCTGAAAATAAATACATGGGCAAATATTACCAAACATGATAATAATAGGCCTGCTTTACGGTAGGCAGCTAATTGTCCAATTACACTTTCCAGCCTTAGGTCACTGTTTCTGCGCTGATTGCCTGTGAGTGAGACAACGCTAGCTAGCCAATGGGAGCGTAGTAGAACGTCTCTCTGAATAACGGGGCGTGGTTTTGGCGTAACTGCGTTGGGGAAAAAATAAATACGCGGTTCACGTCAGCAGGGCTCAACTATGGCCTGTATCGGTACACTGGCACAATACACATTTTCTGAAACACCAAAGGAGGCTTATTTATTCATCATGCACAAACAAAATAAATAATAGTGCAAGATAAAGATAATAGATATATTCAGAACACAATGACATCCACGAAAAAGTGAAGAAGTACCACATAATATAATATGACAACAAATTAGAGAAAGTATTTTCAAACAAATTCTTAAAATGTATTATGTATCATTCACGGGTTTAAACAAAACATATTGCATATCCTTTTTAAAAAGAGGCTTGGACAAAGTAATGCTTTATTGTCACATCATTACATTTTCAGATCTACCCCCCTCAAACAAAGTGTGTCACATGCTTCGTAAAAAAAGAAGTGTAGACTAACAGTTACTTAACTCCAACAATGCAGAAAACAAAACACAAATTCAAATAGTTGAAAAAAATAGAAGAAAATAGTAATAATATTAATAACACAAGGAATAATAGTAATCATCATCTATGACAATAGCACATAACATCTAACAAGCCATTGGTAAATGTTGACTCTATTAATACTAGACAGTTTGACACAGGTCTTTGCTAAAATAAAAAACATTGAAAGAACTGCAGTGCCAGGTAATTCATTTAATTTAACTAGGCAAGTCTTAAGAACACATTCTTATTTACAATGACGGCCTACCCCTGCCAAACCCTAACTCGGACAACACTGGGCCGATTGTGTGCCACCCAATCACAGCCAGTTGTGACACAGCCTGGAATCAAACCAGGGTCTGTAGTGACACCTTTAGCACTGAGATGCTGTGCCTTAGACCGCTGCGCCACTTGGGAGACTCAGAATAATAGAGTGGCATACAGTATTATTTACAGGATGGTATGTATGTTTTACAAGTAGGCTTACTAGCTTCTGTCTATAACTACAGTTTCACCTTTATTCACTATTCTCTTTTTCTTTCATTTCTGGTTAGATCTGACTGTTCATGCCACTTGTAATATGACACACCTAACCCAAACATTTCTCATGCACATGTCCAATCCATAAATAAAATAAAGATTGATAAAACACAATTACAAGTCATCACCAGAAGTCATCAAGACGTGATACTCTCATAAACTTGAGTCTTTCATCAAACATCTGGGTCCAAAGTAAAACACAGAGCTGATGTTACCAAACCCTCCTGTATACACAGAGGCCTGATGTTACCAAACCCTCCTGTATACACAGAGGCCTGATGTTACCAAACCCTCCTGTATACACAGAGGCCTGATGTTACCAAACCCTCCTGTATACACAGAGGCCTGATGTTACCAAACCCTCCTGTATACACAGAGGCCTGATGTTACCAAACCCTCCTGTATACACAGAGGCCTGATGTTGCCAAACCCTCCTGTATACACAGAGGCCTGATGTTACCAACCCCTCCTGTATACACAGAGGCCTGATGTTACCAACCCCTCCTGTATACACAGAGGCCTGATGTTACCAAACCCTCCTGTATACACAGAGGCCTGATGTTACCAAACCCTCCTATATACACAGAGGCCTGATTATTTTGTGTCTAAACACCAGACCTTTCATTTCATAGCCAGTTCCACCAAAGCATTCAGGCAAAGTTATCTTATATTGTTGATGAGATCAGTGAGATGTTTATAGATGTAAAAGTAGACATTATGGCCTATACGTCTGAACCTCATAGCTTCATGGCGGTCTAAAAGTATACAACACATCTGTTTGTACAGTGGGCTTTCTGTCTATTGAATGACAGAGTAAGGCACATTAACAGACTGAATTGGAAAGGTCCTCGTTTCTCAATCAAAAGTACTCCATGGATGGGTGACCTTCCCAGAGTCTCTTACCTCAAGGTACAGAGGGATTTATTTCTTCAAGTATCTCCAAAAGGGAAGGCACACAGCCCCAGCACCCCGGGGGTATAATTGTTTATTAACGATCAGTCCCAAAGTCCCAGTTAAGGATTTGTTGCTGTGGTGACATGTTTGTCTAGGAGTGTTTCATATTGTAGGTTGCGGAGTGACAGAGCTTGGTTTGAAGCAGGGATTGAGGAGGTTTAGTTCTAGATGGGTTGGTCCCTTCTCTCACTGCAGCACACACTTGTCTTTGTTGCTGAAGTTCCTGCGTCTGAGCTCCAGCCCCCGCTCCAAACGCTCATCCTCCTCAACGGCACTGAGGACACACAAACACACACATAAACAACCACACAGTACTGCATCGTTTAAAACGTGTACAATATGTGTGCTTATGTGTGTGCATGCTTAGTGTGTCACACTGCATAAGCATGGCTGTATAACAAACAGATGGGCTAGACTCACCCTCTCTCCTTGGCGTCCAAGTCCCTGACCAGCTCGTCCCGCTGGTTGACCAGAGAGACCAGTTCCTGCAGCAGGAGCTCCTCCCGGTGCTGCTGGGCCTTAGTCTTCTGCCACTCTGAAGAGAGGGGGGGATGAGGCAAGATAGAAAAGTTGTGGTCATACGCACGTCTTTAAAAATGGAGTATTATAACAGAAAAGCCCACACACTGAATATGACAATGTTTCAAACCACAAGGATCTTCTTCAGGTCAGATCTGGATCAAAACATTGTCAATAAAGGTGGTAATTTGGAGCATATTCAGTGAGTGGGCCTTTCTGTTGTTTTCAGGGATGAGAGACGATATCATAGTCATTATATATACACACACACAACTGCTATAGGTCTACAGTCGTCTCACTGGTTGTGTTCAATGTAAACAAGCTTGTGTCTATGCATTGGACTCACTAACCTTCATTGGCCATCATGGCTCTAAGTTCTCTATTCAGTAGCTCAAATCGTTTCTCCAAGTCCTGCTCCTCCTGCCTGTTAAATACAATACATGCAATTAGCTGCCGTCTGCTGGGCACACACACAGAACATAATATGGCGCATTTCAGTTCAAACCATTTCCTAGTAATATAATCATGTTCCGTATTCTTAAGAATAATAGATGTGTGAGTGGTGTGTTATGTCTTACAGCAGCTCCAGATGATCCTGTCTCCTGATCAGGGCGTTCTTCTTGTTGACCAGAGTGAACCACTCCTGGATCAGCTTCTCTTCCTCGTCACGGTCGCTACCTGGAGCAAGGACACAACACATGGCACCTCAGAGGTTAGACCCTGTTATATTTACTGAGAAAAGTAACCACAGGAATCTGTGGCCTTTGATAAGCACACGTAAAGGTAAGCTTGACAGTGTTCCTGTTAGCTTCACAGCCACTTTTTATATTCTTCTGTTTCTCACTTGATTCCATCAGTCTTCTGAGTCTCCTCTCCACGATGCCTGCTCGGTTGTCGATGTGCTTCTGTTCAGTCTCCAGGGCTTGCAGCTCACTCAGCACATACTGACTGGTGTCCTGCAGACGCTGACCATGAAGATACAGCGACACACATTGCCAAAACGGACATGCAAGGACAGAAGCACAGATGAACATAGAGACGACAAAGAGAAAACGGTCAGGAGATTAGAGGGAGAAACAGGAATAAAGGCGAAGAGAAATCCATGTTGACTCCAATGCTTCCCACAGTGTCAAATTGGCTCGATGTCCAGGGTGGTGGACCATTCTTGATACACACGGGAGTTGAGTGTGAAAGACCCAGCAGCATTGCAGTTCTTGACACACTCAAACCGGTGCGCCTGGCACCTACTACCATACCCCGTTCAAAGGCACTTAAATATTTTGTCTTGCCCATTCACTCTCTGAATGGCACACATACACAATCCATTTCTCAATTGTCTCAAGGCTTAAAAATCCTTCTATAACCTGTCTCCTGCCCTTTATTGATTGAAGTTGATTTAACAAGTGACATCAATAAGGGATCATAGCTTTCACCTGGATTCATCTGGTCAGACTACATCATGGAAAGAGCAGGTGTTCATAATGTTTTGTAGACTCAGTGTATATAAAACACAGAAAATCACATTTTTGACTGTACTGGGCCTTTAAGCTAAACAGAGAGAGAGAAGGTGGCCTAAACCAAAAGAGAAAAACAAATATAAACAGTCAAGTGGATAATAATGTGACGTCAAGGAAAAGGTTTGGACTGACCAAAGTATCCTCCTCCTGGCTTGGGACACTGGACTCCTGGACTGGGCTCCTAGATTCTACACACAGACCAAACAGCGAGACTGCATATTAGTATATTTACAACAACAAACGAAACAACTCAGAGAATGCAGCCTTTCATATCATGCTTTACGCATTGTCCTTTTCTGTTGTCTGCTCATTCAGCTCAGGTAAAAATCTCCTTGTAAACCTCCTACCGGATTCTGAGGAGCCGTTCTTCACTTCTCTGTCTGATACACTTTCAGCTGACTGGACAGGAGACACAAACACAATAGACATGATAGGTAAAGAGAAACATGGCCTGGTTTAAATAGCAAAACATTAACACATTAATAGAATATCAATCTCTGTTCAAATACAGAAAACAGTTTTAAAAGCTGGGAAAGTATTCAGCATGTACCTCTGTGCTCTTAGATGTGCTACTCTGCTGCTCCACCACATCCCCTTCATCCATGGACTCACTCTTCAGCCGCAAGCGCCTTTTCTTCACCAGGTCGGCGTCTCTTACGTGACCAAATCCTGATTTGGCTGCAGAGGTGTGTGACCTGGGTGGAGGCACGGGGGTCTGTGTCTCTCCCATTCCCCCATCCAGATCCCCAGCTCCGCTTCCCTTCTCTTCCACTTTTGTCACCCGTTTAGTCCGAGGGGGTGGCACTAGGCTCCCATTGGGCTTAGAGGCCTGTTCTGTAGCACTGTCCTCCAGGGAGATGCTACCTTCCTGTAACTTGCGGGCACAGAAGCGAGCAGCAGCATCCACATCAGAACCCTCACTGGGCTCAGTCACTGCATAGCTGGACTGGCTGCTGTTGTGCTCTATCTGAAGAACACTCAGTTCCTGCCCCGTAAAGTGGGTGCGGATCTGACTCAGGTAAGTCATGACGATCAGGCGGTCTGGCACAGAGAGCAGCACCATGTCTGAGGGCTCCAGCAGTCGGGAGATGCCCAGCGCAGCAAAGCCATCAAAGGCCTGTGGGAGAGGGAATAGTCAGGACAAAAAACAACGACTTCTGTGTTCCTTATAGACATTATGTATAATTATGTAAATATGTCATCGATAAGCTCATTGACGTTTTCACCTTCTTGTTGTTTAACTTGATATCGTTGGGTTCCAGTGCCTCAAAAGCTCTAAGAAAAATACCAGTAGTTAATAGAAGGACGGAGAGGACATTTTCTACTATTTTG
The DNA here is from genome assembly GCF_965601325.2 of Salmo salar. Lineage (NCBI taxonomy): Eukaryota > Metazoa > Chordata > Actinopteri > Salmoniformes > Salmonidae > Salmo > Salmo salar. The sequence continues at coordinate 110,417,924 of NC_138301.1, read as the reverse complement.
TGAGAACTTCTGCCCTATTTCCTGTAAGGAGATGGAATAATTCTACCTCTCCTACATTCAGCTGTATGGGTGGGTTTAAAGTACATGTGTGGACTACTAATAAAGTTGCTAGACTTTTCACATTCAGACTAGGATCGAATATTGTGGATGATTTATCTGATAAGTAATTAAGTGCTTACATCTTGTCAGGATAGAAGTGGTGTAGGATGGAACAGAAAGCCAGACCATTGCGCCAGGAGGTGTTAAAATTAGTGACCTTCACTCCCTTATAACCCTTTGTAACCTCCTGGCACCACTCCAGTAAAGACTTGCTGGAGGACACAAGACCAGGACTGGGCAGAGGACCAGGCATCTGAGCAGGGTGTGAAGGAGAGAAAAGAGAGAGAGGAACAGGGAGAGAGACCTGTTATAGATGACATTCTTATTAACATATTCAGTGTTCATCTGTGTTTTAAATATAATTAACTGTTTATATTCACATGTAAAAAATGAATTTGAAAATCAAATGTACCTCCAGGCTGAGGACGAACACATCCTTCCCATGGGCTTCGTCCTTGTCCGCAGTGGGAGTGGAGGCCTCTGGGGCAACTTGCTGGAAGACCACAGGAAAGGGAAGGAGTTTCTTCTTGCTGCGTCGAGGAGGAACAACCGTATCTGACGCTTGACCATAAGGGACCTCCTTATCTGCTGGGGTCTGTCCATTGGACTGTGGCTCTTCACTGCCTGAGTTACCCTGGATGCGACCCTGGATGTTACCCTGAGTTGTGGTGTCTGGTGAGGATGGCTGAGAAGCTTTCTTAGAGCATCTCGTTGGGACAGCCAGGTCACTGGACTTCTGTCTCCCCTCAGCCGTCTCAGATCTATAGAGACAGAAATAGGAGAAATAAGACAATGGGACAGCAAAGTCAAGTTTCAGTTATACACTCCAAAAGTATTGGGAAAGAGAAACATTTTTGTTGTTGTTTTGGCCCTGTACTTCAGCAGTACGGATTTGAAATGACACACAAATATCATACCCCCCCAAAAATGCTAACCTCCCCTGTTATTGGTAATGGTGAGAGGTTAACATGTCTTGGGGGTATGATATAAAATGCTAACCTCCCCTGTTATTGGTAATGGTGAGAGGTTAACATGTCTTGGGGGTATGATATAAAATGCTAACCTCCCCTGTTATTGGTAATGGTGAGAGGTTAACATGTCTTGGGGGTATGATATAAAATGCTAACCTCCCCTGTTATTGGTAATGGTGAGAGGTTAACATGTCTTGGGGGTATGACATTTGTGTGTCTATAACTTTCTCACTCATCATTATTCACAATTCATTCAGGATTATCCATAATCATGGTAGCATCCAGATTAATGTAGTGTTTAGAAGCATATTCTATTCTTATCTACAATAAAAGTGACTCCAAAAGGACACAATACATTATTTACCATTTATTTCTATTGGGCACAAAATCATCTGAAACACAACCAAAACAAACAGCAAATGCATCCAACTAATTTGTAGAGTCACACGCTTTATGTAATCATTGTGTGCTATGAATATGGGACCAAAAACTTAACGTTTTACTACTTTAATACACATAAGTGAATTTGTCCCAATACTGTCCAAAAAGTGCTGTAATTTCTAAACGGTTCACCCGATATGGATGAAAAACCCCTGACAGTCTGCACAGTGATTGTATAATTTCCAACGTAAAGTGCTGGTGCACAGAGCAAAAACAACAACAGGATTGTAACTGTCCCAATATTTTTGGAGCTTACTGAATATCCTGCAAAACAAACAAAAACTGTTTACAGTTAAGCACGTGAATATTATTTAACTGTGCAAGTAGTTACAAGAGCCAAATGACATGATCTGATTAACTTCAAATTGTTCTGCCAACTTACTGTTTATCTACTAATGTATCTACAGTGCACAGTGGTATCCTGTTCTATCTCAAGGCCCTTCTCTTCCTCCTCAACCCCTGATTCAGTCACATTCTTTGAGACTGTCTCCGCTAATTCAGTCAATAACAAGCACTCCTCTTGGGCAGTGACACAGAGAAAGATAGAGAGCGGGCAATAGTCAATTTCAAGTCCTCTGTCAACAGGTACCCCATCTGTCCCTGTTTCTGTCCTCTGTATACTTTCCTCACCCTACATTGGTTGCTTTGAACGGACTGTCAAGTTCACAGTGGAGTCTGATGTCATACTCTCGTGGTTGCCACCAGGTCCTCCAGGACCTGTCCCTGACTAGCGTCAGTAATAGTCTCTGATGGGTTACTATTTGATGAGGAGGTGGCTATAGTCGAGGGGTCACAAATGATTTCCTGCTGACATTTCCTTCCATCTAGGTCTAGGTGGTTTGACTCAGGCCTGTTTAGACTGACTTCCTGGGGGATCACTGGTGATGGAGTCTCCTGCTCCTCACTGGCCTCGGAGGCTGGGAGATCTTCTGGGTTCAGAGAGACGTCTTCCTCATGCAAGAAGGGGATCAGGCGTTTTCTGACGCAGGAGGCAGGCACAGGTACATCTGATGTCTCTTCTTCTGCCAACGGACTAATATAAGCCAGCAGCAACTTTTCCTCCTTTATGAGGCTTAGGTCATCTTTGGGGGGTTCTGCAGGGCTTATGTGAGGGACCTTGGGATATGTAGTAGATGTTCCAGGTTGAGAGGGTGGTAGAGGCCAAGGGACCACTGAGTTGACAGAGACATCCTTCTCATTGTCACCCTCCTTTGGTAGATAATGCTGGTCATTGGCTCCCTTCTCTTTGGCTGTCACCAGAATGCTATCTGAAGAAGTTGTTTCCATGGCGAGGATTAGTGGTTTTGGAATGTCTTCCTCTTTAGCATCAGTGTTAAGGGTTTCCTTTGTTAAGCTATCTGTGCTGCTCTCTTGAGCATTACTTGTATTATCTGGTGGAGGGACAGTTTTGTTTTGGTGGAGTAAGGCAACTGGCAACACGTGCCGTGTCTTGACTAACTCTTTCTGGGCCTACTTCCTGAAGAGGCACTGGAGGAGTGATATTTTTATTTTTGATGCGATGACTGGGAAGTGGTTCCAGTTCAATGGTTCTGACAAACCATCAGGGCGTGTCCTCATGTTCAGCAGGTGGTGAAGAAGATAACACCCCTGGACTGTGAGACAGCGATATTAATGTTAGCCATCTGGCATGGCTACAATAGCAATTCAATAAATTCCCCAAAATGCAGACTGCCACACAATCCTCAACAATGTCACAGACAAAGGACAACGGTCAACAGTATACAGTAAACATCAACACGGCAAGCTCACTATCAGGTAACGTCCAGTTACATTCCCTGAACAACATTTAATTGAGTTCAGTTCACATGCTAATGCTCATTCAGCACTAACATCCAACAATTCAACTTTCTCCTCAGGCATGGTAGCAGACTTTGCGCACAAAGATATAAAAAACACAAGTTCATGACAAATAACTTTACGAGAAATCTTTACAAGATCACTCAGCATAAACAAAGAAAATACTGTACCACTCCAAATGTCTGAAGACACAAACCCAGTCAAAACTTGACAGAGCTCCATTCCTATGGCATGAATAAAATCTGCCTCATTAAACCATGCAGGAAAGTAGTGCAGAGAGCGACAAGAGCTCAGGCACTTACCCTCCATCTACTGTATGTAAAACTCTGCTATCCACACTGTGCCCATATCCTCCTGCCCATCTCAAACTCCAACTCATCTGAATCGCTGTCAGGGATGAACACTGAATCGTCTCCTTACAGGCTTTAGCGCCGCTAACGATAGGGGTGGCTTCATATTTATTTCTTCCAACACTCTTCATAAGCTATTTCATCCAGCTCTGCTTCTCTTGGCGGTGGGAAATCGTCTGTACAGCTTTTGAATCCTTTTTGTGTTCTAGAGGTGGTAACACAGGTGGACGTACATCCCTCTCTGGTTTACCCTTCACAGTCTTCTCTTTCAGGGGTTCTGTGACCTCCTTCAGTGGTTTTGTGATTTTATTCAGTGGTTCTGTGACCTCCTTCAGTGGTTCTGTGATGTGCTTCAGTGGTTCTGTGATCTCCTTCAGTGGTTCTGTGATGTGCTTCAGTGGTTCTGTGATGTGCTTCAGTGGTTCTGTGATCTCCTTCAGTGGTTCTGTGATGTGCTTCAGTGGTTCTGTGATGTGCTTCAGTGGTTCTGTGATGTGCTTTAGTGGTTCTGTGATGTGCTTTAGTGGTTCTGTGATCTCATTCGGTTGTTCTGTGATCTCATTCGGTTGTTCTGTGATCTCTTTCAGTGGTTTTGTTGGTTGGGTCCTTGACCATCTCTTGCGCCACAGTAGCTAAACGCAAAGTCTCCACTAAGCTTATCCTGCTAGTCTCTTCAGTTGTAGAGCTTTTTAGCTAATTAGCAACTTTACGACTACTTACTACATTTTAGCTACTTTGCAACTAAACTCAGCAAAAAAAGAAATGTCCCTTTTTCAGGACCCTGTCTTTCAAAGATAATTCGTAAAAATCTAAATAACTTCACAGATCTTCATTGTAAAGGGTTTAAACACTGTTTCTCATGCTTGTTCAATGAACCATAAACAATTAATGAACATGCACCTGTGGAACAGTCGCTAAGACACTAACAGCTTACAGACGGTAGGTAATTAAGGTCACAGTTATGTAAACTTAGGACATTAAAGAGGCCTTTCTACTGACTCTGAAAAACACCAAACGCCCAGGGTCCCTGCTCATCTGTGTGAACGTGCCTTAGGCATGCTGCATGGAGGCATGAGGACTGCAGATGTGGCCAGGGCAATGCATTGCAATGTCCGTACTGTGAGACGCCTAACACAGCGCTACAGGGAGACAGGACGGACAGCTGATCGTCCTCGCAGTGGCAGACCACGTGTAACAACACCTGCACAGGATCGGTACATCCGAACATCACACCTGCGAGACAGGTACAGGATGGCAACAACAACTGCCTGAGTTACACCAGGAACACACAATCCCTCAATCAGTGCTCAGACTGTCTGCAATAGGCTGAGAGAGGCTGGACTGAGGGCTTGTAGGCCTGTTGCAAGGCAGGTCCTCACCAGACATCACCGGCAACAAAGTCGCCTATGGGCACAAACCCACCGTTGCTGGACCAGGCAGGACTGGCAAAAAGTGCTCTTCACTGACGAGTTGCGGTTTTGTCTCACCAGGGGTGATGGTCGGATTCGCATTTATCGTCGAAGTTATGAGCGTTACACCGAGGCCTGTACTCTGGAGCGGGATCGATTTGGGGGTGGAGGGTCCGTCATGGTCTGGAGCGGTGTGTCACAGTATCATCGGACTGAGCTTGTTGTCATTGAGGTAATCTCAATGCTGTGCGTTACAGGGAAGACATCCTCCTCCCTCATGTGGTACCCTTCCTGCAGGCCCATCCTGACATGACCCTCCAGCATGACAATGCCACCAGCCATATTGCTCGTTCTGTGCGTGATTTCCTGCAAGACAGGAATGTCAGTGTTCTGCCATGGCCAGCGAAGAGCCCGGATCTCAATCCCATTGAGCACGTTTGGGACCTGTTGGATCGGAGGGTGAGGGTTAGGGCCATTCCCCCCAGAAATATCCGGGAACTTGCAGGTGGCTTGGTGGAAGAGTGGGGTAACATCTTACAGCAAGAAATGGCAAATCTGGTGCAGTCCATGAGGAGGAGATGCACTGCAGTACTTAATACAGCTGGTGGCCACACCAGATACTGACTGTTACTTTTGATTTTGACCCCCCCTTTGTTCAGGGACACATTATTCCATTTCTGTTAGTCACATGTCTGTGAAACTTGTTCAGTTTATGTCTCAGTTGTTGAATCTTGTTATGTTCATACAAATATTTACACATGTTAAGTTTGCTGAAAATAAACGCAGTTGATGGTGAGAGGACATTTTATTTTTTTGCTGAGTTTACTTAGCATATTAGCTAAATCTTCCCCTAACCTTAACCCTTTTAGCAAACCCCTCCCTTAACCCTTTAACTTAACTCCTAACCCAAACCTTAACCCCTAGCCTAGCTTACGCTAGCCAGCTAGCTAACATTAGCGTTAGCCACTTAGCCACCCCGAGCTAACATTAGCCACAACAAATTGGAATTTCATAACATATCATATGTGTTGCTAATTCGTGACATACTCAAAATTTTGCAAATTCGTAACATTATGTACGATTTACAATTCGTAACAAATAATACAAATTGCAATTCATAGCATACGAAATGGATGATAGATATCCATAAATTAAAACATACCATACGAAACGCAACATATCATACTAAATGGAGGCTCTCTGATTTACGTACAGAATAATACGAAATGCTCTGAGGCCATGTTGTCATTAGACATTGGTCCAGATGGCTTAAGTATGGAAGTCACAGTCTCATAACTAGGGTATGGGGATATTTGAACTATGTTTTTATGTTACATTTACAGCAGGCATGGAAGATGCAGACTTTAAGACACATTTCAAGGTGACATTGTTGGACACCTACTACTTGTTCATATTTCCATCCAATCTTTATACACATAGATATGAAATCTGTAAAAATGGTTTAAACAAACTTTTTGTTATTCAAGCTTTGCATCTTATTGGTAACATGCTTTTACAAGCAAGGGTACTAAATGTCCCTAAAATGCCTGTGGCCATGCTGATCAAAACTGACAGAGCTGAGTAAGCCTCGGTTGCCTCTTAGAGTTACCCTCTGTACAGGTGGTAGGTAGCCTAGCGGTTAAGAGCGTTGGGCCAGTAACCGAAAGGTCGCTGGTTTGTGTCCACGAACCGACTAGGTGAACAATCTGCTGATGTGCCCCTAGAGCAAGGCACTTAACTCTAATTGCTCCTGTAAGTCGCTCTGGATAAGAGTGTCTGCTAAATGACTAAAATGTACAGGGCACCCACTAATACTCTCATGAAGACATCAACATCAAGACCCTCCTCCTGTACAGCTACAGGAACCTGCTCCAGCCTGTCCAAAACCCGCTCATCTTCCAACACCTCTGATGTGCTCTCAGAGCTCTTCTTTGACACTGGATCTACCTGCTGCTCATTGTTGGGGTGTCCTGGGCCGAACATGGAAGAACCTGACTGACTTGCACCTTCCTCACACTCAGTGTTGACAACAGCACATTTTTCCAGATACAATCTATTTTTCTTAGAAGGGTGAATTGGGCCCCCTCAGTCGATGGTGTGTCAAAGGCTCCTGAACTGTCACAATCAAAGTAAATGTCTGTTTCTCTATTTTTACTTGGAGGAAAATGTCCTATAGGTACTCAGTAATGTAGATCTCTGCTATAGACACCTGTCTAGATGGGCTGCCACAGATACAGATATGAAATGCCACACTTGATTGGACACTAATCTGAAACCAGCACTGGACTGGAATCCATAGAGTAGGTCATGATTTGTAATATGGGGAAAATGACTAGTCTCCAGAAAAGTTATAGTCTAAATGCAGTGTTATTGGCACTTGTTGGCAAACATTAAAACATTTTTTAAATGTTAACACCACCACAATTATGCATGTCTAGTGTAAATGTGCCTCACATCACTTTATGCCATGCTGTGATGTGTTCAACCCCCAGTAACTTACCCTGTTTGCAAGGTATTCTTTGTTGGCTCCAAAGTGCTCATGCCTACTCCCTCTGTCCCCTTCTCCTTAGTTTCCTCCTCTAAAGTAGCCCACAGAGGCCTTTCTGCCTCAGTTACAGCCTCCCTACTGGGAGGACGCTTCATATCGCACAGCCCCTCTTCCTTCTTAACATCTGACTCTCCAGCTGGACAAATGTCTCCTTCCACTGACACAGGCGTGTCTAACAGCAATGTGCGCTCCACGGTGGAGCTACTGACAGCCTTCGCGGGGAGATCCAGAGGGGGTGTAGTAGATATTGACGGTACACTGTCTTTACCGTTTTCCTCTTCAATCATCTGTTTTCTAAGTGATTCAGAAGACTGGGCAGTGGGCTCTGGGGTAGGAGAAGACTGGGTAGTAGGCTCTGGGGTAGGAGAAGACTGGGTAGTGGGCTCTGGGGTAGGAGAAGACTGGGTAGTGGGCTCTGGGGTAGGAGAAGACTGGGTAGTGGGCTCTGGGGTAGGAGAAGACTGGGCAGTGGGCTCTGGGGTAGGAGAAGACTGGGCAGTGGGCTCTGGGGGAGGAGAAGACTGTGTAGTGGGCTCTGGGGTAGGAGAAGACTGGGTAGTGGGCTCTGGGGTAGGAGAAGACTGGGTAGTGGGCTCTGAGGTAGGAGAAGACTGGGTAGTGGGCTCTGAGGTAGGAGAAGACTGGGTAGTGGGCTCTGGGGTAGCAGAAGACTGGGCAGTGGGCTCTGGGGTAGGAGAAGACTGGGTAGTGGGCTCTGGGGTAGCAGAAGACTGGGCAGTGGGCTCTGGGGTAGGAGAAGACTGGGCAGTGGGCTCTGGGGTAGAAGAATACTGGGTAGTGGGCTCTGGGGTAGCTGAAGACTGGGTATTAAGGTCTGGGGTAGGAGAAGACTGGGTAGTGGGCTCTCGGGTAGCAGAATACTGGGCAGTGGGCTCTGGGGTAACAGAATACTGGGTAGTGGGCTCTGGGGTAACAGAATACTGGGCAGTGGGCTCTGGGGTAGCTGAAGACTGGGTATTAGGTTCTGGGGTAGGAGAAGACTTGGTAGTAGGCTCTGGGGTAATTGAAGACTGGGTAGTGGACTCTGGGGTAGCAGAATACTGGGTAGTGGACTCTGGGGTAGCAGAATACTGGGCAGTGGGCTCTGGGGTAGCAGAATACTGGGCAGTGGGCTCTGGGGTAGCAGAAGACTGGGTAGTGGGCTCTGGGGTTGCTGAAGACTGGGTAGTGCGCTCTGGGGTTGCTGAAGACTGGGCAGTGGGCTCTGGGGAAGCTGACATCTGGAGCAGCTCTGATTCATCTGAGATGATTTGCTTGTGACCCTCAACTCTGATAATAGCAGCTTCTGGTTTAACATCTTTGCCTGAGCTGAGAGGGCAAACATATGGGAAGGACGTCAGTATTATGACACAGTGAATACTTATAGATCAGACACTCAAAATAACTGTAGGACAGGGCAAGGCATCGTCTTACATTTGAACTATTGCCAAGGATTACCACCAGACCATAATTTGAACGATAAACGGTAAATATGGTAAATTTGAACTGGGGTAGCCCTGAAGTCATCAATTAGTCTCAGCGTTATAGAGATGCCTCACTTCCTTCTACACTTACCCTGTCTCCAGTGATTCTACATCTGGCACTAACATGTTCTCATCTATTTCCCCCTGTTCCTCCCTGAGGAGTTCATCTTTGATCATCACCTGTCCAGAGTCCTGCTCTGGTTCCTGATCATTAGCTTTCTCCTCCAGGGCCTTCCAGAGTGGAACCTCTGGCTGCTCCAGGGCCTCTGTTGGAGGCTGTGTGTCTGTCTTCTCTGACAGTTCTACATTCTCCATTGCATCCTCAGTTATGGTGTCTAATGTGAAGCTCAATTGGATCATAGGTTCAAGGACTTCATATTGAGGGGGATCAGGCATTTTGGGTGTCTCTAGGCTTACTGGAGTAGCATCTGTGGTTTTACCCATAGAAATGGAATAACTACTGTTTGATAGTACATCTGTTTCTATGGTTTTATCTACACTGACACTGCCTGACAAGGGAAACGTTTCTGCTTTTGATGACACATGGTCAGAAGAACTGAAAGAGAGACAGAAGGTGACATGGAACAGGACATGGAGTGGGACAGAGGAATTGAGAGTTAGACAATAGAAAGGTTGACAAGGTTAAAGGACATTTTGTAGAGAGGAAAATGCTAATAAGATGTGCTCTCACTTACCGCTCTTTCAGAATACAGTCATCATCTCTTCTGTGTTCTTCCAAAACGCCTGCTTCCACTTTCGCTGCGTTCCATTCAGAACTATGTGACTCCTCTCCACTCTCGTTCACTTGAACTTCCAGAGTGGCTGATTTGCGCTCATCAGCTTGTAATAATGAGGCCTTCTCATCCCGAGGTTGATGGTCCATCTGTTTCTTATCATTCTCTTTGGAGCCCATAACCTCCTCAGCCCACGACGGTCTTTTCGCTTTGATTGGCATTTTCATTTCCTTGTCTTTGCTGGGAGGACCTGCCTTCAGGGCAGCCATGCTTTTTATAATTTCCTTGTCTTCATCTGACCTGTTGAGGTCATATAAACAAGGTGAATGAGGCACCGGGCTCTGTTTCCCCTGCTTCTTATCAACGGGCTGCTCTAGGCCTTTGGCGTGCTTCTCAGCTGCATCTCCACACGTGATGTTTCCAATCTCTGGAAGTGTCTTTGTGTCAATTGGGCCGTGCTCTACGTGGAGCGCCATTGATGATGGCACTCCAGTCGACTCTGGATCAGCTGTCTGTTCAACACTGTGGACAGGGACATTGATGTTAAGGGTCTGAGCATCAATTAAGATATTAGTCTCAGAAGTCTGCGCGCGCGCGTGTGTGTGTGTGTGCATGCGCATCCGTGTGTGTGTGTGTGTGTGTGTGTATGTGTGTAAGATAATTGTGTAGTTTAGAGTAATTGAGTAATTATCGAGGCTAGCTATCTTCGTCCTCCTAACGTAGTCAACACTGCTAGCTGCTAGCTAGCTAGTCATCACTGCTAGCTAGCCAACTTCTACCGACTAGCAGCACTGCAGAAACTATTACATTACAACGTAACGACTTGATTAGTGTGGTGTTAGTGTTAGTTAGCCAGCTACATAGTTGTCTTTGCTGTCTCTGTATCTAAGATAATTGTGTAGTTTGAGTTTGAGTATTATCGAGGTGAGCTAGCCAGCCGCGATGCGGCGCCTGACTTAGTCAACACACCTAGTCATCATTAACCCACTGCCAGCTAGCCAACCGTTACCGACTAGCAGCGCTGTAGATACTAATACTTTACAATGGAACGATTTGACTAGTGCAGTGTTACCTAGCTAGCTACTTAGTTGTCTTTGTCATAGCTTGATAATTGTTAGCTAGCCAGCCATCGAGGTTAGCTAGCCAGCTATTTCCGTCCCCCGCGACGCCATTTTTCCTAACCCAGCCAACTATTACCGACAAGCAGCATTGTAGAAACTAAATACATTACAAGGAACGTCTTGATTAGTGTTATGTTAGCTAGCTAGCTACAAAGTTGCTTTGTATCATGACAAGGTGTAGTACTGAAACTATCGAGGTTACCTAGCCAGCTACACGTTCATAGTCAACAACGCAGCCACTGCTAGCTAGCCTACTCCACCAGCCAGCAGTACTGTATCATTTTAGTCAATAAGATTTTTGCAACGTAAGCTTAACTTCCTGAACATTCGAGACGTGTAGTCCACTTGTCATTCCAATCTCCTTTGCATTAGCGTAGCCTCTTCTGTAGCTTGTCTACTATGTGTCTGTCTATCCCTGTTCTCTCTCCTCTGCACAGGCCATACAAACGCTCCACACCGCGTGGCCGCTGCCACTCTAACCTGGTGGTCCCAGCGCGCACGACCCACGTGGAGTTCCAGGTCTCCGGCAGCCTCTGGAACTGCCGGTCTGCGGCCAACAAGGCTGAGTTCATCTCAGCCTATGCTACCCTCCAGTCCCTAGACTTCCTGGCGCTGACGGAAACATGGATTACCACAGATAACACTGCTACTCCTACTGCTCTCTCCTCGTCTGACTACGTGTTCTCGCATACCCCTAGAGCATCGAGCCAGCGGGGTGGTGGCACTGGAATCCTCATCTCTCCCAAGTGGACATTCTCTCTTTCTCCCCTGACCCATCTGTCTATCTCCTCATTTGAATTCCATGCTGTCACAGTTACCAGCCCTTTCAAGCTTAACATCCTTATCATTTATCGCCCTCCAGGTTCCCTTGGAGAGTTCATCAATGAGCTTGACGCCTTGATAAGTTCCTTTCCTGAGGATGGCTCACCTCTCACAGTTCTGGGTGACTTTAACCTCCCCACGTCTACCTTCGACTCATTCCTCTCTGCCTCCTTCTTTCCACTCCTCTCTTCTTTCGACCTCACCCTCTCACCTTCCCCCCCTACTCACAAGGCAGGCAATACGCTTGACCTCATCTTTACTAGATGCTGTTCTTCCACTAATCTCATTGCAACTCCCCTCCAAGTCTCCGACCACTACCTTGTATCCTTTTCCCTCTCGCTCTCATCCAACACTTCTCACTCTGCCCCTACTCGGATGGTATTGCGCCGTCCCAACCTTCGCTCTCTCTCTCCCGCTACTCTCTCCTCTTCCATCCTATCATCTCTTCCCTCTGCTCAAACCTTCTCCAACCTATCCCCTGATTCTGCCTCCTCAACCCTCCTCTCCTCCCTCTCTGCATCCTTTGATTTCCTCTGTCCCCTATCCTCCAGGCCGGCTCGGTCCTCCCCTCCTGCTCCGTGGCTCGACGACTCACTGCGAGCTCACAGAACAGGGCTCCGGGCAGCCGAGCGGAAATGGAGGAAAACTCGCCTCCCTGCGGACCTGGCATCCTTTCACTCCCTCCTCTCTACATTTTCCTCTTCTGTCTCTGCTGCTAAAGCCACTTTCTACCACTCTAAACTCCAAGCATCTGCCTCTAACCCTAGGAAGCTCTTTGCTACCTTCTCCTCCCTCCTGAATCCTCCTCCCCCTCCCCCCCCCCTCCTCCCTCTCTGCGGATGACTTCGTCAACCATTTTGAAAAGAAGGTTGACGACATCCGATCCTCGTTTGCTAAGTCAAACGACACTGCTGGTCCTGCCCTACCCTGTGCTTTGACCTCTTTCTCCCCTCTCTCTCCAGATGAAATCTCGCGTCTTGTGACGGCCGGCCGCCCAACAACCTGCCCACTTGACCCTATCCCCTCCTCTCTTCTCCAGACCATTTCCGGAGACCTTCTCCCCTACCTCACCTCGCTCATCAACTCATCCTTGACCGCTGGCTACGTCCCTTCCGTCTTCAAGAGAGCGAGAGTTGCACCCCTTCTGAAAAAACCTACACTCGATCCCTCCGATGTCAACAACTACAGACCAGTATCCCTTCTTTCCTTTCTCTCCAAAACTCTTGAACGTGCCGTCCTTGGCCAGCTCTCTTGCTATCTCTCTCAGAATGACCTTCTTGATCCTAATCAGTCAGGTTTCAAGACTGGGCATTCAACTGAGACTGCTCTTCTCTGTGTCACGGAGGCTCTCCGCACTGCTAAAGCTAACTCTCTCTCCTCTGCTCTCATCCTTCTAGACCTATCTGCTGCCTTTGATACCGTGAACCATCAGATCCTCCTCTCCACCCTCTCCGAGCTGGGCATCTCCGGCGCCGCCCACGCTTGGATTGCGTCCTACCTGACAGGTCGCTCCTACCAGGTGGCGTGGCGAGAATCTGTCTCCGCACCACGTGCTCTCACCACTGGTGTCCCCCAGGGCTCTGTTCTTGGCCCACTCCTATTCTCGCTATACACCAAGTCACTTGGCTCTGTCATATCCTCACATGGTCTCTCATATCATTGCTATGCAGATGACACACAATTAATCTTCTCCTTTCCCCCTTCTGACAACCAGGTGGCGAATCGCATCTCTGCATGTCTGGCAGACATATCAGTGTGGATGACGGATCACCACCTCAAGCTGAACCTCGGCAAGACGGAGCTGCTCTTCCTCCCGGGGAAGGACTGCCCGTTCCATGATCTCGCCATCACGGTTGACAACTCCCTTGTGTCCTCCTCCCAGAGTGCTAAGAGCCTTGGCGTGACCCTGGACAACACCCTGTCGTTCTCCACCAACATCAAGGCGGTGACCCGATCCTGTAGGTTCATGCTCTACAACATTCGCAGAGTACGACCCTGCCTCACACAGGAAGTGGCGCAGGTCCTAATCCAGGCACTTGTCATCCCCCGTCTGGATTATTGCAACTCGCTGTTGGCTGGGCTCCCTGCCTGTGCCATTAAACCCCTACAACTCATCCAGAACGCCGCAGCCCGTCTGGTGTTCAACCTTCCCAAGTTCTCTCACGTCACCCCGCTCCTCCGCTCTCTCCACTGGCTTCCAGTCGAAGCTCGCATCCGCTACAAGACCATGGTGCTTGCCTACGGAGCTGTGAGGGGAACGGCACCTCCGTACCTTCAGGCTCTGATCAGGCCCTACACCCAAACAAGGGCACTCCGTTCATCCACCTCTGGCCTGCTCGCCTCCCTACCTCTGAGGAAGCACAGTTCCCGCTCAGCCCAGTCAAAACTGTTCGCTGCTCTGGCACCCCAATGGTGGAACAAGCTCCCTCACGACGCCAGGACAGCGGAGTCAATCACCACCTTCCGGAGACACCTGAAACCCCACCTCTTCAAGGAATACCTGGGATAGGATAAAGTAATCCTTCTAACCCCCCCCCCCCTTAAAGATTTAGATGCACTATTGTAAAGTGGTTGTTCCACTGGATATTATAAGGTGAATGCACCAATTTGTAAGTCACTCTGGATAAGAGCGTCTGCTAAATGACTTAAATGTAAATGTAAATGTGAGTAAACATATTTTTTTGTGTTCCGGAGAAACAAAGAGGAGCTTTCAATAAACACACAAATTGTCACGTCCTGACCAGTAATAGGGGTTATTTGTTATTGTAGTTTGGTCAGGACGTGGCAGGGGGTGTTTGTTTTATGTGGTTCGGGCTATGTATTTAGGTAGAGGGGTGTTTGGTTTATGTGGTCCGGGGTTTGTTAGTCTATGTTCTATGTTAGTGTATTTCTATGTTCTGTCTAGTCTATTGCAGTTCTATGTTTAGTTAATTGGGGTTGGACCTTCAATTGGAGGCAGCTGGTTATCGTTGCCTCTGATTGAAGGTCCTATAATTAGGAGTTTGTTTTGTCATGGGATTTTGTGGGAGATTGTTGCTGTGTATAGCTTTGTGCCTTACTGGCCTGTTCTTTGTCGTGTTTTTTGGTATACGTTTTGTTTTTTCCTTCTTTGTCCTTTAATAAAAGAAGATGAGTATACATTTTCCCTCTGCATCTTGGTCTAAACCCTATGTGACACAACTAGTGTCTGTGTAAAATGGCCCAGTATAGTGTTTAGGCTTGTAAGGATGACATGTTATTATACATCGTCTCATGAGGATGAGGAAAAAGGATGAAACTGCAGCACAGTGTTAGTGTGTGCTTGTCTACGGAATGTCACACTTACCTTCCATCCTGATGATCCATTTCAGTCATCAAGGTGCTGAATGGTGACCTCTTTACTGCGCCCACTTTTGATGTTTCATCTGCATTGTCCTCCAAAAATAAGTTACTGGCCATGACTGATGGATCAGGCATCTCTATGATTATGTCATCAAGGTCGAGCTCAGCCAATGGTGGCTTTTCTGCACTAAAAGGTTTTTCACCCGGGGTTGAGGCAGAGTTGTCCTCTGGTTTGGCAGGTTGAGAAGGCACTTCTTTGGTCTCATTGGATTTCTGTTTAAAGTCAGGCTTCTTTTCAGCCAATGGCGTGTTATCAGCACTAAAAGCTCCCAGGATGTTGGTAGAAGGCTGTTTATGGGTAGTGCTCTCTGGTGCTTCTGTCTCTCGGCTAGAGAAAGGCCATGGAGGAGGGAGCGCTGGAATAAGCTCTGCTGAGACTTCTGTGTGAATAGGGCCAGGAACACCAGTTGCTGGGTCGCCATCTTGCCCAGAACTGAGGAACAAAGATACTTGGTGTCAGAGCTCAGACGTTGAGAGCAGGGAGGTTGCAGGGCACACAGCAGGCAGGTCACACACATTGGCAGGGTCATGAACCAGTAGTGTTAGGGAGGGTTGTGCTTTATAGAAGGTGAAATGAAAGTAGGAGTAACAAGACAAAGGGGAGGGGGTTGAGTAATTATGGGTATAAATACCAGACACTAGAGACATACATGCCACTCTTTACCAGTCCTCCCTGTTTGAGGCCATACATAGGCCTATTTCTGCCCTTTATGAGTCAACAGGGATCCATCAAGCAGGAGGTCAGATTACAGCGTCTCTGCACTATTGCTGTAAAGCTGAAATCATGGCAATGGTTCCTTTCACTCCATAAAACTTTTGCATCCATTGGCATCCATTTTATGGTTAGGCAAAAAATTATAGCAATCAATAGAGACGAAAAAGGCTATTTTTTACATCAACAAATAACTTTCAATTTATTACATTTTCAAAATACATTTACTCAATAAAATTGCATTTTCAAATAATCTTTCTCAAAAATGTTTGGATATTGTCCCATACAATAATCTGTACTCTTACTTTTTTGTACATTTTGCTGACACCGCTGCAGTTCCCTAGCGACCCCAATAGACCCCGACTTTGAATGCCACTGCCTACTACATCACACAGCAACAAGACAGCAACAACTCCATTTAAAAATCAACGTATGAGGTCCAAGCTGTGAAGTGGCTGTACGTACGGTATACCATCACTAGGAACTCACCCTTTAATGGTACTGGCATCTTTCAACCCCACAGCTTTCTCTGCAGAGGCTTGTTGGTTGGCGATCCTGATGGTGCCAGCGGTCCTGGGGGAGCGAGGAGACTCGTCCCCTCTCAGTGTCAGGGGAACGGTCTCACTGGAGACAGACGGCGTCTGCTGCTCTGACAGTTTTGGACCTAGAGCAATCAGGGAGTAAAACATATAGATTATGCTATAATTAAGCAATAAGACCTGGAGGGAGGTGTGATAGGTAGCCTGGTGGGTAGGAGCCTTGGGCCAGTAACCGAAAGGTTGCTGGATCGAATTCCCGAGCTGACAAGGTAAAACTCCGTCATTCTGCCCCTGAGCAGGGCAGTTAACCCACAGTTTCCCGGGCGCCGAAGACGTGGATGTCGATTAAGGCAGCCCTCCGCACCTCTCTGATTCAGAGGGGTTGGGTTAAATGTGGAAGACACATTTCAGTTGAATGTATTATGTTGTACAACTGACTAGGTATCCCCTTTCCCTAAATGGCCAATATACCACGGCTAAGGGCTGTTCTGAAACACAACACGCAACGCAGAGTGCCTGGATACAACCCGTAGCCATGGTATATTGTCCATATACCACAAACATCCGAGGTGCCTTATTGCTATAATAAACTGGTTACCAATGTAATTAGAGCAGTAAAAATAAATGTTTTTCATACCCATGGTATACGGTATGATATTTTAAGGCTTTCAGCCAATCAGCATTCAGAGCTCGAACCACCCAGTTTATAATGTAATATAGTAAATACTGTTTAGATAATTGTATTATGTAAAAAATGATCTTTATGAATGCATTTGAGTGTTATTCAGGGCTCATACATATCGATGGTTAGTACAGTTTGTACATTAGACTGATAGTATAGATATAGCGAGAACATGGCAGAATGTCTCACCAAGAGTAGGACTGTGGTATTCCTCTTCTGTGAGAGTCTTCAACTCCCTCTGTATCTCTGTAAAACACGCACACATACACACATCATGTCATGGGGATAACGTCCAATATTATGTTATTTCAGTGTGTACAATTACGGCATTGTTGACACTCAACAGTGCATAACATGATTTATACAGTATGTAAGTGTTGTTAGAACTGATATTTTACTGGCAGCAGTAACAGAACATTCTACTCCATTACATATGCAACAGAATGTGTCATTCTGTCTACAGACAACAGGTACTTTGTGCAGGATATATTCTTAGCTAAGTACACCACTTCATTGGTACTGTGCCTTCAGCACTGCTCACAGGCATTGAAATGAATTTAGTTTAAGCTACATTTGGCCGTGGAATATTGTGGTTGTCTCAGTGCTTTGCCAACGGGTAGTGTAGAGCAAGGGACAAACTGTCCAGAATGGTTTTATTGATGAAACTAGGCTGATGTCTTGGAGCCCTCCCATCCCCTCCCATGTCCTAATGGTTTTCATGCTGTGAGACCTGTTCTTCAGTACCTGACTGAGAGGCAGTGAGAACAGCTGAGGCAGGGACAGTAGCAGGAAGCAGAGGGACAGGCTTGGGTAGAGGGTGAGAGAGAGGGGCAACAACTAGGGCAAGTTTATGGTGGGTGTTAGGGTGAGGAGTTGGAGGGTTGTGAGAGAAAAGACATTTGACAGGAGGTGAGGACTTAGGGAAGGGGATGGAAAGGGGAGGAGAGTGAGGGTCACACAGGGCATCCAGGTCCAGGCTAGTCAACAGGGGGACAGGGGCCATGGCATCTCTGGGAGAGGGACAGAAATAGGAGGGGGACAGGCCAGAGGGGCCTGACACAGGCCTTGGCCTCCCCCACTCCCTCTGCCGGACTGAGAGAAGAGAGGTGATGAAGGGGATCGACAGAGAGAGAGGGAGCGAGAGAGAGAGAAAGAATTGTCAAAGATTGTAGATAAACAGAGGAAGAGAGAAGAGAAAAATGATATAATTAGTTCAGCAACCAGAATTAAGAGTGAAGACATAGCAGAAAGTCAGCTTTGGCTCACGCTCCAGGGTAATACAACCGAAGCGAAACAAGCTACACAAGCTATAACTACAGAAGTAACACAAAGTTATCAGCTTTGGCTACCTGGCTCAGAGTTTGGGAGCTGGGGTTTCGGGAGCGGTGGGTCTGGCTGAGATAGGGCAGTAAAAGTGGTTTTATCTTGAGGAGAAGCAGCAGCGGAAAAGATAGAGGGGGAGGAGGGACGCTGATAAGTTGATACAATCTGAGGTCTGAAGACATTTGAGCAAGCTGCAGTAGAGGAAGAGGGGGTGGGCATCAGTCATAAAGGACAGGAGAGGACAGAAAGATGATAGTGTAAGAAAAACTACAGCATGAGACACTCAAACCTCTATGAGTCCAACTTAAAGACGTATAATGGCTAATGTGATAAAGTAGGTGGCCTTTGACCTACGAACTGCCATGTGTCTGGTACCTCTCTGTGGGTCGGAGGGGGTTTGAGAGAGGCCAACACCCCGAGGCTTCAAGTCCACTGCAGGGCCACTCAGAGCCCTTGTCTACCAGCTGCTGCTCTGAGAAAAGACCCAGGCACTAGCAGCAACAAGGAAAGGAAAGTGAAAAGAGGGAAGATAAATAGCAGAAACCAATGAGTGAGAGCGATGACTTGGTGGAAAGAGGGAAGATAAATAGTAGAAACCAATGAGTGAGAGCAATGACTTGGTGGAAAGAGGGATACTACAAGGCATGCCTTAAGACGTGCACTGATGTTACTTTTACTTTTTTCTAAACCACAATTTCCTGTTAATAATGCAGAGAACATTTCTGTTATCTTACAGTAACACTGGAAGTCTTAAACGAAAGCAAACAGGTTCAAAAGTGCCCCTGGTTGATGCTACTAGTCATTTCTATGTTGCTCAAAATCCCTCTCATTAGACAGCCCAGACATTCCTACAGCATGCCCTTGTTGGGAGATACTTATGTTGAAAAAAATTCTAAGCAATTCATAGGAAATTCAGGGAGTACCATCATGCAGATTGAGAAACAAGTAACGCTTCAGTAAGCACTTGTCAAGGCAGCATCATTCAGTCTATTTGCCTGGCTGCAGGTACCTGAGCCGCTGCTGGGACGGAAGATTTTGGGCAGTGGTTGATAGCGGGTAAAGACTGGCACTGAGGGAACTGGGGGTCCTAGGGACACTAATGGCACAGAGGCTGATAGAACTGGTGGAACAGGTGAAACTGATGGAACTGAGGGAACTGAGGGAACTGAGGAAACTGAGTGGAACTGATGGAACTGGTGGAACTGATGGAACTGGTGGAACTGATGGAACTGGTGGAACTGAGGGAACTGGTGGAACAGGTGAAACTGATGGAACTGAGGGAACTGAGGGAACTGGTGGAACTGAGGGAACTGGTGGAACTGGTGGAACAGGTGAAACTGATGGAACTGGTGGAACTGAGGGAACTGGTGGAACAGGTGAAACTGATGGAACTGGTGGAACAGGTGAAACTGGTGGAACAGGTGGAACTGAGGGAACTGGTGGAACTGAGGGAACTGGTGGAACTGAGGGAACTGGTGGAACTGAGTGGAACTGGTGAAACTGATGGAACTGGTGGAACTGAGGGAACTGGTGGAACAGGTTAAACTGATGGAACTGGTGGAACAGGTGAAACTGGTGGAACAGGTGGAACTGAGGGAACTGGTGGAACTGAGGGAACTGGTGGAACAGGTGAAACTGATGGAACTGGTGGAACTGAGGCAGAACTGAGTGGAACTGGTGGAACTGGTGGAACTGGTAGAACTAGTGGAACTGAGGGAACTGGTGGAACTGAGTGGAACTGAGGGAACTGGTGGAACTGGTGGAACTGACGGAACTGGTGGAACTGACGGAACTGGTGGAACTGACGGAACTGGTGGAACTGAGGGAACTGGTGGAACTGAGGGAACTGGTGGAACTGAGGGAACTGATAGAACTGAGGGAATTGGTGGAACTGGTGGAACTGAAGGAACTGGCAGAACTGAGGGAACTGAGGGAACTGGTGGAACTGGTAGAACTGAGGGAACTGGTGGAACTGAGGGAACTGGTGGAACTGAGGGAACTGGTGGAACTGAGGGAGCTGGTGGAACTGAGTGGAGCTGGTGGAACTGGCATGGAACTGGGGGAACTGAGGGAACTGGTGGAACTGGTAGAACTGAGGGAACTGGTGGAACTGAGGGAACTGGTGGAACTGAGGGAGCTGGTGGAACTGATGGAACTGGTGGAACTGGTACAACTGATGGAACTGAGGAAACTGAGGGAATTGGTGGAACTGGTAGAACTGAGGGAACTGGTGAAACTGAGGGAACTGGTGGAACAGAGAACTGGTGGAACTGGTTAGAGGTAGACCGATTATGATTTTTCAACGCCGATACCGATACCCATTATTGGAGGGCCCAAAAAAACTGGTACCGATTACTCTGCCTATTTTTTTTTTTACATTTATTTGTAATAATGACAATTACAACAATACTGAATGAACACTTATTTTAACTTAATATAATACATCAATAAAATCAATTTAGCCTCAAATAAATAATGAAACATGTTCAATTTGGTTTAAATAATGCAAAAACAAAGTGTTGGAGAAGAAAGTAAAAGTGCAATATGTGCCATGTAAGAAAGCTAACGTTTAAGTGCCTTGCTCAGAACATGGGAACATATGAAAGCTGGTGGTTCCTCTTAACATGAGTCTTCAATATTCCCAGGTAAGAAGTTTTAGGTTGTAGTTATTATAGGAATTATAGGACTATTTCTCTCTATACGATTTGTATTTCATATACCTTTGACAATTGGATGTTCTTATAGGCACTTTAGTATTGCCAGTGTAACAGTATAGCTTCTGTCCCTCTCCTCGCTCCTACCTGGGCTCGAACCAGGAACACGTCGACAACAGCCACCCTCGAAGCAGCGTTACCCATGTAGAGCAAGGGGAACAACTACTCCAAGTCTCAGAGCGAGTGACGTTTAAAACGCTATTAGCGCGCGCCCCACTAACTAGCTAGCCATTTCACATCGGTTACACCAGCCTAATCTTGGGAGTTGATAGGCGTGAAGTCATAAACAGCGCAATGCATTGCGAAGAGTTGCTGGCAAAACGCACGAAAGTGCTGTTTGAATAAATGCTTACGAGCCTGCTGGTGCCTACCACCGCTCAGTCAGACTGCTCTATCAAATCATAGACTTAATTATAATATAATAAACACACAGAAATACGAGCCTTTGGTCATTAATATGGTCGAATCCGAAACTATCATCTCGAAAACAAAAGTGTTTTCTTTCAGTGAAATACGGAACCGGTCCGTATTTTTATCTAACGGGTGGCATCCCTAAGTCTAAATATTCCTGTTACATTGCACAACCTTCAATGGTATGTCATAATTACGTAAAATTCTGGCAAATTAGTTTGCAACGAGCCAGGCAATGAACGCAAGAGCAGTGACACAATTTCATGTTAGCAGGCAATATTAACTAAATATGCAGGTTTAAAAATATATACTTGTGTATTGATTTTAAAGAAAGGCATTGATGTTTATGGTTAGGTACATTGGTGCAACGACAGTGCTTTTTTCGCAAATGCGCTTGTTCTGGTGAAACTGAGGGAACTGATGGAACTGGTGGAACTGATGGAACTGAGGGAACTGGTGGAACTGAAGGAACTGATGTAACTGGTGGAACTGGTGGATCCATCAGCTCTATGTAATGTTACAATTGTCATTTGTATCATCCTTGGATATGATTTTTCTAAATGATGCTAATTTATACATTTACACATAAAGTATTGTGGTAGGATGATTGGAAAGGAGATACAAGATGAAGAACAGAACAAGGGGAAGAGAGGCAGGGTACCTATGACAGGGGGTTTCTTTAGAGGAGCAGGCCTCCTTCCCGGGGGAGGCACCGGACAAGCAGGAGGGAGAGGAGCTGGCAGAGAAAGTGGTGAAAGAAAGCAATGAGAATGAAAAAGAAGGGACAGGAGATAGACTTTTAAAAAATGAAGCGGTAGAGTGAGGATGCCATCATTTATTGGAGAGAAAGGAAAGCATCAAATAGATAAATGAATAACAGAAAGCATCAAAGAAGGTAAGGTTTTATCTGACGATGTATGTATGAGTGTATAATTGAAGTGTACCTGCGGCAGCTTTGCTAATGCTAGCTCCAGCACTAGACCTCCTGTCTTCCTCCTCATCACTCTCGTTGAAGTCGTCAAGGTTACCGATGTCTGTGGGTTTGACACTCATCAGACTGGCCAGGCTCTGCATGTCTTCATCACTGTGGGAGAGTAACACAGCATTGTCATCTAAAATACATAATGAAGTCATTACTGATGTTATTACTGTAGTGGTAATTATGAATCTATCATTAGTGGGATATTATGGGATGGACTCACGTGGCTTTCCCCTCTCTGAGAAACACACAGGACAGGGAGAGCTTCAGAGTGGCCTCCACCACCTTGACAGACAGGGGCTTCAGCTTCAATGTCAGATCTTGCTGAGTGGGAGTGGCACTGGCAAACTTCTTCATATTCACGTCCACTGCAGCCAACACCTTACGTTGACCCTTTGTCTCCTGCAAGGCAATCAGCAGGGATACATTTATGAGTGGGCTTTAGTGGTACCATTTAATGATCTTTAATGAACTTCTATATTTCAATGCTGCCTGTTATGAGATATTGTATTAGATAGAGGCAGAAAGTACACTCACACTCTCAATGACAAATGTCCAGTCTTTGTCTTCAAACACATCAGAATGGGGATCCTAGTGGGTAAGTACAGAGATGGAAATGACAGGGGAAAAGGACACATGTTGTTGGATGTTGTCAATTTACATTAGAAATGTCTAAAGATTATTTATCACAGAAGCAAATAGCTATGGTGCAGCGTACTCATGAATACCCATGGGGTGATATTTACCCTGAAGAGTGTGAGGGAGATATCCACGTTTTCAGGTACGGGCCAAACCACCATCCCCCTGTAGGGGTTCTTGATGCCCGGCTGCCATCCATGAAGCTAGAGAGAGAGAGATCAAGACTACATCAAAACATGATACAAATTCTGGAACTGCATCCCTGCCATCCTCGTGGGATAAGAGATGTGCTGTTTTGAGGTAAGTAAAACATGGTTAGTATTTACCTTAGAGCACATACGCCTATTTCTTCTCGTCCAAACCACCCTGACTTTATCTGGTTGCCTAAAATCATACAAAAAGGGACAATGAGACAAGAAACAGTGAGAAATGCAATAAATTGTTTTGTAGATTATTTTAGTCCTTACATAATTCAGCATAAGTTATCTTCTTTGGCGTTTCAATGTAATAATTTCCACAAAAACACTAATACAAACACCAACACACAAGTTCTCTGTTATTTGTTATGAAACAATTTTCTGAGAAGAACGGGACTGCTTCCCCAGTCAGTGTCATCCCTGGGGAATCATGCCCTAACAGATGTTCTATTCCACAACAGATGAAGAAGAGGGTGGATAGCAGACAATCAGCTGGAACCCAATACACACAACCCAAGGGCTGGAAGAGACTGTGTGTGTGTGTGTGTGTGTGTGTGTGTGTGTGTGTGTGTGTGTGTGTGTGTGTGTGTGTGTGTGTGTGTGTGTGTGTGTGTGTGTGTGTGTGTGTGTGTGTGTCTAAAGTAAATCTCGGAATCTATTTTACATTACATAATGCATTCATGAAATATGTCATAGGCCTACACAAATGTTTGACTGTTTGTCAGATACATTGCTATTCTATCTGTCCTCAATGTGTAATATTATACAAGTGTTGCTCTGTCTCCACTGACTGGGAGAAGTTTCCAACCCTTGGTTTGTCTATTGTGTTGGTTAGAAGGAGAAGCTCGGGCTTCTGCAACACGGGAATAATGGAAGGAAGCTGCATTAAGGCCAATGCCACTGCTTTCTTGAGGCCTCTGGGGGTGGGGTACACAAGAGGAAGGACCCATATTGCTCAATCACTTTTAATCTACAGTCTGAAGACCCTCCCATCCTAATTGTTTATGTTATAACAAGACCCTCCCACTTTATTACAACTATATCATGTTATTCCGGAATACAGTTGAGCTGTCTGCTCACTAATATTGCTTGTAAATTGTAATACACGTGAAATGAAGGCCCTGTTTAATATATTACTATTGTAGGATCTATCAAAACTGAATTGAAGTTCCTCTAGTGCAGGGGACTCCTTACTAACATAGAGAGTCATTGGGCTAATGCAGCCTGTTTAGGAGAACATAGAAAGCAGGGGCAAATTCAGTTCTGTCTCGGATTGTTAGAGCAACAGCGCAGAAGGGAGCCAAATGGCATGTTTGGGTGGGGAGGGGGTTGTTTTTAAAACATTGTGGTATCATAGGGCACAGAAATAGACTGACATACTGGGACAGGCAAACCCATTACAACAGGAGAAAACACACCCATACTCCTTCCTGAGTTACCAGAGGCCAATATGACTCACACCAAAAACAGGCTGCTGTGTCATGCTCCAGCTGTCATAAACTCAACCAGAGGCAAGACTGATCATTTGTTGAGACTGAAGACTTTGACCCTGACAGCTGCAACCAGTAGTAAGGCTTTCTCAACAAAAACAACTCCCCCTCATTGGTTCTCATGTTAGAACAGCTTATTACTAAACATGAGATGGACAGTTTGATCACTCTTCATGTTTGTGTTATTATAAGTGATACCCAGTTCAAGTGGAGAGCTTCATGTTCCTCTGTGTTCACATCACTAAGGATATATCATGGTCCAAACACACCAACACAGTTGTAAATGCATGACAATGCCTTTTCAGGAGGCTGAAAATATTTGTCATGGTCACTCAGATCCTCACGCTGCAGACGGCTATACCGGCCCGCTAATACAGGACTATTAAAGGCCCAGTGCACATTTCTTTTTTTTCGAAAATGTTTATTTATATATATATTGTAATTATTCTGATTATTCAGGGGGTGCTGCATCCCTACTTCCCGTGGCTTTGACAGCTGCACCATTGAGAGCATCTTGACTTTCTGCATCAACGTTTTGTATGGCAACTGCTTGGCATCCGACCGCAAAGGGGTAGTGCGTACGGCCCAGTACATCACTGGGTCCAAACTCCCTGCCATCCAGGACCTTTATACCAGGCGGAGTCAGAGGAGGGCCCTAAAAATTGTCAAAGACTCCAACCACCCAAGTCATAGACTACAAGCGATACCTGAGCGCCAAGCCATAAGACTGCTGAACAGATCATCAAATGGCCACGTGGACAATTTACATTGACACCCTTTTCTTTCTCACTGATATTCTTGCACTGGCTCTATGAACACACACTGGACTCTACACATAAACTCACTGGACTCTACCCACACACTCACTGGACTCTACCCATAAACTCACTGGACTCTACCCATAAACTCACTGGACTCTACCCACACACTCACTGGACTCTACCCACACACTCACTGGACTTTACCCACACACTCACTGGACTCTACCCACACACTCACTGGACTCTACCCACACACTCACTGGTCGGAAGTTTACATACACTTAAGTTGGAGTCATTAAAACTCATTTTTCAACCACTCCACAAATTTCTTGTTGACAAACTATACTTTTGGCAAGTCGGTTAGGACCTACTTTGTGAATTAGTAATTTTTCCAACAATTGTTTACAGACAGATTTTTTCACTAATAATTCACTGTATCACAATTCCAATGTGTCAGAAGTTTACATACACTAAGTTGACTGTGCCTTTAAACAGCTTGGAGAATTACAGAAAATGATGTCATGGCTTTAGAAGTTTCTGATAGGCTAATTGACATCATTTCAGTCAATTGGAGGTGTACCTGTGGATGTATTTCAAGGCCTACCTTCAAACTCAGTGCCTCTTTGCTTGACATCATGGGAAAATCAGAAGAAATCAGCCAAGACCTCAGAAAAAAAATGTAGACCTTCACAAGTCTGGTTCATCCTTGGGAGCAATTTCCAAACGCTTGAAGGTACCATAGTCATCTGTACAAACAATAGTACGCAAGTATAAACACCATGAGACCATGCAGCCGTCATACTGCTCAGGAAGGAGATGCGTTCTGTCTCCTAGAGACTAGAGTACTTTGGTGCAAAAAGTGCAAATCAATCCTAGAACAACAGCAAAGGACCTTGTGAAGATGCTAGAGGAAATAGGTACAAAAGTATCTGTATCCACAGTAAAACGAGTCCTATATCGACATAACCTGAATGCAAGGAAGAACCTCAGCAAGGAAGAAGACACTGCTCCAAAACCGCCATAAAAAAGACAGACTACGGTTTTCAACTGCACATGGGGACAAAGATCGTACTTTTTGGAGAAATGTCCTCTGGTCGGATGAAACAAAAATAGAACTGTTTGGCCATAATGACCATCGTTACGTTTGGAGGAAAAAGGGGGACGCTTGCAAGCCGAAGAACACCATCCCAACCATGAAGCAGGGGGGTAGCAGCATCATGTTGTAGGGGTGCTTTGCTGCAGGAGGGACTGGTGCACTTCACAAAATAGATGGCATCATGAGGAAAGAAAAATTATGTGAATATATTGAAGTAACATCTCAAGACATCAGTCAGAAAGCTTAGTCGCAAATGGGTCTTCCAAATGGACAATTGACCCCAAGCATACTTCCAAAGTTGTGGCAAAATGGTTTAAGGACAACAAAGTCAAGGTATTGGAGTGGCCATCACAAAGCCCTGACCTCAATCCTATAGAAAATTTGTGGGCAGAAATGAAAAAGTGTGTGTGAGCAAGGAGTCCTACAAACCTGACTCAGTTACACCAGCTTTGTCGGGAGGAATGGGCCAAAATTCACCAACTTATTGTGGAAGGCTACCTGAAACGTTTGACCCAAGTTAAACAATTTAAAGGCAATGGTACTAAATACTAGTTGAGTGTAAACTACTGACCCACTGGGAATGTGATGAAAGAAATAAAAGCTGAAATAAATAATTCTCTCTGCTATTATTCTGACATTTCACATTCTTAAAATAAAATGGTGATCCTAACTGACCTAAGACAGGGAATTCTTACTAGGGTTGAATTTCAAGAATTGTGAAAAACTGAGTTTAAATGTATTTGGCTAAGGTGTATGTAAACTTCCGACTTCAACTGTACTACACTGACATTCCAACACACACATACACACTCACACATACTAAACTGACACTCCAACACACATACACACACACACACACATAGACACACTTTCACACTCTTCACATATGCTGCTGCTACTCTTTTTATTATATATCCTGATTGCCTAGTCACTTTTACCCTTTAATTTTACACTTATAGGGAAGGACATTCAACAAGCACAGCACTTACACAAATGACTGATGGTTGGCTGAGAGATAGATGATAAAAAATATTGTGGGGGCTGTTTTGTTAGACTTCAGTGCGGCTTTTGACATTATCGATAATAGTCTGCTGCTGGAAAAATGTATGTGTTATGGCTTTACACTCCCTGCTATATTGTGGATAAAGAGGTACCTGTCTAACAGAACACAGAGGGTATTCTTTAATGGAAGCCTCTCCAACATAATCCAGATAGAATCAGGCATTCCCCAGGGCAACTGTCTAGGCCCATTACCTTTTTTGAATTTTACATCAGATATCAGCTGATGTAAAAAGGGCTTTATAAATAAATTTGATTTGATTTGACTAATGACATGCCACTGGCTTTGAGTAATGCCAGTGTGCCTATGTATGCGGATGACTCAACACTATACACGTCAGCTACTACAGCGACTGAAATGACTGCAACACTTAACAAAGAGATGCAGTTAGTTTCAGTAATAAGTTAGCCCTAAATATTTCAAAAACTATTTCAAAAACTAAAAGCATTGTATTTGGGACAAATCATTCACTAAAGTCTGTCCATAATAAAGTGCTACTCTACCTTCTTAACAACACTATCAACAAGGCAGGTCCTACAGGCTCCAGTTTTGTCGCACCTGGACTACTGTTCAGTCGTGTGGTCAGGCATCACAAAGAGGGACTTAGGACAATTGCAGTTGGCTCAGAACAGGGCAGCACAGCTGGCCCTTGGATGTACACAGAGAGCAAACATTAATAATATGCATGCCAATCTCTCCTGACTCAAAGTAGAGGAGATATTGACTACTTGTATTTGTGAGAGGTATTGACATGTTGAAAGCACCGAGCTGTCTGTTTAAACGACTAGCACACAGCTTAGACACCCATGCATACCCCACAACACATGCCACTAAAGGTCTCTTCACAGTCCCCAAGTCCAGAATAGACTATGGGAGGCGCACTGTGAAGCAACACAAACATAGGCAGAGACACATGCATACACACACATGATACACACATGTACACATTGTATTTTGTGTTGTAGATATGTGGTAGTGGAGTATGGGCCTGAGGGCACACACTTAGAGTGTTGTGAATTCTGTAATGAATGTATTGTAATGTTAAAAACTGTATAACATCCTTAATTTTGCTGGACCCCAGGAAGAGTATCTGCTGCCTAACTAATTGGGAAACATAATAAACCCCAGGAAGAGTATATGTTGCCTAACTAATGGGGAACCATAATAAACCCCAGGAAGAGTAGCTTCTGCCTAACTAATGGAGAACCATAATAAACCCCAGGAAGAGTAGCTGTTGCCTAACTAATGGGGAACCATAATAAACCCCAGGAAGAGTAGCTTCTGCCTAACTAATGGGGAACTATAATAAACCCCAGGAAGAGTAGCTGTTGCCTAACTAATGGGGAACCATAATAAACCCCAGGAAGAGTAGCTGCTGCCTAACTAATGGGGAACCATAATAAACCCCAGGAAGAGTAGCTGCTGCCTAACTAATGGGGAACCATAATAAACCCCAGGAAGAGTAGCTTCTGCCTAACTAATGGGGAACCATAATAAACCCCAGGAAGAGTAGCTTCTGCCTAACTAATGGGGAACTATATTAAACCCCAGGAAGAGTAGCTTCTGCCTAACTAATGGGGAACCATAATAAACCCCAGGAAGAGTAGCTTCTGCCTAACTAATGGGGAACCATAATAAACCCCAGGAAGAGTAGCTGCTGCCTAACTAATGGGGAACCATAATAAACCCCAGGAAGAGTAGCTGCTGCCTAACTAATGGGGAACCATAATAAACCCCAGGAAGAGTAGCTTCTGCCTAACTAATGGGGAACCATAATAAACCCCAGGAAGAGTATCTGTTGCCTAACTAATGGGGAACCATCCCTCCTATCTACCCTCCCTCCATCCCTCCTCTCTCCCTCCATCCCTCCCTCCTATCTACCCTCCCTCCATCCCTCCTCTCTACTCTCCCTCTCTACTCTCCCTCCCTCCATCCCTCCTCTCTCCATCCCTCCATCCCTCCTCTCTACCCTCCCTCCATCCCTCCTCTCTACCCTCCCTCCATCCCTCCTCTCTACCCTCCCTCCATCCCTCCTCTCTCCCTCCCTCCTATCTACCCTCCCTCCATCCCTCCTCTCTACCCTCCCTCCATCCCTCCTCTCTACTCTCCCTCCCTCCATCCCTCCTCTCTACCCTCCCTCCATCCCAGAGTAGCTGCTGCCTAACTAATGGGGAACCATAATAAACCCCAGGAAGAGTAGCTTCTGCCTAACTAATGGAGAACTATAATAAACCCCAGGAAGAGTAGCTGCTGCCTAACTAATGGGGAACCATAATAAACCCCAGGAAGAGTAGCTGCTGCCTAACTAATGGGGAACTATAATAAACCCCAGGAAGAGTAGCTTCTGCCTAACTAATGGGGAACCATAATAAACCCCAGGAAGAGTAGCTGCTGCCTAACTAATGGGGAACCATAATAAACCCCAGGAAGAGTAGCTGCTGCCTAACTAATGGGGAACCATAATAAACCCCAGGAAGAGTAGCTGCTGCCTAACTAATGGGGAACTATAATAAACCCCAGGAAGAGTAGCTGCTGCCTAACTAATGGGGAACCATAATAAACCCCAGGAAGAGTAGCTGCTGCCTAACTAATGGGGAACTATAATAAACCCCAGGAAGAGTAGCTGCTGCCTAACTAATGGGGAACCATAATAAACCCCAGGAAGAGTAGCTGCTGCCTAACTAATGGGGAACTATAATAAACCCCAGGAAGAGTAGCTGCTGCCTAACTAATGGGGAACCATAATAAACCCCAGGAAGAGTAGCTGCTGCCTAACTAATGGGGAACTATAATAAACCCCAGGAAGAGTAGCTGCTGCCTAACTAATGGGGAACCATAATAAACCCCAGGAAGAGTAGCTGCTGCCTAACTAATGGGGAACCATAATAAACCCCAGGAAGAGTATCTGTTGCCTAACTAATGGGGAACTATAATAAACCCCAGGAAGAGTAGCTGCTGCCTAACTAATGGGGAACCATAATAAACCCCAGGAAGAGTAGCTGTTGCCTAACTAATGGGGAACCATAATAAACCCCAGGAAGAGTATCTGTTGCCTAACTAATGGGGAACTATATTAAACCCCAGGAAGAGTAGCTTCTGCCTAACTAATGGGGAACCATAATAAACCCCAGGAAGAGTAGCTGCTGCCTAACTAATGGGGAACCATAATAAATACAAAATACAAATACAAAACTACCTTGTACCCCGGCACATTGACTCGGTACTCCTTGTATAGAGCCCTGTTACTGTTATTGTTTATTGAGTTAATATTTCCTTTCTTTTTTCATATTAACTCTGCATTGCTGGGAAAGGGCTCGTAGATAAGCGTTTCATGATAAAGCGTAGACCTGTTGTATTCGGCACATGCAACAAATAAAATGTGATTTGAATCGATCCATCACCCTGATGGGGCTCAACGCTCCAAGGCTCAACGCTCCAAGGCTCAACGCTCCAAGGCTCAACGCTCCAAGGCTCAACGCACGGACGTTGTATCAGATTTCAAATGGTCTGTGTTTTAGTCCAAGTTTAAATCTTATCTGCTAAGAAAGAATGATATAGTCACACTACTGTACAGTACACAATAGCACATGCTATAGCTCTGTTGGAACATGACAGAATACTCAAGGACAGGCATGGCAGGCCTGTTTACAAATTACATTGTTGTATAGTCTACTAGGGTGCAACTCAGACACTCATTAAACAATCTTGAAAGATCACATTCAAAGATCTCCCTTATCATGATTTATAGAAAATAAGTAAGTAGTAACTTTCGGATTTCGCTAAGAGTGAAGAAAGCATTGTTTAATTGAATCAATTATGAGGCCCTTCTCCTCTTAAGCTCAAAGTAGGCAAATGCTAGCCTAATTGATGACATGTATGATGGCATCAACACAGATAGCCTAAATAACAGTACAAATAAATACCAACAAATCCAATCATAGTGAAACAAATTAAGTTAGAAGTGATATCACTCTTGAAAACATTTGCCCTGCTTCCCAGTATCTGGTCATGACAGGGCATCATCATCATCATCATCATCATGATACAGATTCTCCTGTCAGCTGAGTGAACTGAGTAATGTCTGTTATTTACCAGTCTGACAGTGATGAGGTAGGCTTGTGGTAGGAGTATTGATGCCTATTGTGTGCATTACATCTACAGTAGACCTGTGCCTATGGGATAGTCTTTTCACGCCACTCTGATACTAAGTAATTTTCGTAGCAAGTTAGTAGAGTATTTTTGCAAACCCTATATAGTTTCCTAACCTGCTACGTTAATTCTCCTGAAATGCTGCGTAAGTTCTAACCTGTTACGAAAAAGTCACGTTGGTATCAAAGTGGCGTGAAAATAGTGCTTATCCTGTGCCGATAGCCTACTATAATTACAATACACGCGGAAATGTAGAGGTTCAATTCGATTTCACAGCCACAAAAGTGTCTATAGCGTAAAAAAAACGTTGGTCTTAATTTATGGCAAGGGTTAAACATAAGGCTAGCAATAACATTTTAAATATAACAATTGGAGAAATAGGCAGAGTTTGGCCATCATTATGACTTTGTGGTTGTGGTAGCTAGTGACGGCAGCTCACGCGCTTCTCTTATTCATATGACTGTTTCAGGGGAAACAGCGAACTAACCGCATTCTGCGCTCTTCCTGTAACTCTGTTGTCACTGGTACGGAAATGGAATACGGTCCGTTATGGGTTGGATCAAATAAATGGAAAAGGGTCTTGACAAGGATGCCTAAAGCAGTGTCCATGGTGGTAGGCTGCGCAAACCTAACATTAAAGTAGAAATATTACAAGGAGAAACGCCCTTCATGGGAGCAGATAGATAACGTGAGCCAATGGGATGTTGTGAAAATGAGTTCGTTTAACCTAAATAAATGACATAACCTACCATTTCTTCGTGCATTCCAACACAAGTTCTTGATAAGACGCCACAAACTGGAATTTTGAAGCTTTCTTGCCGACGCGTTGTAATCTTTTCCAAACCGAAGTCATAATTTAGTTGAGGTATTAAAAAGTTTTAGAAAGTATGGTTGCTCAATGACAGTTCGTGGTGTGTAAAACCGTTGTCTTCAAGCTGACCGTGTTCAAAAGGAACAGCCGCAGGTGAAGAAGTTTAATTGAGTTGAGCCACACAAAACTGTCGCCATCAACTAAACGCCTCGAAGAAAAAAAAACATGTAGCACGGAACTACCGTAATTATTAAATACAGTATTTATAAGCGGAACCGAATCCACTGTCGTGCGCATTTCAACACTTCCACATGGTTAGAATAAGGAAAAACAAATATCCTAAATGCAACTGCTAGTCCACAATATGCATTCCCGAGTTAAAAGACAGTGTCGACAATTCATCCAGGTATATAATAGCTGTCCTTCGCCCAGCCAGGGAAATAAAACTCTCCGATAAAGCCACCATAACACATTTTAGGCTACGTTATACTGACAGTGCAATAAACTCTCCAAGTGGTATCATTTGTTGAGTCTGTAGGCAGCAGATAAAGAAGGGGAGCGGTTGCAAAGCATTGATGACGCGGCAGTATGCAAAATTCCCTGTCTTTTATCTTCTTTTTGCCTATCCGTACAACAGTAAACAATAACATTTCAGACTTTGGATTCCGTCCATGGTACGATGCCACTGTCAGTATGATGACCGTTAACGAGTCAGATGACACTTATACAACTTTGCTGAAGTATATTCAAAATGAATACTTTGTCCTGAATTGTTCACTCAAACTATTATTGGCACTGTTCTCTGCAGTATACATTGTATCCATTTGTAAAGCGCTCTTGCCTATTTGACACTTTTATCCTAATATTTGATTTACATTTTAAGAACATCCTTTAATTTCCTTACTTATCTAAACGGTTTGTGATTCAATTTGGGCCAAACGCACATTGGGAAATAAGATGATGCATGATTTTCCATGAAGAGAGATGTCCTGTCCCAACGGGTATTCGAGTAGACATGCATAGGGATTTTCCATAGCTGTGTGGAGTATATTTTTGGAAGGAGAAGAGGGAGGGGTGGGTGGACAGAGGCAGCTGAGGATAGAGAAGTGTGATACAGCCTACACGTGGAACACAGCAGCTCATGTGTACCTCTCCTTTCCTCTGCAATAGTCTTACAACAACATTGACAGAGAGGATGCACGATCGATCACAGGCTATTAAAAAATCAAAGCATGTTATGACTAGGAGTTATATACATTTATTGAGCCTGATTATGTTCAAAACGTCATTACTTAACATATGGAACTACACTAATAATGTTTTTCCAGTATTCAGGGAAGAGATCAGTGAAGTAGACAGCTGGCTAGAGCCAAGAGTTTCCTAACTCAACCCCACCTTGTTCACTGAGACAGAGTGAGTGTTCTGCCAGGCAGCAGCGGATGTGTAAGTCATGAGTCAACATGTTATTTACCTTGACTCAAGCAGCAAACACATCACTATCAGTGTCTGAGAGTCATAAGGCCAGGTAAAGACCTGAAATGAGAAGAGGACTTGTCTAATTTATCTTTGCTCAGACTGTAGGTTAACTATCATAAACTGAGTTGAAGCCACATTAGATTTGTTTTCATGCTCACGCTACAGGTGGTTATATCGGTCAGCTAATACAGGACTAGTAAAGGCCTAGTGCACTACTTCATTTTTTTATTTCATTGATATTTTTCAGGGGTTGCTGCAGCACCCTCAGCACCCTACTTCCCGCAGCTGTGTGTGGCCTATTTATAGAAATACATGGGACTTTCTAAAAGGAATGTAAAAGCTCTCACCCGTTTTAATGTTCTGTTGCTAAATTAATAGTAAAATGAAATGGGAACTGACCTCCAATGGTAATAAGATATCAGAGACTATTATTACTTGAAAGATCACATTGAATATCTCCCTTATCATGGTTTATAGAAAATAAGTGCTTAGTAACTTTAGGATTCTGCTAAGAGTGAATAAAGGATTGTTTTAATTTGATCCATCATCATTTGGCTATTGATTGAGGCCCTTCTCCTCTTAATATCAAAGAAGGCAAATGCTAGCCTAATTGATGACATGTCTGATGACATCAACACAGATAGCCTAATTAACAGTACAAATAAATACCAAAAAATCCAATCATAGTGATAAAAATTAAGTTAGAAGTTATACCTCTCTGGAAAATATTTGCCCTCTTCTGGTTTATGTCAGGGTGTCATCATCATCATCGTGATGATACAGATCCTGCTGTCAGCTGAGTGGTTGGAAGTAATGTCTGTCATTTATCAGTCTGACAGTGATGTAGTAGGAATGTAAAAGCTCTCACCCCTGTTTTAATGTTCTGTTGCTATATGAATAGTAAATCAAATTATTGAAATGGGAACTGACCACCAATGGTAAAAAGATTTCAGAGACCGTTATTACGAAAATACAATCAAAGGTTGCAGTAAAGTGGCCTTGTTCTGTGGCTATTAGGAAAAGGATCATGGTTGTCTGAGGAATGTATGGGGCTTCCTGTTTTCAGTTAGTCATTTCCTGGTGGCTAGTGGATCTGTAAAGTAGCTTGCTCAAGGGTAGAGTTGATCTATTAATGTAATTCCTGTCACCAGTTACTGTGTTAAGCAGTACACTCTTAGAAAAAAGGATTCCAAAAGGGTTCTTCAACTGTCTCCATACGAGAACCCTTTTTGGTCCCAGGTAAAACTATTTTGGGTTCCATGTAGAACCCTCTGTTTAAAGGGTTCTACATTGAACCAAAAGGGTTCTACCTGGAAACAAAAAGGGTTCTTCAAAGGGTTCTGCTATGGGGACAGCCTAATAACTCTTTTAGGTTCTAGATAGCACGTTTTTTCTAAGAGTGCACTTGCCGCTCTGACCTTAGTATTTGGTGCTATTACATTTAATTCTGTCTTAAAAGAAAACATACAGACTCTATGTGTACTAATATACATATTAGACTGTAATTACAGAAGTTATTCCATTCTAGTTATGTTGGCATAATGTCTATGTAATATATATGGAAGTGTGGCAGAGAATGGAAGGAACTATGTGGAGACAACAATAAGCCGGGCCTACTGGTATAAGCCTCTGCTATTATTGCTTGATGCTGATGTGTTGTCATACAACTTTCGTTTATACTAAATATGATGGGAAGCTAGCAAGATAAATGACTAGGGATGTCCTGGTTGTATTCCTCTAACCTTCCTTTACACAAAACATTATGGTGTTTAAAGTTTAAACAAGACTTTTATGTTTTATTCAAATTCTATTTCAACCACTAAATAAGTAGAAACACTAGATGTTCAGGGCTAATTCCATTAGTAAGGAATGCCTTCTGATGGTATTTGAATTTTTACAGCTACTGTGTTCTGGACTCCTCCTACCCTGGGGAGAGAACAGGGATCATTACCTAATAAGTCCACTGTGATCTGGACTCCTCCTACCCTGGGGAGAGAACAGGGATCATTACCTAATAAGTCCACTGTGTTCTGGACTCCTCCTACCCTGGGGAGAGAACATGGATCATTACCTAATAAGTCCACTGTGTTCTGGACTCCTCCTACCCTGGGGAGAGAACAGGGATCATTACCTAATAAGTCCATGTGTTCTGGACTCCTCCTACCCTGGGGAGAGAACAGGGATCATTACCTAATAAGTCCATGTGTTCTGGACTCCTCCTACCCTGGGGAGAGAACTGTGATCATTACCTAATAAGTCCACTGTGTTCTGGACTCCTCCTACCCTGGGGAGAGAACAGGGATCATTACCTAATAAGTCCATGTGTTCTGGACTCCTCCTGCCCTGGGGAGAGAACAGGGATCATTACCTAATAAGTCCATGTGTTCTGGACTCCTCCTACCCTGGGGAGAGAACAGGGATCATTACCTAATAAGTCTACTGTGTTCTGGACTCCTCCTGCCCTGGGGGGAGAACAGGGATCATTACCTAATAAGTCCACTGTGTTCTGGACTCCTCCTACCCTGGGGAGAGAACAGGGATCATTACCTAATAAGTCCATGTGTTCTGGACTCCTCCTACCCTGGGGAGAGAACATGGATCATTACCTAATAAGTCCACTGTGTTCTGGACTCCTCCTACCCTGGGAAGAGAACAGGGATCATTACCTAATAAGTCCATGTGTTCTGGACTCCTCCTACCCTGGGTAGAGAACAGGGATCATTACCTAATAAGTCCATGTGTTCTGGACTCCTCCTACCCTGGGGAGAGAACAGGGATCATTACCTAATAAGTCCACTGTGTTCTGGACTCCTCCTACCCTGGGGAGAGAACAGGGATCATTACCTAATAAGTCCATGTGTTCTGGACTCCTCCTACCCTGGGGAGAGAACAGGGATCATTACCTAATAAGTCCATGTGTTCTGGACTCCTCCTACCCTGGGGAGAGAACAGGGATCATTACCTAATAAGTCCACTGTGTTCTGGACTCCTCCTACCCTGGGGTGAGAACAGGGATCATTACCTAATAAGTCCATGTGTTCTGGACTCCTCCTACCCTGGGGAGAGAACAGGGATCATTACCTAATAAGTCCATGTGTTCTGGACTCCTCCTACCCTGGGGAGAGAACAGGGATCATTACCTAATAAGTCTACTGTGTTCTGGACTCCTCCTGCCCTGGGGAGAGAACAGGGATCATTACCTAATAAGTCCACTGTGTTCTGGACTCCACCTACCCTGGGGAGAGAACAGGGATCATTACCTAATAAGTCCACTGTGTTCTGGACTCCTCCTACCCTGGGGAGAGAACAGGGATCATTACCTAATAAGTCCACTGTGTTCTGGACTCCTCCTGCCCTGGGGAGAGAACAGGGATCATTACCTAATAAGTCCACTGTGTTCTGGACTCCTCCTACCCTGGGGAGAGAACAGGGATCATTACCTAATAAGTCCATGTGTTCTGGACTCCTCCTACCCTGGGGAGAGAACAGGGATCATTACCTAATAAGTCCATGTGTTCTGGACTCCTCCTACCCTGGGGAGAGAACAGGGATCATTACCTAATAAGTCCACTGTGTTCTGGACTCCTCCTACCCTGGGGAGAGAACAGGGATCATTACCTAATAAGTCCACTGTGTTCTGGACTCCTCCTACCCTGGGGAGAGAACAGGGATCATTACCTAATAAGTCCACTGTGTTCTGGACTCATCCTACCCTGGGGAGAGAACAGGGATCATTACCTAATAAGTCCACTGTGTTCTGGACTCCTCCTACCCTGGGGAGAGAACAGGGATCATTACCTAATAAGTCCACTGTGTTCTGGACTCATCCTACCCTGGGGAGAGAACAGGGATCATTACCTAATAAGTCCATGTGTTCTGGACTCCTCCTACCCTGGGGAGAGAACTGTGATCATTACCTAATAAGTCCACTGTGTTCTGGACTCCTCCTACCCTGGGGAGAGAACAGGGATCATTACCTAATAAGTCCATGTGTTCTGGACTCCTCCTGCCCTGGGGAGAGAACAGGGATCATTACCTAATAAGTCCATGTGTTCTGGACTCCTCCTACCCTGGGGAGAGAACAGGGATCATTACCTAATAAGTCCATGTGTTCTGGACTCCTCCTACCCTGGGGAGAGAACAGGGATCATTACCTAATAAGTCCATGTGTGGCTGGAATGGTTTGTTTATAATGGCCAGACAGTCAGAGTGGTGCTCTCATGAACCAAAAACATGCACAAGTACAGTCATATAACTTTAAAGGGCTAAACAGTGATATCAATGGCATCCACATAACTTCTCCTGTGAGATACTGTAAGTAATAGTTAGATGCAAAAAGGCACGGCTATCAAAAAGGCACACTTCCACAGTTATCAAAAAGGCACACTTCCACAGTTATCAAAAAGGCACACTTCCACAGTTATCAAAAAGGCACACTTCCACAGTTATCAAAAAGGCACACTTCCACGGTTATCAAAAAGGCACACTTCCATGGTTATCAAAAAGGCACACTTCCACAGTTATCAAAAAGGCACACTTCCACAGTTATCAAAAAGGCACACTGCCATGGTTATCAAAAAGGCTCACATCCATGGTTATCAAAAATGCACACTTCCATGGTTATCAAAAAGGCACACTTCCACAGTTATCAAAAAGGCTTACTTCCATGGTTATCAAAAATCCACACTTCCATGGTTATCAAAAAGGCACACTTCCACAGTTATCAAAATGCATACTCTGCCGTGAGCCAGAAACACAGGAACAAAAGTACAGTTTTTGGAACTGAAGGGCTTTCTGACTTAATCTTGGGAAACAAGATTTTTCAGGTTTTCTACATGTGGAGCAGATGCTATCTGCCACAACAACTGTTGCCATCTAGTGGTTAGAGTATGTCAATAACCCCTTTCCAAACCAATATATTACAGTTGAGCTGGACCCATTAGCAGACCATTGAAGTAGTGTAGATTTGACTTATAAGACATGGTTACTGTCCATAGCATTTTTTATTTTTATGCCAAGATATTAAAAAAGCTCAATACATAAACTTCCCATCACAACAAACAAAAAGGAGAAATACCGGCATTGTGTGTATGTGACTACGTGTCTAAGATTACATTCAATATTAAAATTGTAAAGAAAATTATATTTAGAGAAAAATATGTTTTACTCCGATGAAGGAGTTAATTACAAGGCATTTAGAATCATATATATATATATATGTATATATATATATACACACATATAAATCATCAGGTATTTGAAATATGACTTAATTGGCTTTTGTTTTCAAGATATGCACAATTAGTCCAAATCAACAAACAAGGTCTCTTTAACGAAGGATTGTATAGTAACAAGGTTTTGTTGAAAATGTCAGCTCCTTGTGTGATGGAGACGGTTCATCAGTATGGCACCAGTTTAAAAATGTCTTTCTGCCAATAACCTAGCTAGGTGGGTACAAGTATAATAAATAATAAAACAGCTATACAGAACAGGAAACCGATTATATTATGTAAATACAGGAAAAATATTAGTTGGTTTATAAGGAAATGTGGAAAGACTCTTTGATCCATTGGTCCCGGGAGTTTTGAGTTGACTGGAGAGTCAGTGAAGTGCCAGGTAGATTCTGAGGTACAGTATCACCATCGTTCTCCTCCTCTTCATAATCATCCTCTTCCTCAGAGTAACTATTTTCTGTAGTGATGCTGCTCTCTGACAGCAGAGAGTTGGAGATGTCCTGAAAGGCTTCCTTGTACTCCTGGATGGACTCATAGAGATACCACAGCTGACAGTGCAGAGACATGTCCAACTGTCTGAGGTCCACCTAGGACACACAACAGGAAAGGTTAATTGTGTCAATAATCTCATACATTAACTATATAAACGTTGTCAATTTAATACAAATTAACAATAACAAATGTAGGTAAATTGAGCAGAAATAGCAGCTGATAAATTAAACAAATAAAATAACCCTATTATTTCAGGATGTTCTCTAGATGTGTGTTATTTTCTGACAATAATCAAAGACAAAATGCTGTGAGAAATGATCAATTTGCTTTTGTTGTTTATCAAATTTCAGTATGTTTTTACATTTCTTACACTCTTGGAAAACTAGCCATAGGGCTAAAATAAATACTAATAAAATTAAATCAACCGATTACAAAATAATGTCCAACCATTTCCTCGCGCAGCACTGCGAGCCCTGCGTCCAGACTTGCAGGTTTGCTGCGGCCGAGAGAGTCGATCACTGTAGACTTGCTAATGTCGGCCTGAATGCGTGTCAGTTTACTGCAGACTTTTTTGATGTCCCTCCATGAGCCACCACTGGAGTTCAGGATGCCGCTGAGGCCTTTTGGCAAAGGGGGTAGTCCTTCGATTGAACAGACGCTGTCT
Source organism: Salmo salar (assembly GCF_965601325.2). NCBI lineage: Eukaryota > Metazoa > Chordata > Actinopteri > Salmoniformes > Salmonidae > Salmo > Salmo salar. The sequence goes on along the minus strand of NC_138301.1, from coordinate 110,377,317 downwards.
GGACATTCAGGAGGACTGGACTGGAACTCGTTCATTTTCTACTTCAGTATCAATGTATTGTAATGAAACAGGCAGGGAGCAGGTCTCGAACCCTCGACCTTCTTGCCCGAGGTCCGGCGCGCTATCGACTGTGCCGCAAAAGCATGCTCCAGCGGCAGAATCGATTTCCGCGCTTATAAACCCAGGGTCGTTACAGTATATATATATATATATATATGATTCCCTTGCATATATATATATATATATATATATATTTATTTTTTTTTTACATATATATATATATTTATTTATTTTTTTACTTCCGCGCGTTTTATTATATGCTATCATATAACTGCCAGAAATATTAAATCATAAAAAAACATACTGATTCAATACCGGAAGCCCAGTATCAAGTACAGTATGTGATGATTTCAAAATAGTCGGCTATAGCCTAGTCGTTATTGTCTCAGATCAGCAATCCACCGATGATGAGCGTTTAACAGAACATGTCGCAAATGTAGAGGGAACGTATAGTTTCAATAAAAATACGTTGCTTCACCTTCAGTCCGGTTACTGTATTTCCAACGAGTCCTCAGCAGCACAATAGAGACGCCATGCACACAGCATCCATCGTAGTGTGGATGAAAAACTGCTTTGACAATGAAAACATAACGCAAGCCTATGCAAATGTTACCAAGATGAATTCATGTCTGATGTCCTTGCTTTGTTTCCACTACGCTTTCCTGTCTCAACTGCCAACCTCGCCCTGGATAATACCCCCTCCCCGTCCCACTTCATCGCAGCGAGACCGAGGCGCTGCACCGCTTCCAAAACACACTATATTTGGGGATAGAGGAAACAGTATTCGTACGTCCTTTGGAACGATATTGCCGAAGAACTAAAGTATCATATGTCGAGGCCGGTGTTTTATTTCATTCTAGCAATACCAAATTCTTCACCTTTAACCCATTATCAAATGCTTAACCTCAAGACAAAACCACTGAAAACTCCCACCCAATCTTACCATCCATAAATACTGAATATTCCAATTGTCCACCACAATTAAATCGGAGAGTGAACTATGGATCTGTCTCCATCAGTACGTTCCTACTTTCGTCACACGTGATCTCAGACAGCACTGGCACGATTTCGACGTAACTTGGGTGAATGGTGCATCTTTCCATAGAGATCGGGCATTTACAAAATTACACTGACTGGCACAAGGCGGGAAATACAGTAACTAAATGTGTTAGTCACACGTGATACCTCAATTCGTGGGGCACTTGTATGTATTTGTTGCCTTGAATTGTATTTATACTACAACTCCTAAATCAAAAATGATCCACTATTACAGTTTTTACAACACACACTGAAATTCGTTCAGTACTACATTACAGCAAACATCATTATGCATCCATCCAGTCTCTTATCAAAAACATCCTTAGTTACTCCAACACTATTTGTTAAAAAGTAGGAAAGTCCCAATACTGAATATTACAAATATAATCTTCTAGTATAAATAGATTGCTACAAAACCATACAATTACATGACCACTCTGTCACTATATTGTAGTATGCCACATAAAACAAAGGCCACTTGTTTAAAAAGGAAGTAATAAGCACAGAGAAAGTATGAATAATGTGGATAAATTCAGATTTTTATAAACAATTGATGTACATTAATATCAACCAGTCAAACCCCACTCAACTGTATGTAGTTTAAAGAAATTCAACCACTCAGAGGTGCCCATTCTTACCATGCAAGTTAGTGTCAAACCTTCACCATGAATCCAGAGAAGACTTCAACTGAAAAGTAACAGCAATGTTTAAACAAATGTTACACTACAGGTCAGGCAATCAAAATACAAACTATGCATACACAGACAGTTGTCCAAGTTTATTACATGAACCTTTACCGGCTGAGGCGAAGCTGTTCACATTTGCCACAAAAACCTTTACAAGGGAATCAAGCTGCTACAACTTCCGGTGTTGCTTATGTGAGCATGTATTTATGCCTTGTTTCTGTTTTTAGAAATTGCCATCAGTTCAGTCTCATGATTGGTGAAGCTCTTTCAGGCTGCGCAGTGAATCTGCGCAGCTGCGGATGAGGCTGCACAGCTGGATACTAGCCTCTACTGAGGCTGAGTGCTGGAGCTCCTGTGTAGCCCACCGCAGCTTGTGCAGCACTGCATCCTCAGCACTGGACAGGGCTGGGTGAGGTGCAGGGGCTACTATGGGGGCTGCCACCTGGACTGGCTGAATGGATGGGGTGGATGTAGGGAGGAAGCTAGGGGTCACAGTGAGTGCAGGGGAGGGGTTGGCTGGTGGAGGTAGGGGTCCTCTCAGTCCTGACGCAGCTCCCTCGCAGTGCTCTGGTCGGGGCTGCCCTGTGATGGAGAGGGGGGTGTCACTGGAAGGGGCTCCATTGTCTTGATGGACAGGCTGAGAGGCAAGCTGTCTCTCTCTGACCTGTGACAGGGCAGCCTGGGCATTTAGGGCTGAGTGTGAGAGGACAGTAACAGGAAAGAGAAGGAAAGGAGAAGAAAAGTTTAGTTGGAACAAGACAATTATTTGTTCAGTTGCAAACTAATATTAGATTAGTCATAAGCAGGGCCCAGAGTTCGCTCAGGAAACTAATTTCCTAGCCTGACTACCGATCCACATTGCTCCAGCCAAACGTCACACCCACAAGTGTTTTCTTTGGATGGAGTGATCAATAAAGCAGCTAAATTAAATTCAGGATGAGTTGTCAGGCAACTTTTCCCCCCAGTCATAACATAAATGAACCTAGCCCTGCAGACTTACCTGGGTTGTCCTTGTCTACGTCAGAGTCCAGTTCCTGACATGCAACACAGTAGTTCTTCTTCTGCTTGTCCTGAAGGAGAATCGTCTGGACAGGCACAAACAACCAATTATTAAACTCAAGCCCAAATACTACTTAGACGCTCATTAATCTCCAAAGACAAGACCAATCAATCCCTTTAGTTTTAAAAAGCATTACAGAGTAAATATATTTAGCTGTAGATCTCACTCAGTAAATATATAAAAGGTTGCAAATATATAAACTGGGATGGTCTGGATTATCCCCCACTCACCCCACATTGCTCGCAGCATTCTCCTAACATTTTGTAGCCTTTGAGGAGGTAGGCACCCATGAGCTTGCTTATTTTGTCCTGTCGTTCCCGCTGAGCATGAATAACCTTCATCTCAGATTCTGAAGGGGGTGTCCACTCGAAGTCATCGTCGTCTGACAAGAAAACCATGGAGGGTGAGTAAACCGACATTCAAACTGTCAGAACTCAGTCATATGGACACGGCTGGCTTGCAACTAGCTAGTTTAACTGACAGTACAGTAATTTAACGCGTTACGTTAGTACATTTTGGTTAATTTATCAGCTAGCTAGGTGATGATAATTTAACGTTTGATAGTGAGCCAACAGTAGCTAGTTAGCAAGCAAGTATTATGCGACGTCAGTTTGTGCTAACTGGAAACACCGGTAGACCAACTAGTTGGCTAACTTTAGCCAATTAGCCAGCTAACGTTACTGTAGCTGGTTTAGCTGACCAAGCTAGCTGTCAAACTGGGCTTCCGGTCAAAACTTTAATTCCCCAAAACGGCAGAATCTAGCATTCTGAAAGACAATTAGCAAAATTAACTTTTGAGATAGCCTACCAAAATAAAACATAAGCATTTAAGGAAAGCAGCTGGTTTATTTACCTCCATTCAGTGCCATGATTCCACTGCTATCCCTGGTTGCTGCACGCCGTTGCTTTACAAAAAATGTATGTACACATGCGTGCACTAAGTTTGAAATGTAACCTTATAGGTTTGCTACTGCCACCTGCCGTAGTGGAAGACTATAGCTAGCTAGCTCAGAGACAGTACAGTGAAATATATATTTTTAGAACTAAACCAAGATAGACCACAGCCTGTCGTTTTAAACGGGAACAAACGCGTCATGGTGGGCGGGAGAAACACGAGCTAGCAAGATCCTATTGGCGCGTTCTATAGATCCCGTTAGGGAACGCCTACTCTGTGTAGTGCGCGTGTGCTCCTAAACAACGCTTTTTTTTTTTTTTTACTTTGGCAAAGGGTCAAGTCTACAAAACATAGTCAGCTCTGTTTGTAACATATTCTTTTGGGAACAGAAACCTGTATTGAAATCAAATGTTTCATCAATGACAAAATTAGCAGAATGTTCTCCCACTGCCGGCAAATATGCTTCCTCGCACTACTTCCATATTTGGTAGTGAGTGGAAACGCCAAGCGGATGCTTCACATATATACATCCGGTGAAATATCTGTCTCATTGTTCTATCTGTGGTACAGTATGAAGATCACCCTTGTAGGCGATGTCATGGCGACGTTGGCTACCTTAAATCATGTGCAGAAACGTCATCGGGTCTAATCTTTCGGATTGCGCATGTGCAGGCCATCAAATCAAAGTCACTCCCTTAATATAAAGTTGTTTTTTACAAAAATTAAAACGTGTCAGTTTGTCACTTTTACGAGGTTGGAGTAATAACATGTTCAACTACATAAGACATAGTCTCGAATCTAGGTTGTGCCTTTAGATTTCGAGAAAATGTACCGCTAAGGAATAATGTTTCACTTCTTTCATTGACTTCTCAAACCCCAGGCTGGTCTGTTTTGCAAGCATTCCCGAAAGTCTCGCGATCTTATACTTCTTCATCTGTGGATTTTATATGGCAACCAACTTTAAGGTTCATTACCACCACCAACTGGACTGGAGTGTGGACCAGAGACAGGGACTGTCTAAATCGTCTCCATAAAGAAAAACACAATTGAATACTACATCCCCTTGGCTCTTCAACCCCATTACTCCTTAAATCTAATAACAATCTCTCCCTTTCCCTCCCATATTGCTGGCACTGAAATAGAACATGTTCCACTGTCTCCATCTCCTCCTGACAGTGATCACACCTCCGTCAGATGTTTTCCTACCCATTTCTATGTACTGTTGAGCCTTGTGTGTCCCAGTCTCAGCCTTTTAATTACACTTTCCTCCCTTCTCTATCGACTTGAGGACCTCCCTGCCCCCACCTTTTCCTGGATCTTAAGTAGTTGTCTTCCCTTTCCATCTCTTTTCCAAAACTCTTGTCATTTGTTTTTAACCACAGTTTTTATCAACCTCTTGGCTTCTGCTTTTCTGATGGACATTTCCATTTCAACATTAGAATGTTTAAGAACCTGCTTGGTGATAACATCCACCTCCTCATTCCCCTCTACATCCACCTCCTCATCCCCCTCTACATCCACCTCCTCATTCCCCTCTACATCCACCTCCTCATTCCCCTCTACTCCCACATCAGCTGGTACCCAGAGGAACATCACAAATACCCCCATCTGTCTCACCATACAAGCACTGCAAAACCTCATACAATACATCCTGTCTGCTCCGATACACAAATGAGTGCTACACAGGAGTCAGAGCAGATGACTACCCTGTCTGGCCTCACCTCCTCTACCCACTCTGCAGCCAAGAGTATGGCCAGCAACTCCATTGGGTATATGGATAAACTATCCATTGCTCTTTTTGTCACAGCCACTTTAAACTCAGTAATACTAAATTCAAAAGGCACTCGCACATCTGAGCAATCTTTTTGCAGGTGCATGGCAACAGTTGAAACAGGATGAAGGAAAAAGGAAACCGCACACTGCTCTTGATAGTATCACTGATGTTTAATAAGCTTTACTTATCGGCCTCACGGCCTTCGTCAGAGCTTTTGTAAAAAAAAAAAAAATCAGCACCCCTATGTAGACCTAGCCCCACCCACATCCGTTCCACGCATGGAAAGGGGTTGGAGGCAAAATAAAAATAAATAAGTGCTACCAAACATAACAATATGCATTTCACAAACACTACAAAAGTGTATAAATAAGAGGCATTAAACATGTGCATAAAACCACAATGAGGACATAGCAAGTTTTCATTAATCATTGGGTACATCGTACGAAAAACATCAGAGTAATCTTAAATAGGCACATAATTCATGTTCAAATTCACAACATAACATACATAGGCATTTCATCATTAAGTCCTTTAGGAAATAATGTCTGGAGGGTGAAAATCCAAAAACATTCTATTTTGCTCAGAGTATTATTAATATCACCTCCCCTGTCTGATATCTTGACTTTCTCTATGCCACAAAATCTAAAGGTAGAAATGTCATGTTTTAGGTCATTAAAATGTACTGCGACTGGATAATCCCTGTCGTTTTGCCTGATTGAACTTTTATGTTCACTAATTCTCTGTTTGAGAGAGTGGGAGGTCTTACCGACATAGCAGAGCCCACATGGACATTTAATAATGTAAATAACATGGGTGGTGGAACACATAATGATATCATTTATTTGGAACCGTTTTCCTGTGTGGGGGTGGCAGAAATATTCACACTTCATCATATTGTTGCACTGTGCGCATCCTCTGCATTTATAGCTACCATTTGGTAGAGGGCGTAAAAGAGCCTGGCTGATTTTCTTTTGTGACTGGCAGCTGGCATGAACTAATTTATCGCGTAAATTGCGACCTCTCCTATACACAATAAGTGGTGGATTTTTAAATTCGGCCGGCAAAACTCAGTAATACTAAAAGCTGCACCTGTCCTTCTTGTTTTAGGGTCCTTAGATCCATCTGTGAATATATTAAAGAAATGATAGTACTGAGTTCTTAAATGTTCACTTACAACTGAATCCACTCCTTCCTCAACAGCTCTTACTGTCTCAGCTCTTACTGTCTCAGCTCTTACCATCTCAGCTCTTACTCTCTCAGCTCTTACCATCTCAAGCTACCCTAGATCACTGGCTGATTGAGCAACCAAGGTGGGATAGCAGGAAGAACTACAGAGGGGCTAAACTCCTCCCAAAACAACCCCATCTCTCGCCATGCCTTTGCCTATCCACCCAAAACATCTATTCAGATTTCGTTCATGTTCCCAGCACTCTAGTAGCACCTTTTTTGTAGGTTGTGTAACCTTATGACCTTGAAGATTGACCCATTATGTCATGGCTAATTGTTGTCATAGATCCATTTCCTGCAGTGGAATGACCAAAGTGTCCTCTAGTGGCCTCATGGGTGGAACATTATTCATATTTTTAATAATTTCATAATTAATACACTTTTTGCCGAAAATCCGGTGTTTCTATGTCAAATGGTTTTGGCATATTTCCGTTTTCTGTGATGTATATAAAGTGTAATATTGGGATGCAAACTTAATATTGAATACATTTCAGCTCTATATCTGACATTGTACAGGTACCTTATTTTTTTTAAAGCCCATAGCTTAAGGTGTATACTTTTGTTTCAAAGTAGATTTGTTCAAGACTACCCAGAAACCCTCTGTGTGGCCCTGATTTACCCCAAGGCATTAGAATGTTTAACTGCACCACCAATAGATGGGTTGGTTGGTTAATTTAGGTTGTCAAAAACATGTTCTGTATTTCGTCTCCAATGTTTATTGAAAAGATAAATACATTTGCAAAATGAACACTTGTCTCTCAAATACATTATTACAGTTGCTGGTTAGCTAGCTAGCTAACTAGCACATTTTAGCCATATTAGCACACATGTGACATCAGTCAAAACACCACAAAACAAGACATGGTATCAAAAACAAGATCAAACGTGCTGAAAGGAGCCACTTACAATTCACCTCATGGCAGTTTCATTGAGTAGCCTACGTTTACATGCACACAGTGGTGTAAAGGAAAAAGACAGGAAAAAGTTCAAATTCACACACTTATCAAGAGAACGTCCCTGGTCATATTGCCTCTGATCTGGCGGACTCACTAAATGCAAATGCTTCTTTTGTAAATGGTGTCTGAGTGTGCCCCTAGCTATCCCTAAATAATAAAAAGAAAAAAAAGAAAATTGTGTCATCAAGGTTGCTTAATATCAGGAATTGAAAATTATTAAAACTTTAACTTTTGATACTGAACTATATTTTAGCTATTACACAGAAATGCCTACAAAGCTATCCCCCGCCCTCCATTTGGCAAATCTGACCATTACTCTATCCTCCTGATTCCTGCTTACAAGCAACAATTAAAACAGGAAGCACAGTGACTCGGTCTATAATAAAGTGGTCAGATGAAGCAGATGCTAAACTACAGGACTGTTTTGCTAGCACAGACTGGAATATGTTCTGGGATTCTTCCGATGGCATTGAGGAGAACACCACATCAGTCACTGGCTTCATCAATAAGTACATTGAGGACGTCGTCCCCACAGTGACTGTACGTACATACTCCAACCAGAAGACATGTGTCACAAAAAGAGCCGTGTTGAATAGACCAAACTGCAGCGGGAATATGGATGCTCATGTTTTAATAAAAAAAAAGGAGTAAAGCATCCACTGGAAAAACAATACACACGACAGGAACAGTCTTACAGGCATACAAAAACGCAGTGCAAGAACAACTACCCACAACCCCAAAGAAAAACACACACACCTATATAGGACTTCCAATCAAAGGCAACTCAACACACCTGCCTTCAATTGGAAGTCCCAATCACCAACACAAACATTCACACACACAAAACTGCCACGTCCTGACCCCAAAACTAATACAATAGCTCCATCTGCTGGTCAGGACGTGACAGTACCCCCCCCCCCCCTCAAGGTGCAGACCCCGGAATGCAACTACCAACAGAAAACACACACACAAAAAAAAAATCCCCAACAAAACCCCCTTAAACAATAACCCCTAAACAATAAGGGAGGGAAGGGAGGGTGGCTGCCGTCAACGACGGCACTGTGCTACACCCTCCCTCCCCAACCCACCTATCCTGGAGGTGGCTCAGGTGCAGGACGTGGATCTCGCTCCACCTTCGGCGTCGCCCACTTCAGTGGCGCCGCTAGCTGCGCCGGGCAGACGGACCACTTGGGATTGACCCTGGCAGACGGACCACTCGGGCTGGGCCGGAGGACAGGAGGGCCACTCGGGCTGGGCCGGAGGACAGGAGGGCCACTCGGGCTGGGCCGGAGGACAGGAGGGCCACTCGGGCTGGGCCGGAGGGCAGGAGGGCCGCTCGGGCTGGGCCGGAGGGCAGGAGGGCCGCTCGGGCTGGGCCGGAGGGCAGGAGGGCCGCTCGGGCTGGGCCGGAGGGCAGGAGGGCCGCTCGGGCTGGGCCGGAGGGCAGGAGGGCCGCTCGGGCTGGGCCGGAGGGCAGGAGGGCCGCTCGGGCTGGGCCGGAGGGCAGGAGGGTCGCTCGGGCTGGGCCGGAGGGCAGGAGGGCCGCTCGGGCTGGGGCGGAGGGCAGGAGGGTCGCTCGGGCTGGGCCGGAGGGCAGGAGGGCCGCTCGGGCTGGGCCGGAGGACAGGAGGGCCGCTCTGGCGGCTCCGGGCAGTCGGGCCGCTCTGGCGGCTCCTGACTGGCGGGCGGCTCTGGCGGCTCCTGACTGGCGGGCGGCTCTGGCGGCTCCTGACTGGCGGGCGGCTCTGGCGGCTCCTGACTGGCGGGCGGCTCAGGCGGCTCCTGACTGGCGGGCGGCTCAGGCGGCTCCTGACTGGCGGGCGGCTCAGGCGGCTCCTGACTGGCGGGCGGCTCAGGCGGCTCCTGACTGGCGGGCGGCTCAGGCGACTCCTGACTGGCGGGCGGCTCAGGCGACTCCTGACTGGCGGGCGGCTCAGGCGACTCCTGACTGGCGGGCGGCTCAGGCGACTCTTGACTGGCGGGCGGCTCAGGCGACTCTTGACTGGCGGGTGGCTCAGGCGACTCTTGACTGGCGGGCGGCTCAGGCGACTCTTGACTGGCGGGCGGCTCAGGCGACTCTTGACTGGCGGGCGGCTCAGGCGACTCTTGACTGGTGGGCGGCTCAGGAGACTCTTTACTGGCGGGCGGCTCAGGCGACTCTTGACTGGCGGGCGGCTCAGGCGACTCTTGACTGGCGGGGCTGGGCTGACGCACTAGACGCCTGATGCGTGGGGCTGGTACTGGACGTGCCAGCCTGGAGACACGCACCTCCATGCTAGTGCGAATGGCGGGAAACACCGGACCGTAGAGGCGCACTGGCGGTCTTGAGCGCAGGGTTGGCATCACCCCTTCCGGCTCGATGCCTACTTCGCCCTGGCACATGCGGGGCGCTGGTACTGTGCCTACCGGCCTGAAAATCCCAGGCCTCACCACAGCCCCAACCCCAAAGCACGGGACCTGTCCAGTCTGCCATACAAGGGTACGGGGAGCTGGCCTGGGGCTCCAATCTCGCCCCGCCAAATAGCCCTTGTGCCCCCCCAATTTCTTTTATTGGGGCTGCCTCTCGGGTTCTACCTGCCTCCCAGGCAGGTTGTCACAGTGGGCCCGCAACTGCTCCCATGTCCAGTCAATCCTCTCCTCCAATACTTCCAGCGACCAGGAATCCATCTCCTCCCGAGCGCGCTGCTTCCAATAGTCCTCTTGTGGCTTCCTCCTCTGTCCTCTTCTCCGCTGCTTGGTCCTTTGGTGGTGGGTAGTTCTGTCACAAAAAGAGCCGTGTTGAATAGACCAAACTGCAGCGGGAATATGGATGCTCATGTTTTAATAAAAAAAAAGGAGTAAAGCATCCACTGGAAAAACAATACACACGACAGGAACAGTCTTACAGGCATACAAAAACGCAGTGCAAGAACAACTACCCACAACCCCAAAGAAAAACACACACACCTATATAGGACTTCCAATCAAAGGCAACTCAACACACCTGCCTTCAATTGGAAGTCCCAATCACCAACACAAACATTCACACACACAAAACTGCCACGTCCTGACCCCAAAACTAATACAATAGCTCCATCTGCTGGTCAGGACGTGACAACATGGAATACAGGCAACATTTGCACTGAGCTAAAGGCTAGAGCTGCTGCTTTCAAGGAGTGGGACTCTAACCCGGAAGCTTATAAGAAATCCCGCTATGCCCTCCGACGAACCATCAAACAGGCAAAGCGTCAATACAGGACTAAGATCGAATCATACTACACCGGCTCTGACGCTCATCGGATGTGGCAGGGTTGCAAACTATTACAGACTACAAAGGGAAGCACAGATGAGAGCTGCCCAGTGACACGAGCCTACCAGACGAGCTAAATAACATCTATGCTCGCTTCGAGGCAAGTAACACTGAAACACGCATGAGAGCATCAGCTGTTCCATACGACTGTGTGATCACGCTTTCCGCAACCAATGTGAGTAAGACTTTTAAACAGGTCAACATTGACAAGGTCGCTGGGCCAGAAGGATTACCAGGACGTGTACTTTGAGCATACGCTGACCAACAGGCAAGTGTCTTCACTGACATTTTCAACCTCTACCTGTCCGTAATACAAACATGTTTCGAGCAGACCACCATAGTCCCTATGCCCAAGAACAATAAGGTAACCTATCTAAATGACTACCAACCCATAGCACTCACATATGTAGCCATGAAATGCTTTGAAAGGCTGGTCATGGCTCACATCAACACCATTATCCCAGAAAGCATAGAACAGCTCCAATTTGCATACCGCACCAACAGCTCCACAGATGATGCTTTCTCTATTGCACTCCACACTGCCCTTTCCCACCTGGACAAAAGGAACACCTATTTGAGAATGCTATGCTATGAATGCTATGCCCTCAAAACTCATCACTAAGCTAAGGGCCCTGGGACTAAACACCTCCCTCTGCAACTGGATCCTGGATTTCCTGATGCGCCGCCCCCGGGTGTTAAGGATAGGTAACAACACATCCACCACGCTGATCCTAAACACGGGGGCCCCTCAGAGGTGCGTGCTCAGTCCCCTCCTGTACTCCCTGTTCACTCATGACTGCACGGCCAGGTACTACTTCAACACCATCATTAAGTTTGCAGATGACACAACAGTGGTAGGCCTGATCACTGACAACGATGAGACCGCCTATACGGAGGAGGTCAGAGACCTGACCATGTGGTGCCAGGACAACAACCTCTCCCTCAACGTGATCAAGACAAAGGAGATGACTGTGGACTACAGGAAAAGGAGGACCGAGCACGCCCCCATTCTCATTGACGGGGCTGTAGTGGATCAGGTTGAGAGCTTCAAGTTCCTTGGCATCTACATCATCAACAAACTAACATGGTCCAAGTACACCAAGACAGTCGTGAAAACCTATTCCCCCTCAGGAGACTGAAAAGATTTGGCATGGGTCCTCAGATCCTCAAAAGGTTCTACATTTGCACAATCGAGAGCATAGTGACAGGTTAATCATTGCTTGGTATGGCAACTGCTCGGCCTCCGAATGCAAGGCACTACAGAGAGTAGTGCGTACGGCCCAGTACACCACCAGAGCCAAGCTTCCTGCCATTCAGGACCTCTATACCAGGTGGTGTCAGAGGAAGGCCCTAAAAATCGTCAAAGACTCCAGCCACTCTAGTCTCTGCTACTGCACGGCAAGTGGTACCGGAGCGCTAAGTCTAGGTCGAAGCGGCTTCTAAACAGCTTCTACCCCCAAACCATAAGACTCCCGAACAGCTAATCAAATGGCTACCCAGACTATTTGCAATGCCCCCCCCCCCCCCCCCCACGCTGCTGCTACTCTCTGTTATTATCCACTTTAATAACTCTACCTACTTGTACATAATTACCTCAATTACCTAGACACTGGTACCCCCTGCACATTGACTCTGAAATAGTACCCCCTGTATATAGCCCCTCTATTGTTATTTACTGCTGCTGTTTAATTATTTGTTATTCTTATCTCTTACTTTTTTAGGGATTTTCTTAAAATTGCATTGTTGGTTAAGTGCTTGTAAGTAAGCATTTCACTGTAAGGTCTACTACACCTGTTGTATTCTGCGCATGTGATAAATACAATTTGATTTGATTTTACATTTACCTTTGATATTTAAGTATATTTAAAACCAACTACTCTTAGACTTTTACTCAAGTAGTACTTTACTGGGTGACTTTCATTAGTTCGGAAAAACTGAAAGTATGCATCTTAGAAATAGTTTTCACATACAAACGTTTTATGTCCGAACTCAGAATCAAATAGACTTGTCAAAAATAACATGGTCACTGTGGTATAACTTTTATTTTGATTTAGATTTTGCTGCATTTATCAAAAGTCCAATCAGGAACTTGATTTCAGATGTGTCCATGTAAACAGTATTATTAGGGAAATCGTTATTCTTGCAAAGCATGTAAACGTTTTAAACAACATTTTATCTTAATCTGACTAGCCACAATAATCGTATTATTGTGTGCATGTAACCGTGTGTCTGGCCATCCAGGGCTGGGTTTCCCAAAAGCATCGTAACACTAAAATAATCTTTCGTCTATTTAGTTTCAATGGAATGATGACGATCTTAATGCTGTCACGTTTTTGGGAAACCCAGCCCAGAACAACACACTCTGCCCCTTTGAAGCGCGCACATCGTTTTCGTGACGTCAGCTAACGTGTCTATAGAGATAAAGAAACATCAGTTAAGTAATCTTAATGTAGATAGATTCAAATACATTAAAAGTTACATATCACGTAATTTCGATTTGAAATCTTTTGGACATCAGAGCAATCTTGAGGGAATCCTATTTGAGTCATAAAAACATGTTCATATGATAGGTAAGATTTACTAAACCTTGCACAGAGCCTATCCAACTGACAATATCTGAGAAAAAAATATAAACCATTGGAACCAAGATTGGGATGGAGTATGAGGATGAGTGTCTGGGCAGATGAGATGTAGTCATTGTTTGTGTGTGTAAGTTGTTGTTTGTATGTATAAGTTTGTTTTTGGAATGCAAAAAAACTATTACTAAATATGAAGAATTAATCAGTAAAGTAAAAGAGAACTAACTTTTGTTTTCTGCATAGCGAAATACAGATATACTCTGTATTTGAGGGTATCTAACACATAACTCATGCCCTTGGGGTACCGAGTAGGCCTAGTAGAAAAACATCCACAATATTGTAATGTACATGCCTATGGTCATCTGGCACTTTAGCTCTGAAAGACACAAGACAAATCATTGTTTTGGTCAGGGGCGCAATATTCACTGGGGACCCCCCCCCCACATTCTGAAATAGCATTTTTGTCCTTCCCAGTTTTATCATTGCTCTGTGATACAAAACGTAGCTTAGGTGTGCTTTAGGACCGTGTAGACGCCTCAGAGCGGTCAGGTAGGCAATTTTCCGGTTTGAGCTGGATTTAGGACCACACAGACACCACAGAGCTTGCGGACAGACTGTGTGAAGGCTAAACTTCTGAACAGAAGCAGCTGCTGTCTATGTTGCGCTTTTTACAAGCAAGGAGAGCAGAAACGGGCTACTCTTTAGTTGACTGATCTAGCTGGCAAGGTAACTGCTGTTTGACAGAAAAAATAACAAATAATTCCCAGTGCTGACCTAGTAGTGTAACTAACATTTTACATTATCAAAATGTTCATCCCCTCTCAAGCTGAAGTGAATGAACTGCTAGCAGCTACCACAGCCAGTTCAGCTCTAGCTAGCCTCTAGCTACTATATCTGTCTGGTAGCAGTATCTAACAGCTGTTGTGTGTATGGAAATGTTTTCTAGCCATTGTTTTGTTCTGTTTAAACATACGTACATTTGATGATGTACCATTGTACCATCAGCTAGCAGAGCTAGCCAAAAGTTGGCTATGAAAACTGACAGCTAGCTAGCTCACAAACTTTAGCTATTATTTTTGCCTCAATCACGCTAAACCTGAATCAAATGATAAAAACCAGAGTTTTTATTAGTCAGTATAGCAATGTAACATGATTGATCTGTCAGTTTCCCTAGCTAATTCCCTTCTTTTCACACTCACATGGTATAATCAGCTCTACAGGTTTCATGGTGCAGTCAGTACACAACACTATGCTCATCATGTCTTAGCAGGATCAGATGATGACAGGTGTCCCAGCAGGGTCAGACAGCCAGGGAAGACCAGTCTACAGAGCTCAGGTGAATTTTGCAGTATATTATAACAATCAGTGAATGAATACAACGTTCCATCTTGAGTTGATTGGTAGGCTAGTCTGTGATCTGAGAATTTCAATTGTTGAACCATTGATTAAAATCATGGATAATATAATGTAGAAATGTACACCAATGTAGTTCTTTGTCATGCCTCTTCTTAGTATTTCTGAGCACATCTGAGCGAAGATGGTGACAGGTCTCATCAGAGTCAAGCAGCCAGGGAAGTCTGGGATGGAGCTGAGGTGAATTTTTACAGATACAACACTATTTTCTCTGTGTAGCAAACACTGGGCAAGCAAGAAGCTTCAAAGATTGAAACTATTTTAAGGCAGTCTGACAAATGGAGTCTTTTCCTGATGACACAAAGCATGTAAAACAAAAATGTGAGGAAGACCTGGGAGATGCTATTGATGATAATGAATGGATACAGATATGTTAGAATGCCCAGTCATTTTCATATAGACCATCCATAGAATGTACTATATGCCAGTGAAACTGAATATCATGCACACAGAAATGTCATTATCTGCTGGAGGTGTAAAACACAAAAGGGGACATATTTTCATATGTTATGGCCTTGTGAAGGCTGGCTGAAAGAGTATGTTCTTCTATCTCAGCATGTCTACAGATTCTCTCTTCTCCCTGTTTTTGTTGGCTTGGAAATGTTGATACCGGAGACTGTTATCAGAAGAAACTGTAACCTAGCATTTATAGTGACTAACAAATGCATTGCCATTAATGTGACGGTTGGTTATCCTCCCACAATGGATGGAAGAAATGTCAAGTTATGTATCACTAGATACACTAGTATTTATTACTAGACTAAGGGTATACTGTGCAACTTTCATAAAGTATGGATACCTTATATGGAATACAGTATGACAAAGGGTGTCCTTATTGAAAACATGCCCATGTCAGGGGAGATAACTATTTAGGAAATCCCTAGCTGCTGGGCTGCTCATTCCTCAGTCCTGGCCTTGGGGGTCTGCCGTACTGTTGGTTGTCACTCTGGCCTTGGCCTAACACACCTGAAACCAATAATGAATGTTTCACTAAAATCTTAAAGCTGAGTGGGGGGTGTTGGGTTGGGGCGCTACAGGGCCGTGGACCCCTAGGGACAGGACGGGGTGACCCAGCTATATTGTGTGCAGATAAAAAGAGCTTTACAGTACTATTACGCATATGATATTAATGATTTTATTTAGGGTGTACTGTTTCTGTGTGTTAATGTGTAGGTGTATGTGTGTTTTTACAACACTTTTGTTTTCAAACCTTTCATTGAGACATAAAAAAAAGATAGGAAGGAAGTTTTGTTGGGGAGAGAGTTCAGTTGTTGACTAGACTGGTGGGGGTTGGGTGTGCAGGTGGCTCGGGCTGGCTGGGCGGTCTGGCTCAAATTTAATAAAGACAATCAAAAGTCTTTACTTTATTTGTAAAAGTTGTTCATTTTTTAGGCTATTGGTTAAAGGTGCAACACAATATTTATTATTGAATTATCATTGATCTAGTTCAGTCTTATCAATCACTTAAACATATTTAATAATGATCTCTTATCTAGCTTGATGACTGGTCATTTTTGCTTTCTTTATGTTGTTCTAAATAGAGATGGCTAGAAAGGGCAATGGGTCATATTAGATTATGCAGGAAATTTGCTTTATATGCCCCCAAAATTGGGAGGACCCCCAGACCCCCCACACACTTCTAAAACCAAAGTTGAGTCCCTGGTTTTGGTTGAGAGACTTTTGACACCAAGTTCTGCCATGTAAAACCAAAGAGCATCATGTTAGGGCAGCAATGCCTGCTTGTTTGGGCTTGGGCTTTGCTATTTCTCCTCCATCAGCTCCTCCATCTTCTCCAACCACACTGTCCTCTTTCCATCCTCCTTGCCACAGACCCTCTATCCAGTGGACAACACTGTCATCCCAGTCTCCTGGGAGCAGCAGTAAGAGGTAGCCCACCCCGATGATAGCTGCTGCAGCCATTCTGACCTGGCTGAGCTGGGGGGCTGCAGCGACATAGAAATCCACTGCTGCAGAGAGATACAGTAGGGGGTCAGGTATAGTGGAATGCTGTTTGAGATTCCCACAATGACTTCAGGAAAACTTGTATGAAGATCTCTCATGACACCGTTGTTTATCTTGATTTGTCATTTGGAGTTTTATAAGCAGATAAATATCATTGTTCTTTCTGTACCTGAATTAGCTGGGATGCTCAGTAACATTCCAAGAGAAATAAGGGAGGGGTAGGCAAGCACACTTCCTAGATTCACCAAGACATTGAAAGCTGATGGTGAGAGAGGAGGGACAAGAGTGAAGGAAATGTTAAAAACAGAGTTATTCAAATGTACTAATTTAATATCTGGATGTGTAGGCCGTCATTGAAAATATAAACTTGTTCTTAACTGACTTGCCTAGTTAAATAAATTTAAAAAAGAGAATATCTGTACATAAATTAGCAGGGGAGTGTTACCGAGGAGCAGGGAGGCCATCACGCACAATGCGTCCCAGGGGATGTACTGGATTGGAGGCCAGTACTCCACATGTGTGAGGTAGAGTATCACACACACCCAGGAGTGGAGGACACAGCAGCATAGCCCCACACAGGACAGCAGGACACTGGCCGTACCCGGCTGCACCTCTCCCACTCGTTTTCTAAACAACACCTTGAAGAAAAGAAACGTACGTAAATACTTTGTGCTTATGTCTGCCCACCACAACAGTTACGATTTTGATTTAGGAAGGAGACCTAAAGACGAACTCCAGCTATTTTTAAAAGTTTTCTGTTGAAAAACAATATCCCACGTATACAGTTGAAGTCGGAAGTTTACATACACCTTAGCCAAATACATTTAAACTCAGTTTTTCACAATTCCTGACATTTAATCCTAGTAACAATTCCCTGTCTTAGGTCAGTTAGGATCACCACTTTATTTTAAGAATGTGAAATGTCAGAATAATAGTAGAGAGAATGATTTATTTCAGCTTTTATTTCTTTCATCAAATTCCCAGTGGGTCAGTAGTTTACATACACTCAATTAGTATTTGATACCATTGCCTTTAAATTGTTTAACTTGGGTCAAATATTTCAGGTAGCCTTCCACAAGCTTCCCACAATAAGTTGGGTGAATTTTGGCCCATTCCTCCTGACAGAGCTAGAGTCAGGTTTGTAGGCCTCCTTGCTCGCACACGCTTTTACAGTTCTGCCCACACATTTTCTACAGGATTGAAGTCAGGGCTTTGTGATGGCCACTCCAATACCTTGACTTTGTTGTCCTTAAGCCATTTTTCCACAACTTTGGAAGTATGCTTGGGGTCATTGTCCATTTGGAAGACCCATTTGCGACCAAGCTTCCTGACTGATGTCTTGAGATGTTGTTTCAATATATCCGCATAATTTCCCTTCCTCGTGATGCCATCTATTCTGTGAAGTGCACCAGTCCCTCCTGCAGCAAAGCACCCCCTCAACATGATGCTGCCACTGTAACAGTGTAGGTTCCGTCCCTCTCTTCACCCCAACCTGGGCTCGAACCAGGGACCCTTGCACACATCAACAACTGACACCCACGAAGCATCGTTACCCATCGCGCCACAAAAGCCGCTGCCCTTGCGACGCAAGGGGAAACCCTACTTCAAGTCTCAGAGCGAGTGACGTCACCGATTGAAATGCTACTAGCGCACCACCGCTAACTAACTAGCCATTTCACATCGGTTACACCACCCCCGTGCTTCACGGATGGGATGGTGTTCTTCGGCTTGCAAGCCTCCGCTTTTTTCCTCCAAACATAACAATGGTCATTATGGCCAAACAGTTCTATTTTTGTTTCATCAGACCAGAGGATATTTCTCCAAAAAGTATGATCTTTGTCCCCATGTGCAGTTGAAAACCATAGCCTGGCTTTTTATGGCGGTTTTGGAGCAGTGGCTTCTCCCTTGCTGAGCGGCCTTTCAGGTTATGTTGATAAAGGACTCGATTTACTGTGGATATAGATACTTTCGTACCTGTTTCCTACAGCATCTTCACAAGCTCCTTAGCTGTTGTTCTGGGATTGATTTGCACTTTTCGCACCAAAGTACGTTAATCTCTAGGAGACAGAACACATCTCCTTCCTGAACGGTATGACAGCTGCGTGGTCCCATGGTGTTTATACTTGCGTACTATTGTTTGTACAGATGAACGCGGTACCTTCAGGTGTTTGGAAATTGCTTCCAAGAATGAGCCAGACTTGTGGAGGTCTACAATTATTTTCTGAGGTCTTGGCTGATTTCTTTTGATTTTCCCATGATGTCAAGCAAAATGGCACTGAGTTTGAAGGTAGGCCTTGAAATACATCCACAGGTGCACCTTCAATTGACTCAACTGATGTCAATTAGCCTATCAGAAGCTTCTAAAGCCATGACATTTTCTGGAATTTTCCAAGCTGTTTAAAGGCATGGTCAACTTAGTGTATGTAAACTTCTGACCCACTGGAATTGTGAAATAATCTGTCTGTAAACAATTGCTGGAAAAATGACTTGTGTCATGCACAAAGTAGATGTCCTATCCGACTTGCCAAAACTATAGTTCGTTAACAAGAAATTTGTGGAGTGGTTGTAAAACTAGTTTTAATGACTCCAACCTAAGTGTATGTAAACTTCCGACTTCATCTGTATATACAGTAGACACACTTATGGGTAAAAAATATATGTTTTGCACTAAATAGTGTTTTTTCGACACAACTGCAAACTTCAAGGCGTTGGCCAATGAAGGAGTTGGTCTGATGGTGCTCTCTGATGTCATCAGCCTCCCTGCTTGCTTGCGGGAGCAACAGAGAACACAAGAGGAAAGCCCCGCCTCGTGCCATGTCATGAGGACACCTGGACCACCTAATGAGATGTGCCTTTTGTTAAGTAAATCACGCGATTAATGAAGTGAAACGGAGAATGGAGTAGGACTTTAATGGCGATGACCTTGTACAGGGCAGTGGTAGAAGCTGAGCCTACTGCCAGGGCCACCCCTGTGATTGAGTCGCTATGGAAACCATCAGCATACGCCATCATGACGATTCCTGTGATGGAGAGAATTACAGCCACTATCTGATAGAGAAAAAAGACACAGGAAGACATCACAGCTCAACACTGATGACAAGGAACACTTTGGCTATTATTGATTTGCTCAGCCATAAACATCACGTTTTAAAGGATAGGTATACATTAATCAAATGACTCAAACTCATCAAAGTCAAACCCCACATATGTAGTTGGTCAACAAGCTGGGGTACATTCAGTTTGGTTGAACATTTTCTACATTGTGTGACGGTTTGTACTGAACGACCCGTTTCCCGCACCATTCTTTAACAGCCTTTTGAGGTGTGTTTGGCCTCCGGTTGGTAACACTTGACTTGGATAGTCCATTTGTAGATGCTCTACAGACTACTGTATCTACAGACTCTACAGTAACATTTCAACTGTCAATGCACTAACCCAAACTCTAGCTGTAACCCTAACCTTAACCCTTACCCTAACTCTAACCTTAACCTTAACCCTTAACCTTAACCCTAACCCTAACCCTTACCCTTACCCTTACCCTTACCCTTACCCTTACCCTAACCCTAACCCTAACCTTAACCTTAACCTTAACCTTAACCTTAAACCTTACCCTAACCCTTATTCTAAACCTAACCATAACCATAGTCTTAGCAAGCAGTTGCTGTTCAACAGATAGTTTGTTGATAGTATGACCATCTGTAGACCATCTACAGATGGAAAATCCGAACTGTCCAAATAAAGTGTGACCCTCCTGTTTGGTGGGTGGGTGTGGCCTGATCAATATGGGTTTGACCATTATACAGTGAGGGAAAAAAGTATTTGATCCCCTGCTGAATTTGTACGTTTGCCCACTGACAAAGAAATGATCAGTCTATAATTTTAAGGATAGGTTTATTTGAACAGTGAGAGACAGAACAACAACAAAAAAATCCAGATAAATGCATGTCAAAAATGTTATAAATTGATTTGCATTTTAATGAGGGAAATAAGTATTTGACCCCTCTGCAAAACATGACTTAGTACTTGATGGCAAAACCCTTTGTTGGCAATCACAGAGGTCAGACGATTCTTGTAGTTGGCCACCAGGTTTGCACACATCTCAGGAGGGATTTTGTCCCACTTCTCTTTGCAGATCTTCTCCAAGTCATTAAGGTTTCGAGGCTGACGTTTGGCAACTCAAACCTTCAGCTCCCTCCACAGATTTTCTATGGGATTAAGGTCTGGAGACTGGCTAGGCCACTCCTGGACCTTAATGTGCTTCTTCTTGAGCCACTCCTTTGGTGCCTTGGCCATGTGTTTTGGGTCATTGTCATGCTGGAATACCCATCCACGACCCATTTTCAATGCCCTGGCTGAGGGAAGGAGGTTCTCACCCAAGATTTGACGGTACATGGCCCTGTCCATCGTCCCTTCGATGAAGTTGTCCTGTCCCCTTAGCAGAAAAACACCCCCAAATCATAATGTTTCCACCTCCATGTTTGATGGTGGGGATGGTGTTCTTGGGGCCATAGGCAGCATTCCTCCTCCTCCAAACACGGCGAGTTGAGTTGATGCCAAAGAGCTCCATTTTGGTCTCATCTGACCACAACACTTTCACCCAGTTTTCCTCTGAATCATTCAGATGTTCATAGGCAAACTTCAGACGGGCATGTATATGTGCTTTCTTGAGCAGGGGGACCTTGCGGGCGCTGCAGGATTTCAGTCCTTCACGGCGTAGTGTGTTACCAATTGTTTTCTTGGTGACTATGGTCCCAGCTGCCTTGAGATCATTGACAAGATCCTCCCGTGTAGTTCTGGGCTGATTCCTCACCGTTCTCATGATCATTTCAACTCCACAAGGTGAGATCTTGCATGGAGCCCCAGGCTGAGGGAGATTGAGAGTTCTTTTGTGTTTCTTCCATTTGCGAATAATCGCACCAACTGTTGTCACCTTCTCACCAAGCTGCTTGGCGATGGTCTTGTAGCCAATTCCAGCCTTGTGTAGGTCTACAATCTTGTCCCTGACATCCTTGGAGAGCTCTTTGGTCTTGGCCATGGTGGAGAGTTTGGAATCTGATTGATTGATTGCTTCTGTGGACAGGTGTCTTTTATACAGGTAACAAGCTGAGATTAGGAGCACTCCCTTTAAGTGTGCTCCTAATCTCAGCTCGTTACTTGTATAAAAGACACCTGGGAGCCAGAAATCTTTCTGATTGAGAGGGGGTAAAAGACGTATTTCCCTCATTAAAATGCAAATCAATTTATAACATTTTTGACATGTGTTTTTCTGGATTTTTTTTGTTGTTATTCTGTTTCTCACTGTTCAAATAAACCTACCATTAAAATTATAGACTGATAATTTCTTTGTCAGTGGGCAAACGTACAAAATCAGCAGGGGATCAAATACTTGTTTCCCTCACTGTACATCTCAAAACTTGTGCAGCACACCATACACAATCGCTCTCTGGGCTGCCATAATCACAACGTTCCCCAACTGGTCGTTCAATACAGTACCGTTTCCTTTGAATTAAACGACGAACACCGCTCTCTCAAGGGAAATCTTTTCATTTGAGAATGTTTTTATGGAAGCTTTGACGTGAGTATCTGGATGCTTAAATGAGTATCTACATTTGTAAATGCTTTGTGTTGCACTGTCCATCCACCCCCTTCCCCCTTTATCCAGCACTAACAGAGGAGATGTTCTTACCCGTACACCCATGAACCGGTCGTTGAGTCCGATCCAGGATAGGAGGAAGATGAAGCCCTGGCTACAGCAGAGAATGGCGCTAGCATCTCCCGCTGAGATGCGACAAAGGGCCAGCAGGTACAGGTAGCCTGAGAGACTCCACAGCACGGAGAACGGTGCTGCACCCTTCAGGAGCACTCTCACTGTCATGTCCTCCTCCACCAGGAAGCCACTGCACTGCCTGGGACACAGGAAGACAGAGGCGCCTGGTGACCTGGTCAGCCTCTCTACCAATCCTCTGGATAAACAGCAGGGTTGTTTTTAAGATGTTTGTTTAGCTGCTAGCCTCATGCAGATTAAAGCACAAAGCAGCTTGTCTTAAATATCTTGTCTGATACAGAGGGTTTGTGGCAATAGGTTTTCTTTATTCCCTAAAAGGAAAACCATTCATTTAGTAATTTGACAAATCTAAAGTTACTGTAAATCCTTATACTGTATTACACTCTATCCAAAATAGAGAATCAATCTAGATGAGTGTAATAACAAAAACAGGAGGTGATCATGACTTCCTGCCACACATAGCCCTGTCAACTTTCTCTCAACCTGAAATGGGCCCAACACCTGCCTGTCAGAGGACACTTTAGCTGTTGTTTCACCTGAAGCAGGCTGTGGGCCACTGTCTCTGCTCTGCCCCTACCAGGTGTCCCAGATAGTAGAGGGGGAAGAGGAGGATGTTCCATGTACTGCAGAACCAAATAGTGAAGAAGGGGGCATGGAGCTGCTCCAGAGACTGCTTGGCACTGTGTGTGCCCACTGCCCACGCCAGGGCCACACAGCACCCAATGACCAGCCCCCACGCAGCTCGACACATGGCTCTCAGCGGGCAGCGAGCACAGCGGCTCTTACTGTTCTCTCTCTTCTCCTCCACACAGTCTTCTGCCTTCCCTCCACCCTGCCCTCCACCCTGCCCTCCACCCCACCCTCCACCCTTCCCCCCACCCTGCCATCCATCCTGTCCATCTTCAGCCGTAGGCTGGGGTCCCCTCTGTCTTTCAGCATGCTCTATATGGCAAAGGCAAAAAGAGAGAAAAAATTCTCCTGTAGAAAACAATAACATAACAGATGCATAAAGATATAATTCTCATATGGGAAAGGGTAATAGAAGAATACAGCCCATATTACATTTTACTTCCAAGTTGCCTATTTTTGGTGGATCTTCAAGATATCATCGAATTATTCCCACAACCTGAGGTGTCAGTGCTTTTCTCATACTGAAGAAATATACAGTTGAAGTCGGAAGTTTACATACACCTTAGCCAAATACATTTAAACTCAGTTTTTCACAATTCCTGACATTTAATCCTAGTAAAAATTCCCTGTCTTAGGTCAGTGAGGATCACCACTTTATTTTAAGAATGTGAAATGTCAGAATAATAGTAGAGAGAATGATTTATTTCAGCTTTTATTTCCAGTGGGTCAGAAGTTTACATACACTCAATTAGTATTTAGTACCATTGCCTTTAAATTGTTTAACTTGGGTCAAATGTTTTGGGTAGCCTTCCACAAGCTTCCCACAATAAGTTGGGTGAATTTTGGCCCATTCATCCTGACAGAGTTGGTTGTAACTGAGCAGGTTTGTAGGCCTCCTTGCTCACACACGCTTTTTCAGTTCTATCCACAAATCTTCTATAGGATGGAGGTCAGGGCTTTGTGATGGCCACTCCAATCCCTTGACTTTGTTGTCCTTAAGCCATTTTGGCACAACTTTGGAAGTATGCTTGGGGTCACTGTCCAGTTGGAAGACCCATTTGTGACCAAGCTTGAACTTCCTGACTGATGTCTTGAGATGTTGCTTCAATATATCCACATAATTTAATTTTTTCATGATGCCATCTATTTTGTGAAGTGCACCAGTCCCTCCTGCAGCAAAGCACCCTCACAACATGATGCTGCCACCCCTGTGCTTCACGGTTGGGATGGTGTTCTTCAGCTTGCAAGCCTCCCCTTTTCCCTCCAAACATAGCGATGGTCATTATGGCCAAATAGTTATATTTTTGTTTCATCAGACCAGAGGACATTTCTCCAAAAAGTACGATCTTTGTCCCCATGTTGAAAACCATAGCCTGGCTTTTTTATGGCAGTTTTGGAGCAGTGGCTTCTTCCTTGCTGAGCGGCCTTTCAGGTTATGTCGATAGAGGACTCGTTTTACTGTGGATATAGATACTTTTGTACCTGTTTCCTCCAGCATCTTCACAAGGTCCTTTGCTGTTGTTCTGGGATTGATTTGCACTTTTCGCACCAAAGTATTTTCATCTCTAGGAGACAGAACACGTCTCCTTCCTGAACGGTATGACAGCTGCGTGGTCCCATGGTGTTTATACTTGTGTACTATTGTTTGTACAGATGAACGCGGTACCTTCAGGCGTTTGGAAATTGCTTCCAAGGATGAACCAGACTTGTGGAGGTCTACATTTTTTTTCTGAGGTCTTGGCTGATTTCTTTTGATTTTCCCATGATGTCAAGCAAAGAAGCACTGAGTTTGAAGGTTGGCCTTGAAATACATCCAAAGGTACAGCTCCAATTGACTCAAATGATGTCAATTAGCCTATCAGAAGCTTCTAAAGCCATGACATCATTTTCTGGAATTTTCCAAGCTGTTTAAAGGCAGGGTCAACTTAGTGTACGTAAACTTCTGACCCACTGGAATTGTGATACAGTGAATTATAAGTGAAAAAATCTGTCTGTAAACAATTGTTGGAAAAATGACTTGTGTCATTCACAAAGTAGATATCCTAACCGACTTGCCAAAACTATAGTTTGTGAACAAGAAATGTGTGGAGTTGCTGAAAAACGAGTTTTAATGTCTCCACCGTAATTGTATGTAAACTTCACACTTCAACTGTATATGACATTATCTACAAGCACTGAAATGGATAGATAATATCTTAATATGCAGTATTACATGTCACTGTGATTTGTCACACCCGACCTACACATAAATGAATGCACATAATGTTAGATTTATGCCTAAAACTAGAAGAAAGCTATGAAATATACTTACCCTGTGGAGTGGGCAGCAGAAAGACAGCAGGACCAGTGGAGGGCGAGGGAGACACTTTGGCTGTTTGTTTGTTCATGGCCATCTCTAGTGTCGGCTCTTCTCTGGACACGGAGTCCTTCTACAGCCATGGGCTCTGGGTGGTAAGCCTTTGATGTGTATGGAGAATTAAGTTGCTTAAACTCAGCCAACCCAGAATGATCTGTGGTTACTATGATTACTCCCCCTGCTCACAGACCATCTAATACCAGGAGGTTGCTTGAAGCCACTAACAGAACTGCAAATGTGTGTTTAGTGAGACGTGTTTACATATTGCCCTCTGAAATGTGTGTTTAGTGAGACGTGTTTACATATTGCCCTCTGAAATGTGTGTTTAGTGAGACGTGTTTACATATTGCCCTCTGAAATGTGTGTTTAGTGAGACGTGTTTACATATTGCCCTCTGAAATGTGTGTAAGTGACGTGGAATACTGTATACCTGTAATTTTTCGTTGCAGTAAAGCATTGACATATTTACATGGTTTGCTGGACAGTTGTGTCTGATGTAGAGAACACCATAAACTGGGTGGTTTGAGCCCTGAATGCTGATTGGCTGACAGCCGTGGTATATCAGACATTTTTATTGGGTGGTTCGAGCCCAGGAATGCTGATTGTCAACATTGCCAAGCTGTGGTATATTAGACAGTATACCAACAGTATACCACCGGTATACAACATTTATTTTTACTGCTCTAATTACATTGGTAAGCAGTTTATTATTGCAATAAGGCACCTTGGGGATTTGTGGTATATGGCCAATATACCACGGCTAAGGACTGTATCCAGGCACTCCGCGTTGCATCGTGCATAAGAACAGCCCTTAGCCGTGGTACATTGGCCGTGTACCACACCTCTTCAGGCCTTATTGCTTAATTATAAAACATGTGTTGCTATGAAGACGTGACGTTACCTGATGCCAGTTCAGCACCATGGACAGTTCCCCTCAATGCACTGCAGTGAATGGATGAATACCCAGTCTTAGAAGTATATGAGTTGTTTTATTTGGTTCAATGACTTATCAGTCCAAAACATGCATACATACCGCAGAAAAACACAATTCTTTGAATATGATAAACTGAGTACTACCGGACTCCCTGTTTGATGGAGTAGTTTAGGTGGGAGTTTTATCCGCAAACCAATAAACCCCTTTATACTGAATGTGTTCATTAACCCCCTTGGTTTTATGTGAGGAGTACAGAGTGAATGGTTAATTAAGCTATGTGTGAAATGATATGACTCATACGCATGGCTGGATATCTACATACATTACAGTACAGGTACTACAGGCTCACATTGACAAAACCACTAAAATACAACACTGAGAGAAATCAACATCATATAAAGCTGTTAACATTTTTTATTGATGGTTCTTCCTATGAGGTATTCCAGTTTCTTCTTTGCTTTGGTCATCAGCCTTTCAATCTGGACAGCCATCAACAGCTTTGCTCCATTGAACTTTGCAGTCCCTCATTCCTCGTCTTCTGGAATGTACTCAGCCTCAAGGGTTACATGCGTTCTGGGGATTCACAAAACACATACAATAAATATGGCTGCTGGGTGACTGTCACAGATGACTACAGTGAATGACTACAGTGAATGTGCTAAAGTAATGTCATAATTAGAATCATTCGATTCAGTCACGGGATCATCTGATTCATCTACAGTTGTTTGAACTTCATTGAAATACAACCGCGGGTGCCTTTATGCTAGCGCTATACAATACTGGTGATCGTAAGGGCAAAGCCTGCCCTCTATAAAGACCAGAGTTCAACAGCCCTCCAATGAACGGGCACTTCACATCAAAGGTATGTCTACTGTACATTAGGGTCTATAAGTCTGTTGGATAGAAGCTCACCTTCACTCTCCCACCGGGAGACCTCTGCAGATCATAAAGGAAACACGAAAACAGCACAAGGTCACGAGGCAGTACAAAATGACTTTCAAATGTGCATAACACAGACTATGTTTTATTAAAGCTGAACACTGCGGTGCTACTAATACGTATTTAAAATGATATCCTATAATGTTTTACTCACACATCTGCTCATGTAATGGGGTAGATTTTGTAGAAGGGAAAAGAGTTGAAAGGTTACATTAGTAACATTGAATAGCAACCTTGAATGAGTAGAGAGTGTCGTGGAAAATTGCAAGATTATGTTATAATGCTTGTATTGTATTATAATGGTTGTTTTATTCGACAGAATAGAGTATTCTGTTAACTATTGTGTGTGTGTGTGTTTTACTGAGGATGGGCCTCTATGAGATAGCCCTGACAGAGGAGATTTACGATGTCTTTGGGTAATAAAGAGCATTCCAGAGAACATGAGCTAATGGTTCTGTTCTATACCGTACCAGGGAGAGACGGTTCCAGTTTGGAGTAGGAGGACCAGACACTGGTCTATACAATGGAAACTGTTGACACAGCAGTTGCTGTTTGCTATGTTTTATAGATATCTTTCATACAAATCTTAACCTTGTGAACATTCAATGTATCTGTTGTTCGTCATGTACGTTGAGAGGGGTGTATCTTTGCTATAAAAGATCTTTGTACTTTTGTGTTGTCACTTTCAATGGCGCATCATTGAAAGTCAAGGGCTATTGCAAAGCTCTTATCATTAAAGATGTAGTTTAAGTATAACTCTGACTGGTGTGTGAAGTTTGTAACTCTCCTCATTTGGTAATGCAGAAATTAGCCACCACAAGAGAGAGACATTGCACCCTCACCACATCAGTTTTACTTTGACAGTTTATTAGATATGGTAAATCCTATTATTCATTAGGTAACACTATTACTTTACCTTGGGGTTTGGGGTTCATGAGGATCAAGGGGAGCTCCACCTGTACATCACTGGCTGTGAGACCTCCCAACAAGCTGAGTGGGAGTGAAGAACATAATTGGTTAGCATTTAATATTTTCCTCAATTTCAATGTAAAACATGGCATTGGCTTACAGGCAAACATGTATTTAATCTAAGACTTACCCTCCTGAAGACACCATCAAGTTGACCTTGATTTTGTAGGAGACCAAGATTCCCAACACTTCTTTATCCATACCGTCTCTCATACTGATGAGGAGTAAGGAGAAGACAGAGATGGACTCAGGTTGTTTGTGTCTAGATTTGAATGTGAAAATAATGTAGACTGCCACTCACATAGTGTTGGAGGCTAGGTTTGTGTCCTCATCCTTCAGTCTGCCGTCCAGTGCCAGACCGCGCTTCTCCTTGTTGTCAGCCAGTAGGGGGGTGATGGTGAGGGATTTATCAAATGTGCTATTGGCATCTATTGTCTCTCTGTAGGAGAAGGTTGGAGATGTTAGTGGATCAGGAGAAGAGCACTTCTTAGAAGATGATGAGGAGATGGTTGGTTTCTGTCTACTCACCCAAACTCTTGACAAAGTACGGTTTTGGTGTATTTGTCCGCGGAGTAGAGCACCACATCTGTAGTCTGGTCAACTGGAGGAAAGAGCCCACTGTTATAAACTTAAGAATAGTATTTTAGTTCTAACATTCAGAGTCAGCAGTGATCAACTTACCGGTGACTTTAATTTTTGTCACTGTTTTGGTGGTTTCATTCTTGACTTTGACGTTGACATTGATCGGATCTCCATGGTAATAGATCTGATATCAATATAAGAAAAACAATTCTACTGTTTGCAACCCCTTTTTGTCATGTATTCTAATATAGCTGCTACAGTATATGCGCTGTAGAAGCCGGTGAGGATTTCGGTTTAACTCACCTCCTTATCCAGAGAGGCCTCCAGGTGGACAGGCTTGTCAGACATCATGAAGCTCTTGCAGATGTCAGCCTTGGGACCAGGAGCACCAGTTGCATCTGGGGCAAACTGGATCTTACGGACGATCAGACGGGCAGTGTCTCTACAAGGATGGAGGGAAAGTGGGAAAGAGAAGGAAGGAGTGAGACAGGGAGACAGGGAGACAGGGAGAGAGAGAGAGAGAGCGAGAGAGCGAGAGAAAAAAAGTGTCAGAAAGAAACAGTTGTTTTTACATGTAGAGAATTTTCATGTCTTATTGTGTAAAGTATTTCAATAAAAGAAGATGAGTATTTGGACAGCCACTCACTTCTTGTCAAGTTTCTCTTCTGGGTCTGCCACATCTGAAATGTAGGTCTTCACTTCAAAGTCCACACCGCAAGCCTAGGTAGACACAAAAGGCCAATGTAAATATCATGAATCATTGAATTTAATATATCTGGGGTAAAAAAACATATAAATAGCAAGGCAAGAGCCTACCTTTCCAGCATCATCTGGTCCTGGCTGGAGTGTGACAGAGCAGGGAAGGTTTACGGGAATGTCGAAAGTGAAGGCATGGCCCTGCTCTCCTGCCTTCTTGAGCAGGCAGTCATGCATGGGAGTGAGGGTGGGTTTGTGGTCAGCAGCAGGGTACAACTGGAGGTGCTTGAACCAGATGTCTTTCCTGAAGGACAGTCCAATGACATCCAGGTCCTCACGGCCATAACGGAAAGCACAGGCCAGCTGCACAAACACTAGAGACCAGGATAAACATTAGAGACCAGGATAAACATTAGAGACCAGAACAAACACTAGAGACCAGAACAAACACTAGAGACCAGGATTAACACTAGAGACCAGGATAAACACTAGAGACCAGGATAAACATTAGAGACCAGGATAAACATTAGAGACCAGAACAAACACTAGAGACCAGAACAAACACTAGAGACCAGGATTAACACTAGAGACCAGGATAAACATTAGAGCCCATGATAAACACTAGAGACCAGAACAAACACTAGAGACCAGGATTAACACTAGAGACCAGGATAAACACTAGAGACCAGGATAAACATTAGAGACCAGGATAAACACTAGAGACCAGGATAAACATTAGAGACCAGGATAAACACTAGAGACCAGGATAAACACTAGAGACCAGGATAAACACTAGAGACCAGGATAAACATTAGAGACCAGGATAAACACTAGAGACCAGGATAAACACTAGAGACCAAGGATAAACATTAGAGACCAGGATAAACATTAGAGACCAGGATAAACACTAGAGACCAGGATAAACACTAGAGACCATGATAAACATTAGAGACCAGGATAAACATTAGAGACCAGAACAAACACTAGAGACCAGGATAAACACTAGAGACCAGAACAAACACTAGAGACCAGGATAAACACTAGAGACCAGGATTAACATTAGAGACCAGGATAAACACTAGAGACCAGGATAAACACTAGAGACCAGGATAAACATTAGAGACCAGAACAAACACTAGAGACCAGGATAAACATTAGAGACCAGGATAAACATTAGAGACCAGGATAAACATTAGAGACCAGGATAAACACTAGAGACCATGATAAACATTAGAGACCAGGATAAACATTAGAGACCAGGATAAACACTAGAGCCCATGATAAACACTAGAGCCCATGATAAACATTAGAGACCAGGATAAACATTAGAGACCAGGATAAACACTAGAGACCAGAACAAAGAACAAAGAACAAAAAGAATGTGTACCTTTCTTGCCTCCAAGGTCTGCAGGATCAATTTTCACCACTCCCTCTGTAACAACGATGGGGAGAGATTTTAGAGATTCTCCCCTCAACACAAATGTCTAAACTTACGATACAGAAGTGCCAAGTATAAAAGTAAGAGTTACCGATGGAGTCCACATTCTGAACATGGTCGACGTAGTCTCTCTTTCCCAGGTAAAGGGTAAGCTGAAGATAAGAAGAAAAAAATGGTCAAACAGAATGTTTCTGGAGCTCTATCACATTTATCACAAATAGGTGATGGTCTTTACTTCTATGGGGCAAGTATTAGAGAGACAGAAAAGGTTTTCGCTTACTGCGCCATTCCCAGAGGTTTTCTTGTATACCCTGAGAAAATATCAAACCAAACGGTCAGCAATGTTTAAAACATTTCTCTGTCTTACTTTAGTAACCAAAGTAGCACATTCTGCAAGGATTAAACACTCTATGTTAATTTCAAGTAGTGAAAAAACAAAGGTTTATCGGAAGACAAATTATCAATCAACAGTCAATCAAATGTGCAAAGGTATGCAAATTATAATGACACAACCCGATATAAACATATTATTTATACAACATTATGATAACTGACATGTTTTGTCCAAAATGCTTCCTAATCCTGAGAGTTTGGAGATGTGTTTGTCAGACCATACTGAGGGCAGAAGGTATCAGTCAGGGTCGTACATTGTCTTACATGAGCAGATGTGAGGAATTAACCCTTGAGTGTAATATTACCTAACTGACTGGATTTGAGTCAGGCTGTAAGCCCCCCTGCATGAGTGACCATTCAACACGTAGTGCTTGTGGTATTCAAGGGCGCTCAAGTCAAAGCTGCAGCCTTGCCTGCCTCTCTCTCGAATCCTGTTGAACTGACTGGAGCTCTCCTCTCAGTAGTCCTCAGGGAAACCTATTATTGACTTTCACTAGCACCTTATGGCAACTCGAATCATGCAACTCAATCTATGCAACTCAACCCATGCTGTTAAAACCTACAGAAGAAGGCACAGTGATGCCGAAACATTGGTAAATACCCAATAAATTACTGAGAGTTTATATATGGAGTGTGCTACTCTCTTTATTTTGATAGTTTAAAACCTACAGAAGAAACAATGCTCTCCTTATGGGAGATGAAAACTCTGACTTAAGGCTAATGTCACTAACAGATGGACAAATCCTTTGTGAATGATAACACTTCATGGTATTAATATCCATGTGCTGAGTGTTGGAGAGAACCCATGTTATTTCCTGTGTTATTTCCTGACATAGTCAGCAGTCCTCTGAGTATTAAAGGGATTTCTTGACGTTTTTGTTTGATACATTTTCTTATTCTGCACAATTTAACAGATACCATGGAGTAGGGTTATAACAGATAGGCCTACATGAGATAGATAGGAACACGCTTAGAAGAAAAGGTGCTATCTAGAACCTAAAAGGGTTCTTCGGCTGGCCCCATAGGAGAACCCATTGAAGAACCCTTTTTGGTTCCAGGTAGAACCCTTTCGGTTTCTATGTAGAACCCTTTCCACAGAGGGTTCTCCATGTAACCCAAAAGGGTTCTACCTGTAACCAAAAAGGGTTCTTCAATGGGTTCTCCTATGGGGCCAGCCGAAGAACCCTTTTGGAAACCTTTTTTCTAAGAGTGTATTAAAATAGAGGAGTGTTGCTACATCTCAGTAGAAAAGGTTTCTAAGTGGAATTCTTCCCATGTGTGCTTCTAAAGCGTAGTGAAGATGAGGAGGTGCATATAAGAACATCTACTCTGTGACACCTGAGATAGTCAAAGTTAGATGTAGTGGGTGAGAGAACAGGTTAATTCAATAGATCCATCTGCCTCTGGGCTCTCTACAGATATGGTCTGAAACACTTGCAAACAGCCAATTACATTGGCCGAACAAACAAAACAAAGTTTTACTAGTAACATAGTAATAGTAATATAGACCATGTATGACATTCAATAACGTTGCAATGCTCTCAACATGTAGTCTAATTGAAAATCAGGTGGGGGCTTACTTAGACATTTTTCAGCAATTTCAGGAATTCTTTCTGTGGAAGACAAAACAAAACAAAACGTGTGAGTTCATGAAAATGACAACAAAAAGTGAATCTCAATCACAATCAGGCATAACCCCTGATTCACCAATGAGTTATGGATGAAAGGATGCTGTATCCGTGTTGAGTGACAGGGAATAATCTGGTGGAATGAGATTACAGCATCACTGTTAGCTGTCCTGAGCCAAATCTTGGCTGGGATTTAGCTTTTCAAAGTACTGCTGCTATTGACAACGCTCATCTAATAGACTGCAGAGGCACAGAGACCCTAACAGTAGCTAAACGTAACCTGGGCAGGATTTACAAGGTAGCACATTGTTATGTAATACTCCATTCTAAACGGAGGGGTTTCATCCTCACGTCCGTGGTGGATTACACATATTGACCAAGGCTTCCCAAAAGCATTCACAAGGTCACAAGGTGTCTTATTTTCCTGAAACATTTACAGCGGATAGACGAAGATAATAAAATGAGATCATAACAGTATCAATACTCATAAAAGGAATAAAAGAAGAATAAGAATTATCTCATTTTAGTCTAACCAAAAAATAAGTTTAAATCCACTATTGACATTTCTCTGTATTTTGGGACTGTATCACTTTCTATCCTCAACAATGTTGCTGTCCATGGTCCAGATCTCAATACAAGACCGGTATTCAATCAATTACAGTAGATTCCTGGATAGTGCTTCCAGAAGTGTCCCAAATGGATACATGCACAGGAGGTTGGTGGCATCTTAATTGGGGAGGATGGGCTCATTGTAATGGCTGGAGAGGAATGAGTGAAATGGTATCAAATGCATCAAACACATGGTTTCGTCCTCCCCTCAGCAACCTCCACAGACACCATGGTATTGATGACCATGGTGAGCGGCCTTCTTGAGTTGCATTTAGAAAGTGTTACAGAGACTACCTATATAGTTTACAGGTAGTAGTTGGCTATATTTCATTAGTAAGAAGTTAAGACTGGATTGTCAGCAGTCAGCTGTCTTTATCAGAGAGATCTGTTCCACAATGTAATAGCAGCACATCTCTCCTACAGATGGCAGACACTGCCAGTGGGCTACCAGACACTGCCAGTGGGCTACCAGACACTGCCAGTAGGCTACCAGACACTGCCAGTAGGCTACCAGAAACTGCCAGTAGATGACCAGACACTGCCAGTAGGCGACCAGACACTGCCAGTAGGCTACCAGAAACTGCCAGTGGGCTACCAGACACTGCCAGTGGGCTACCAGAAACTGCCAGTGGGCTACCAGACACTGCCAGTGGGCTACCAGACACTGCCAGTAGGCTACCAGAAACTGCCAGTGGGCTACCAGACACTGCCAGTGGGCTACCAGAAACTGCCAGTGGGCTACCAGACACTGCCAGTAGGCTACCAGAAACTGCCAGTGGGCTACCAGACACTGCCAGTGGGCTACCAGACACTGCCAGTAGGCTACCAGAAACTGCCAGTGGGCTACCAGACACTGCCAGTGGGCTACCAGACACTGCCAGTAGGCTACCAGACACTGCCAGTAGGCTACCAGAAACTGCCAGTGGGCTACCAGACACTGCCAGTAGGCGACCAGAAACTGCCAGTAGATGACCAGACACTGCCAGTAGGCGACCAGAAACAACCAGTAGGTGACCAGACACTGCCAGTAGGTGACCAGAAACTGCCAGTGGGCTACCAGACACTGCCAGTAGGCGACCAGAAACTGCCAGTAGATGACCAGACACTGCCAGTAGGCGACCAGACACTGCCAGTAGGTGACCAGACACTGCCAGTAGGCGACCAGACACTGCCAGTAGATGACCAGACACTGCCAGTAGGCGACCAGAAACACTGCTAGTCGGCTACCGGACACTGCCAGTTGGCTACCAGAAACACTGCTAGTAGACTATCGGACACTGCCAGTTGGCTACCAGAAACACTGCTAGTAGACTACCGGACACTGCCAGTAGGCTACCAGAAACACTGCTAGTAGGCTACCGGACACTGCCAGTTGGCTACCAGAAACACTGCTAGTAGACTACCGGACACTGCCAGTTGGCTACCAGAAACACTGCTAGTAGACTACCGGACACTGCCAGTAGGCTACCAGAAACACTGCTAGTAGGCTACCGGACACTGCCAGTAGACTACCAGAAACACTGCTAGTAGACTACCGGACACTGCCAGTAGGCTCCCAGAAACACTGCTAGTAGGCTACCGGACACTGCCAGTTGGCTACCAGAAACACTGCTAGTAGACTACCGGACACTGCCAGTTGGCTACCAGAAACACTGCTAGTAGGCTACCGGACACTGCCAGTTGGCTACCAGAAACACTGCTAGTAGACTATCGAACACTGCCAGTTGGCTACCAGAAACACTGCTAGTAGACTATCGAACACTGTCAGTTGGCTACCAGAAACACTGCTAGTAGACTACCGGACACTGCCAGTAGGCTACCAGAAACACTGCTAGTAGACTACCGGACACTGCCAGTTGGCTACCAGAAACACTGCTAGTAGGCTACCGGACACTGCCAGTAGGCTACCAGAAACACTGCTAGTAGACTACCGGACACTGCCAGTTGGCTACCAGAAACACTGCTAGTAGACTACCGGACACTGCCAGTTGGCTACCAGAAACACTGCTAGTAGACTACCGGACACTGCCAGTAGGCGACCAGACACTGCCAATAGGCAACCAGACACTGCCAGTAGGCGACCAGTCACTGCTAGTAGTCTACCGGACACTGTCAGTAGTCTACCAGACACTGCCAGTAGGCTACCAGACACTATCAGTAGGCTACTAGAAAGACTGCTAGTAGTCTACCAGACACTGTCAGTAGTCTCCCAGACACTGCCAGTAGGCTACCAGACACTATCAGTAGGCTACTAGAAAGACTGCTAGTAGTCTACCGGACACTGCCAGTAGTCTACCGGATACTGCCAGTAGTCTACCAGACACTGCCAGTTGGATACCGGACACTGCCAGTAGGCTACCAGGGATTTAACCCACGGCCATTTCCAGTATCAGATATCAATGAATTAGATTGAGAAGCCATATGCCTGAGTGTTGTACATTTTACTGCAATTACAGTGGGGATGCTATGTTACTTTTCTATCCTTGACCTGAGTGACAAAAATAATCCTTACAATGTAATTCACTTAATACCTTTTACTATCCCCTACTAAATCTGACTGACATGGGTATTAACAGGCCAGACAGGAAAGACCTAAGTGTTTACGAAGTCAGGGTTGAGCTGTTCCATGCTACTATAACATTTGAGGCTCCTAATTATGCAGTGCGTAATGTTCATTGAAGCGCAACAGTTGTTGTCCCAATGTCAAAATATAATTGGTTTGCTACAAGTTGAAGCATGTACCAACTTATTTTCAACTATATTACAGCGGTTTAGACAGCATCAATACTGGTTTAAAGCCAGTTGAAAACTGTGTAGGCATTGAAAGTTTGAATTATTCTACCTATTTGCAGTTAGGACGTCCTCTGTTGTTATAATGTCCTTCTGATATTCACAGAGTAAGGCTTTGTCTCTTCCGTCATCCCTCCCACTACAAAACTACAAAGCTGTGAAGCAAAAAGAATGGTGATGTCTTACCTTTCTTAAAGATATCAGTGTTCCACTGACGTTCAAATCCCTTGAGTGTTCTGTGGTTAGAGTGCAGTCTCTGACTGTTGACATCACTCTTTATAGCCGGACCTCTGACCCCTCCCCCGACTTAACTTTCTTGTTTAAGATGCTGTTGTCTGTCTCTCAATCCAATTATTCAATAAGCAAACACCTTTTTTGACAACATATGGTTTAAAAATACCACAGCCAACTGATTTAAAACGTGCAATGCACAGTAAAGTACTCCCAGGGACAGAGACATGACCTTGATTTATGGTAAGTATAAAACAACAGTGATTCTCTAAAGCCTGTTGTTGGTCCTGTGGCTTACAGTATGCTGAACATCTAATACTCACAGGGTATTGCACTCTATAGGAAAGAGGCCTACCTTGGTAATTGGCTACAATACTTTGTAAATTAACTAAACATTTCACCTTTGAGTGTGAAAAAATGTACACTATTGTTCACAAGTTTGAAGTCACGTAGAAATGTCCTTGTTTTTGAAAGAAAAGCACATTGTTTGTCCATTAAAATAACATCAAATTGATCAGAAATACAGTGTAGACATTGTTAATGTTGTAAATGACTACTGTAGCTGTAAACGGCAGATTTTTTATGGAATATCTACATAGGCATACAGAGGCCCATTTTCAGCAACCATCACTCCTGTGTTCCAACAGCACGTTGTGTTAGCTAATCCAAGTTTTTCAATTTTAAAAGGCTAATTGATCATTAGAAAACCCTTTTACAATTATGTTAGCACAGCTGAAAACTGTTGTGCTATTTATAGAAGCAATAAAATTGGCCTTCTTTAGACTAGTTGAGTATCTGGAGCATCAGCATTTGTGTGATCGATTACAGGCTCAAAATGGCCAGAAACAAAGACTTTCTTCTGAAACTCGTCAGTCTATTCTTGTTCTGAGAAATGAAGGCTATTCCATGCGAGAAATTGCCAAGAAACTGAAGATCTCGTAGAAAGCTGTGTACTACTCCCTTCACAGAACAGCGCAAACTGGCTCTAAACAGAATAGAAAGAGGAGTGGGAGGCCCCGGTGCATAACTGAGTAAGAGGACAAGTACATTAAAGTGTCTAGTTTGAGAAACAGACGCCTCACATGTCCTCAACTGGCAGCTTCATTAAATAGTACCCGCAAAACACCAGTCTCAACGTCCACAGTGAAGAGGCGACTCCGTGATGTTGGCCTTCTAGGCAGAGATGCAAAGAAAAAGCAGTATCTCAGACTGTCTAATAAAAAGAAAAGATTAAGATGGACAAAAGAACACAGACACTGGATAGAGGAAGATTGGAAAAAAGTGTTATGGACAGACAAATCTAAGTTTGAGGTGTTCAGATTACAAAGAAGAACATTTGTGAGACAGAAAAAATGAAAAGATCCTGGAGGAGTGCTTGACGCCATCTGTCAAGCATGGTAGAGGAAATGTGATGGTCTGGGGTGCTTTGGTGGTGGTAAAGTGGGAGATTTGTACAGGGTAAAGGGGATCTTGAAGAAGGAAGGCTATCGCTCCATTTTGCAATTCCTTGCCATAACCTGTGGACGGTGCTTAATTGGAGCCAATTTCCTCCTACAACAGGACAATGACCCAGAGCACAGCTACAAACTATGCAAGAACTATTTAGGGAAGAAGCAGTCAGCTGGTATTCTGTCTTTAATGGAGTGGCCAGTACAGTCACCGGATCTCAACCCTATTGAGCTGCAGCTCGACGGTACGTAAGAAGTGCCCATCAAGCCAATCCAACTTGTGGGAGGTGCTTCAGGAAGCATGGGGTGAAATCTCCTCAACAAATTGACAACTAGAATGCCAAAGGTCTGCAAGGCTGTAATTGCTGCAAATGGAGGATTCTTTAACGAAAGCAAAGTTTGAAGGACACAATTATTATTTCAATTAAAAATCATTATTTATAACCTTGTCAACGTCTTGACTATATTTCTTATTCATTTTGCAACTCATTTCATGTATGTTTTCATGGAAAACAAGGACATTTCTAAATGACCCCAAACTTTTGAACGGTAGTGTATATTTTCAGTTTGCAAAACATATCTTATATGTTGGCTACATTACTAGTTTAGCTGAATTAACTTAAATATTGTGTTCATCTAACAATATCTGCTTAGTGCTGTACTGTGTTCATCTAACAATATCTGCAGAGTGCTATACTGTGTTCATCTAATAATATCTGCTCAGGCTAGAACTATACATTTGAGGTTGCATGAACAAAAATATGGACTTTTTTTTAACCACTGTTGATGTTCACATCTCGGTAACACTTTGCCTAAAGCATTCCGGTTATAATGCTTTATTACTTGTTATTACTTGCTATAATTTATCAACCTTACAATGTATCCTGGACACATCATAAGTGATGTAACCTGGGTTCAATGGGTGTTTCAGGTCTTTCAACATCAGACGCCCTCGCCCAGGCAACCCAGCCAAGGTTGATCAGACCTCGACTTGCGTCCAAGTGGCTTTTTCAGCTGCCTCGTTGGTGCTGGTGATGGCTCTCCAGTGATGCTGCCTCGTTGGTGCTGGTGATGGCTCTCCAGTGATGCTGCCTCGTTGGTGCTGGTGATGGCTCTCCAGTGATGCTGCCTCGTTGGTGCTGGTGATGGCTCTCCAGTGATGCTGCCTCGTTGGTGCTGGTGATGGCTCTCCAGTGATGCTGAGTGTGCTGCTCTGTGAAGGGATTGCCGAGCAAAACCCCTGCAGCCTACTTCGATAGGCATGTGCCTTCCAACCCTGCTTGCAGCAGTCGATGACCAGTCCCTTGTACTTGGCCCTCTTCTTCTTGTACACCTCTTCTAGACGGTCTTCCCAAGGGACTGTCAGTTCCAGAATGATAACGGTCTTTGTGGACTCTGAGACCAGGGTGACCATCTTACCAAAGCTCTTTACTGGCTTTTCCGAGATGGTTGGGATCAACTTTCCTGCAATGTTGAAGCGTAATCTTTCCACGACCTTGCCATTCTTCAGCACCATGGAACTCGACTTTGTTGGCTTGAAGCTCATCCTGGCCCATTCGAAACAGCTTCTCCAGCCCTTGCAGAATCCAATTGTATCCTGGCATTGACTGTAGTGACTGTCAGGTCGTCCATCAAGGTCCTGATTGATGACTGTCGCAACCCAGATTTGGTTCAGAGGCCCCAGCACTCAGCTTCAGCAGACTTCACAATCATGTTAATCGCCAGGGCAACCTGTCTGTGTCACTCTGATGTCACTGACCCTGCTGAGACTCTCCTGCAGAACCTGTCATAGTAGTCCAGGATAATAATAATAGTAGTCCAGGATAATAATAATAGTCGTCCAGGATAATATTAACAGTAATCCAGGATAATAATAATAGTAGTCCAGGATAATAATAACAGTATTCCAGGATAATAATAATAGTAGTCCAGGATAATAATAACAGTAGTCCAGGATAATAATAACAGTATTCCAGGATAATAATAATAGTAGTCCAGGATAATAATAACAGTATTCCAGGATAATAATAACAGTAGTCCAGGATAATAATACCAGTAGTCCAGGATAATAATAACAGTAGTCCAGGATAATAATAACAGTTGTCCAGGATAATAATAGCAGTAGTCCAGGATAATAATAACAGTAGTCCAGGATAATAATAACAGTAGTCCAGGATAATAATAATAGTAGTCCAGGATAATAATAACAGTAGTCCAGGATAATAATAACAGTAGTCCAGGATAATAATAATAGTCGTCCAGGATAATAATAATAGTAGTCCAAGATAATAATAACACTAGTCCAGGATAATAATAATAGTCGTCCAGGATAATAATAATAGTCGTCCAGGATAATAATAACAGTAGTCCAGGATAATAATAACACTAGTCCAGGATAATACCTGGCAGTTTTCCATTGACAAAAGCAGTGTCGCAAAAAAATCAGTGCAACATTTTTCATGGAAATGGCAGATGTAAGACAACAGCAGATCAAACAAATATTATCAGTTCAACAAGGGTGGGTTGGTTTTTGTAGACATTTCGTTATTGAGATAAATCATGATGGAAATGCTGTTTTTCGAATGAAAACTAAATACATTTATTAAACTATAAAAACAATGTTTTTTTGCAAGACAAGAATTGCTTATGATGTGTCCTGGAGCATCAAGAAGATGTATTGCTTTACATTGCAATCAAATTGTTTCTGATCTCTACTAGGCCTACGTGCCTACAATGGCACGGACCATTGAATTATTATAAAGAATATTAGGTCACCTCTTGCATTCTATCCATGCTGGCTTTTGCGGGCTACCTGAGACATGAAACAGATTTGTGGGACGGCATACAGGCTGTCGCCACTTTATTAATGCACAATTTGCCTAAATGGATAATGGAAACACTTCAACCACTTTATTCAACATACTCAACTAGGTTTTTGAGAAAAAGTGTTAGGCGTTACTTGTGACATCATTACGTCCAGCTGTTTTTATCAACACAACACAGTTTAATGGAAACGCACCATGGCAGGCAATTGGCCGGCAATCTACTTTCCATGCTAACTTTCTAAATGTCGACAAGAAATCACTGGACAAGTTAATGGAAACTTAGCTAGTGTCTCATTATAAGGCTTATATCATGTCTCTCTATACAGTTGAAGTCGGAAGTTTACATACATTTAGGTTGGAGTCATTAAAACTCGTTTTTCAACCACTCCACACATTTCTTGTTAACAAACTATAGTTTTGGCAAGTCGTTAGTACATCTACTTTGTGCATGACACAAGTAATTTTTCCAACAATTATTTACAGACATATTTTTTCACTTTCACACTTCCAGTGGGTCAGAAGTTTACACACACTAAGTTGACCGTGCCTTAAACAGCTTAGAAAATTCCAGAAAATGATGACATGGATTTAGAAGCCTCTGATATGCTAATTCACATTATTTGAGTCAATTGGAGGTATACCTGTGGATGTAATTCAAGGCCTACCTTCAAACGCAATGCCTCTTTGCTTGACATCATGGGAAAATCAAAAGAAATCAGCCAAGACCTCAGAAAAAAATGTAGACCTCCACAAGTCTGGTTCATCCTTGGAAGCAATTTCCAAACGCC
Source organism: Salmo salar (assembly GCF_965601325.2). Lineage (NCBI taxonomy): Eukaryota > Metazoa > Chordata > Actinopteri > Salmoniformes > Salmonidae > Salmo > Salmo salar. The sequence continues at coordinate 110,335,337 of NC_138301.1, read as the reverse complement.
TGAAGGTACCACTTTCATCTGTACAAACAATAGTACGCAGTATAAACACCATGGGACCACGCAGCCGTCATACCGCTCAGGAAGGAGACGCGTTTTATCTCCTAGAGATGAACGTACTTTGGCGAGAAAAGTGCAAATCAATCCCAGAACAACAGCAAAGGACCTCGTGAAGATGCTGGAGGAAACAGGTACAAAAGTTTCTATATCCACAGTAAAATGAGTCCTATATCAATATAACCTGAAAGGCTGCTCAGCAAGGAAGAAGCCACTGCTCCAAAACCGCCATAAAAAAATCCAGCCTATGGTTTACAACTGCACATGGGGACAAAGATCGTACTTTTTGGAGAAATGTCCTCTGGTCTGATGAAACAAAAATAGAACTGTTTGGCCATAATGACCATTGTTATGTTTGGAGGAAAAAAGGGGAGGCTTGCAAGCCGAAGAACACCATCCCAACTGTGAAGCACGGGGGTGGCAGCATCATGTTGTAGGGGTGCTTTGCTACAGGAGGGACAGGTGCACTTCACAAAATAGATGGCATCATGAGGGAGGGAAATTATGTGGATATATTGAAGCAACATCTCAAGACATCAGCCGCTTGTTATAGACCCCCCTCAGCTCCCAGCTGTGCCCTGGACACCATCCTCTATCGTCAGAGTTCGTACTGTTAGGTGACCTAAACTGGGATATGCTTAACACCCCGGCCGTCCTACAATCTAAGCTAGATGCCCTTAATCGCACACAAATTATCAAGGAACCTACCAGGTACAATCCCAAATCCGTAAACATGGGCACCCTCATAGATATCATCCTGACCAACTTGCCCTCTAAATACAACTCTGTTGTTTCCAAACGAGATCTCAACAATCACTGCCTCATTGCCTGCGTCCGTTATGGGTCCGCGGTCAAACGACCACCTCTCATCACTGTCAAACGCTCCCTAAAACACTTCTGCAAGCAGGCCTTTCTAATCGACCTGGCCCGGGTATCCTGGAAGGATATTGACCTCATCCCGTCAGTAGAGGATGCCTGGTTGTTCTTTAAAAGTGTTTCCCTCACCATCTTAAACAAGCATGCCCCTTTCAAAAAATGTAGAACTAAGAACAGATATAGCCCCTGGTTCACTCCAGACTTGACTGCCCTTGACCAGCACAAAAACATCTTGTGGCGTACTGCACTAGCATCAAATAGTCCCCGCAATATACAACTTTTCAGGGAAGTCAGGAACCAATATACACAGTCAGTTAGGAAAGCAAAGGCTAGCTTTTCAAGCAGAAATTTGCATCCTGCAGCACTAATTCCAAAAAGTTTTGGGACACTGTAAAGTCCATGGAGAATAAGAGCACCTCCTCCCAGCTGCCCACTGCACTTAGTCTAGGAAACACTGTCATCACTGATAAATCCACAATAATCGAGAATTTCAATAAGCCTTTCTCTACGGCTGGCCATGCTTTCCACCTGGCTACCCCAAACCCGGCCAACAGTTCGGTACCCCCTGCAGCAAGGACAACAAATCAAGATATTGGAGTGGCCAGCACAAAGCCCTGACCTCAATCCTATAGAAAGGCCTACAAACCTGACTCAGTTACACCAGCTCTGTCAGGAGAAATGGGCCAAAATTCACCCAACTTGTTGTGGGAAGCTTGTGGAAGGCTACCCGAAACGTTTGACCCAAGTTAAACAATTTAAAGGCAATGTTACCAAATACTAATTGAGTGTATGTAAACTTCTGACCCCCTGGGAATGTGATGAAAGAAATAAAAGCTGAAATAAATCATTCTCTCTATTATTCTGACATTTCACATTCTTAAAATAAAGTGGTGATCTTCACTGACCTAAGACAGGGAATTTTTACTAGGATTAAATATCAGGAATTGTGAAAAACTGAGTTTAAATGTATTTGGCTAAGGTGTATGTAAACTTCCGACTTCAACTGTATATCTGGATCCTTATGACATGCTAACAAGGCATCATACATAGCAAAGTGTTACGGAACTTCCTACGCAAGTGTGGACTTCCACTTATGAGACACTGAAGCAAAGAGAAACTGGTATCTTTGTGAAATGTTGGTCCCACAGAGCATATCAGAACACTCCCTCCCTGCTAGGACATGCAGGTCTACGTACCTTAACAGATGCTCCATGAAATGACTTGAAAAGTGACCCCTGGACACACAATGAAGTACCTGGTGATATTACTGTAATGAGGGGAAATTAAATTAAGGTTCTTACAATTAACAGCTTTTGCATGTTTTAGCAATTGCAATTTCCCCACTTGACAAATTAAATTCCTCACATTTTGCAATTTGAATAAATGTGTTTTTAATTTTGAACCAATTAATAAACTATTATGATTTACGGAAGGAAATATGGTATTGTATTTATTTTTCACAACCATCCTAAATCTAACCATCTTGGTCCTTAAATAACTGCACTCAGGCTGTAACGGTTGTCGTCGGATAAAGCGGACCAAGACCAACGGGGATATGTGCAATCATCTTCTTTTTTATTTAGTTGGCAAAGAAGGTGAACCAAAAATAAACACATAAACCAACAGCAAATCACAGTCCTGTAAGGCTTGCCGCTATACACAGAAACAATCTCCCCCAAAACACAAACAAAACACAGACCTATATATAGGACTCCCAATAAGAGGCAACTAAAAACACCTGCCTCCAATTGAGAGTCCAACACCCAATTACCTAGACATAGAAATACTAAACTAGAGAGAACATAGAAATACAAAAAACATAGAACATAACCCAAAACCCAGAAATAATAAATCAAACACCCTTCTAAACAAACCACCACCCTGAACCACATAAAACAAATACCCTCTGCCACGTCCTGACCAAACTACAATACAAATAACCCCTATTACTGGTCAGGACGTGACACAGGCAGATGCAACCCTACCACTAAACCTAACACCAATAATTACCCAGGCACCAAGGCTAACACCTTTGTTAGAAACCAATTAAAACATAAGTCGATTGAGATAACTTTAAAACTCGCTCCTGTTATTCACACACCAAGACCATTAAGTTTCAATCATGTGTTGAAGTGACAGCTTTGAAAGACATTGAAATCAGTTTGAACGAGGAAGAAATCATGTTTATGAAGATGTTTCTACTTGAAAATGAATGTCATCTATTTGCCAGTCACTTTTCATTGCTAGTTGTGAGTTTTGTTGTCCATCTTTGAACAGAGTGTGCTAAGCCTCCAATATTTAGGGTTCTTCGAAAACAGCATGCATCAAGGCTGCCTTCCTTGCTTAGTGTTACTGTTATTAATGGTGTTCTCTACCTTATCTGGTTATCCTGTTTAGTTCTCCTAGGTCTCACAAGGGCACAACCTCCTGGCCTTGCCTTGATTTGTTTCTGATTTCAGGTGACGTTATAGGGCGTCTATACCTGTAGTCATGTGAGCGGATACTGCTATAGTAAAGTTCTTTGTAATTAAGGTAATCCCCTTACCGTTAAGCTCTGTCTTAAATAGTTGTTCTGGAGTCAAATATTTTTAAAGTGGTGAGTGAGTTCAGGTTTGGTGTGCACTTCATTCATTCACTTCACAACATCGAGCTATATACCATTCACTTACCATGTCATACTCCCCCAAACCTTTAAAATACTGTCACATCCCCTCTCTGTCCGCACACACACGCAAAGTTTGAGCTCAACTCTAACAACTCCACTGGGCCAACATTTGACTCCTGGAAGCCTTCTCATCTCATCTCATTGGATTAGGGATCCTAACACCTGTCCTCTCCAGCAGAAGAACCAGAAATATGATTCAAGGAGTTCCTCTGCATCATCCTGACAACCTCTGTGAAAAGCCCCAAACTCAGTCAGGTCTATGTACTCATATGAGACGTGAACTTTTCGTAGTACAACCATTGATGTCATGTGGATCTGGAAGTCACTTTAGATGAGTGACATATACAGTAAGACGTGACATGTTCTATTTTCAATTATAAACCAGGTGGTTCGAGCTCTGAATGCTGATTGGCTGAAAGCCATCAGACCGTATACCATGGGTATGACAAAACAATTATTTTTACTGCTCTAATTACGCTGGTAAGCAGTTTATAAAAGCAATAAGGCACCTCAGGGGTTTGTGGTATATGGCCAATATATCACAGCTAAGGGCTGTATCCAGGGACTCCGCGTTGTGTCGTGCTTAAGAACAGCCATTAGCCGTGGTATATTGGCCATATACCACACCCCCTCAGGCCTTATTGCTTAAACATACCCTGGATGACTTAGGCTAGTTGGTATAGCACACATGGTATAACACAAGTTTGGTATCAGCCAGACTAAGAATGCCTAGAAAGAGGTGCCAGATATTATTCTATACTGTAGCCATTATTTCCAATACTAAGTGTACAAGTAGCCCTGGAGTTTCCAAGTATCTGAGGAGTTTGTAAATATCCGTGTTTGAGCATAGGCTTTTGTGGGCAATAACAACTGCCACAGTCTCAATACATTTGCAATGCCAGAGAGTGCAGTGCCAGTCGGTACACTATTCGAAAAAAGGGTTCCAAACGGCTGTCCCCATAGGAGAACCCTTTTGGTTCCAGATAGAACCCAGTTTGGTTCCAGGTAGAACCCTTTTCGGTTACATGTAGAACCCTCTGTGAAAATGGTTTTACATGTAACCCAAAAGGGCTCTACCTGGAACCAAAAAAGTTTAACCTGGTACCAAAAAGGGTCCTTCAAAGTGTTCTGCTATGGGGACAGCTGAATAACACTTTTAGGTACAAGATAGCACCTTTTTGTTTTAAGAGTGTAGGATGCCTTTCTGATGCTTCTCTGGCGTGCCCCATCATAGCCAACCTCTCAAAAGATTCTCCTGTGAGTTTAACTGGGAGTCTCTTAGAACCCAACTCTGATCCACAACACAATCCAATTACAGACTAAGTGAGACGGCAGACAGATTGAGGGAGATTTATCTCTTAATCAATTCAGACTGCTATAGATAGACAAGACACCTGGGGACTGGGAAACCTTGCTTCCAGAACGCCACAAGTCCTGAGCAGGCATGAAGCACATTTCATTCTCTCTCTCTCTGTAAGGCACCGTGCCAGACAGGAGGACTGGTAGAGATGTTTGGCTCGACGTGGTCAGGAAGCTGGCATCCTGCATTCTAAATAAGTCCACTGGCTTGGCAAGGGCAAGCAAGACCGTTGGACCTGTAAGTAAAGGTCGCTGGTTCGAATCCCTCAGCAGACTAGGTGTAAAATCTGTTGATGTGGCCCTTGAGCAAGACACTTAACCATAATACTGTACCTTGAGAAGTCTATTTTTCTCTTTTACAGATGTACGTAGTCCCTATTATTTACAAAGCTGAGGTTGTTGTGGAGTGGATGCTCTGCACTGCCTCACAGTCACTTGCTGTCCAATTTCATGTGGTTCTGAACATCACACCACAGGAATTCCGCCGCTATCCTTGTTGCTGAAACTCTGCTAGCTGCAGTTTGGTTAGAGAAGCATCGCACCTTTTTCATCTCACAAAGTCATCACAGACTATATAGGCTACTTAACTTTCCCCACCCTCTCATATTACCAGCACTGAATTCAGTCATCCATCTATTGATGAGGATATTGGTATCATGAGGTTGGAAAGTGTGAAATGATAATGAAAGGGACCAAATAAATTCCAAAAGGATGTTGCGCTAGCTTCAGTCCAAAAAACTTTAAGTGAACAAAAATAGTGAAGAAAGAAATGACAGAGTTATCCACGAAATTCACCTACAGGTTTTGACAGAATAGAAGCTTATCACGATACTCTGATTGAATATTTTTCTCCCTCACCCACCTACACACACCCCATAATGACAAAGTGAAAACATGTTTTATACATTTTTGCAGATTTACTAAAAATGAAATACAGAAATATCTCATTTACAGAAGCATTCACACCCCTGACTCAATACATGTTATAATCACCTTTCGCAGTAAAATATTCTTCAAGCTCTGTCAAATTGTTTGTTGATCATTGCAAGACAACCATTTTCAAGTCTTGTCATAGATTTTCAAGCAGATTAAAGTCAAAACTGTAACTCGGCCACTAAGGAACATTCACTGTCTTCTTGATAAGCAACTCCAGTGTAGATTTGGCCTTGTGTTTTAGGTTATTGTCATGCTGAAAGGTGAATTCCTCTCCCACTGTCTGGTGGAGTCAGACTGAACCAGGTTTTCCTCTAGGATTTTGCCTGTGCTTAGCTCCATTCCATTTATTTTTTTATCCTGAAAAACTCCCTAGTGCTTAACGATTACAAGCATACCCATAACATGGTGCAGCCACCACTATGCTTGAAAATATGGAGAGTGGTACACAGAAATGTGTTGGATTGGATTTTCCCCAAATATAACACTTTGTTTTCAGGACAAAAAGTTAGTTGATTAGATTTTTTTGTTTGTTGCAGTATTAGTTCCTTGTCGTAAACAGGATGCATGTTTTGGAATATTTGTATTCTGTACAGGCTTCCTGTACAGCTTATGCCTCTCACTAGAATGCAGGTCATTCATTCGACGTTCATTCCGGTCCAACATGGCGACGTCATCTACATTAATGCGTCTGCCAGTTCATTAAAGCCGTTAGATGCAGTTTACATAGTGCATTTTGTTTTATCATGGGTGACAGGATTTTGCACGCATCATTGCTTTCTCTATCATTAATTATGATGGTCCTCTTTAACGTTGCATAGGTTGAAAAACTGCATTCAATTAATCTATAAAGCCCTCCCTTGTGCAAAAAGTCACACATTACCTAACATTGTTACTAGCTATTCCTCAGGGCATTAATGTTACTGACTGTATATCACATTGCATTAGGAGAAAGGTTTCAGTTTATACACAGTTTCAGTGTTGTGCGTGTGAAAGAGAGAGAAAGAGAATGAGAGAGAGAGCGCGAGAGAGAGCGCGCGAGAGAGAGACCCTAATTGACAAACAAACAAACCAAAACAAAGGCAAAGTCTTCTCATGCTTTGTTGAATTCAACTCAATTTGGCATGAGGGTCTGCTATACAAATTGATGGAAAGTGGTGTTGGGGGAAAAACATACGACATTATAAAATCCATGTACACAAACAACGAGTGTGCCGTTAAAATTGGCAAAAAACACACACATTTTCATCGTTCATCACAAATTCCATCAAGACACTATTGCCCTAAAGCAAACAAAAAACTATACATACCTCGGCCTAAACATCAGCGTCACAGTGACTTCCACAAAGCTGTGAATGATCTGAGAGACAAGGCAAGAAGGGCCTTCTATGCCATCAAAAGGAACATAAAATTGGATTTATCAATTAGGATCTGCCTAAAAATACTTGAATCAGTTATAGAGCCCTTTATGGTTGTGAGGTCTGGGGTCTGCTGTGGTGGAAATTCTAACCAATAAGAAGAGACTTTGTTCTTTCTTCCAACAATAATACTTCAATATCAATTAATTGTTGCAATAATGAAGCTGGTCAATGACCACCCACCTGTGATCATTGAGAACCCGAATAATACAGAAACACAAGTGGTTTCTATAGAAACCCCAAAACTGCCCCGGTAGATCTGGCATCATAAGCTACCTTGTTTTCTTCTTGTGGCTATGTGTATCAGGTGTGTGAGGTCATAGCGCACAAACAAGTGACAACGACAGATCCGTTAGTCCTTTCTCTACCAAGCCAGCCTCTGTTCTCTTCATATCTCCACACAGCTGTGCCCTTGGAAGACAGTAAAAGAACAGGATGGACTGAAGAACTGTGGTCACTCTCAGAGGCTCTTTGTCTTATGCCGTGTGAAACAATAACAGGTTGTTCTGTCCCTCAAGTTAGCTCCATCCAGTAGTTGCAAAGAATGTCCTTGACTACATGCCTAGACCAGCTGTGGGGAGTGACTGTGGAAGAGAGGAACCAACACTTTACATAGGCAATGCATTAGTAGTCATGAATATCTCTCACTATTTGTTAAGCATATAGTTGTTAACTATTAATATTAAACAAATCAGGTAAATACGTAATTTTTCTCTCACATCGCTCACCAACCAAGAATTCACAAAACGGGACAAACACCAAATTGAGACTCTGCATGCAGAATTTTGCCAAAATATCCTCCGTGTACAATGTAAAACACCAAATAATGCATGCAGAGCAGAATTAGGCCGATACCCATTAATGTTTAAAATCCCCCCAAAAACTGTTAAATTCTACAACCACCTAAAAGGAAGCGATTTCCGAACCTTCCATAACAGACATCACCTACAGAGAAATGAACCTTGAGAATCAAATCAAATCAAAGTTTATTTGTCACATGCGCTGAATACAACAGGTGTAGACCTTACATCGTAATGCTTACTTACAGGCTCTAACCAATAGTGCGAAAAAAAGGTATGTGTGTGTGTGTGTGTGTGTGTGTGTGTGTGTGTGTGTGTGTGTGTGTGTGTGTGTGTGTGTGTGTGTGTGTGTGTGTGTGTGTGTGTGTGTGTGTGTGTGTGTGTGTGTGTGTGTGTGTGTGTGTGTGTGTGTGTGTGTGTGTGTGGGTAAGTAAAGAAATAAAACAACAGTAAAAATACATTTGAATATAAGAGTAGCAAGGTTATATACAGACACCGGTTAGTCAGGCTGATTGAGGTAGTATGAAAATGTAGATATGGTTAAAGTGACTATGCATATATGATGAACAGAGAGTAGCAGTAGCATAAAAGAGGGGTTGGCGGGTGGTGGGACACAATGCAGATAGCCCGGTTAGCCAATGTGTGGGAGTGCTGGTTGGTCGGGCCAATTGAGGTAGTATGTATATGAATGTATAGTTAAAGTGACTATGCATATAAGATAAACAGAGGGTAGCAGCAGCGTAAAAGAGGGGTTGGGGGGGCACACAATGCAAATAGTCCGGGTAACCATTTGGTTATCTGTTCAGGAGTCTTATGGCTTGGGGGTAAAAACTGTTGAGAAGCCTTTTTGTCCTAGACTTGTGATAAGAGAATTATCTAATAAAGGTAAATGGATCAATAAACCATGATGAATTATTAGTCATACAGCATGGTTAATGAATAATCAATGTAATGATCAATGTAGTGATCGATTGGTCTGATTAGTTCCAGAAAGTCCAGGAACCACTGGAGAGGGAAAGAAATGTGTGTGTATGCAATTAGTATTAGAGAGCAGGGGACAGATGGTAAAGGGAGTAAAACTTCAAAGGGTTCCTAACCTTGAGGGAAAGGAACAGGCTGAGCTAGGTAGTGATAAACAGTGTGGGAAGTCATTGGGGGATGCAGGTCACCAACAGTTTGTGTGTAAATGCATGTGCGTAAGTAAGCAATAACTATAAAATGACTGTTTTGTTATCCTGACCTCAGAACGTTCTCATGAATAAAGCTACAAGCTTAGTCCTTGCCTAATTATTTAACCCAGTGTCTTACAAACCTTGGGCATTAGTCAAGGTGAATTGATTATTGATTATTATCATCAAGATATAAAATTCCTTTAACAACTTGGCACTCCGGTACCGCTTGCCATGCGGTAGTAGAGAGAACATTTTATGACTGGGGTGGCAGGGGTCCTGGATGTACTGGGCCGGACGCACTACCCTCTGAAGTGCCTTGCGGTCGGAGGCCGAGCAATTGCCGTACCAGGCAGTGATGCAACCAGTCAGGATGCTCTCGATGTTGCAGCTGTAGAACCTTTTGAGGATTTCAGGACCCTTGATGTTGCAGCTGTAGAACCTTTTGAGGATCTCAGGACCCATGCCAAATCTTTTTAGTTTCCTGAGGGGGAATAGGCTTTGTCGTGCCCTCTTCACAACTGTCTTGGTGTGTTTGGACCATTCTAGTTTGTTGTTGATGTGGACACCAAGGAATTTGAAGCTCTCAACCTGCTCCACTACAGCCCCGTCGATGAGAATGGGGATGTGCTCGGTGCTCCTTTTCCTGTAGTCCACAATCATCTCCTTTGTCTTAGTTACGTTGAGGGATAGGTTGTTATTCTGGCACCACCCGGCCAGGTCTCTGACCTCCTCCCTCTAGGCTGTCTCGTCGTTGTCGGTGATCAGGCCTACCACTGTTGTGTCGTCAGCAAACTTAATGATGGTGTTGGAGTCGTGCCTGGCCATGCAGTCGTGGGTGAACAGGGAGTACAGGAGGGGACTGAGCACGCACCCCTGCGGAGCTCCAGTGTTGAGGATCAGCGTGGCAGATGTGTTGCTACCTACCCTCACCACCTGGGGGCGGCCCGTCAGGAAGTCCAGGATCCAGTTGCAGAGGGAGGTGTTTAGTCCCAGGTTCCTTAGCTTAGTGATGAGCTTTGAGGGTACTATGGTGTTGAACGCTGAGCTGTAGTCAATGAATAGCATTCTCACATAGGTGTTCATTTTGTCCAGGTGGGGCACCCTAAGCAAGCTGTTCCCTAAGCAAGCTGTTCCTAACAAACACACTCCACAGAGCCCCAGGACAGTAACACAACTAGACACAACCAAATCATGAGAAAACAAAAAAATTATTACTTGACACATTGGAAAGAATTGACAAAAACAACAGAGCAAACTAGAATGACATAGAGTTTAAGGCCAAACATAGAGTTTAAGGCTAACCCTAACCCTAACCCTAACCCTAACCCTGACCACTGTGACTGACCCAAAATGAAGGAAATCTTTGACTATGTACAGACTCAGTGAGCATAGCTTTGCTATTGAGATAGGCCGCTGAAGGCAGACCTGTCTCTCAAAAGAAGACAGGCTCTTTGCACACTGGCCACAAAATGAGGTGGAAACTGAGCTGCACTTCCTAACCTCCTGCCAAATGTATGACCATATTAGAGACACATATTTCCCTCAGATTACACAGACCTACAAAGAATTTGAAAACCAATCCAATTTTGATAAACTCCCCACAGTGTGTAATCACAGCAGCAAGCTTTGTGACCTGTTGCCACAAGAAAAGGGCAATCAGTGAAGAACAAACACCATTGTAAATACAACCTATATTTATGTGGTATTTATTTTCCCTTTTGTACTTTAACTATTTGCACATCATTACATTATTTTGGAACTTTTGTGAGTGTAATGTTTACTGTAGATTTTCTATTGTTTATTTCACTTTTGTTTATTATCTATTTCACTTGCTTTGGCAATGTAAACATATGTTTCCCATGACAATAAAGCCCCTTAAATTGAAATTGAAATTGAATTGAGAGAGAGAGAAAGAGAGAGAGAGACAGAAAAAGAACGAGAGAAAGAGAGAGAGAAAGAGAACGAAAGAGAGAGAGAATGAGAGAGAACGAGAGACAACAAGAACGAGAGAGAGAGGGAGAGGGAGAAAGAGAACGAGAACGAAAGAGAGTAAGAGAAAGAGAATGAGAGAGAGAGAAAGAGAGAGAGAAAGAGAATGAGAGAGAGAGAAAGAGAGAGAGATTAATTGAGTTATGTACAGTGTATACGTGTGTGATAAGGAAATGTGCCAAGGAAAATGGGGAAGGCGCTAAACAATAAGGAATTGTCACACCTACTCCTGCTCCCCATCCAAAGCTGAGGGGCTATCTCGTGCATCCTATCTTTTTTCATCTATTGACATTCCCAAATCCACTTGCTGTACCTTAGATAGGCATTTGTACAACTTCATATGGAAAAACAAGCTACATAAGATAAAAAGAGATGTTATCACCAACAGGGTTTGTGATGTCGGTCTAAATGTCTTAGATTTCACTCTCTTCAATCAGATATCAAAGGTCAACTCGGTTAAAAGATACATAAAAAATCCTCATCGTTTCTGGAATATTATACCTCATTTTGTTTTTCAGAAGCTCGGAGGGCTTAATTTTTTACTACAATGTCCATATATTGTGGTTAAACTTCCTGTGAAACTGGCGGTTTTTCACAAGCAGGCTTTAATGTGCTGGGCTTTGTTGTATAAACACAACTTTTCACCTCATAAATGTTTTATATGGAACAATGGGTCGATATTACATAGAAATAAGATGTTATTTAACCCTAAATGGTTTTCGAAAAACATTGTTCTTGTCAGCCAATTAGTTAATAACAGCGGGAATCTATTTACACAGAGAGAATTTATGGAAAGATACAACTTTGAGGTTTCAAGCAAGGAATATGACACTGTTATTAAAGCTATACCTAGTGGGATAAAACTTTACTTCAGAATAATGCATATTTTGGAATATCTCCGATTGTAAGCGATATTCAGTTGAATGGCATTGGTCTACTAGATACGAAATTCAACAATCGTTTAATAAGGGATATTTTCTACAGGAAGTCTATTCCCTCTGCGATATTTTGTTGGGCTTCATCGTTTGATGTAAACTGGCGCCGTGCTTGGCTCACTCCACACAGATTTATGGTGACCAATAAAGTAAAGGAGATCTCCTTTAAGATAATCCATAGATTCTATCCGTGTAATAGCTTGATTTCTAAATATATATTTGACGTTACCAGTGAATGCAGTTTTTGTGAACTAGAAACTGAATCTATTGAACACTTATTCTGTAATTGTTTATATAGTGAAGTGTTCTGGACTGATGTATAACTATATCTTGGCCTCAAATTGCATACAACCATTGAAATTACTAAGTTTGACATATTATTTTACTACACTGATTCCACAATTGAACATGAGTATGTCATAAATCTCTTTATTTTATTAGGAAAATGTTTCATACACAAATCAAAATTTATGAAGAAAAAGCCCCTTTTCTTATTTTTTTTATCTGATTTGGAACAGTACTTAGACTCTTTAAAACGTATACAAAACAAAATGTCAAAAAAATGTATTCGATATATGTCTGTATTTGATTTGATATAATGTGGAATAGTTTTATTTTATTTTTCTCTAATTTCTTTGGAATCCCTCTGGCTGTTATGTTATGTTTATGTTTTGCATGTTACTGTTAATAATAAAAAAAGAAAAAAGAAAAATGTAAAAAGAAAAAATACAACAACAAAAAAAAACCTGCTCCCCCCCTCCGGCGCTCGACGTCGCTGGTCTACTAACCACTGGTCCTGGCAACCCACATTGCGCACACCTGGCAACCATCATTGCTCACACCTCCCCATCGTTACGCACACCTGGACTTCATCACCACCCTGATTACTCTCCCTTCACGTAGCCCTCAGTTGCCTCTGTCATCAGGCAGTATTGGTTTTGGTTACGTTCAGTACGCTGCGCCTGTTTGGTATTATCATCATGGTTATTACTATTATTAAACTCACCTACTTATTGACTCCCTGTGTATACATTACAGCAATGAGCTGCCTATTGTGAGTAATCAGTCACTTTTGATGATAGCAAAATGCATCATATTTAGCAGACCTTGTAAACTAAGTACTCAATAAAGTTTCATAAACCAGATGCTTGTATGAGGAATTGTTAACATGACCGCAGGCCTAACCAATCAATACAGAAGAAAGGTGAATGGAGCTGCACAGATCCCAATCCATAGCCCCAACCACAATAGCGACTGTGTTAGAAAATGACATTGTAATGCTATAAATACTGGGACAATCCTAAAGAATAACATTTACAGAGAGATAGAGATGACAGGAGGATCAATAACCTCAGCTTAATGTGTCTATTTACTGAATAATTAATGGTTTAATTAGCATTGGGGGGGAAAGACCATGCATAAAGTTATTCTGAAGTGCTCCGTTGAACGAATAACAATTTATTTGAGTTAAAGTTGATTGGTTAACAATTAAATGATATGTTTAAATGAAATGACAGATTGGGATGAAGATCAAGTTCAGGATCCATACTTGGAGCCAGACATGGCCCATTATGTTATGTGTGTAAATCAGTATGGTATAGTGGTAGGCTAGATAATCTCTGTGAAATGTTATGTTATGTGTGTAAATCAGTATGGTATAGTGGTAGGCTAGATAATCTCTGTGAAATGTTATGTTATGTGTGTAAATCAGTATGGTATAGTGGTAGGCTAGATAATCTCTGTGAAATGTTATGTTATGTGTGTAAATCAGTATGGTATAGTGGTAGGCTAGATAATCTCTGTGAAATGTTATGTTATGTGTGTAAATCAGTATGGTATAGTGGTAGGCTAGATAATCTCTGTGAAATGTTATGTTATGTGTGTAAATCAGTATGGTATAGTGGTAGGCTAGATAATCTCTGTGAAATGTTATGTTATGTGTGTAAATCAGTATGGTATAGTGGTAGGCTAGATAATCTCTGTGAAATGTTATGTTATGTGTGTAAATCAGTATGGTATAGTGGTAGGCTAGATAATCTCTGTGAAATGTTATGTTATGTGTGTAAATCAGTATGGCATAGTGGTAGGCTAGATAATCTCTGTGAAATGCTCTTGGGCCTCTGAGTGTAGTTTGTAACATGTCTTTGTACATTTTCAAAATCAAAGTAGTGGTCTTTAAATTGTTTTCAGCTTCTTCCTTCCTTCCTTCCTTCCTTCCTTCCTTCCTTCCTTCCTTCCTTCCTTCCTTCCTTCCTTCCTTCCTTCCTTCCTTCCTTCCTTCCTTCCTTCCTTCCTTCCTTCCTTCCTTCCTTCCTTCCTTCCTTCCTTCCTTCCTTCCTTCCTTCCTTCCCCCACCCCCCCTCTCTTCCATATCTCTCTCACCATCTATATCTTTCCATATCTCTCTCACCATCTATATCTTTCCCTCTCTCTCTCTCTCTCTCTCTCTCACACACACACACACACACACACACACACACACACACAGTCCTATTCGTAGGCCTAATTCATAATCGAGCAGATTGTTGAATGAATTTGATATAATATGTGTGCAATGTTTCATACTCTAGCTAAACCTTTTGAATCCACTTTTATTTTACTAGGCTATGAAAACTTCTCTGTAGGTCATCCATAGCCTATATGCCTATTTATGAAACCCACAAAGACCAAAAACATTGCTCACACAGCAAGACATAGAAACACATATTTTTGTAATAGAAAATAATAAACTATATAATTGTATATATTTAATTACATTTGGCAGTTGAAGCATAAAGCACGTGACAGTGACACGCCCCTATTCGGGATCACAAGCGTGTGCAAGGTGTGCAGTCTTGCAGTGTTGCCTAGCTACCAACACGGACACTTTAGTCTTACAGCGCTGCCTAGCTACCAACACGAACACTTTAGTCTTACAGCGCTGCCTAGCTACCAACACAGACACTTTAGTCTCACAGCGCTGCCTAGCTACCAACACAGACACTTTAGTCTCACAGCGCTGCCTAGCTACCAACACAGACACTTTAGTCTCACAGCGCTGCCTAGCTACCAACACAGACACTTTAGTCTTACAGCGCTGCCTAGCTACCAACACAGACACTTTAGTCTTACAGCGCTGCCTAGCTACCAACACAGACACTTTAGTCTCACAGCGCTGCCTAGCTACCAACATGGACACTGCAGTGTTACAGCGCTGCCTAGCCACCAACATGGACACTGCAGTCTTACAGCACTGCCTAGCTACCAAAACCGACACTGCAGTGTTACAGCACTGCCTAGCTACCAACACGGACACTGCAGTCTTACAGCACTGCCTAGCTACCAAAACCGACACTGCAGTGTTACAGCACTGCCTAGCTACCAACACGGACACTGCAGTCTTACAGCACTGCCTAGCTACCAAAACCGACACTGCAGTGTTACAGCACTGCCTAGCTACCAACACGGACACTGCAGTCTTACAGCACTGCCTAGCTACCAAAATCGACACTGCAGTGTTACAGCGCTGCCTAGCTACCAACACGGACACTGCAGTCTTACAGCACTGCCTACTACCAAAACGGACACTGCAGTGTTACAGCGCTGCCTAGCTACCAACACGGACACTGCAGTCTTACAGCACTGCCTACTACCAAAACGGACACTGCAGTGTTACAGCGCTGCCTAGCTACCAACACAGACACTGCAGTGCGATGCTGCGACAGCTCACTACTGCTAAGAGTCTCGCGCTCTACTGATGGAGGATGTTGTGAGCTAGGCGGCGAGAAAGAGGCGATATCCTCTAAAAATCCAAACCTAAAACCATGGCGGAGGCCAATCATTTTAGGGGACAGCCCAGTACAATGTTTACGATAGAAATAGGCATTTTCTTTTTATGCTTCCCCAAATTTGGAAAAGGATGTCTATTGCAGCATAGCGATGAGAATAATCCTCGCCAGGGATGTGCACTATTGCTGCATCAGGCTAGAAATCGCATGCGACATTAGGTATATCCAGATGCAAGATAACACTTGAATTTGTGTGTGTTCTAGTAAGCGTGAATGAAAAAATAGTTTACACGTGTTGTATACATGTGTTTGGAAATGCGAGGGGTTGGACATTTCAATGACAAAACCCACTGGACACAGACGTCAGTTAAACTTCTAGTTTTTATTTACATTTGGTTGAGTTGTCAACTAACGTGAATTCAACGTGAAATCAACTAAAAACACTGTCAATGGATTTAGGTTAAAAGTTGGATTAAAAAAATACGAAATTTCCTTACATTGATGACTTTTTGCAAATCCAATCAGTTTTCCATGTTGATTCAACATCACCACGTTGCATTTTTGGTTGAAATGACGTGGAAACAACGTTGATTAAACCAGTTTTTGCCCAGTGGGAAGGGTGTGTATAATACATATTGCGTGATAAGATCAGTAATACTAGTTGAAACAGCTCTTTAGGCATTGAAGAGTAATATATAGGCTAGTGTAAGTTGTAGCTGTAGGAGGTTATCATCAGTGGAATCTATTTTAATTGAGAGCATATGAATATTCTATAAACCTCAAAATATTATTTCAGTACCCTAATTGCATTTCTACTTAAACAGATGTCTGTATGTATCAGTCTGTATCATTCGTAAAGTTAGCTAATAACTGATGCACTGTATTTGCTCTGTAGTTCACCACAGGGCATGTGAGCAAGGTGTTTCACAGCAGTGCAGCCCACTGTAATGTATGCTGCTGGTTAATAAACAATGGAGGAAAGAGGATGTAGTTTTGTTAAACGCTGATTTATAACAAAAAAACGACACTGAGTGTACAAAACATTAGGATTGCCTGCTATTTCCATTACATAGACTGACCAGGTGAATCCAGGTGAAAGCTATGATCCCTCATTGATGTCACTTGTTAAATCCACTTCAATCAGTGTAGATGAAGGGGAGGAGACAGGTTAAAGAAGGATTTTTAAGCCTTGAGAGAATTGAGAAACGGATTGTGTGTGTGCCATTCAGAGGGTGAATGGGCAAGACAAAATATTTAAGTGCCTTTGAACGGGGTATGGTAATAGGTGCCAGGGGGACTGGTTTGAGTGTCAAGAACTGCAACGCTGCTGGATTTTTCACGCTCAACAGTTTCCCATGTGTATCAAGAATGGTCCACCACCCAAAGGACATCCAGCCAACTTGACACAACTGTGGGAAGCATTGGAGTCAACATGGGCCACTTTCGACACCTTGCAGAGTCCATGCCCCCGACAAATTGACGCTGTTCTGCGGGGAAAAGAGGGTGCAACTCAATATTAGGAAGGTGTTCCTAATACACTCAGTGTATATTTCATAATACCTCCATTATGAAGGAATATCTAAGATGTGTAATAGTGCAAAACCTTGTTTATGTCCATGTTTCTGATCTGTGCTGCAGTGGTCAAAGTAATCTTAAGCTGATGAGCTTGGTGTCGGCTGGTGTGTTTCATTGATCACCTTTCCTGCAGACAAACAGATTGACTTAGCCCTATATCTATTTGCATTCACATGACTGCTCAAAGCTGTCTCTTGGATCACAGTGGCCTGTAGATGGAAGTCAGTGGAGGCTGGAATGGAGTAAATGGAATGCTATCAGAAACATGGTTTTCATGGGTTTGACACCATTCCAGTCACTCCGTTCCAGCCATTATTATGAGCCGTCCTCCCCTCAACAGCCTCCATTGATGGAAGTACATCTCCATCTTAACCTATGCAAAGTTTTATTAGTGAAGATGAGTCTTATTCACTTCAAGTCCTTAAAGTTCTGAGCCTTACATGCATTTGCCTCACACAAGAGTCCGATATAGAACAACAACTAGCTCAGCAGTATCAGCAGGATATAATAATTAATAATAATAATAATGTTAATAATAATATATGCCATTTAGCAGACACTTTTATCCAAAGCGACTTACACTTGTGTGCATACATTTTTAAGCACAGCTGGTCTTGGGAATCAAACCCACTATCCGGGCATTGAAGCGCCATGCTCTAACATCTGAGCTAAAGAGGAATGTTGCAGTAGGATGTTGGAGGTCCTACAGTATATACTAAGAATCTAAGCACCTCTGCAGTTGCAGTAGGATGTTGGAGTTCCTACAGTATATAGTAAGATTCTAAGGACCTCTACTGCTGTTGCAGTAGGACATTGTAGTTCCTACAGTATATAGTAAGATTCTAAGGACCTCTACTGCTGTTGCAGTAGGACATTGTAGTTCCTACAGTATATAGTAAGATTCTAAGGACCTCTACTGCTGTTGCAGTAGGACATTGTAGTTTCTACAGTATATAGTAAGATTCTAAGGACCTCTACTGCTGTTGCAGTAGGACATTGTAGTTTCTACAGTATATAGTAAGATTCTAAGGACCTCTACTGCTGTTGCAGTATATATATCTCATATTCTTTCTCTGTTTGACCCAGATCTCCTCTAATCTTTCTCTATTTGATGCAGATCTCTTCTATTCTTTCTCTATTTGGCCCAGATCTCTCATATTCTTTCTCTGTTTGACCCAGATTTCCCATAATCTTTCTCTATTTGACCCAGATCTCTCATATCCATTCTCCATTTGACACAGATCTCTTCTTTCTCTATTTGACCCAGATCTCTCCTATTCTTTCTCTATTTTACCCAGGTCTCTTATATTCTTTCTCTATTTGACCCAGATCTCCCCTAATCTTTCTCTATTTGACCCAGATCTCCCCTATTCTTTCTCTATTTGGCCCAGATCTCTTCTATTGTAACGCCTGTTGTTAGAATTAGACCAAGGTGCAGCGGAGGATGTGTATTAATTATTAAAGAGTTTAATGAACATAAACACTCTATACAAAACACGAAAAGAAACGACAGCAAACAGTCCTGTCTGGTTCCAAAATGAACACCACAGAAAACAATCCCCCACAAAACCCAAAGGAAAAACATGCTCCTTATGTGTGACTCCCAATCAACAACAACGAACTTCAGCTGTGCCTGATTGGGAGCCACACACACGGCCCAAAACAAAGAAATACAAAAAACCTAGAAAAAGAACATAGAACGCCCACCCAATGTAACACCCTGGCCTAACCAAAATAAAGAACAAAAAACCCCTCTCTATGGCCAGGGCGTTACATCTATTCTTTCTCTATTTGACCCAGATCTCTTCTATTCTTTCTCTATTTGACCCAGATCTCCCCTCATCTTTCTCTATCTGACCCAGATCTCTTCTAATCTTTCTTTATTTGATGCCTTTGATAGCCTTCCCTGTAGCTCAGTTGGTAGAGCATGGTGTTTGCAACACCAGGGTTGTGGGTTTGTTTCCCACGGGGGGCCAGCACAGAAAAAAAAATGTATGAGTTGTATGAAATGTATGCATTCACTACTGTAAGTCGCTCTGGATAAGAGCGTCTGCTAAATGACTAAAATGTAAATGTAAAATGTGATGCAGATCTCCCCTAATCTTTCTCTATTTGACCCAGATCTCTTCTAATCTTTCTCTATTTGACCCAGATCTCCCCTAATATTTCTCTATTTGGCCCAGATCTCTTCTATTCTTTCTCTATTTGACCCAGATCTCCCCCAATCTTTCTCTATTTGACCCAGATCTCCCCTAATCTTTCTCTATTTGACCCAGATCTCCCCTAATCTTTCTCTATTTGACCCAGATCTCTACTATTCTTTCTCTATTTGACCCAGATCTCTTCTTTTCTTTCTCTATTTGACCCAGATCTCCCCTAATCTTTCTCTATTTGGGCCAGATCTCTACTATTCTTTCTCTATTTGACCCAGATCTCCCCTAATCTTTCTCTATTTGACCCAGATCTCTACTATTCTTTCCCTATTTGACCCAGATCTCTTCTTTTCTTTCTCTATTTGACCCAGATCTCTTCTTTTCTTTCTCTATTTGACCCAGACCTCCCCTAATCGTTCTCTATTTGGCCTAGATCTCTACTTTCTCTATTTGACCAAGATCTCTTCTTTCTCTATTTGACCCAGATCTCCCCTAATCTTTCTCTATTTGACCCAGATCTCTTCTTTTCTTTCTCCATCATTTGTTAATTTTGTTCATCATATAGAAACATGACATGTCATACTTGTTTTGTCAATGCTTTATAATGAACTTGAACTTAAATTCTAGAAGACAGAATGGGAACATGCCAGTCAAATTGGACCCCATTACATTCATGTGCTATTTCAGGTGCTATCTAATCAAAGAGGGTCAATACTGTTAATGTACGCACACTTACTGAGTAGGATGAAAACAAGGTAGAACAGCTTGAGAACAGGAGTGAGGCAATAACCAGGTATGAATAAAACAGAGCAGGTTGACAAACAGTCATACCACAGAGATAACAGTCATACCACAGAGATAATAACAGTCGTACCACATAGATAATAACAGTCGTACCACAGATATAATAACAGTTATACCACAGAGATAATAACAGTCGTACCACAGAGATAATAACAGTCGTACCACATAGATAATAACAGTCGTACCACAGATATAATAACAGTTATACCACAGAGATAATAACAGTCGTACCACAGAGATAATAACAGTCATACCACAGAGATAATAACAGTCGTACCACAGAGATAATAACAGTCGTACCACAGATATAATAACAGTTATACCACAGAGATAATAACAGTCGTACCACAGAGATAATAACAGCCATACCACAGAGATAATAACAGTCGTACCACATAGATAATAACAGTCGTACCACAGATATAATAACAGTTATACCACAGAGATAATAACAGTCGTACCACAGAGATAATAACAGTCATACCACAGAGATAATAACAGTCATAAGACAGAGATAATAACAGTCGTACCACAGAGATAATAACAGTCGTACCACAGAGATAATAACAGTCGTACCACAAAGATAATGACAGTCATACCACAGAGATAATGACAGTCATACCACAGAGATAATAACAGTCATACCACAAAGATAATAAAGTTCTATATTTCTCTCCTCCTCCTGTCTTCATTCTGCATCCACCTGGTGATGGTCCTGCAGCTCACCAGCCTCCTTCAGAGTCCCTCAGGCACTGACCTCGGGCTCCGCTTCAGCCAGGATGACTTAAGATGCCTGTAAGATGTGAAGATGAAACCAAGTCTTGTTAGGATTGTTCAGCAAATACCAATATAGTGTATAACGTGGTTAAGGGACAGTATGGGATGATCACTGTGGACGTTGGACTAGTTGCTTCAACAGTCTGACATAACATAAAGACTGTGGAGTGGTCTGTTAGGCTCTATTACCCACAATCTCTGTCTTCGACATGTTAGTGTAATGTGATGATGAGTGACTATTATTGAATCTGGTTGTCATGGTGGTTCTATGTTGTACCCCTTGGTCTGCCACTCTGCGTTCCTCCACAGGTGTTCATGTTCAGCTTAGTTACAGACATGCTTCGCAGCATCGGTGAGAACCAGCTGACCTCCGAGTTTGGTGGAACTCTGGAGTACTGCCATAGTGACTGGATTGTCCTTCATATGGTAAACATGCAGTCCCACAGTGTCACCTACAGCAACACAGCAATTATAGGCAGACCTGGTATTTTGGAATACTGTCCACATCAACAACATGTACACAATTACACAGCAAGGCAGCCTAGATTTGCAATGTGACAGAATACATAACAAATTAGGGTTTTTGTTAAGAGACATAAATGCATTACTGTTTGTCTCCCTCTTCAGACTATTGAGAGATTTGCTGTGACGGTAAAGGAGATAGCTCAGTTGCTGCAGTCGTTCGGCACGGAGCTCGCTGAGACAGAGCTACAAGATGAGGCCGACGCCATCGAGTTCCTCCTCATGTCCCACACTGACCAATACAGGCGGCTGAAAGTAAGACATCTCCCATGACAACCTCAAAATTGTTCTTTCATTGTAAGTCTGTAGATGTAGAGCATAGAGTAGAACAGAACAGTCTGATGAACAAGATGGCCGCCGATTTGCCAGGTCTGACCCAACTTTGCTATTTTATGATTATTTTGTAGTTTATTTTTACTCTATTTTTATTAAATGTATCCGCTATTATTTCTTACAACCGACAAGAACTCTTGAACATCAGATCGGAAGTTACTCACCCCAATTCATGCTTCTCTTTCGACTTATCTGCCTTGGGCTCTCTCTGTAATTCCAACCCAATATTAGGGCTACCCGAGAGGAAACGCCAGTGATACAGAGGCAAGAGATGATTTTGTGGAATAAGAAATATTTGCAGGATGACATCAGGTCAGTGATGAGGGAGGGCCGTCACCTGCTCTCCAACCTAGAGGCTGATGGCCAGGAGGACAGAGATATCTAACAGGACTGGCACACAGTACAGACCTAGAGGCTGATGGCCAGGAGGACAGAGATATCTAACAGGACTGGCACACAGTACAGACCTAGAGGCTGATGGCCAGGAGGACAGAGATATCTAACAGGACTGGCACACAGTACAGAGGTATAATAAACTTGTATTACATATATTTGTATTTATTTTTTGCTTTTCACATATTAATGACACATCATAACAATAATTTCATTCTTCAGGTGTACTTTAAAAATAAAAATAAAGTGTGTCTTCACATTGGTGTGTAGTATATTTTGACCTCAGGTTATCTTCGTAATAGCAGCCATGCTCTGGAGGGATTCTTGTTTTGAAAGATTTAAGTGTTCACCTGTAGCTTGTGTTCCACCTGTTTCCCTCAGGCTTCTGGCACAACTACGAGACATGGAGATGGCTTTTGATGGGTTTTGTGAGAGGCATCACCTGAAACTGATGAGATACTGTATGAGATGAGCTTTAATGTGGTCAGTTTAGAGTGGTAGGGTGAAAACGTGTCAATCTGGGTTCTGTTGACCAACAAGCAGTAATAACATTTAGTGTTAAAAGTAGTCACTTCCTTTTTGCTGTTGCTCAGATTAAGGAGACCCTGGACCAGCTGATTGGTCAGGAGAAGGAGGTCACTGCAGTGGGCGGGACTGTGGTCCAGACAGAACAGCTACTGAAAACACTGGAGTCACTGGACACCCGAGCACAGATCAGCGTCCCACTACACAAACTACCCACGCACAGGTCAGCGTCCCACTACACAAACTACCCACGCACAGGTCAGCGTCCCACTACACAAACTACCCACGCACAGGTCAGCGTCCCACTACACAAACTACCCACGCACAGGTCAGCGTCCCACTACACAAACTACCCACGCACAGGTCAGCGTCCCACTACACAAACTACCCACGCACAGGTCAGTGTCCCACTACACAAACTACCCACGCACAGGTCATGGTCCCACTACACAAACTACCCACGCACAGGTCAGCGTCCCACTACACAAACTACCCACGCACAGGTCAGCGTCCCACTACACAAACTACCCACACACAGGTCAGCGTCCCACTACACAAACTACCCACACACAGGTCATGGTCCCACTACACAAACTACCCACACACAGGTCATGGTCCCACTACACAAACTACCCACACACAGGTCATGGTCCCACTACACAAACTACCCACACACAGGTCATGGTCCCACTACACAAACTACCCACACACAGGTCATGGTCCCACTACACAAACTACCCACGCACAGGTTAGTGTCCCACTACACAACTACCCACGCACAGGTCATGGTCCCACTACACAAACTACCCACACACAGGTCATGGTCCCACTACACAAACTACCCACGCACAGGTCATGGTCCCACTACACAAACTACCCACACACAGGTCATGGTCCCACTACACAAACTACCCACGCACAGGTCATGGTCCCACTACACAAACTACCCACGCACAGGTCATGGTCCCACTACACAAACTACCCACGCACAGGTCATGGTCCCACTACACAAACTACCCACGCACAGGTCATGGTCCCACTACACAAACTACCCACGCACAGGTCAGCATCCCACTACACAAACTACCCACACACAGGTCAGCATCCCACTACACAAAGTACCCACACACAGGTCAGCATCCCACTACACAAACTACCCACACACAGGTCATGGTCCCACTACACAAACTACCCACACACAGGTCATGGTCCCACTACACAAACTACCCACACACAGGTCATGGTCCCACTACACAAACTACCCACACACAGGTCAGCATCCCACTACACAAACTACCCACACACAGGTCAGCATCCCACTACACAAACTACCCACACACAGGTCATGGTCCCACTACACAAACTACCCACACACAGGTCATGGTCCCACTACACAAACTACCCACACACAGGTCATGGTCCCACTACACAAACTACCCACACACAGGTCATGGTCCCACTACACAAACTACCCACGCACAGGTCATGGTCCCACTACACAAACTACCCACACACAGGTCATGGTCCCACTACACAACTACCCACACACAGGTCATGGTCCCACTACACTAACTACCCACGCACAGGTCATGGTCCCACTACACAAACTACCCACACACAGGTCATGGTCCCACTACACAAACTACCCACGCACAGGTCATGGTCCCACTACACAAACTAGCCATGCACAGGTCATGGTCCCACTACACAAACTACCCACGCACAGGTCATGGTCCCACTACACAAACTACCCACACACAGGTCATGGTCCCACTACACAAACTACCCACGCACAGGTCATGGTCCCACTACACAAACTACCCACGCACAGGTCAGTGTCCCACTACACAAACTACCCACACACAGGTCATGGACCCACTACACAAACTACCCACACACAGGTCATGGTCCCACTACACAAACTACCCACACACAGGTCAGTGTCCCACTACACAAACTACCCACACACAGGTCATGGTCCCACTACACAAACTACCCACACACAGGTCATGGTCCCACTACACAAACTACCCACACACAGGTCATGGTCCCACTACACAAACTAGCCTCACACTTTACCTTGATCTAGTACATCTTCATTAGATGACAGTTTCCGCCAGAGAAGCATAAACTTCTCCAGACAGGTAGAGTAGGATGGGGTTTTGTGATTGTGGTGGCTGTCAGGAGGAGATGGGCTGGGCCTAGATCATCATCCTGCGTGGCCACCAGCTGGCAACCAATCACCACTACGCTCTGGCCCTGATCAACCAGCGCTGTAACCAGCTGCGACACCACTGTGACCTGCTGACCACCGCCATCCAAGCCAAATGTGCTGCCCTCACCCGCATATGCCAACTGCTGCTGCATCTGGTGGTGGTATGCACACACACGACGCACACGCACACACACACACACACACACACACACACACACACACACACACACACACACACACACACACACACACACACACACACACACACACACACACACACACACACATACACACACATGTTTAACAGTGAGAATGGCAGAATGGTGAACTTACTAAATGACTGAGAGTTTGACTGTGTGATATTAGGTTGCTTCTTGTGTAAATATTGGTGGTGGTGTCTGAGCCAAAGCCCTGAGGTCCTCAGCTACAGGTATACATCCCTGCTCCATAGTTTGTGCTTCAGTATCAGTCACTTTTCCACCCAGCCTGGCTCCAAGCCATACAGTATCATTTCATCCCATCATCACTGGATCATTTCATCCCATTATCACTGGATCATTTCATCCCATCATCACTGGATCATTTCATCCCATTATCACTGGATCATTTCATCCCATTATCACTGGATCATTTCATCCCATCATCACTGGATCATTTCATCCCATTATCACTGGATCATTTCACCCCATTATCACTGGATCATTTCATCCCATTATCACTGGATCATTTCATCCCATCATCACTGGATCATTTCATCCCATCATCACTGGATCATTTCATCCCATCATCACTGGATCATTTCATCCCATCATCACTGGATCATTTCATCCCATCATCACTGGATCATTTCATCCCATCATCACTGGATCATTTCATCCCATTATCACTGGATCATTTCATCCCATCATCACTGGATCATTCCATCCCATTATCACTGGATCATTTCATCCCATCATCACTGGATCATTTCATCCCATCATCACTGGATCATTTCATCCCATTATCACTGGATCATTTCATCCCATCATCACTGGATCATTTCATCCCATCATCACTGGATCATTTCATCCCATCATCACTGGATCATTTCATTCCATTATCACTGGATCATTTCATTCCATTATCACTGTACCTGTCATGCCCTGATCTGTTTCACCTGTCCTTGTGATTGTCTCCACCCTCTCCAGGTGTCACTTATTTCCCCCAGTGTATTTATCCCTGTGTTTTCTGTCTGTCTGTGCCAGTTCGTCTTGTATGTTCAAGTCAACCAGCGTGTTTTTCCCATGCTCTTTCTTTTCTATTCTCTTTTACTAGTCCTCCCGGTTTTGACCTTTGCCTGTTTTCCTCGACTCCATTCCCGCCTGCCTGACTATTCTGCCTGCCCTGAACTCGAGCCTGCCTGCCATTCTGCACCACTGGAACTCTGAACTGGTTTTGACCTTTTTGCCTGTCCACGACCATTCTCTTGCCTACCCCTTTTGGATCGTTAATAAACATTTTGGACTCTAACCATCTGCCTCATGCATCTAGGTCTCGCCTTGTGCCCTTACAGTACCATTTCATCCCATTATCACTGTACCATTTCATCCCATTATCACTATCATTTCACCCCAAAGCTCTGTTGTATGATGATAACATCCGGTAACTGCCAACAAGGCAAACATCACATATTTCTATCACCATTACTACAATGCAACTACTGTAACACTATTACCAACACAAGCTTGTACTATCATTATCAACAACCTACTGTTGCCAGCACTTCCCAACTGTCTCCATCACGCAGATCAAATACTGTAGGTCTATCATGCAGATCAAATACTGTAGGTCTATCATGCAGATCAAATACTGTAGGTCTATCATGCAGATCAAATACTGTAGGTCTGTCATGCAGATCAAATACTGTAGGTCTATCATGCAGATCAAATACTGTAGGTCTGTCATGCAGATCAAATACTGTAGGTCTATCATGCAGATCAAATACTGTAGGTCTGTCATGCAGATCAAATACTGTAGGTCTATCATGCAGATCAAATACTGTAGGTCTGTCATGCAGATCAAATACTGTAGGTCTATCATGCAGATCAAATACTGTAGGTCTGTCATGCAGATCAAATACTGTAGGTCTGTCATGCAGATCAAATACTGTAGGTCTGTCATGCAGATCAAATACTGTAGGTCTGTCATGCAGATCAAATACTGTAGGTCTGTCATGCAGATCAAATACCGTAGGTCTATCATGCAGATCAAATACTGTAGGTCTGTCATGCAGATCAAATACTGTAGGTCTGTCATGCAGATCAAATACCGTAGGTCTGTCATGCAGATCAAATACTGTAGGTCTGTCATGCAGATCAAATACTGTAGGTCTGTCATGCAGATCAAATACTGTAGGTCTGTCATGCAGATCAAATACCGTAGGTCTGTCATGCAGATCAAATACCGTAGGTCTATCATGCAGATCAAATACTGTAGATCTGTCATGCAGATCAAATGCCGTAGGTCTGTCATGCAGATCAAATACCGTAGGTCTATCATGCAGATCAAATACTGTAGGTCTGTCATGCAGATCAAATACTGTAGGTCTGTCATGCAGATTAAATACTGTAGGTCTATCATGCAGATCAAATACTGTAGGTCTGTCATGCAGATCAAATACTGTAGGTCTGTCATGCAGATCAAATACTGTAGGTCTATCAATTTCTGTCAGTAACATCTATCTTACCCCCACTCACTCACTCACTCACTCACTCACTCACTCACTCACTCACTCACTCACTCACTCACTCACTCACTCACTCACTCACTCACTCACTCACTCACTCACTCACTCACTCACTCACTCACTCACTCACTCACTCAGACTCAGTTTGGGGGGGCCATTGAGATGCTGTCTGCCATGCAGTGAATGATCCACAACAGAAGCATTTCTGAGGAAGCTGGCTGACATTTAGGTGCGGCCCATCCAGCTAGTGGCCCCTTGGCCTGAGCACTCTCCCTGAAGAAAACCCCCCCTCTTCTCCCTCAACCACAGTACGCTACTATAAATACAACTCTTACCCAGGCCTAAGGGATGCTGGATGTAAATGTACAGTGACTTCTCACAATCTGATTATTAGGTATTAGGTAGAAAAGGTTTTCAAGAATAATAGTGGACATTCAGCAGCCTGTCTCCCTCAGGTCAGGTGAAGTATTTCATATTTCTTTTATAATCATTCTGTGTGTCTTCCTGTCTGCAGGTCTAGATTTCAACTCAGTTCTCAACTCAAGGTTCTCTTTTGAACTCTTACCTGGCAAGAGGGCAGCTCGGAAAAGCCCTACAATGGTGAGAGTTGGGTTATTACACATGAAGATCAAAAAGTTCTGTAACATCTACTGCATTAATGAAGTATTCATAGAATGTCCCAGCTTTACATTTCAAATATCTAGCCACTTTAATAATTAAAAATGGGATGTAATAAATGTATCACTAGTCACTTCAAACAATGCCACTTAATATAATGTTTTCATACCCTACATTACTCATCTCATATGCATATACTGTACTCTATACCATCTACTGCATCTTGCCTATTCCGCACGTCCATCGCTCATCCATATATATTTATGTACATATTCTTATTCATTCCTTTACACTTGTGTGTATAAGGTAGTTGTTGTGAAATTGTTAGATTACTTGTTAGTTATTACGGCATGGTCGGAACTAGAAGAACAAGCATTTCGCTACACTCGCATTAACATCTGATAACCATGTGTATGTGACAAATACATTTGATTTGATTTGATTTTGATGTGAATAGTATTAGAATTTTTCCAGTGTGGTATAACATATTTTTGTCTGTCCTCCACATGGTCTATGTGCTCTAGAGAGGTTTATCATTCATCAGCTTGTCATGTTGACTAAACTCTATGCTGACACAATACTTGTGTCCTCTCCGGTCTCTCCTCTCCAGATAGAGGTGCTGCATGATCATGAGGAGAACCGCAGCTGTCTCTCCTACAGCCAGAGGGGAGAGGAGAGCCCAGTCCAGCTGAAACAGTGAAACAGCACCACACCCCACTCAACATCAGTCTGCATGTACTGTCAGACTCCAGTTTGGTTTCAACACCTGTTTATCGGTCTGTTATCTGCCTAGAATGTTTCATCAGGGTCACATCATTTAATTTAATAAAGCAATTCCCCTTACTAGTGCTTCTCTGTCTCTCTCTGTCTCGCTCTTTCTCTTTGTGCATCTTGCTGACTGTGCTCTGTGTCTTCAGCCACATAATGAAAGAGCTTATTGAGACAGAGCGGATCTATGTTGAGGAGCTGCTCTCTCTCTTGCTGGTAAGGTGTTTCATTTGACAGTTGCACAGACACACAAACCCTCCCAAAGGGTACAGGATAAAAACCAGGTCTCCATTTCTCTAGGGTTGTAGAGCGGAGATGGATCACCCTGTTCTCTTTGGAAATATGCCAGAGATCTACAAATTCCACAGCAGGCAAGGATGTACACACAAACACACAGATATACTCTTTCTTTCTCTGTCTCTCTCGCACACACACACACACACACACACACACACACACACACACACACACACACACACACACACACACACGCACGCACGCACGCACGCACCACACACACACACACACACACACACACACACACACACACACACACACACACACACACACACACACACACACACACACACACACACACACCGAGGCACTGATGAGCAGAAGCTCTGACTCATTTTTTACAGAGTGAATAGTGTATTGATTGAAGTTAAGCCTGCCATGTCCGCCCCTCTTCCTCTCTACAGGACCTTCCTCCAGGACTTGGAGGAGTGCCTGGAAACTCCTTTCTACAATGGGTGAGCAAGCTTGTGATCACCCCTCTCTGACCCACTGTCAGCATGTGGTATGAGGTCATCAGTCCGAGACCACTGTAACCATCTACAGACATTCTATTGAGATTTCTCTGTCCTTTCAGAAAGAAAAGTTTCAGGTGTACGAGCGCTACTGTCAGAACAAGCCACACTCTGAGTTGCTATGGAGACAGTGCTCTGCTTGGCCATTCATCCAGGTACTCTCGCTAAGTGCACTGTCAAGCTTTTTCATTGACCAGAGATGCACTTCTACTTACTTTCTGCTTTTAAATACCCTTTCATCTATTGATAAAATGTTTATTTATTTTTTATTTGAAGTTATAGTTTTGACAAATGTGTGTCTTCTGGATAAATATGAGACATTTCTTCAATCTTTCCGTCCAGTGGCGATTTTAGCATGTAAGTCTTAGTGGGGCATGCCAGCAAAGCCACAACACAACACAAACAAATACATGAATTGCACTATAACGGTAACAAACGGTGCCCACAAACTGTTAGGGCCTACATAAAGCTGTCCCAAAAGCAGAGCTTTCTTTTCAGCACCATGGAGTGAATCATTACCACTGCTACACCTGGCTATCAGCAGAGCCTTGTCAGGCAGCGAAACAGTTCATTCAGCCTCATTTACTGCCTTTGTAAAACCATAGCTGATATGGCTGACTTGCTTAAACAAATGTTGTTTCTATTGACAATTGAGATGTACAAACTATGGCATAAGGGGACGACAAGCGGATAAGAGGCAATCCATCATTTCGATTAAGACATTAATGAGCGAGCTAGGACGGACGTAGTCAATATAACTATTTGTTCAGCACCTTTGAAATGTACAGCGACAGAATTCAGAACATGGGCCATTCTTACAGTATTCTCCCTGTACACCAAGTCAGAACCGTTGTCACGACTTCCGCCGAAGTCGGTCCCTCTCCTAGTTTGGGCGGTGTTCGGCGGTCGACGTCACCGGCCTTCTAGCCATCGCCGATCCACCTTTCATTTTCCATTGGTTTTGTCTTGTCTTCCCTCACACCTGGTTTCAGTTCCATCAATTACATGTTGTGTATTTAACCCTCTGTTCCCCCCATGTCCTTGTCCGGAATTGTTGATTGTAAGAGATTGTGCACGTTATGTCTGGCGTGCAAAGGATTTCGTCCCATTGTATTTATTTATTGTTTTTTGTTCACTGTGATTTTTATTATTAAACTGCACCGTTGTGACAGTCTTTGCTCTCCTGCGCCTGACTTCTCTGCCGCCAGTACGCACGCATTACAACCGTAGGATAAATTAATGGCATATGAGCAGACAATGAAAGCTCCTACAATTTTCAATGATTACATTTCTCTAAACAAGCTATAGGCTACATGTGCACCACCAAGTCAGGACAGTAGGCTAAGTTATGAGGGGGAAATCGACCAAATGATTAGGGTGAGGCACATGAGCTACTAACAGCTTACTACACAACATACACTTAGTATTACTTAGCTACAGAATACATATCTCCCTGGCATATTACATCATTTATGCAGCCATTTCTGGACTCAACCTGTTGTGCTGTGCTCACTTGAACAGGAAGGTGGCACGGCAGTCCTTGTGGGCAAATTTTGCCATCAATCTTTGTCCTCAAAGTCTGTCATTCTCTCGATTTATGGTGCCTTCAAGACAACTGGGAACTCTGAAAAGAACAAGGTTGAATCATGACGTCAGTGATCTTCAGGTCGGAGCTCTAGAAAGAGGCCAGAGTTTCCGACTTGGAATTCCGAGTTGGATGACTGTTCAAAACTTATTTTCCCAGTTGGAGATAATTTTTTTCTGATTTCCCAGTTGTCTTGAACTCACTGAAGTCTGAGATTTCCAAGTTCCGAGTTTCCAGTTGTTTTGAACACGGTAGAAGTCATTCTGGAATGACAGCATGGCCAATGTATTCAAACTTTTCTGGCCCATGGTGTTGAATGTTTATCCTTTTAAGCTTGTAAAAGAGACCTCTAAACCCACACTTGGACCACACACCCACAACACTGAATAGTAGACTAGTGATTGCTTTGCAACGCTTGCAGTTATCCACTGATTCCTTCCAAACCACTCATTGTTGAATTTGCAATTTCCAACTTGTTGTGTAATGTTTATGTCCAATGGCTGATGAGCACCAATACGTTTTATCTATAATTTCTCTTCATATGACAAGGATTGAAAAGGATTTGCAGTAGATTGTCAACTTGATTCATGATGATGACTGCTAGCTAAGATTTTGAAAGTATGATGTTGACATCAGTCCAATCAATGCTACGGTAGATATAACGTGATTTGACGTCATTTTATCTGTGGCCAATGACCTTGAGCCTTCTTGGATGGGCACTTCTAATGTAACTCTATGGCAGCACCCAAGGGGCTTGAATTTTCGAGTTCTCTCTGTCGATTTTGTGGTGACGTAGTGTCTCCATGAGTGACAGAACACTGAGCCAATCACGGCACAACCAGAGAACATTACCAACCCCTATGCTCCGTATTTTCCGCTGGCTGCCCCACCACCACAGAAAGCACTGAGCTAGGCTGAAACACCTGCATTTTGGAGCTGCCTTACATAAGAAAGCAAAAAAGAGACCATGCTTGTTTGTTAACTCAATGATGTTATATTTTTTTTACATTGTTTGCAAACTGATATGTGACACGTATTAATGCCAAATTAACATACAAAACAGGCATGGGTCGCCACTGTTTCCGTCTACATCTTTTGTAGGAGTGTGAGAAAAATCTGGAGCACAAACTGGGGTTGGACTCATACGTCCGAAAGCCAGTCCAGAGGCTGACTAAGTACCAGCTGCTACAGTAAGGCTTGGGCTCAGCCAACAACATCTTGACTTAGATGGTTCATGTATGAGTTTTAACATTGTGACATTGCCATTGTAACACATTGGACCTCTGGGCTCCTGTCTTTCCCAGCAGGAGCTGTAGAAGCACAGCGTGGACAGTGAGTATATATTTCAGCTGCAGGGGGCACTAGAGGCCATGTTGGATCTCCTCAAGTCTGTCAAATACTCCATGTACCAGATCACCATCACAGGGTATGAGGTAAAGAGTGTGAGTGAGAGACCATATGAGTGACTTAGCGAGAAGGAATAATTTTTCCTAATTATTACAAAGTGAATTTTGTAATAATTGTGTCCTACCATATCCCACCATGCTGGGTTGTGTTGTGTCTGGCTGCTTCCCCAGGGCGAGCTGAGTGACCTGTGGCGGGTGCTGATGCAGGGTTCCTTCAGTGTGTGGATCAGCCATAAGAGGGTCCCCACGTGGATGAAGGAGCTGACCCACTTCAAGCCCATGCAGAGGCACCTCTTCCTGCATGAGCACGCTCTGCTCTTCTGCAAGCGCCGTGAGGATCATGGGGAGGACCACGACCGCACCCCCTTCTACAGCTTTGAGCGCTGCCTGAAGGTAATGCTGGGAGGCCACTACTAGTACTGCTGCTCTTATCATATGAACCCACATGTTCAATTTTATTGAGGGACAATCATTACGCTTTCAGTGGTTAATTGTGTTTTCTCTGCAGATGAGTGCTGTTGGGATCACAGAGAACGTCAAATGAGATGTGGAAAAGTTTGAGCTCTGGTACAGTGGCAGAGAGGAGGTGTATGTTGTTCAGGTGAGGGCCAGATCAGTGATCATTTGATTTTGATTATCTTGTGCTCTGTCTAGTCTGGGTTTTGGCAAGTGACAGAGTGGTCTCTGTCTGGTCTTCTTGACTCACTGACCCACACAGTACTGTTCCCTGTGATTGTGTTCCCGAGGCCCCGACAGTCCAGATCAAGATTGCCTGGCTCACAGAGATCAGGGAAATACTCACCAACCAAGATTTCTACTTTGGATCTACTTGTCTGTCAGCTTCCATGTTGGGTGTTTGTTCCCCATGTCCTCTATTGTGGTGTCTGTCTGCATGCTGTCTGCATGCTAGTAGTTCGGTTAAACTACCTGGAGTTTTAAAGTCCCTTTTATCTGCCCTCTGCCCCCCCTCCCTTTCCCTCTCCCCCTCTTTCTCCAAAGACACTCCCCCTATTCAACTCTTAGAGAAGACTCCTCTGTCTCCTTCCTCTACTGACAGGTGATGCTCTTTGCATGTCCTCTCATGTCCTCTCATTTCCTCTCATCTCTCCATTTTACAATTTGCATGGTGAACAAAGAGATCATTCTGATTTCATGGACATTTTTTAAAATGTAATCGGTCATAGCATGTGGGTTTGTTTGTTGTGGATTTCCATCATTATACCTTGGATTCAACTCATCTTCAACTTACTGACTGTGATGTCAGGCTTGTTTCTGTGGTGTGATCTAGAGCAGGGGTATTGAACTCTGACCCTACAAGGTCCGGAGCCTGCTGGTTTTCTGTTCTACCTGATAATTAATTGTGCCAGGTCTAAATCAGTCCCTGATTAGAGGGGAACAATGAAACAAAGCAGTGAATCTGGCTTGGAGGTCCAGGGTGGAGTTTGGGGAAACCTGTGACCATGTGGATATTATTTTTCTGCCCCATACCTTTGCAACTCGGGACAGTCCGGCTCGTACGACGGTGTGCATGTCAAGGAGTCCCGGGCAGATCGCTGGCTCCTCAGGTTGTTTTGATGTCCTTCCTCACAGTAATATCCCAGACAAGTCCCTAAGCACAGAGGAGGCCGCATCGTTAGGACGCACCAGCTCCGCCCTCACAGACCCTGTGGTCTTCTCCCCCCAGCCCTGGCACAATAACCAACGCAGTGAGTCAGCGTGGGAAACAGCAGCCATTTTGTCCCACCAACTCACTTTAGTAGTAGAGCATACTCTATGTCTATAAGATGGGCCTGTCAGTGAGGTTTTTCCACTGGAAACTCCAGCATGTTACAGTGGAATTTAGTTTGTGTAGTCAGTGGAAAGGTATTCTATATGAATTGTTTTGAAAGTGTCTAGTATAAGAGACATTTAGGTGGATATGTTTAGTAAGTAGTGAGGCCATGTGAGGTGGTTTATTTTAGAGGTTCTCTCTGTCAAACGTAGGTTGGCCTGACACCTCCCACTCAGTGGACATCTTCGAGGGGTCCGGAGGTCTGGAGCACCACTGACTTGTCCAACCTGTCAGAGTCTGACGAGGATGACCACACTACTCCACTGGTGAGCTGGTCTAAACGTCATTGTAGTGTTATTATTCTGTAAAACAGTTGCGGAAGTAATTGTCAATAATGTCAGACAGTGCACTGTGTAAAATATGATGCTATGAATAAGATGTCCTCATCCCTGCGCAATAATCATACAACCTATATGTTTTGCTTACTCTTTCAGGAAATGAGACAACCAGGAAGCTCAGCTCTCTTTGAATGAACTATGTGCCATCCATCCTCAGTCCGGACACAAAGACAATTCTTGTCATCACAACTGTTGTCGTGCTGCTATCATTCCCATCCAAGTTCATATTGCCTGGAGTCTCTAGAGGCCTTAAACCTGCTGCCGGAGACAGACCAGCCATCAATCAACCTTAAACCTGCTGCCGGAGACAGACCAGCCATCAATCAACCTTAAACCTGCTGCCGGAGACAGACCAGCCATCAATCAACCTTAAACCTGCTGCCGGAGACAGACCAGCCATCAATCAACCTTAAA
Organism: Salmo salar; assembly: GCF_965601325.2. NCBI lineage: Eukaryota > Metazoa > Chordata > Actinopteri > Salmoniformes > Salmonidae > Salmo > Salmo salar. The sequence continues at coordinate 110,299,578 of NC_138301.1, read as the reverse complement.
CCTGCTGCCGGAGACAGACCAGCCATCAATCAACCTTAAACCTGCTGCCGGAGACAGACCAGTCATCAATCAACCTTAAACCTGCTGCCGGAGACAGACCAGCCATCAATCAACCTTAAACCTGCTGCCGGAGACAAACCAGCCATCAATCAACCTTAAACCTGCTGCCGGAGACAGACCAGTCATCAATCAACCTTAAACCTGCTGCCGGAGACAGACCAGCCATCAATCAACCTTAAACCTGCTGCCGGAGACAGACCAGTCATCAATCAACCTTAAACCTGCTGCCGGAGACAGACCAGTCATCAATCAACCTTAAACCTGCTGCCGGAGACAGACCAGCCATCAATCAACCTTAAACCTGCTGCCGGAGACAGACCAGCCATCAATCAACCTTAAACCTGCTGCCGGAGACAGACCAGCCATCAATCAACCTTAAACCAGCTGCCGGAGACAGACTAGCCATCAATCAACCTACCAGCCATCAATCAACCTTAAACCTGCTGCCGGAGACAGACCAGCCATCAATCAACCTTAAACCTGCTGCCGGAGACAGACCAGTCATCAATCAACCTTAAACCTGCTGCCGGAGACAGACCAGCCATCAATCAACCTTAAACCTGCTGCCGGAGACAGACCAGTCATCAATCAGATGACAGGATCTGAAGGGTCAACTATTTCATCTCCACCAATGAAATAATTGAGACCATATTAATACCATGACAATAAACCACATGGACATGTTTCTATATTTTCCCCAGAGGGTGCAAGTGTTGCCCTGCAATGTTAGGGTATAACCCTACCCACTTCAACCTAAGCACAAGGTATTGGACCGAATCTACTCTTCAACCCCAGGCAACATCACAACATCATCTCAAAGAACTGCTCTTCAACCCCAGGCAGCATCACATCAAAGAACTGCTCTTCAACCCCAGGCAGCATCACATCCCAAAGAACTGCTCTTCAACCCCAGGCAGCATCACATCCCAAAGAACTGCTCTTCAACCCCAGGCAGCATCACATCCCAAAGAACTGCTCTTCAACCCCAGGCAGCATCACATCACAAAGAACTGCTCTTCAACCCCAGGCAGCATCACATCACAAAGAACTGCTCTTCAACCCCAGGCAGCATCACCTCAAAGAAATGCAAATCATCAGAGCCATAGGATCTCCATGTGGATGAGATGCATGAACTGTTTCTAGTCCACTATGAATATTTACTTAGAAAGGGACTGTTTTACTTCTGTTACAGTATAAGTCAATCAATCTCAATATTTTTTACATTTGTGTATACCCATCATAGTTCATGAGAGAGGCCATATCAGATTTGAACATTCTGTATCATCAGTACCAGGTTATGTGCCAAAACATGCTATTGTACATTTTCCTTGTGCACTTTATTTGTTACAACAACCTAATTTCGTACAACACCCATTATCCCCAATTATCTTACATTTCAGTGTGAAAGCTAAAAGCAAGCAACCCGCGCCAAGCTACGTATTTCTATGCTCACTATTCTACATAAATGACAACAGGGTGACGCAGGAGGTCAGGTGAACTCCTGCATCACCCTGCACGTGCTTATTTTCATGTGCACTGCAGTTTTGTTCCAGTAGGGGGTGATGTGTCAGTGGTCTGACCATTGATGTGAGAGGAGGAGTCCTGCAAGTTTCAAAGTTTATTTCCCATGTGCACAGGATGCAACAGGTGTAAAACAGTACAGTGAAATTCTTACATTGAGAGCTCTCTCCCAACAATACAGTGATATGAATAATAATAGAAAATACAATTGAGTTAGAAACACGAGAATACAAGTATATACAGGCCAGTGCCTTATTCAATGTGCAGGGGTACTGGACTGGTTGAGGTGGGTTTATACAAAACAAGTGAATGGTAGTAGGATATACATGCAACCAGGGCTGACAAAAGACTGGTAGAAGGAATATAGAAATACTTTTTGTAAGATACTAATGGTAATATATACATGTAAACAGGAGTACTAGTGACCAGTAGCAGGATAAATAGATAGATACAGTACTCATGGTAATATATACATGGAAACAGGAGTACTAGTGACCAGTAGCAGGATAAATAGATAGATACAGTACTCATGGTAATATATACATGTAAACAGGAGTACTAGTGACCAGTAGCAGGATAAATAGATAGATACAGTACTCATGGTAATATATACATGGAAACAGGAGTACTAGTGACCAGTAGCATGATATATAGTAATGGTAATGGCAATCAATAATCCATGGACAGCAGTGTAATAGTAGTAACAAGTCTAATCAATAATCATTTTAGCATCAGCGCAGGTTGTCTGAGTGGGTAGAGACCTGTGGATGGGCATAGAGTCAGTTTGGATAGTCTGTTGGAGAAAGAAAGCAGTAGTTGTTAGCCATTTAACAGCCTTATGGTCAGGAGGTAGAAGCTGTTGAGGAACCTGTTTGTCTGAGCCTTGATGCACCTGTACCGTCTGCTGGACAGGAGCACGAAGAACAGTTAATGTCTCGTATGCTTGCTTGTAGGTTGTGTATAGGCTTCATCATGCTTCAGTTTGGCTGGCGCCTAGCCGAACCGAACAAGTGTGCATGCATACTCCCTCAAAAGACCTTCGCTTGAAAAACTAGAAAAAAAACGGCAATAGTACTGTTTGTCCATTTTTGAGATGCCGTAGCCAGTATACAACACTTTTCCCCTCACCTTATCTCAGCTCACTGGTAACCATAGCAACACCCACCCGTAGCACACGCTCCAGCAGGTATATTTCACTGGTCATCCCCAACGCCAACACTTCCTTTGGCCGCCTTTCCTTCCAGTTCTCTGCTGCCAATGACTGGAACGAATTGCAAAAATCACTGAAGCTGGAGTTTTATATCTCCCCCTCTAACTTTAATCATCAGCTGTCAGAGCAGCTTGCCGATCACTGTACCTGTACACAGCCAATCTGTAAATAGCCCACCCAACTACCTCATCCCCATATTGTTATTTATCCTCTTGCTCTTTTGCACCCCAGCATCTCTACTTGCACATCATCATCTGCACATCTATCACTCCAGTGTTAATGCTAAATTGTAATTATTTCACCTCTATGGCCTACTTATTGCCTTACCTTCCTACTCTTCTACATTTGCACACACTGTACATAGATTTTTTTATTGTGTTATTGACAGTACGTTTTGTTTATGTGTAACTCTGTGTTGTTGCTTTTGTTGCACTGCTTTGCATTATCTTGGCCAGGTCGCAGCTGTAAATGAGAACTTGTTCTCAACTGGCCAACCTGGTTAAATAAAGGTGAAATAAAAAATTAAAAAACAGAATGCCTTATCTCTTGCCTCTTTTTTGCCTGCGTTTCTTCTTGGGTAGCCCGAAGAGTGGATCGGAGGTACACAAAGAGCCAAAGGCAGATGAGTCGAAGTTGATGCCCAAATTGATGTTAGTTACTGCCGATCTGATGTTCAAAAGTTTTTGTTGATCATAAGAAATGATAGTGGATACATTTAGTGCAAAGAAAGATAAAGATAAACGCCAAAATCACAAATAGCAAAGTTGGGTCGGTGCTCTGAAGACTGCAACCATACAGTACAGCTCTTACTATTCCGTTCAATGCTGCTGCTCCCACTGTCGCTACTGCTCCCGCTACCGCTGCTGCTCCATCTGTTGCTACCGCTACTTCGTCGCCGCCTTCTTCGCCGCTGCCGTCGCCGCCGTCTTCTTCGCCGCCGTCGTCCTTGCCATACGTCGTCGCCATACGCCGATGCCATACTTCCACTCCTCGCCCCAGCTCACGATGCCCGTCAGGAACCAGGTGTCCCACTACCGGGTGGCATGTGGAACACCACTGTCCCCCTTGCACAAATCCATTTGCTCGCTGTGGTAACCGGCACAGAACATGAAGCAGGACACCCGTTTTGTGTTGCTGCCCTTGCACTCTGTCCGGTCCACATAGGGCACCTCCACCTTCTGCAGAATGTTTAGGGGTAGCAGGAAGCCTAGTGGTTAGAGCGTTGGGCCAGTAACCGAAAGGTTGCTGGATCGAATCCCCGAGCTGACAAGGTAAAAATATGTAATTCTGCCCCTGAACAAGGCAGTTAACCCACTGTTCCCTGGTAGGCCGTCATTGTAAATAAGAATTTGTTCTTAACTGACTTGCTTAGTTAAACAAAAGTTTTTTTTTTTAAAGAAAGAGGCTTCGGGGCCCTGGAAGTGCATCCTGCCCCAGTCGCTGACCACTGAGCTGGAATACTTGAACCAGGTTATGTAGACACACAGTGCAATTAGTGTAACCAATGATAGTAGTGAGGGGTGTGTCATAATGATTAAGTTAATTAAAATTAATTAGTGAAACTGTTAAAAAATTGTATATGGCATATTAAATATATTCAGGGGCGGAAATCCCGGGGGGGACACGACCCCCCCATCCTGGGAAAAATATGATTTGTCCCCCCCAATATATCACTGAAACATAACTATGTAATTTAAATAATATGAATAATACGCAATGAAAGCAATTGTGCTGATTATAGACACTTAATAGCGCGTTTTTAAGTTTCAAAAGATTGCGACCCCCCCGCCCTTTGTCTCACAATGTTTGATCCACTGCCAGTTCCTTAGCTTGCTACGTAACTGCCGTGAGGTTCATCCAGTCAATCGCGCACACACACACACTAGCTGAATATGCAGAGCTAGCGCGAAAATATTAACTATTAAGCTAGCTAGTACCTATTCCATTTATGTGGCGTCGTCAAAGATGGAATCAGCATGCAGATGATGTAAGTTAGTGCTTCAAAGTCCCTGTGATAAGGTTAGCGATAAACTGAAGTCCAAACTGAACAGAACTACACTCTCATCTACCATTGTCTTAAATATATTTAATGGTCTCGTTGCAAAAGCTAAATTGTCGCAAGGGAACTTTTATTTATTTATTTTATTTCACCTTTATTTAACCCGGGTAGCAAAGATTATAGCAAACACCACTGAAGCTGAATTGGTGCTCGCTAGCTTTGCAAATTCAGCTATTGTTGGAAGCCAGCCAATATGAAACAAACTATTAAAATTACAAAAGGTTGCAGCATATGTTGTGTAAATGGTGAACTCATACAGCTGTCAACTCTTTTCATTTTAATCCGTTTCAGATTTGCTAGCTACCTTTTAGATCGAAGCCCATATAGAATGATTGAAGATGATAGAAGCCCATCTCCTACTGTAAATAACCTACACACTGTGTGTGTAGCCAGCCAGGTAGAAAAATGGCAGAAAAATAAAAGACGGACATCAGAGTATTTTTCAATACACCAAAACGCATAGTAAGAACCCTAGTAGCCTAATATCTCAAAGACTAGTTGATAAAATGTTCATAAGAAAGAAATGAAATTCTAATGGAAATGTTTCACAATGATGTCATTAGGCAGAGCAGGCAACAGATGGCACACAGACAGCAGAGTTGGGGACAGATATGCAGGGACAGACTGGCAGAGACAGGGAGTCTCAGGTAAGTTTGTTGAGTCTTTGTTTGGCAACATTATGAAAGGTTCTCAATTTTTTTTACTTGTAAAATAGGAACATAATTGGAAAATGCCATGGATACCCCCACTCTCAACTTAAACTGGTGACTGAACTAAGATTTGTTAGAGGCAATGGTATTGCTGTTGTGATTAGTTGTGTAGTTTTGGGTACCGGTAGTTAGGAGTACGGCAAACACCTTATTTCTTTGGTTCCTCAATATACATTTACCATATTACAATGTAGGCTATGTGTTACAGCACTACTTTTGGTGTCCCCCACAGGAATTGCTCTTGAGAAAATTTCATGTAATTGTCCCCTCCAAAGTGGATATCAGATTTTCGCCCCTGAATATATTACGATATTGTTATCATATAGAAACATAATGGAATATTGTACATCATATTAGCATCAACATACATTATTGTTTCATTCAATTTCACATATTTCGTATTTCATTTTTGTTACATGTAATCTTTTGGTTCAACCTTAATATATAATGATCATCATCAACAGGGGAACATATTAGGTGTACGCTAATAAGCTGTAGAAATAATTTTTCAATTTATAAGTCTTGTTCTAAAAGGAAAATGTGTTCATAAGAAGGGCCTGAGATCCAAGTCAATATTCAGACCACTAGGGGTCAATGTTTTTAGACAGGATATCCAGTAAGCCTTTCTATATTTTGATAGTTTATAGTTTATTTGCTGTTAGTCAGCACCTCCACACTAACTACTATTCTGGGTGTGCGCCAGTCATGTATTTTATCAAACACCTGAAAACCATGTGTTTAAAGTATTTGATACCATTTCACGGATTCCAGTCATTACCACGATCCAGTCCTCCCAAATTAAGGTGCCACCAACCTCCTGTGGTCAAAACATTGAGTCAATAAAATTACCTGGCAGCATGAACAGCAGTGTGTGGCGTTTTTATTTGTATTTTGATCAGATAAACATGATTTTAATGAGTGAAGCACAAAGACAAAATAGTCAGTGTCACTCCTACCTGGTTTAACTCACCCACTCTGATGAAGGATCCAATCTTGCCCTGGTTCAGGCAGTCGGCAGCAGTAATGACCCACAGCTCACTGAGGAGGGATCCGTCAGAAGTTCTGCCCGGTCAGCTTGCTCATCAGAGACACCTGACAGAGTCCCAGAGGTTAGCACAGACAACAGCAGTCGTAACACATTGACTGGAGGGGCTTAATTACACTCACTCAACACACACAAAGTCAAACACACACGCACTTGACTGTCCTACCTGCCAGGGGATCTCCCCAGGGCTCACTGTATTCCCCCCAACGATGTGCTGTCCGCTGGACGACTCTTCCTGGATGGTGGGCATTGTTGGGAAGAAGGCCCAGGAGGGCAGGTCCCCGAGCACTGAGGAAAAGTGGCTGGTGCTGCTGGTGGTGGTGCTGCTGGTGCTGCTGGTGGTGGTGCTGCTGGTGCTGCTGGTGCTGCTGCGGTGGGGGGGTTGCGGTAGCATTGACCGCAAGAGAAACCACAGTGATGTTGAGGGCGTCATTGTAGGAGTGCTGAGTTTGATCAACATTTACGGCTGTGATGATTGTCCTGGAGGACAGGATTGAGCATATAACGTGGCTAAGACGACCACAGGGAAATAGTCCTGCCAGACACACAGGCAAAAGATACAGAAGGGATGGTTAGATATCTTTGTGTTATAACTGAAATGTGAATCGAAAATCACTCTTATGTTGATAACCAATTTGGAATGAGAATCAGAGTATGTGAATCAGTGGAGGCTGCTGAGGGGAGGATGGCTCATAATAATGTCTGGAATGGAGCGAATGGGAATGGCATCAAACACATTGAAACCATGGATGTATTTGATACCATCCTCCAATTCCGCTCCAGCCATTACCACGAGCCCGTCCTCCCTCAATTTAGGTGCCACCAACCTCCGTGATGTGAAACCATTATGCAGGTTGAAAATAAAAGATAGATGTTCTAAAAAAATCTAATCTGGAATTTAGTGCACTGATTATATGTATGATTAATCTGCACCTTCTGGTTCACAGGTGGACTTGTCCAGAGCCAGTTCATACCCTGCTGCACAGTCACACACTGCATGCTGGGCCTTCAACACACAGAAGTGGAAGCAGCCACCGTTGTAGATGTCACACTGCTTAACCATCTCTGAGTAGGGAGAAGCCATGAAAACATAGGGGATTAGGAGACTAGTTGACTATGAACAAAGGTGGGGGGGGGGGGGAATTAAAGTGGTTAACATGTAAGGTACAATTCTATTAATTAATTTATTTCACCTTTATTTAACCAGGTAGGCAAGTTTACAAGTTTACATTTACAATTGCGACCTGGCCAAGATAAAGCAAAGCAGTTCAACACATACAACAACACAGAGTTACACATGGAGTAAAACAAACATACAGTCAATAATACAGTAGAAAAATAAGTCTATGTACAATGTGAGCAAATGAGGTGAGATAAGGGAGGTAAAGGCAAAAAAGGCCATGGTGGCAAAGTAAATACAATATAGCAAGTAAAACACTGGAATGGTAGATTTGTAGTGGAAGAAAGTGCAAAGTAGAAATAATGGGGTGCAAAGGAGCAAAATAAATAAATAAATAAATACAGTAGGGGAAGAGGTAGTTGTTTGGGCTAAATTATAGATGGGCTATGTACAGGTGCAGTGATCTGTGAGCTGCTCTGACAGCTGGTGCTTAAAGCTAGTGAGGGAGGTAAGTGTTTCCAGTTTCAGAGATTTTTGTAGTTCGTTCCAGTCATTGGCAGCAGAGAACTGGAAGGAGAGACGGCCAAAGGAGGAATTGGCTTTGGGGGTGACCAGTCAGATATACCTGCTGGAGCGCGTGCTACAGGTGGGTGCTGCTATGGTGACCAGTGAGCTGAGATAAGGGGGGACTTTACCTAGCAGGGTCTTGTAGATGACCTGGAGCCAGTGGGTTTGGCGACGAGTATGAAGCGAGGGCCAGCCAACGAGAGCGTACAGGTCGCAGTGGTGGGTAGTATATGGGGCTTTGGTGACAAAACAGATGGCACTGTGATAGACTGCATCCAGTTTATTGAGTAGGGTATTGGAGGCTATTTTGTAAATGACATCGCCGAAGTCGAGGATCGGTAGGATGGTCAGTATTACAAGGGTATGTTTGGCAGCATGAGTGAAGGATGCTTTGTTGCGAAATAGGAAGCCAATTCTAGATTTAACTTTGGATTGGAGATGTATGATGTGAGTCTGAAAGGAGAGCTTACAGTCTAACCAGACACCTAGGTATTTGTAGTTGTCCACATATTCTAAGTCAGAACCGTCCAGAGTAGTGATGCTGGACGGGCGGGCAGGCGCAGGCAGCGATCGTTGAAGAGCATGCATTTCGTTTTACTTGTATTTAAGAGAAGATGGAGGCCACGGAAGTCGAGTTGTATGGCATTGAAGCTCGTCTGGAGGGTTGTTAACACAGTGTCCAAAGAAGGGCCAGAAGTATACAGAATGGTGTCGTCTGTGCAGAGGTGGATCAGAGACTCACCAGCAGCAAGAGCGACATCATTGATGTATACAGAGAAAAGAGTTGGCCCAAGAATTGAACCCTGTGGCACCCCCAGAGACTACCAGAGGCCCGGACAACAAGCCCTCTGATTTGACACACTGAACTCTATCAGAGAAGTAGTTGGTGAACCAGGCGAGGCAATCATTTGAGAAACCAAGGCTATTGAGTCTGCCGATGAGGATGTGGTGATTGACAGAGTCAAAAGCCTTGGCCAGGTCAATAAATACGGCAGCACAGTATTGTTTCTTATCGATGGCGGTTACGATATCGTTTAGGACCTTAAGCGTGGCTGAGGTGCACCCATGACCAGCTCTGAAACCAGATTGCATAGCGGAGAAGGCGCGGTGGAATTAGAAATGGTCGGCAATCTTTTTGTTGACTTGGCTTTTGAAGACCTTAGAAAGGCAGGGTAGGATGGATATAGGTCTGTAGCAGTTTGGGTCAAGGGTGTCCCCCCCTTTGAAGAGGCGGATGACCGCAGCTGCTTTCCAATCTTTGGGAATCTCAGACGACACGAAAGAGAGGTTGAATAGGCTAGTAATAGGGGTTGCAACAATTTCGGCAGATAATTTTAGAAAGGGTCCAGATTGTCTAGCCCAGCTGATTTGTAGGGGTCCAGATTTTGCAGCTCTTTCAGAACATCAGCTGACTGGATTTGGGAGAAGGAGAAATGGGGAAGGCTTGGGCGAGTTGCTGTGGGGGGTGCAGTGCTGTTGACCGGGGTAGGGGTAGCCAGGTAGAAAGCATGGCCAGCCGTAAAAAAATGCTTATTGAAATTCTCATTTATAGTGGATTTATCGGAGGTGACAGAGTTTCCTATCCTCAGTGCAGTGGGCAGCTGGGAGGAGGTGTTCTTATTCTCCATGGACTTTACAGTGTCCCAGAACTTTTTTGAGTTTGTGTTGCAGGAAGCAAATTTCTGCTTGAAAAAGCTAGCCTTGGCTTTTCTAACTGCCTGTGTATATTGGTTTCTAACTTCCCTGAAAAGTTGCATATCACGGGGCTATTCGATGCTAATGTAGAACGCCACAGGATGTTTTTGTGTTGGTTAAGGGCAGTCAGGTCTGGAGAGAACCAAGGGCTATATCTGTTCCTGGTTCTACATTTCTTGAATAGGGCATGCTTATTTAAGATGGTGAGGAAGGCATTTAAAAAAAAATAACCAGGCATCCTCTACTGACGGGATGAGGTCAATATCCTTCCAGGATACAATAAGGAAAACACATGCAATGAAATCTTTAGGTAAAGCAGGAATATCTGCAAATCCAATCAAATGACCAGTGGATGAAAAGTCTGTTACTGTATTCAAAATAAATAAAAAAGCCCACATTGCTCACCTACATCACAGTTTTTGAATTCCGGTGGACACCAGAATATATAAACACTCATGGCATCTTTACACTTCACCCCATTCTGGCACGGGTTGGACTCACACTGGTCCCTGTCTGGAAAGGCACATAGACAGAGACATTACAACAGATTGTCTATGTGCTCTGAGACATTACACCAGATAGAACACATAGCACACCTAATTCAACTTGTCAACTAATGATCAAGCCCTCAATGAGTTGAATGAGGTGTGTTTGTCCAGAGCTACAATAAAAATGTGTACTGTTTGGGGTACTGGAGGACCAGGGTTGGGAACCACTGCTCTAGCCCACTGGGTATATAGTGTAGCACTAAGTGGAATAGTATTTGCATAGCTGGCAAAGCTGTCAGCTCCTGATCCCTTACTAAAGACTCAGGCTGAGGAGGTTTTGCCTCATTAATTATGTATTTTCCAATATCCAGCTGTCCTGCTGTTTTCTCTGTCTGCGCTTTAGTGACCTTTGGAGGATAAGAAAATAACCAGGGAATTAGGCCTCAAACAGATCACACACACAGTCACAATGTGAGTGTGGTGGTTTGGTTCTACCAGTGGCCAAGTTACTTTCTAAATGTAATCCGTTACAGGTACTAATTACATGTCTAAAATTGTAATCATTAACGTAACTTTTGGATTGCCCAAACTCAGTAACGCATTCTGATTGCTTTAAATTATTTTTGGATTACTTTCCCCTTATGAGGAAGAAGACAAAAAGGGTCCATCAAAGGCATTTGGTGTGTCATCATAGTGGTCTCTGATTTATAGTCAGACTCACTTAGATTGGAACAAACTTAAACTTGCACCTATTTTCAATGCTGAATTGAATGTTATTGAGAAAACAGAAAAGTGTCATAATGTATTTTTTAGGCAAACATCCTTTCTGAATTTAAAAGTAATCCAAGTAGTAATCTAGTTTTTCAAAAGTATCTGTAATCTGATTACAATAGTTATGCTGGTAAAGTAACTGATTACAGTTTTTTATAATCCCCAACCCTGCCAGTAGTAAAGGAAGTGTGAAAGCATCAGGACAAAACATAGTACATCAAAACTATTGGGAATATTAATCAAACATAAACAAAAGCATTAGGCCTATATATATTTCATTACAGTGTCCTAAACCATTTTGTAGTTTTACACAGCTAACAGAATTAAAATTGATCACAGATAATGCTGTATTCAAGCAATGATACACACAGCAATGACTTGTTCACACAGAAATAACTGTGGCTTGGCAATGACAATGGCGAGATTAAATATTCATTTGGTTCCTGTTTATGAAAGCTTGGCCCTCTTGAGTCGGAACTTTGTTTTTCTGTTTTTGTAGAATAAGTTTAGTGTAAATTCACCCCAGAGCTACACCGGAAGGGAACAAGAAAACTCATTGTGTCAATTATGAATAATGTTTCCCTTGCACTTACAAAATAAAACACTTAACATTGAAAAGATACTTTAATCTTGATGCTATTTAATAACAAAAATGTCAATTGTGGATAGCCTAGGTAATCTTTTGCTTTCACAAATACCGTACTTCTCATAGGCCTATCTTAAAGGAGCACCTGCCAAATCATTTAAAAGTAAATCAATAAGCAATCATCTTGTTTTTCAAAACTATCTAATCTGATTACAATATTTTTACTGGTAAAGTAACTGATTACAGTTTTTTTATAATCCCAACTCTACCAGCAGTAAAGGCAGTGTGAAAGCGTCAAGACAAAATATGTACATCAAAACTATTGGGAGTTTTAATCAAACACAACAAAAGCATTAGGCCTATATTTCATTACAATGTCCTAAACCACTACGTACAATGCATTTGGAAAGTATTCAGACCCCTTCACTTGTTCCGCATTTTGTTATGTTACAGCCTTATTCTAAAATTGATTAAATAAGCATTTTTCCTCAATAATCTACACACAATACCCCATAATGACAAAGTGAAAACAGGTTTTAATAAATGTTTGCAAGTGTATAAAAATAAACAGAAATACCTTATTTACATAAGTATTTAAACACTTTGCTATGAGACTCAAAATTGAGCTCAGGTGCATCCTGTTTCCATTGATCATCCTTGAGATGTTTCTACAACTTGGAGTCCACCTGTGGTAAATTCAGTTGATTGGACATGATTTGGAAAGGCACACACCTGTCTATATAAGGTCCCACAGTTGACAGTGCATGTCAGAGCAAAAACCAAGCCATAAGGTCAAAGGAATGGGCCGTAGAGCTCTGAGACAGGATTGTGTCAAGGCACAGATCTGGGGAAGGTTAACAAAAAATATCTATAACATTGAAGATCCCCAAGAACACGATGGCCTCCAACATTCTTAAATGGAAGAAGTTTGGAACCACCAAGAGTCTTCCTAGAGCTGGCCACCCGGTCAAACTGAGCAATCGGGGGAGAAGGGCATTGGTCAGGGAGGTGACCAAGAACCCGATGGTCACTCTAGCAGAGCTATAGAGTTCCTCTGTGTAGATGGGAGAAACTTCCAGAAGGACAACCATCTTTGCAGCACTCCACCAATCAGGCCTATATGGTAGAGTGGCCAGACGGAAGCCACTCCTCAGTAAAAGGCACAACACCCCTCTTGGAGTTTGCCAAAAGGCACCCAAAGAACTCTGACCATGAGAAACAAGATTCTCTGGTCTGATGAAACCAAGATTTAACTCTTTGGTCTGAATGCCAAGTGTCACGTCTGGAGGAAACTTGGCAGCATCCCTACTGTGAAGCATGGTGGTAGCAGCATCATGCTGTGGGAATGTTTTTCAGCGGCAGGGACTGGGAGAGTAGTCAGCATCGAGGGAAAGATGAAGGGAGCAAAGAAAGGAGAGATCCTTGATGAAAACCTTCTCCAGAGCACTCAGCACCTCAGACTGGGGCAAAGGTTCACCTACCAACAGGACAATGACCCCTAAGCACACAGCCAAGACATCACATGACTTGATTCGGGACAAGTCTCTCAATGTCCTTGAGTCGCCCAGCTAGATGCCAGACTTGAACCCGACCTAACATCTCTGGAGAGACCTGAAAATAGCTGTGCAGCGACACTCCCCATCCAACCTGATAGAGTTTGTGAGGATCTGCAGAGAAGAATGGGAGAAACTCCCCAAATACAGGTGTACCAAGCTTGTAGCCCCCAAGACGAGGCTGTAATCGCTGCCAAAGGTGCTTCAACAAAGTACTGAGTAAAGGGTCTGAATACTTACAGTACCAGTCAAAAGTTTAGACACACCTACTTCAAGGGGTTTTCTTTATTTTTACAAAATTTTACGTTGTAGAATAATAGTGAAGGCATCAAAACTACAAAATAACACATATGGAATCATGTGGTAACCAAAAAATGTGTTAAATCTAAATATATTTTGTATTTGTGACTCACAACCTGGATCTGGTCTTATGAAGTGTTTTTTACATTGGATAGAAGTAGAGCTACAAAATGGTATATCATACACTGCATTTGAGGAACAATGAGAAAGTAATTCTGCTTTGAAAGTTGGTAAACATTTGAGAAAATTTAATTTTAGTGTTTCACTGAGAGAGCTCTTCGTCTACACCCATTCAGTATCGTTCATACCCTCTTAAGCTTTATCCCCACCCATATCCTTGCATTCAGAGCGCACACTTGACGCTCTGGCCGATGATTTGTTTACCTCTTGATAACATAACATACCTAGGTAAACATAACATACCTAGGTAAACAATTAACCTATCTAGGTAAACAACATGTAAGATCACACACATCCACGTCACGTTAGCTAACGAGCCAGACACCTAACTTTAGCTAGGGAGCCAGCCAGCTAACGCTAGCTAACAGTACACTTTAGCTTGAAATGAAACCACTTTCTGTTAAAATTAGAAATGTGTAATATCTGAAAATGTAGCTAGCTAGAATATTTTACCCATATACATCATCATGCATGATGGACGTGGCATGTGGCATGTGGATTTATGCCACAAATGCTCTTAGTTAGAAGACGTAATCCGGAAACAGGTGTTTTCCCATCTCTTTTGCTATCAAACTCCAATGCCACTGATTGCAAAATGTAATCCTCCAGAAAGTGGAGAGCAACACTTATGCAGCTAAACATTTTTTTAAAGACATGTTCAACAGGATTACAAACACAGACTGACGAGCTCAAATAGACAAAAGTCTTCTATATGACAGGCCAATCCGAACTCATCTCTCTGCATGTCCAGCCCACTCATTATCTCAGCCAGTCATGGCTAGTGGGGAGGTTGCTGTCTTTATGTGGCTTAACCAACAAGGCTCGCAATTTAACAAATGTATTCATATTTACAGATGGCATACAAGTTTGTTATTAAGGCACATGAAAGCTCACATGTTCAAGAAGGCATTTCTGCCAAAAAAATGCATTTTGAAGAAAAATATTTATTTTACATTCAAACAACTCTCCTGTGAAGTCGTGACTTGCGACATACGCCTAGTTTCCTGAATCGGGTTGAATTTGAGATTTTTCGAAGTAGCCACCCTTCGCACACTCTTGGCATTTTCTCAACGAGCTTCATGAGCATCACCTGTCATGCATTTCAATTAACAGGTGTGCCTTGTTAAAAGTTAATTTGTGGAATTTCTTTCCTTCTTAATGCGTTTGAGCCAATCAGTTGAGATGTGACAAGGTAGTGGTGGTATACAGAAGATAGCCCTATTTGGTAAAAGATCAAATCCATATTATGGCAAGAACAGCTCAAATAAGCCAAGAGTAATGACAGTCTCTCATTACTTTAAGGCAAAGGTCAGTCAATGTGGAGAATTAAGAACTTTGAAAGTTTCTTCAAGTGCAGTCACAAAAAACATTAAGTGCTATGATGAAACTGGCTCTCATGAGGACCACCACAAGAAAGGAAAACCCAGAGTTACCTCTGCTGCAGAGGATAAGTTCATTAGAGTTAACTGCACCGCAGATTAGCCCAAATAAATGCTTCAGGGTTCAAGTAACAGACACATCTCAACATCAACTGTTCAGATGAGAATGTGTGAATCAGGCCTTTATGGACGAATTGCTGCAAAGAAACCACTACTAAAGGACACTAATAATAATAAGAGACTTATTTGGGCAAAGAAACACAAGCAATGGACATTAGACCAGTGGAAACCTGTCCTTTGGTCTGATAAGTCCAAATTGGAGATTTTTGGTTCTTTGTGAGACGCAGAGTAGGTGAACGGATTATTTCCGCATGTGTGGTTCCCACCGTGAAACATGGAGGAAGAGGTGTGAGGGTGCTTTGCTGGTGACAATGTTTGGGATTTATGGCTACCACAGCATTCTGCAGCAATATGCCATTCCATCTGGTTTGCGCTTAGTGGGATGGGACTATCATTTGTTTTTCATCAGGACAATGACTCAACACACCTCCAGGCTGTGTAAGGGCTATTTGACCAAGAAGAGTGATGGAGTGCTGCATCAGATGATCTGGCCTTAAATCACCCAACCTCAACCTAATTGAGAAGGTTTGGGATGAGTTGGACCGCAGAGTGAAGGAAAAGCAGCCAACAAGTGCTCAACATATGTGGATACTCCTTCAAGACTGTTGGTAAAGCATTCCAGGTGAAGCTGGTTGAGAGAATGCCAAGTGGGGGCAAAGCGGTCATCAAGGCAAAGGGTGGCTACTTAGAAGAATATAAAATATATTTTGATTTGTTTAACACGTTTATTGTTTACATGATTCCATGTGTTATTTCATAGTTTTGATTTCGTCCCCATTATTCTACAATGTAGAAAATAGTAAAAATAAAGAAAAACCCTTGAATGAGTAGGTGTGTCAACTTTTGACTGGTACTGTAGGTAAATGTGATATTTCCGGTTTTTATATTTAATACATTTGCAAAAATGTCGAAGCCTGTTTTTGCTTTGTCATTATGAAGTATTGTGTGTAGATTGAGGGGGAAAAAACGATTTAATCAATTTTTGAATAAGGCTGTAAGGTAACAAAATGGAAAAAGTGAAGAGGTCTGAATACTGCACTGTAATTTTACTCAGCTAACAGAATGTCAAATGTATCACAGACAACACTTTGCTCCTTGAAAGTCCATTATCTCTAAAACTTGACTGCTGACAAGCAAAACAATGTGACTATCATCAATGGACTAATAAAAAATATATATATATAGTTTGAGGGGAGTTTCTTTTAACTTCCACAGAGTAGTAGGCACTGTCAGTTGGCCTTGTGCCAGAAGCAACTGGCTGTCAACAGCAGGCAAGCTTTTACTTCTAACAGATATATAAAACTCCATCAATCTACTCTGCCCTAAATCTTGTAGGCTGTCGTTAGGCTTTGAGCCAATTAGACTGTACTCTTGATTAGTTCATTAGTATAAGAACTAAATGGAACTCAGAAAGCCATAACGATCACGGCAGAAAAGAAAGCCAAGACTAACAGAATAAAATGTTCCATGTAGGCCTACCACTAAATACTTTTGATTACGTAAGCATTGATAGTCGTGATAATCACATCCATAGAATTGGGAATTAGAATCGTAATTTAATAGGATCTCTTTGATCACAACAACCTAAGAAGTATGACAAAGGTGATTCTGATAATGATGATGATTATGTTGGTTATGCTGATGCCTGTATTGGGAGAAATAATGCAACTACAGGGACTATTTATTGCATTTCAGATGATTTAAATGATTGAGTCCCCGATAACGTTCTCCATGGACTTGCAGGTCCCGAACCTGTGTTGTTGCGTGGCAGAGGCGTTATTTGTGTACATTTTGATATAAAAACCATCATATAGAAGTACATTTGGAGTCACGCGATTATATTTTGTGGTCCTCCCACTACTACTCCGGAAAACATGCAGTTTATTAGGCTCCAGATTAAATAAATGACGATGAACTTCACTGGGTGGTGAATGTGCACGGTGAGGTTGGTACTGCTTTAATAAATATATTTGTTTTTTTATTCTCGTGACGTGATGATCGATGCTTGGCGGTCGTTTGACAAATGAAAATAATCTCGCTCTTGTAGGTAACCTACCCTCACTGTATCGGAGCAGTTGGCAAGAGCGCAAGACCAGAGTGGGCACATTGGCTAAAAAAAACTCTACATTTTTAGTGACGAACCCATCAGTTGAGTTGAAAATGGGATGGAAACCCAGTGAACTTCGATACATGGGCATTTAACCGCAAGCGTTATTTTATGTGCACAATGTCATCACGCACAGACTTTAATACCTGCAACAAGTCAATTTGATGGAACATGTGTGGGGAAATGTGCATATTGTTTTTCTGAAGGTTTTAGAATAGTCGCATGAAAATCTGTCGTCAATTGGATGGAAACCTAGCAAATAACCACGTTAACAGTTTTTAAGCCATACCATATAGAAGAAAAACGTTTGGTGCAATTTTATAAATGCCAACATATAATTTGTTTGTTCGAGATGGTGGGATCTTTGTGTCAATGCAATTCATTATGCGAGAGATGGCGGTGGAAAGGCCTTTATGCGCTAATATTGATATAATAAACATATTTTAGTACATTTGTAGTCACACGATGATAGGGCGTGTGGTCGTCCCACTACGAATCGGGAAACAACGCAGTTTATTAGGCTAATAAATGTATTGACTTCCAGGGTGGTGAACATGCCGTGATGAACTTGATGCTCCTTTCCAATAAATATCTGAGGGTCTTGTTCTGGAGACATGATCAATGTTTGTCTGTCTTTTGACAAATAAAATGATGCTCTTATCCACAATGATGTACAAAAACTGAAGAACATACGCACATCCAGGTACTTTCCGCTGGAGTTGTAGGCAAACTCATGGAAAACGCCGCACACTGCTTCTCATGCGCCCATGTGATATTTATTTACAGCGTTTCGAATCTTAGATCTTCATCAAGCATCCATGTCCCAGGTGGGCGTGGAATGTCCTATATATAGGGGCAGTACTCAGTGACATCACTTCCTGGAACAGGAGGTTAAAAAAATGTATAACATTCAATGTATCAAAATATATGATCATAGACAGGGAATGTGATCAATATTTACAGTAATATACATGCACATACAATATTCAAGTAGTGTATCCATAATCATCTCATCTTGTACACTAGCCTACCCGCACAGCCTGCCAGCACTGTATTGGCAAACTGTTGGCTAGAGCTCATCTGCCAAGACAAAAGTTGAACATTGAACTTTAGATTTTTATTAGGTTCATGAAAACGTAGCGAAAAAGTAAATTTAGTGTGCACTATGTCATCGCTCACTGATTTGTTTCCGCAGCAAGCCAGTTTGGTGGAAACACACCACTTGTGGCGAAATGCGCATATTTCTTTATGCATATGTCTGAATATTCGCATAAAAATCTGTCGCCAATTGGATGGAAACCTAGCTAATTATACCAATTTGTGTGTGTCTGATTCTCTCTGTTATGGCAGTTTTGCTTTCAAAAACGTGGTGGTGTGGAATCTGAGAGTATGCTATCAAACTGTTTTATGTTGTTTATAACAATGCTGAAAATATATTGTTTAAGATTATTTTATTGGACACTGAATTCAAATGGTAGACTTAATTATGTTTTCCAAATGACCGCTCTCAACAAATCAAGTCAGCAGCTTTCTTTAGGCTAAACGACCAGTAGGACTAGCCTACGGTCAAATAGACTAGCCTTTGTGTTTTTGTTCCACAGATCCCCAGCTGATGATTTCTTAACTGGAACCGCTTTATGGAATCTGCTATTTCGAAAGAGAACTAGCGTGGCGTTGTTCTGCTGAGTTGAAGTTTCATTGTGGGATTTCCAAACCCAAGACAGGGCTCTATCTCCATGAGCCCGAAAACGGAAAAACAAGTGACAAAAGAGGAAAAGGAACATGCAACCAGAGGTGAGTAAGTAGCCTACTTAAATTACAGAATTTATGTAGCTTTTTGGAACGCTTTATACGTCACTTTAACTGAAATTTAGGGGGTTAACATAATGTCGGTTAATTATCTTTTAATTAGACTAATTCAGTCCCCTCATCAATAATTGAATATCACAACGGTTTTGACTATTAATAAGGCTATCTAAACACAGTCATACAATTATACAAATAACAGGGGGAAACGACTGAATAAAAATGTGAACAGTGTAGGCTAAACAGAATATTCACTGTGCATGGATTTTAGCAGTGGCGAGAATATGACCGTATGGGCGTGAAACGAGAGAGAGACACCCAGTCTGTTATGCCAACTGTAAGTGCCATAACAGACAAGAAACAGAAGAGAAAATAGACCGCAAGCTCTCACTGGTTTCACTACAGGGAGTACAGTGAGCTCTCACTGGTTTCACTACAGGGAGTACAGTGAGCTCTCACTGGTTTCACCACAGGGAGTACAGCGAGCTCTCACTGGTTTCACCACAGGGAGTACAGCGAGCTCTCACTGGTTTCACTACAGGGAGTACAGCGAGCTCTCACTGGTTTCACTACAGGGAGTACAGCGAGCTCTCACTGGTTTCACTACAGGGAGTACAGCGAGCTCTCATAATAACCTCACATTTATACATTAGAAGAAAAAAAAAGTTCATTCATAGCATTCATATGATTTCAGGAAATTAGGACAATAAAAGCACATAATGCCATCAGATTACATTGCCATAACTTTTAATAATAGGCTAAATGTAATTAAAAATACATATTTAATCATGGTGGGCACTGCAGGCACCTCAGAGACTCGAGGTAATTGTAGCTATTCAGACTCAGGGTAAATCAAAACCTTTATCCAGTAAGAATGCAACAAAACAGCGCTCTCTCTCTCTCTCTCTCTCACTCTCTTTCTCTCTCTCCCTCTTTCACTCTTTCTCTCTCTCTCCCCCTCTCTCTCTGGTAAAAGGTTAGATGTCATTTAGCCAATTTCTAAGGACCCCAAAGGATCTTGAATTTTTAGACTATGGAGCAGATTAAGTTGGTGTAGACACAAACTAATTAAAGTTTATTAAATCATGTGAATTAAGGAGGTTAAATAAAGTGCAGATAAAGCCACAGAAAGGTTGATAAACATGAGGATGTATAAGTTGAGATGATGGAACTTTTAATTGCCTTTTCCTTAGAGGAAAGTAACGTTTAGGTATCTGTGGTAATGTTTCAGCTCAACAGCCATATTGGACATTCCAGACAGACTGTCAAAGGGGTATTGTTTTTCTGTGTCAGACTCAAACATCTTGCATAAACAAATGTTTTTGTATTTTTGTTCCATATGAATTGTTGTGTTAATGCCCTGTTCTATGCTGTAGACATGAAAACAAGTGACTGGCAGGTTATTTTTTCCTAAATTAATTGACAGTACAAACTACCTTATTCTAGATTGTTAGGCGGCAGATGGGGGTCTATCTCTGACCATAGCCACAGCCGGCCCTAGGGCTGCAAAACCGCTGTCTCTCAACGCCCACTGATCATGTGTGGACACTAACATAGCCATCCTATCAGCTTATCATCTGCATTAAAGTGTAGATAGCTGGGGATAAAGTACCTTACCATAACTTAACTACACACATTTTTCTTTCTGATTGATACAGTTTCACCTTTTTCATATATGCCAACTGATCATTTACAGTGCCTGCGGAAAGTATTCAGACTTTTTCCACATTTTGTTAGTTTACAGCCTTATTCTAAAATATGTTATATAAAAACACATCCTCAGCAATCTACACACAGTACCCTATAATGACAAAGCAAAAACAGTTTTTTTTTTAAACATTTTTTCAAATGTGTATATATATATTTTTTTTAAACTGATACCTTATTTACATAAGTATTCAGACCCTTTGATATGAGACTTGAAATTGAGCTCAGGTGCATCCTGTTTCCATTGATCATCCTTGAGATGTTTCTACAACTTGGAGTCCACTTGTGGTAAATTCAATTGATTGGACATGATGTGGAAAGGCACACACCTGTCTATATAAGGTCCCACAGTTGACAGTGCATGTCAGAGCTAAAACCAAGCCATGAGGTCGAAGGAATTGTCCGTAGAGCTCCGAGACAGGATTGTGTCGTGGCACAGATCTGAGGAAGTGTACCAAAAAAAGTTATGCAGCATTGAAGTTCCCCAAGAACACAGTGGCCTCCATCATTCTTAAATGGAAGAAGTTTGGAACCACCAAGACTCTTCCTAGAACTGGCCCCCCGGCCAAACTGAGCAATCAGGGGAGAAGGGCCTTTGTCAGGGAGGTGACCAAGAACCCAGTGGTCACTCTGACAGAGCTCTAGAGTCCCTCTGTGGAGGTGGGAGAACCTTCCAGAAGGACAACCATCTCTGCAGCACTCCACCAATCAGGCCTTCATGGTAGAGTGGCCAGACGGAAGCCAAGTGAAAGGCACATGACAGCCCGCTTGGAGATTGCCAAAAGGCACCTAAAGACCCTCAGACCATGGAAAAAAAAGAGATTGAACTCTTTGGCCTGAATGCGAAGTCTCACTTCTGGATGAAACTTGGCACAATCCCTACAGTGAAGCATGGTGGTGGCAGCATCACGTTGTGGGGATCTTTTTCAGCGGAAAGGACTGGGAGACTAGTCAGGATCGAGGTAAAGATGAACAGAGCAAAGTACAGGGAGATCCTTGATGAAAACCTGCTCCAGAGCACTCAGGACTATAAGACGGGGGCGAAGGTTCACCTTCCAACAGGACAACGACCCTAAGCACACAGCCAAGACAAAGCAGGAGTGGCTTCGGGACAAGTCTCTGAATGACCTTGAGTGACCTGAAAATAGCCGTGCAGTGACGATCCCCATCCAACCTGACAGATTTTGAGAGGATCTGCAGAGAAGAATGGGAGGAACTCCCCTAATACGCTGCTAAATGTGCTTCAACAAAGTACTGAGTAAAGGGTCTGAATACTTATGGAAATGTGAGACTTCATATTTTATAAATGAGCAATAATGTCTAAAATCCTGTTTTTGCTTTGTCATTATGGGTTATTGTGTGTAGGTTGATGAGGGAAAAAACATTTTAATAAATTTTAGAATAAGGCTGTAACCGAACCAAATGTGGAAAAAGGCAATGGGTCTGAATACTTTCCCGAAGGCACTGTATCTCAAAGACAAAGCAAAAGGTATGAGATAAATCAAGAAGGCTTTTATTGAGGACATTTAAATTACATTTTGGGCCACCCACCATTTGTACTAAAACCCCTCTGTCCAATGTCCTTCACCACAGGACCTGCTAGTAAACTTTCACATGACAGGAGCCCCATCGACACATGTCTTGGCAGCATACTCACTCATCCTCAGTACTGGCAGTGCCACGTCACATGTTGCAGTCCAAGTGGTGTACATTACATTCAGAAGAAAGATGCTCAGGCAAGAGATAATTAATATTGGTGTTGTTCCTTTATCTTGCAGGATATTCTGCTGTCTCCGGTGAGAGGCTTATAGACATCAATAATGTGTCAGTTTCTCACTGTGTGTACAGTATGTGTATTGGTAGTGCACAATCTAACTCCTACTAACTTTATGGTAGGTTTTACTATAACCACAGCGCGAGATGTCGCCTTAAGTACACTGGATTATGTTCTGTTGCTGCAGGACTCTAGCTTCTCATCTGTGGATGTGGTGATTATTGAGTCCCCCTGCCATAATACGTGTTACAAAATCTTCTGCTGTCGATTGAAGAAAGCCATCCGAATGGGAAGAGAAATCTCTCCTGAAGGTTTGTCAACAAAAAGGTTATGTTTGCATCTGGTTTGGCTTTTTGATATAGGGCTTTGGGTTTTTCCTTTGAATGACGTGTTGATGTCATTCACCAGGATTATTATGTCCCCTTTCACAGCATTGGAATCCCCCCCCCCCCCCCCCCCCAGCCTGCATGCCCCCCCCCCCCCCCCCCCCCCCCCGTATACTGCAGTATACAGAGTACATTACTCAGTTTTATCACTCTTACATGCATGTGTGCACTTGTGCAATATAGCTGAATGGGCTGTGAACATAAGTATTGCCATGTACAGTATTTGATTGAATCTTTCATAAATGGATCTGATTCTGAATGTTGCAAACACAAAGATTCTACCACAACTGCATTCACAATCTGCACTCCACACAAAAAAAGATATGCTTCTGATGATGATGATGATGATGATGATAATTTTATTGATGTGATGATGACCCTCGCTAGACACAACAAACTGCCAACATCCAGAACAGATTTGATTGTGATTCCTTCTGCCCCTGAGTGCTTCACAACAATCACCTTGGATTTCACAACTGAGTCGGTGTCTCTCTTCTGCATGTCCGTGTCTCAATGGTGCTGGATGCAGCACCGTAAACCTTCCATGCTTTTTTCCTTCATGGGAGAAGTACTAAGGGATGATGTCTTGTACCACATTTTATGAATGTGTGCAGAGCTCTGGGCCCGTATTCCTAAAGCGTCTCAGAGCTCTGGGCCCATATTCCTAAAGCGTCTCAGAGCTCTGGGCCCGTATTCATAAAGCGTCTCAGAGCTCTAAGCCTGTATTCATAAAGCGCCTCAGAGCTCTGGGCCGTATTCATAAAGCTTCTCAGAGCTCTGGGCCCATATTCATAAAGCTTCTCAGAGCTCTGGGCCCATATTCATAAAGCGTCTCAGAGCTCTAAGCCTGTATTCATAAAGCGCCACAGAGCTCTAAGCCCATATTCATAAAGCGTCTCAGAGCTCTAAGCCTGTATTCATAAAGCTTCTCAGAGCTCTAAGCCTGTATTCATAAAGCGCCACAGAGCACTGAGCCCGTATTCATAAAGCGCCACAGAGCTCTAAGCCCATATTCATAAAGCGTCTCAGAGCTCTAAGCCTGTATTCATAAAGCTTCTCAGAGCTCTAAGCCCGTATTCATAAAGCGTCTCAGAGCTCTGGGCCCATATTCATAAAGCTTCTCAGAGCTCTAAGCCTGTATTCATAAAGCGTCTCAGAGCTCTAAGCCTGTATTCATAAAGCGTCTCAGAGCTCTAAGCCTGTATTCATAAAGCGCCTTCAGAGCTCTGGGCCCGTATTCATAAAGCGTCTCAGAGCTCTGGGCCCGTATTCATAAAGCGTCTCAGAGCTCTAAGCCGGTATTCATAAAGCGCCTCAGAGCTCTGGGTTCGTATTCATAAAGCGTCTCAGAGCTCTAAGCCTGTATTCATAAAGCGCCTTCAGAGCTCTGGGCCCGTATTCATAAAGCTTCTCAGAGCTCTGGGCCCGTATTCATAAAGCTTCTCAGAGGTCTGGGTCTGTATTCATAAAGCGCCTCAGAGCTCTGGGCCCGTATTCATAAAGCTTCTCAGAGCTCTGGGCCCGTATTCATAAAGCTTCTCAGAGCTCTGGGCCCGTATTCATAAAGCTTCTCAGAGCTCTAAGCCTGTATTC
Source organism: Salmo salar (assembly GCF_965601325.2). Classification (NCBI taxonomy): domain Eukaryota; kingdom Metazoa; phylum Chordata; class Actinopteri; order Salmoniformes; family Salmonidae; genus Salmo; species Salmo salar. The sequence goes on along the minus strand of NC_138301.1, from coordinate 110,274,841 downwards.
ATAAAGCGCCTCAGAGCTCTGGGCCCGTATTCATAAAGCGCCTCAGAGCTCTGGGCCCGTATTCATAAAGCGCCTCAGAGCTCTAAGCCTGTATTCATAAAGCGTCTCAGAGCTCTAAGCCTGTATTCATAAAGCGTCTCAGAGCTCTAAGCCTGTATTCATAAAGCTTCTCAGAGCTCTAAGCCTGTATTCATAAAGCGCCTCAGAGCTCTAAGCCTGTATTCATAAAGCGTCTCAGAGCTCTAAGCCTGTATTCATAAAGCGTCTCAGAGCTCTAAGCCTGTATTCATAAAGCTTCTCAGAGCTCTAAGCCTGTATTCATAAAGCTTCTCAGAGCTCTAAGCCTGTATTCATAAAGCGCCACAGAGCTCTAAGCCTGTATTCATAAAGCTTCTCAGAGCTCTAAGCCTGTATTCATAAAGCTTCTCAGAGCTCTACGCCTGTATTCATAAAGCTTCTCAGAGCTCTAAGCCTGTATTCATAAAGCTTCTCAGAGCTCTAAGCCTGTATTCATAAAGCTTCTCAGAGCTCTAAGCCTGTATTCATAAAGCGTCTCAGAGCTCTAAGCCCGTATTCATAAAGCTTCTCAGAGCTCTAAGCCCGTATTCATAAAGCGTCTCAGAGCTCTAAGCCCGTATTCATAAAGCGTCTCAGAGCTCTAAGCCCGTATTCATAAAGCTTCTCAGAGCTCTAAGCCTGTATTCATAAAGCTTCTCAGAGCTCTGGGCCTGTATTCATAAAGCTTCTCAGAGCTCTAAGCCTGTATTCATAAAGGGTCTCAGAGTCGGGGTGCTTCTAGGATCAGATTCCCCCTGTCCATATAATCTTAATCAGAAAGGCAAAACTGATCCTTGATCAGTTCTCCTACTCTGAGCCACTTTATGAGGGAGAGGTAGAGGTCAGTCCTATTTAACTTTCATTTGGCTCCATCTACTGGAGAGTATTCAAGTATAAAGAGTGACAACTCAACAGAGAGAAGTTACTATCAGTTTGTGATGCTCATGCTGCACATAACATAGTGTCCCTGATATATCCTACCTTGCAAATACAATATGTAGACTAAAGGATTGGAATTGGATTGGAAAAGAATGCCCCTGCCCTGAGATGAGATTATGGGAAATTGTTTCTGGAAGCTGACTATTGTTTCTACCTTGAAGCTTTTCCCAATGACTGTGGAAATGTTTATGTTTGTAAGAGTGGTCAGTTAGTCTTTAGAACGTTACCTAATAATAGACAGGGTCATAATATGCCTGCGTCATATAGATTGTCATTTATATACTAAATAGCCTTCTCCCTGGACTAATTAGGACTGATTTTAATCTAATTCTTGAAAAGCTAATTTTATTTAGATAATTTCTCTAATGCAAACCCGTTATGATTCACCATGATGACAAGCATCTTCATGTCTAAACAGATTATTTTGGGTCGTAACAGGATGGAAGCTAATAGAACCGTCCAGCGCAGGAGGCCTAGGAACACTCTTCTTTATTACTTCACTATCTTATTAGCTGCTGATCAAATCTTTAAGGGTGGGGGATTGCTTTGATTCCGTTTTCTTTCCTTGCCTGTTTTACTAATGTTGTAGGAGAATTGTATGTAATGGAGACCTGCGGTCTATTGCATGTTTATCAATTCAGCCATGAAGACATCAATGTCACAGTCCATAACATTCGCCATTTACAGTACTTTTAACGCCAGGGTGAATAAAATGAACATTTGCCATAACAATGGATAGACTTCTAAGCCATTATAGGCCATTTGATGTTTGTAAAGGGGTTCCCTTATCTTCCCGCACACCAGCGTAGTCTACAGTGGCCCAGTAATGGACGGTTTTGGCCGATCAGCGATGCCTTGGGATAAATCATTAATGAGCATTCCTGAAGACATAATGGCCTTCCACTAATGCGTTATAATGATCTCCTATCACAACCACGTGCACGGATTTAATGGATGGAATGCCTTTGAGAATTCTCCGTTTAAACTTCGAAAAGTCCTCTCCCCTTTCACTGTGCATATCGGAAGAGCTAAAACATTAACAAAGAGCTCCTCCTTGGCTCCGCGAAGCATGACTTTCCCTCTCCGGAGATCAACATCAGGTGCGCTCATTTAAATACATTTTATTATTGAAAGATAGACTAATCTTTATGTTTTCAAAATAAAGTACAAAAAAAGGCGTTTGGTTTTGGAAGGAGGCCCAGGTCAATTCAATCAAATATTAGGTCAAGCCTACTCGCCTAATGCTCCTGTAAGCATGGATTGAAGTAGTCCCCCCAACCCGGTGCTGATCTTAAAGGTTACGGTCCAAAGAGCTGATGTCGTGACATTCCCTGTCGAATATAATTTAATAGGTGTTTCACAGAAATAGAAGTGTACTTTTGCGCTGTCCAAGGTGCTGAAGTTATAAGTGACTCTCCCTGTCCAAGGTGCTGACGTTATGAGTGATACATTTGTTTGCTTTCCTGCGATATTTTATGTAAACAAAATGGATATGTTCAAAGTTTAGTTCTTGTTGTTGTTTGTGCGGTTGTTATTTTAACTGTTGACAAGAGATTGCAAGAATTTTTAGTAATGTGTGAGTGATTCTTTATGAAATGCAGGTGGCGCAATTGAAAATATTATCTGGCCAATATCTTCAGCAAAGGGCCAAAGAGAGAGGGCAATTGAATACCAAAGGAAAGGATACTGATAATCAAAACAACGAGATTTATAGCACGAATGAAGCAACCCAGACCTATGATTTTCTGGAATTATATAGCCAAATACTAAAACGGTTCTAATAATCTATGGGTAAATGTTTATTTCACATTCAGTTTCAATCACAAATAGTATTGCTTATGCTTTAATTATTTATCAAAATAAAACTAGGAGTCGTCACTCATTGATCCCCTATCAACTTTCATTTATTTTTTAGGGCAAATTATACTCAAATCAACTTTTTGTTATTGTTAATGTCGTTGACGTTATTGTTGTTATTGCCTTTTTATTTGTACTCTTCTTATTTTATTATATTGGATGAAAGGTTAATTCAATTTAGGATAGGCCTAAATGCCGCCAAATCCGACACCACAACAAAACTTCAATGCATTTCAATCTGATGACAGATGTTACCCCCAAGATGAAGACCCCCACCAAAGTCTTGAGTCCGAGCTTATGTTCTCGGCGCTTCGGAAAGCACCAATTTAAGCCTCTCGAAAGTATAGGCTATTATGCAGATTCACTTCACATGGCCGCAGCCCTATTGGAGAGGCGACAGGGGAGCTGAATGAGCTTAATCTGCCGAAAAACAAGTTCGTTTTAGCAGAAAGCACTAATCTAGGAACACCTCCCTCCCCTGATTATTTTGCCATGAGACCATAGGGTGCTATCAGTGATCTTCTGTTCTCCCTGGATTTATATGATGCGACGTTTTCTTTCTGTGTTTTGCATCAGCGTCTCATGTCTTGCCTGTCACATGCCGATATTCAGTTAGGAATATGCCTGCAGAAAGCGCCCGCAGTTTTCCTAATGTATTTTGTTCAGATTCCTATGCCGCAATTCATATCGCAGAGATGGAGAGGTGGAAGGAATAGTAGCGGAATCTCTGCACCAAAATGAGGCAAGACCTCCCCCTCTCGCTCCCCCTCTCGCTCCCTCTCTCTCTCCCTCTCTTTCGCCATAGCCTAACATATGAGTGTTATACCACGTGGCTCTATCAGCCTTTACTGTAAGTCATACTGTAGGTTATGTGGCATTGGCTCCAAACCTGAGGAGAGGATTGCTTGCGGTTGCTGCATTAATGGCACACACAACTATGACAAGAGTTGTTTCATTGATTGAAAAGCATTTTGAGGACTGGATTTTTCTCACGGAGGGTGGATGGATACATCACAGCGGGTGTGCACGCATGAGAAGCTGCAGTGATCAACAACAAATCGAATGTATAAATTGGAGAGACTAGCTGTTGATTCACAGCTGAAGGCGCACGAGCCCATTGGGCACAGACGTCAATTCAACGTCTATTCCATGTTGGTTCAACGCAATTGCATTGAATTGGCATTGAATTGACGTGGAAACAACGTTGATTAAACCAGTGTTTGTCAGTGGGAGGTTTGTCTGCTCGGAATATCCAGAATCTTTTTTTTTCTCCAGCTGTGACAATAAAACTATAATGACTATGTTACGCACTTTAAGGATATAATGGATTATTTGGTTTACATAAAAACAATACTGCTTAGATTTCATTGGATAATATTCATTATTTGGTGAGTGGTGAGTATAGAATTTTCTTCTGGGACGTTTTGCCATCACTAAACCGCCAAACTGGCGATGGCCGCTGCGATCGCCAGCTCCCTCATTCGGCAAAAGAGGGAGCGGGAGCGGGAGAAGGCGAATGCCTGCCGCTGCGCAAGCAGTCCGAATATTTGCAAAGCAGGGGACAGGGGACCCTGTGAGAAACCGAGCAAGCTGAACGTGTTCTCACGCGTCAAACTCTTTGGCTCTAAGAAACGGAAGAGAATAAGTCGACCAGGTGTGCTCTTGAGTGTGATTTCTCGACATAACACAAGAACTGTCATCATCATAATCATCATCACCACCAACAATTCGAACACCACGAACACTTCCATCCTCTCCCATTTTAAATGTGAAGACCTCAGTGTAATGGCACCTCTGTCCAAATTCTGATGGTATAGTATAAGAAATACATTATTTGACTATCTATCCATCAACCTGTCGTGATCCTGCAAGTCCATACACTCATCAATGAATTACCTCACTCTAACACTTAAGACACTGTCACCATCTGAAAAGTGCACAACATATTCAGGCTTCTGTTGTGCATGATATTATCATCTTAACAAGAATGACATTCAAAGTACAGTGTCAGTGTACAGTATCCAGACAGCTAGATCACCTGTTTTTGAAACGATGAATGAGCTTGATATTGCATGGCCAGCCACCACTATCCCAGGTACCCATCACACTGTTTAGGGTTTGTGCCACAGTGTGATGTCTGTGGGCTGCCTCAGGTTCCCTGGGTAGTTTACTACTGACTGTGTGTGAAGCAGTAGTAAACTAGCTAGTATAATTGGACTATAGACTTGGTATATGTCCAATATCTCCTCTCTTCTTCTCTCGTCCCTCTCCTCCTGTTCTCACATTCTGCCCTGTTGTCTCCACAGAACCCCAGCTCAAGGGGATAGTGACGAGGCTGTACAGCCGCACAGGCTTCTGCCTTCAGATGCAGGCTGATGGAACCATCGATGGAACCAAGGACGAAGACAACAGCTATGGTAGGACTATGTGTTTTTGACTGTGTTTTTGCCTTGAATTCGTTCAGATTTCAGATTATTGTGATATAGAATTCAAGAAGAGAGAATAGTCGACTTCAGCTCTTTTGCTCAATGTTTTCTGTAGCTCTATGTTCGCTATTACATCTCCAGTAGTATGTTTCTCTTATACTGTCTACACGCATAAAAAAGGTGCTATCTAGAACCTAAAAGGGTTCTTTGGCTGTCCCCATAGGAGAACCCTTTGAAGAACCCTTTTTGGTTCCAGGTAGAACGCTTTTGGTTCCAGGTAGAACCCTTTTGAGTTCCATGTAGAACCCTTTACACAGAGTGTTCTTCATGGAACCCAAAAGAGTTCTACATGGAACCAAAAAGGGTTCTACCTGTCTACATATGGGGACAACAGAAGAACCCTGTTTTCTAAAAGTGTACTACCTACCCTCTCTTTTGTATTCCACATCCACATTGCAGCTGTGTTCAACCTCATTCCTGTTGGGCTGCGAGTGGTGGCCATCCAGGGGGTTCAGACCAAGCTCTACCTAGCCATGAACAACGACGGCTTCCTCTACACTTCGGTGAGTCTCACTTTACATTTTAGTCATTTAGCAGAAACTCTTATCCAGGGTGAAGTGCCTTGCTCAAGGGCACATCGACAGATTATTCACCTAGTCGGCTCGGGGATTCAAACCAGCAACCTTTCGCTTACTGGCCAAACACTCTTAACTGCTAGGCTAACTACCGACTCCTTTGGGTCTCCTACACACTTCCCTAGTTAGGCTTCCATGTGGCAGGGTGTATATCACATTATAAACATGGTGGTTTGAGCCCTGAATGCTGATTGGCTGACAGCTGTGCTATATCAGATAGTATACCACGGTATGACAAAACAATTATTTTTACTGCTCTAATTGGTAACCAGTTTATAGTAGCAATAAGGCACCTCGGGAGTTTGTGGTATTGGGGCAATATACAGCGTTGTGTCTTGCCTAAGAACAGCCCTTAGCCGTGGTATATTGGCCCTATACCACAAACCCCTGAGATGCCTTTTTGCTTAAGTATACTACTACCTGTGTTACTGAGCTAATTGACTACGTTGAAGGTCACCTTATCTGCCATGTTAATTATATTTAAGCATCAGTTGTTGGTGTGAAAACCAAAGTGACTGGAGTGATGACTAAGGTCAGTAGTTGTGCAGTAGTTGCTGTTGTGAGTGTGGTAGTGGCCACCACATTGTGATTTTAACTTGTAATAGCGATCTTGTCCCTCTGTTTATGTCCCCATTGGTAACCTGGGGGCCATCTTTACGAGAGGGCTGGTTTGTTTTCTGGGGAGTTGGAAGTTACCATGGAGACACATGAGTATGGAAATGCTCTTTGAAGTTTGGATTGTTTCAGCTCTGGTGAGGTCATTTAGCAATCTGGATGGAAAAATACAGCATGGGCTGAATGTTAGACAGTGTATTTAGATTCATTCTGTTTATTTAGCTAAGTTGCCTAAAGCCTAGCCTGTGTGCATGTGTGCGTGCGTGTGATTGGATGTGTGTGTGTGTGTGTGTGTGTGTGTGTGTGTGTGTGTGTGTGTGTGTGTGTGTGTGTGTGTGTGTGTGTGTGTGTGTGTGTGTGCGAGCGAGCGAGCGAGCGAGTGAGTGTGTGATTGGGTGTGTGTATTATCACCATAGACATTGGTGTCTCTTGCAGAATGAGGTTTTGTATCGATCTTTGCCAATTAAAGTATTGACCTTTGACCTTTGTCTGGCAATTGAATGAGTCTGTGTTTTCAAACTGTTCAGGTGAAAAGTAATCAGCTCGCCACAACAATCTGAGCTGTTAGAGTGATGGATGAGCAAGCTGTAAGACTGATGGATGGCTCATGGTGGCTCCTATAGTCTGACATTCCCATCATAGGCCTGTTCACACAGTATGGCAAGCGAGTTTCATTCAGCTCATCAGTCAACTGAGGTTTTCACAACTCAATTCTGAAAGCAACCAGTTGTAAGGGATCTCTTACTGTAGATTAGCAGCTGGGCACTTTGGAGCAGGCCTATGCTGTTTAGCAGCTGGGCACTTTGGAGCAGGCCTATGCTGTTTAGCAGCTGGGCACTTTGGAGCAGGCCTATGCTGTTTAGCAGCTGGGCACTTTGGAGCAGGCCTATGCTGTTTAGCAGCTGGGCACTTTGGAGCAGGCCTATGCTGTTTAGCAGCTGGGCACTTTGGGGCAGGCCTATGCTGTTTAGCAGCTGGGCACTTTGGGGCAGGCCTATGCTGTTTAGCAGCTGGGCACTTTGGGGCAGGCCTATGCTGTTTAGCAGCTGGGCACTTTGGGGCAGGCCTATGCTGTTTTGCAGCTGGGCACTTTGGGGCAGGCCTATGCTGTTTAGCAGCTGGGCACTTTGGGGCAGGCCTATGCTGTTTAGCAACTGGGCACTTTGGGGCAGGCCTATGCTGATTTGTAAGCTGTGCACGTCAAAGGTTCCCAGCCATAGAAATGGAATTGGTCCCAACTTTTAGTTCAGCCTTCTGTACTGCTCTGGACAGATTCTGGTAGTGCTTCATGCCAGGTAGTTAGTCCATCCCTTCTGTCCTCATTCACTTCACTTTGGACATTTGATATGAATGGATAGCCTTGGTGAGAGTGAAATGGCTGAAACTAAGTGAAGCTTTCTTTCTTTCTCTCCCTCTCTTTCTATCCCTTTCTGTTTCTTCTCTCTTTATTTCTCTCACATTCACACTCCCGTCTTTATCGCCTCTCTGTCTCCCTCTTTAGGAACACTTCACCCCGGAGTGTAAGTTCAAGGAGTCAGTGTTTGAGAACTACTACGTGACCTACTCCTCCATGCTCTACAGACAGCAGCAGTCGGGCAGGGCCTGGTACCTTGGCCTCAATAAAGAGGGAGTCATCATGAAAGGGAACCATGTGAAGAAGAATAAACCATCAGGCCACTTCATCCCCAAGCCACTGAAAGGTGAGTGGGTCTTACTCTAAGGCAGGGGTGGGCAATTCCAGTCCTCGAGGGCCTGATTTGTGACAGCTTTGCCCCAGCTCCAGCTAACACACCTGACTCCAATAATCACCAAATCATGATCTTCAGTTTAGAATGACATTTGATTAATCAGCTGTGTTTGCTAGGGATGGAGAAACAGTGTGACACCAATCAGGCCCTCGGAGTTGCCCATCCCCGCTCTAAGGCGTCCACATGCTTCCAAGCCAAAACAGTTTGGAAGGGTTTGTGCATATATTATGATGACATTTTGTGAAGTTTTTGTTTGTTTTGGACTTTTTTGGGGGCTGTTCGAGCACATAAACATTTTTCTGGAGACAAGCCAAAGTCGGTAGCTGAAGTCTACGCCCCTTCGTCGGTGATTGGTCAACAGTAGGGATTCTTCAATAACGTCTGTTGTCATTCAACAAGAGACAAATCATTTATTCATGCACATTTTTCATTGACAAATACTGCAGCAAAAATCTTAGATGTAAAATTGCACGACTAAGATCTCCTCGGCAAAAACGGCAATTAATGACAGCAATTTACATAGCAGATTTCTTGAGTTATCTTAATTCAGACTATTATGAGGAAGTGTATACTGGCTATGGCGTCTCAAAATGGACAAACTGTAAGGGCCGACGCCGGACAGGAGAAGCAGGTACGGGGAGTCAGACATTTATTCGGGAACAGACAAGGAAACAAGACAGGAACAGCGTCGGAACACGGGTAACAAGGACATGAGACAATTAATTCCGAAGCCGGGAACAGAGCTTGGGAACAGACAGATATAGGGAAGGTAATGACACAAGTAATTGAGTCCACGTGAGTTCAATGATCGCTGATGCGCATGACGGGGGGAAGGCAGGTGTGGCTTGAGTGCGTAATGCTGGGGATCCTGGCGTCCTAGAGCGCCAGGGGGAGGAAGAGCGGGAGCAGACGTGACACAAACAGTACTATTGACACTTTTTTTCTTATTTTTCAAGCTAATGTCTTTTAAGGGAGCCGAATGGAAGCATGCTGACGCCTTTACTCTGAGAGGCTGTGAGTGGGTCTTACTCTCTGTGTGTGTGTGTTGAAGGTTGTTGGGGTAACTGTTGGAGTTAAGGGCCTTGTTAGAAAGACTCCCCCTAGTATATCGTTGCATTTTACAGAAGAATATCATGTTGTCAAAGGCTCTGCACAATACAGATCTTTACCAAACCTGATACCCTATTGTCTTCCAGTTGCCATGTACAGGGAACCCTCTCTCCATGATCTGACCGAGTTCTCCCGCTCCGGCAGCGGTACTCCCACTAAGAGCCGTAGTGCGTCAGCCCTGCTGAACGGAGGAGGGAAGACACTGAGCCAGAACGAGCAGTCCACATAGCTGTGGTGGTCAGCGTCAGGCAGAGGGTAGTTCTCACTGTAAGCAGACTCAACTGATCCTCATCAAACTGAACAGGTGGAGAGGAAGCAAATTAGCTTAGCTTAGTGTGTACTGAAACCACTGTGACAGACTATGACATCATCAATTAAATAAATCCATGAGCGAGCTTCTGCGGGTCAACTTTGCTATGAACTTCGATACGAAAAGCCTAAGCCATTTTGCTGGTCTGGAATTTATATTCTTCCTTGTATTCTTGAGCATATGTAGTGTATTACCAATGTATATCTCTCTGAAGGTCTTGAGAGGGAGAGTTACTGGTCAGTATTTATGTGGTCCATCAACTGTTGCTTTCATGCCGCCTAAAAAAAGCTTTTTTGTGTGTTTGAGTCCAAGGTGTACATATCTGCAAGCCTTCTGCCTCGTCTACCATATAAATTGCTTGCCAGCTATACTGACTGCGATCATTTGTTCCTGTGTACCAAAGAGTCAAGCGTGTTTCTCTAGTTTTACTCAAGGCAAAGAAAGAAAGAAATCGAATCACAAGCATAGGCCATGCCCTAAATCTGTCTTACCTACTACTAAAACTGCACACTGTGTAGTGTGTACTAATCGTACTACAAACTGTGTAGTGTGTACTAATCGTACTACAAACTATTTAGAACGTACTGTTTAGTAAACATTTATGCAGTAAGCAACAAATATCAACATACTAGGCTCACCCATACTGAGAATGCATCATCTAATGCACAATTGCGTTGTTTTCCGACATTCATTCGTTTTGGTACAACCCATCCCCCTTTTTTGATTATCAGCTGATATGTTGTCAAACACACGTGAGTCTAAAAAGACAAATCTCTTCCTCAGTAGCATGACATCCTGGCATTTAAAACATACTCCATTTTCAAAATGTGTCATACTATGAAACGTTCTATTTTCGCATACCCAATCAGTCTACTAGTTACAACACAAGGAGGCGACGGGTGATCGGACACGGACAATGTGTGGTCTACAGCAACTTGTTTTAATAATAAAATAGAGAAACCGAGTAGTTGTTTAAAAACTTATGTCAGCCCTTTTACAGTATTGTGTCATTAGTAGGCTCCTTTGACATAAACTATAAACAACATTTCATATGGTATTTAGATGTATTCAGTCATTTGTTTGCGTGTGTGTGAAAGGATAATAACATAATCCTTGATTTTTTTATTTTACCATCAAATGGGGATTATTAGTGAAATTGAGGGCTCTTACAGATTAAATGATTGTTTGTATTCTCCTGCATTGTTTTTTCCTCCTGGAGCGAATATATGCTTATGTCTATCATTTTGATTGATTGATTGATTGACACTATTATTGCATGGGAGACTGTGGACCTCTGGGAAATAGCAGCATGATGTACTGTAGGTCTACTATGCTTATTATCTACCTGTTTTTGACCCTGTGCTCCAGTCTATACCAGACTACAAGTGAATGATCCACAGAGCACAGATACACTTTTAATCTGGTACCTTCTTGCAGTAGGTTATTTGTTGTTCTAACGAAAATGCACTGAATAAAATGTTTTTAAGGAAATACAAATTTTGTTAAATTGTGCTTTATTTTTGTCCTTCTTTCCCACCTGTTGATATTGGCTCCACCCCGTGCATGAAAGGGTTATTAATTAATCCACCATCATCAACACCATCATATGGATGGAATAGCTAGATCATCATCAATTAATCCCAAGGGAAATGGGCCTATACTCATTCACAAAGCATCTCAGAGTAGGAGTGCTGATCCAGGACCCGTTTTGTATTTTAACCTGTTATGGATAGGGGGCAGTATTTTCACGGCCGGATAAAAAATTTACCCGATTTAATCTGATTATTACTCCTGCCCAGAAACTAGAATATGCATATAATTATTAGCTTTGGATAGAAAACACTCCAAAGTTTCTAAAACTGTTTGAATGGTGTCTGTGAGTATAACAGAACTCATTTGGCAGGCCAAAACCTGAGAAGATTCTGCACAGGAAGTACCCTGTCTGACCATTTCTTGGCCTTCTTGATTATCTCTATCCAAAACAGGGGATCTCTGCTGTTACGTGACACTTCCTACGGCTCCGATGGGCTCTCAGAAGGCGGCAAAAAGCTGAATCGTGGCTTTGCAGGCCCTGGCTGAAAAACATTAGCGCGTTTGGATAGTGGCCGGTCAGAGTACTATGAGACTGAGGCTCGTGCACGAGTCGACTCCATGTTTACTTTCTCTCTCTTTGAATGAAAACAACCACTCCCGGTCGGAATATTATCGCTTTTTTACGAGAAAAATGGCATAACAATTGATTTTAAACACCGGTTGACATGCTTCGAAGTACGGTAATGGAATATTTAGAATTTCTTTGTCACGAAACGCGTCGGGCGCGTAACCCTTCGTCACCCTTGGATAGTGTCTTGAACGCACGATCAAAACGCCGCTATTTGGATATAACTATGGATTATTTTGAACCAAACCAACATTTGTTATTGAAGTAGCAGTCCTGGGAGTGCATTCTGACGAAGAACACCAAAGGTAATCAAACTTTTCTAATAGTAAATCGGAGTTTGGTGAGTGCTAAACTTGCTGGGTGTCTAAATAGCTAGCCGTGATGGCTGGGCTATCTACTCAGAATATTGCAAAATGTGCTTTCACCGAAAAGCTATTTTAAAATCGGACACCTCGATTGCACAAAGGAGTTCTGTATCTATAATTCTTAAAATAATTGTTATGTTTTTTGTGAACGTTTATCGTGAGTAATTTAGTAAATTCACCGGAAGTGTTCGGTGGGAATGCTAGTTCTGAACGTCACATGCTAATGTAAAAAGCTGTTTTTTGATATAAATATGAACCTGATTGAACAAAACATGCATGTATTGTATAACATAATGTCCTAGGCGTGTCATCTGATAAAGATCATCAAAGGTTAGTGCTGCATTTAGCTGTGGTTTTGTTTTTTGTGACATTATATGCTAGCTTGAAAAATGGGTGTCTGATTATTTCTGGCTGGGTACTCTGCTGACATAATCTAATGTTTTGCTTTCGCTGTAAAGCCTTTTTGAAATCGGACAGTGTGGTTAGATAAAGGAGAGTCTTGTCTTTAAAATGGTGTAAAATAGTCATATGTTTGAAAAATTGAAGTTTTGGGTTTTTTGACGAATTTGTAATTCGCGCCACGCCTATCATTGGATATTGGAGCAGGTGTTCCGCTAGCGGAACGTCTAGATGTATTAATCATAATGAATAAGATTATATGGGCAGGGGCGACCTGATCCTAGATCAGGGCTCTTGCTCTGAGACGGTTTGTGAATGAATGTGATTAGGCCATTTTGCTGTGGTGCTAGCTATAGGCTGAAAGGCCAATAATATTGATCGTGTTGATGCCTCATGTTGAAATACAAGGCCTTCACAGCAGGAGAGTGACTGAGCCAATCAGAGTGGAGCTCAACTCTAGAGCTCTGCTTGCGATGGCCTAGACAGTACAAACACTATTATAAATGAGAGCGAGGGAGAGGAGGGGGAGAGAGAGAGCGTGCAGGAGAAATCGTGCAGTCTAAAGAATATTTGGTAGAGGCATGTCTATTCGCCATAGAAAGAAAGAAATGCAGAACAAATGTGGGGCGAGCTCTTCAGTGCAGGGTGGGTGGAGAAAGCAGCACATGGTAAAAGACACAGCAGTAGTGGGCTTTGGGTCCTGACAGAGATCCTTATAGTGTCGGTATTTTTAATGCTGCGGGTGGGAGAGGGCGGTCGGACCGACGACTTTGGGATGACAATATATTTTGTTGTCCCGCAGTTTATTTGGAAACGGTTGTCTTCCTGATTTGTATCCGTTAGCCTACGCCTATGTATTGTATTAAAAGCACACCTTTGTCGCAATTATTCACACTCAGAATTCGCTCCTTCAACTTCAGTAGCCTACGTCTCCTCTCAACGTCATCTCTACCTCTCCTATTTGGGCATGCGACATCAAGTGCGCGTAGTAGCTTATATGTGTAGTCTCATTGAAATAGAGTAGGCTGCCTATGCACAGTGGCGGTTCTAGACCACCACCCCCCCCCCCCCCCCCCCCCCCAGAACCGCTAGTGCCTATGCATGGGCGGAGAATCACGTGGCAGTTGCCTTTCCAAGGAAATTAACTTAAATATGATTAGACTAGTTTACTACAGTGTCTTAAATGTTGATAATGGAAAGAAGTGCAGGGCGCTCAAGCAACGTGAGCCGAGGTGAAATCCAAAAATGTGATCATTAGAAAGGAGTAGTCGCAGGGAGCGCTATGGCCACCATAGTGAGCGAGCTTTGCGCCTTTTAATTTTCAATAAATATTGATTACCCATTATTTGTCTGCCTGCAAATCGTCCTGCTCCTAAAAGGTAGGCTATATCATATACAGTTGAAGTCGGAAGTTTACATACACCTTAGCCAAATACATTTAAACTCAGTTTTTCACAATTCCTGACATTTAATTCTAGTAAAAATTCACTGTCTTAGGTCAGTTAGGATCTTATTTGAAGAATGTGAAATGGCAGAATAATAGTAGAGAGAATTATTTATTTCAGCTTTTATTTCTTTCATCACATTCCCAGTGGGTCAGAAGTTTACATACGCTCAATTAGTATTCCGTAGCATTGCCTTTAAATTGTTTAACTTAGGTCAAACATTTCGGGTAACCTTCCACAAGCTTCCCACAATAAATTGGGTGAATTCTGGCCCATTCCTCCTGACAGAGCTGGTGTAACTGAGTCAGGTTTGTAGGCCTCCTTGCTTGCACACACTTTTTCAGTTCTGCCCACACATTTTCTATAGGATTGAGGTCAGGGCTTTGTGATGGCCACTCCAATACCTTGACTTTGTTGTCCTTAAGCCATTTTGCCACAACTTTGGAAGTATGCTTGGGGTCATGGTCCATTTGGAAGACCCATTTGCGACCAAGCTTTAACTTCCTGACTGATGTCTTGAGAAGTTGCTTCAATATATCCACATAATTTCCTTTCCTCATGATGCCATCTATTTTTTGAAGTGCACCAGTCCCTCCTGCAGCTAAGCACCCCCATAAAATGATGCTGCCACCCCTGTGCTTCACGGTTGGGATGGTGTTCTTCGGCTTGCAAGCCTCTCCCATTTTCCTCCAAACACGACGATGGTCATTATGGCCAAACAGTTCTATTTTTGTTTCATCAGACCAGAGGACATTTCTCCAAAAAGTACAATATTTGTCCCCATGTGCTGTTGCAAACCTTAGCCTGGCTTTTTAATGTCTGTTTTGGAGCAGTGGCTTCTTCCTTGCTGAGCGGCCTTTCAGGTTATGTCGATATAGGACTCGTTTTACTGTGGATTTAGATACTTTTGTACCTGTTTCCTCCAACATCTTCACAAGGTCCTTGGCTGTTGTTCTGGGATTGATTTGCACTTTTTGGCCCAAAGTATTTTCATCTCTAGGAGACAGAATACGTCTCCTTTCTGAGCGGTATGACAGCTGCGTGGTCCCATGGTGTTTATACTTGCGTACTATTGTTTGTACAGAGGAATGTGGTACCTTCAGGCGTTTGGAAATTGCTTCCAAGGATGAACCAGATTTGTGGAGGTCTACAATTTTTTTCTGAGGTCATTGGCTGATTTCTTTTGATTTTCCCATGAGGTCAAACAAAGAGGCACTGAGTTTGAAGGTAGGCCTTGAAATACATCTACAGGTACACCTCCAATTGACTCAAATTATGTCAATTAGCCTATCAGAAGCTTCTAAAGCCATGACATAATTTTCTGGAATTTTCCAAGCTGTTTAAAGGCACAGTCAACTTAGTGTATGTAAACTTCTGACCCACTGGAATTGCAATACAGTGAATTATAAGTTAAATAATCTGTCTGTAAACAATTTTTGGAAAAATTACTTGTGTCATGCACAAAGTAGATGTCCTAATCGACTTGCCAAAACTATAGTTTGTTAACAAGAAATTCGTGGAGTGGTTGAAAAACGAGTTTTAATGACTCCAACCTAAGTGCATGTAAACTTCCGACTTATCTTCCCAAGGAAATGTACTTCCTAAATATGATTAGGCTATAGTTTACTACATTGGCTAGAAATACATATTGATCACCCATATTTGTCTCCGTCTGACAATCGCCCACTCCTAAAACGTAGGCTATAAAAATAGCTAAAAAGAAAGTGCAAGTCTCTCCTACTCTGCTCTCTTCAAAATACGTCTAGCATATTGGCTGATATAGCCCAGTAATACAGATAGCCTAATATAATGGGCCACTTGAATAGCCGAATACAATGGGCCACGTGAGAATCTCTAGTAACTTAACCTATTTCTTAGGTATTTTTTTTGCACATTAATGATATTGCCTATAGGGCGTATTGCTGAGACCATGGCTGGCAAGTGAGCTACGTCACATACGCCTAAAATAACATTGCAGGTCTGCATTTGGGTTGGGGACCAGTTCTTGCATTTAGGGGGTGGGAGTCGCACAGAAAGCCGCGGGTGCGGGCGGAAGCGAGATGAAGAAATCAGTCCCGCACAGACATCTACACAACAGGGACTGACTGAGACTTTGGGCTAATAGACCTCCTGCATTGGTAACGATTATGATATTGATGACAACAGAGAGAACAGCGCACATCGTTGACTGCAATCAATAGATGGATCTATAGCCCTGGTTTGAAGGATAAGGTAAACATGCAACACATGCAAGAGCAATGAATAATATACCACCCTTATCAATCACTCTTGAGGGGTCAATAAAGGGTCAATGGTAGGGAGAAGGGAACGTTATTTATCTGTTATATTTCTAAGCCAATAAGAATTCCGTCTAGATAGCCATTACAATTAGGAGATACATATCACATGTCATGTAATGGATATCTAAATGGCCTACTCATTGACAGCTTAAGAGTGACTGATAAGAGTGGGATATTATTCACTGCTCTGGCCTTTGTGGCATGCTTGTCTTATCCTTGATGCTCATGACAATGGCTTACTTCCAACAATAATTGCATAATTGCAGATGAAGGGCCATGCTGTGGTACTTGCTAAGATCTTAACCCCTCAACCTCTGATCTGTTACTGGCCATTCATTTGACCCCTGTTGTCATGTTTGTTGGGGAATCTTTTCATGTCACACACACACTCAGCCTCAGGATTAAATACTATAATTGAACTCTTCTTACTGTCTGTGAGGCCAGCTATTAGTTCATGTGTGAGGCCAACTCTTAACTCATGTGTGAGGTCAACTCTTAGCTCATGTGAGGCCAACTCTTAGCTCATGTGAAGCCAACTCTTAATTCATATGAAAATCTGAAATGTCTTGAGTCAATAAGTATTCAACCCCTTTGTTATGGCAAACCTAAATAAGTTCAGGAGTAAAAATGTGTTTAACAAGTCTCAGAATAAGTTGGATGGACTCACTCTGTGTACAATAATAGTGTCTAACAAGATTTTTTAATGACCACCTCATCTCTGTACCTCACACATACAACTAAATTCTAGATCACCTGTACTCCACACACAGAGACGCGTACAAAGCTCTCCCTCGCCCTCCATTTGGTAAATCTGACCACAACTCTATCCTCCTGATTCCTGCTTACAAGCTAAAATTAAAACAGGAAGCACCAGTGACTCCGTCTATAAAAAAGTGGTCAGATGAAGCAGATGCTAAACTACAGGACTGTTTTGCTATCACAGACTGGAACATGTTCCGGGATTCTTCCGATGGCATTGAGGAGTGCACCATATCAGTCACTGGCTTTATCAATAAGTGCATCGAGGACATTGTCCCCACAGTGACTGTATGTACACTGCTCAAAAAAATAAAGGGAACACTTAAACAACACAATGTAACTCCAAGTCAATCACATTTCTGTGAAATCAAACTGTCCACTTAGGAAGCAACACTGATTGACAATACATTTCACATGCTGTTGTGCAAATGGAATAGACAACAGGTGGAAATTATAGGCAATTAGCAAGACACCCCCAATAAAGGAGTGGTTCTGCAGGTCGGGACCACAAACCACTTCTCAGCTTCCTGGCTGATGTTTGGTCACTTTTGAATGCTGGCGGTGCTTTCACTCTAGTGGTAGCATGAGATGGAGTCTACAACCCACACAAGTGGCTCAGGTAGTGCAGATCAACCAGGATGGCACATCAATGCGAGCTGTGGCAAGAAGGTTTGCTTGCTGTGTCTGTCAGCGTAGTGTCCAGAGCATGGAGGCGCTACCAGGAGACAGGCCAGTACATCAGGAGGCGTGGAGGAGGCCGTAGGAGGGCAACAACCCAGCAGCAGGACCGCACCTCCGCCTTTGTGCAAGGAGGAGCAGGAGGAGCACCTGCAAAATGACCTTCAGCAGGCCACATATGTGCATGTGTCTGCTCAAACGGTCAGAAACAGACTCCATGAGGGTGGTATGAGGGCCCGACGTCCACAGGTGGGGGTTGTGCTTACAGCCCAACACCGTGCAGGACGTTTGGCATTTGCCAGAGAACACCAAGATTGACAAATTCGCCACTGGCGCCCTGTGCTCTTCACAGATGAAAGCATGTTCACACTGAGCACGTGACAGACGTGACAGACTCTGGAGATGCCGTGGAGAACATTCTGCTGCCTGCAACATTCTCCAGCATGACCGGTTTGGCGGTGGGTCAGTCATGGTGTGGGGTGGCATTTCTTTGGGGGGGCGCACAGCCCTCCATGTGCTCGCCAGAGGTAGCCTGACTGCCATTAGGTACCGAGATGAGATCCTCAGACCCCTTGTGAGACCATATGCTGGTGCGGTTGGCCCTGGGTTCCTCCTAATGCAAGACAATGCTAGACCTCATGTGGCTGGAGTGTGTCAGCAGTTCCTGCAAGAGGAAGGCATTGATGCTATGGACTGGCCCGCCCGTTCCCCAGACCTGAATCCAATTGAGCACATCTGGGACATCATGTCTCGCTCCATCCACCAACGCCATGTTGCACCACAGACTGTCCAGGAGTTGGCGGATGCTTTAGTCCAGGTCTGGGAGGAGATCCCTCAGGAGACCATCCACCACCTCATCAGGAGCATGCCCAGGCGTTGTAGGGAGGTCATACAGGCACGTGGAGGCCACACACACTACTGAGCCTCATTTGGACTTGTTTTAATTAAGGACATTACATCAAAGTTGGATCAGCCTGTAGTGTGGTTTTCCACTTTAATTTTGAGTGTGACTCCAAATCCAGACCTCCATGGGTTGATAAATTGGATTTCCATGGATTATTTTTGTGTGATTTCGTTGTCAGCACATTCAACTATGTAAAGAAAAAAGTATTTAATAAGATTGTTTCTTTCATTCAGATCTAGGATGTGTTGTTTAAGTGTTCCCTTTATTGTTTTGAGCAGTATACATACCCCAACCAGAAGCCATGGATTACAGGCAACATTCGCACTGAGCTAAAGGGTAGAACTGTCGCTTTCAAGGTGCAGGACTCTAACCCGGAAGCTTACAAGAAATCCTGCTATGCCCTGCAACGAACCATCAAACAGGCAAAGCGTCAATCCGGGGCTAAGATTGAATCATACTACCCCGGCTCTGACTCTCGTCTTATGTGGCAGGGCTTGCAAACTATTACAGACTACAAAGGGAAGCACAGCCGCGAGCTGCCCAGTGACACGAGCCTACCAGATGAGCTAAATCACTTCTATGCTCGCTTCGAGGCAAGCAACACTGAGAACATCAGCTGTTCCGGATGACTGTGTGATCACACTCTCTGTAGCCGACGTGACTAAGACCTTTAACTTCTTATGGGACGGTAGCGTCCCACCTAGCCAACATCCGGTGAAATTGCAGAGCGCAAAATTCAAACTGCAGAATTATAAATATTTAACTTTCATAAAATCACAAGTGTAATACATCAAAATAAAGCTTAACTTCTTGTTAATCCTGCCGCTGTGTCAGATTTGATATTACCTATAGGGCGTATTGCTGGGACCATGGCTGGCAAGTGAGCAAAATCCTAGAGGAAAACCTGGGTCAGTCTACCTTCCATAAGACCCTGGGAGACAAATTCACCTTTCAGCAGGACAATAACCTAAAACACAAGGCCAAATATACACTGTAGTTGCTTACCAAGACAACATTGAATGTTCCTGAGTGGCCTAGTTACAGTTGACTTAAATCAGCTTGAAAATCAATGGCAAGACTTGAAAATGGCTGTCTAGCAATGATGAACAACCAATTTGAGTGAGCTTTAAAACTTTTACAAAGAATAATGTGCAAATATTGTTCAATCCAGTTGTGCAAAGCTCTTAGACTTACCCAGAAAGACTGACATCTGTATTCACTGCCAAAGTTGATTCTAATACGTATTAACTTAGAGGGTTGAATACTTATCTTATCAAGATATATTAGGGTTTTATGATTTTTTGTATATTGTTGAAAGAAAAGGACAGTTAAATTAATTTTAATCCCACCTTGTAACACAACAATTGTGGAAAAAGTCAAGGGGTGTGAATACATTCTGAAGGCACTGTAAATGTAAAAAGATAAATGTAAACTCATTTACATTCTTATGATATAAACCAATGTTATTTGGTATTTGAAAGATTCAAACAAAAAAACTTAGTGTGGCCACAATTTTAGCACCACAGACATGGCTGGCTTCCAGTTTGAGGGGATAGAGCACAACTAGCTTTTACTGAAGGCATTTTACTGGAACCTGAGTCACAATCAGTGCAGGGATTGGCTATGGTGGCTATGTTGTGGACAGCAGATTGGTTCACTCCAACTGGTAGGAATAGAATGTGTCTGAAAGGTACGTTTCTGGAACCTATCTTCACATGTGTTGTCCCCTTTGTTTCAGTCAGATGGAGCCGATTCAGACTGCCATTAAGGTGATGAGTCTATAGAGTATAAATAAGCTACTCTATCTACACAGCAACCCAGTGAAATTAATTCCTCTAATGGGAGGAAGTGCAGCATCTGTCTTCCTCACTGCCTGTAGCTCTTTCTGGGAGAGAGATGGAGAAGGCTTATGATTGGTTGTTGCACTCATTTTAGGGTCGTGATTAAAAGCTGCCGAAAAGTACACACTTTACTTTGGCAGACCAGACTTTCCAGGAAAATTACAGTTAAAAAGCTACATTAAAAATGAAACAAAATATTGTGATTTAACTTAAATCATGATATTTTATGTTCTCAAAGGGAAAGAGTGTTCTGTTCTTCACTTCTCTGACTCAGCATAAAATGCATCCGCATACAGTTAACGGAATAAGTCATGTTTATTAGCTGTGAGCCCTGATTACTCCAGAGGGTTACAACTTGTACTGTAGTATACACAAGCACATCCACCATGCTTTCATAAGTACAGAAGGATTATAGCAGTAGGCCTAGCCTTCATTACCAGGCATATACAGGAAGACAGTGTTCTTCCAAGTTGTTCCGTTTCCCCTCTAGTAATACCTCTATCTATTAATATGTTACAAATTCAATGTACTGCATAGGTAGCTTAGCAGTTAAGACCATCAGGCCAGTAACCAAAAGGTTGCTGGTTCAAATCGCTGAGCCCGCAAGGGGGAAGAATATTCATTTTCTCCCCTTGCGCAAGGCAGTTAACCCCCAACAACTGCTCCCTGGGTGCTGATGACATGGAGGTTGATTAAGGCCGACCCCCACACCTCTCTGATTCAGAGGGGTTGGGTTAAATGCAGAAGACACATTTCAGTTGAATGCATTCAGTTGTGCAACAGACTAGGTTTTCCCTTCATACTGTGACTGTTGTCCTCGTGTGTGTTCCTCACCACGGCTTCTGTATTGTATAAAACATCCCCACTCCAGGCAGGCCTGTGGCACTCTTTCACCCCAGCACCTGATGAGCACCATTACCATGCAGCTCAGGCCCTCTGTCTGCAGAGAGAGAGACAGTACTCTGGAATAGAAATTACCTTGTTGACTCTCTTCCCTCATAGTTAGAGTGGACCTTTTCAGATCCTGCATGCATTAATGGAAAATAACCGCAATGTATAGGGACCCAATGCGTTGCTACGAACTAGTAGACAGAGATCACAGGGACATTAGGTAGAATGTTATCTGCTGATATATCAGAGGCTAAAATCTCATCACAAGGGGTTCTGACAAGGTCAACAGCGATGTGCTTCACTAGAAACAAACATCCTACCTTGATATAACAAATTATTGGTTTTGAGTCATTGGTCGTATTGAAATTGGTCCAATAGGTTCAAATGAAAAGGTTGGGGTTAACCAAGGCTCTACATATTCAAGGTCTCAGGCCTTGTGTTGGGGATATGAAAATAATTTATTGTGAATGAGGTGGAATTCTCCACTGGACACACACTTTGAAAGAATGCAGATGTGTAGCCAATGAGAGGAGTTCTGCAGCAGCCTCTCCATCATCTGTGAGCACTGGAGTCGCCATCTACTGGTGAACAAAGGGAGACACCTGTCCATTCAGCCTGGTCTCATAGACTAGACGTAACATGGTAAATGTAAATCCGTGACACTGAAGTTAGGATGATATGTTACGTTTGGTATGGTTACATAAGACAGACAGTTACTTAAGGCAGTTGTTCCCAAACAGTGGGGCGCGAGGGGTCGGCAGGGGGGGTGCGGGGGTAGTGCATCATCAGTTAGGTAGTGCATCATCATACTGTCTAGAAATCCAAAGTTTGCGTGTTCAAATTTCATCATGGAAAACTTTAATAATTTTGCAACTACTTAGCATGCTAGTTAACCCTTCCCCTAACCCTAATCCTAACCTTAACCCTTTGCCTTAACTCCTAACCATAACCTTAACCCTAACCCTAACCCCTAGCTATGCTAACGTTAGCCACCTAGCTAACGTTAGCGTCAGTCACCTAGCTAAAGTTAGAAACAACAAATTGGAATTCATAACATATCATATGAATTGCAAATTCATAACGTATTGTACGAATGGCAATTTGTAAGATATCATACAAATTGGAATATGTAACATGCGTGACAGACATCCACAAATGAATACATACCATACGAAATGTAGCACATCACGTAACACACTAAATGGGTGTCTTGGATTATGTACATAATAATATGAAATACTCTGAGACCAAGTTGTTCCATTTAATGTGGAGAAGCATGCTGACTGGACAAGGTATTGTCATCTGTGCACTTCTACAATGTCCAAGCTCAACTAATTAATTGCTTCAGTAATACAATACAATTACTGATAGAACAACATACCATACTGGTCTTTCAGAAGAATATGGTGACTTGAGGTTTTGTTCAAGCAAACAATACATTTCTGCTGAAAGCACTTACCCTGTCCTGCCTCTCTATTGTTAATGAATTATTAAGCAATGAGAAAACAACACCTCTCAAACCTGATCATATGACACTATCCCTGTTGTCTTGGTTTTAGAAAATATTATTTTTAAATAAATTAATTGGTACCTTTTATATCATCTTTGTTTTAGAATAGTAACATTAACCTGTCCCATTGTAAACCCCATTGGTTAACCTCTCTGTCTCGTCTCGTCTCGTCTCGTCTCCTCTCCTCTCCTCTCTCTCTTCGCCTTTCCTTGCAGTTAGTCAGTGTGATGATGAGGGCTCATTCACTTGTTCAAAGGTGCAGTAATTGAGTGTATTCGACATCTGGTTGTTAAGGATTTCTGATGTAGTTTTGGAGTGTGCAGTCAGGGCTTGATTCATGCCATCTGGGTAACTGTCTGTAGAGGCCAACAAAGCCCACCAACAGGGTCATTATCTTAATGCTATGGAATCTCACTGGACAGCCATATCATTCTGGTTTGAGATGTGTCAGGGCCACAAGCGGCCATTGTTGAAAACAACGGTAGGATTAAGTTGGGCTGAATCAATTTTCACGGCAGAACATATAGAAAGAAACTCTGGGGTTTTGTTTACCCAGTCACACAGCCATGGTTGGTCTTTCCTACACAGTGGGATTAAATAAAGCAGCAGGTCCTCTAAACCAGTGGTTCCCAACCAGGGGTACTAGGACCCCTGGGGGTACTTGGCCTATCCACAGGGGGTACTTGAGAAGACTCATGAGACCATAGTCCCACTGATAAAATGCACATGAGGGGTTCTTCAGGGCTTCAGAGCAAAATTCAGTTGGTAGTATAGTAACCGAAAAAGGATGGGAACCACTGCTCTAACTCCTCTCTCATCTGCCTCACCTCAACACTTACATGGGAACATGGACACAGCTTGTGCTATCCTCCCAGCTAAAGGTGCTTCCTCCTCAACACGTTCTATAGGAAAGTGCTGATGGATTTATCAGGTACCATTTTGACAGGACAGAAAATGTGTTAACGCCTTAAGATTGAGTACAGCACTCGAGATGAATTGCTGCGTCAACCATGGTGTGCTGCCATTATCTATGCAGCAGAGGGCTCTCTCTTCCAATGTGAATGTTATTGTTCTGCTAAACCTTTTCGTACTACTATTTTGGATAGCGCAGGATATATTGAATATAAATGAGATGAAATGATATGTGCCATCATGTAAATGTGAAGACTTAATTTATTTATATTGAAACCAAACCCACGACTTGGACTACTAAGGGTTTTATCATAGTAAGAGTGCTGCGAACAGCATCGTCATCCTCTCATCATAGCCATTCAAGGAAAAAGATAATAGCATTACAGAAGATAGAGTAGACCACAGGAGGCATAAGGCTTTGTCTCTCTAGCCACGTTTATACCTGGTTCTAACGTGTCCTTTGTCCTGATCTTGTGCGACATTCTGATTGAGCCCATATTTTTTGACAGGTGTCGACAATTAAAAGACGCGTTGTGATCTGATTTTGATCAGATCTTCTAACTGTAAATAGACAAGATCAGGACAACATCGGGACAAGATCAATAAGAAGTTTGCATGTTAGCGGCAGCTATAAACAAGGCTTTTCCCCCCTGTCGTGTATTGGAAGAGGTCTCTAACCTATGTGCCTGACAAACAACCACCTATTCACTCTGTCATCCATTACACTCGTCTATTCTCTTCTGTCAATTACATAAAGTGCTTCTAAGTTGTAAGTATAGCTAGTAACTCAATACCTTGTATACTATTGTCAAAGAGTCATTAATAGGGATTCCAGGGCTCAATATTGATGTTGCTTCTGCTTTCTGTTAATACGAAAACACACAGTGACACGGAAAGTTAAACACTGTACTGCAAAATATGATATTTACTGATTAATTATATACTGAATAAAAATATAAACGCAACATGTGAAGTGTTGGTGTCACGTCCTGACCATGGAAAGCTGTTATTTTCAATGGTAGAGTAGGTCAGGGCGTGACAGGGGGGTTTTCTAGTTTCGTTTTTCTATGTTGTAATGTTCTAGTTTTGTATTTCTATGTTGGGTTGTTCTAGTTTTTGAATTTCTATGTTAGGCTTTGTTTGAGATGATCTCCAATTAGAGGCAGCTGGTCATCGTTGTCTCTAATTGGAGGTCATATTTAAGTTGGTGTTTGTCCCACCTGAGTTTGTGGGAGATTGTTTTTGAGTTGTGTATGTTTCACCTCTGCGTCACGGTTTGTTGTTTTTGTTCTTTCAGTTTATGTTGTATGTATCGCATTAGTTTCACGCTGAAAATAAAATGTGGAACGACACACACGCTGCACTTTGGTCCGCTCCTCCTTTCGACAACTGTGACAGTTGGTCCCATGTTTCATAGCTGAAATAAAAGATCCCAGGAATGTTCCATACTCACAAAAAGCTTATTTCTCTCAAATGTTGTGCACAAAATTTGTTTACATCCCTGTTAGTGAGCATTTCTCCTTTGCCAAGGTAATCCATCCACCTGACAGGTGTGGCATATCAAGAAGATAATTAAACAGCATGATCACCACACAGGTGCACCTTGTGCTGTGGACAATATAACAGAACTCTAAAATGTGCAATTTTGTCACACATCACAATGTCACAATTTTGAGGGAGCGTGCAATTGGCATGCTGACTGCAGGAATGTTCACCAGAGTTGTTGCCAGAGAATTTAATGTTCATTTCTCTACCATAAGCCATGTCATTTTAGAGAATTTGGCAGTACGTCCAACCAGCCTCACAACCGCAGACCACGTGTCACCACGTCAGCCTAGGACTTCCACATACAGCTTCTTCACCTGCGAGATTGTCTGAAACCAGCCACCCAGACAGCTGATGAAACTGAGGCGCATTTATCTCTGTAATAAAGCCCTTATGTGGGGAAAAACTCTGTCTGATTGGCTGGGACTGGCTCCCCAGTGGATGGGCCTATGCCCTCCCAGGCCCACTCATGGCTGCACCACTGCCCAGTCATTTGAAATCCATAGATTAGGGCCTATCATTTCATTTCAATTGACTGATTTCCTTTTAAGAACTGTAACTCAGTAAAATCGTTGAAATGATTGCATGTTGCGTTTATAATTTTGTTCATCATACAATGAGCATATTGAGAGAATGATTGTAAAGTTCAATTGAGAAATGCCACAGAAATAACACAGAAATTAGACAAAGCCACAAACAGTTTGGGATATCGTTTGTTCTGTTACGTTGACACTACTAGTATTGGACTAGTTTCATTTACAAATGTTCTTCCATATCATAGGTTGTGATAACATAAAAATATTTCACAAACCTAAATCACTGTTGTGAAAAATATTTCAAATCTGTCTCACTGACAAAAAAAATAAACATTATCAGACTCTTACACAACATGGAGGACCCAACTGACGCAACCTCCTACCAGGACATCTCAAAATGGCTACCCTTCCTGAATCTTATTTTTATTATCAAATTGATGCAGCGCATAACAGCCAATAACCTAATCTCAGCCTTTATTTACATATAAAGACATGGTTGTGTACACTTTGGGGTGCCTCCATTAGATCTATTTCATCAATTTGGCCAGTGAACGGGCAATTTGAACTGATTCGGTCAATCAAATCAAATCAAACTAAATTGTCACATGCGCCGAATACAACAAGTGTAGACCTTACCATGAAATGCTAACTTACAAGCCCTTAACCAACAGTGCAGTTAAAGAAGAGTTAAGATAATATTTACCAAATAAACTAAAGTTTAAAAAAAGTATAATAGTAACACAATAAGTATTACAATAACGAGGCTATATACAGGGGGTACCGGTACCGAGTCAGTGTGCGGGAGTACAGGAGGTGTTGAGGTAATTTGTACATGTAGGCAGGGGTGAAGTGACTATGCATAGATAATAAATAGCAAGTAGCAGCAGTGTACAAATCAAATGGGTGGGTGTACATGTAATAGTCCGGTGGCCATTTCATTAATTATTCAGCAGTCTTATGGCTTGGGGGTAGAAGCTGTTGAGGAGCATTTTGGTCTTAGACATGGCGCTCCAGTACCGCTTGCTGTGCGGTAACAGAGAAAACAGTCTATGACTTGGGCGACTGGAGTCTCTGACAATTTTTTGAGCTTTCCCCTGACACCACCTATTATAAGTCCTGGATTGCAGAAACCTTGGCCTCAGTGATGTACTGAGCCGTATGCACTACCTTCTGTCGTGCCTTACGGTCAGATGCCAAGCAGTTGCCATACCAGGTGGTGATGCAACCGGTCAGGATGCTCTCGATGGTGCAGCTATAGAACTTTTTGAGGATGTGGGGACCCATGC
The DNA here is from genome assembly GCF_965601325.2 of Salmo salar. Lineage (NCBI taxonomy): Eukaryota > Metazoa > Chordata > Actinopteri > Salmoniformes > Salmonidae > Salmo > Salmo salar. The sequence goes on along the minus strand of NC_138301.1, from coordinate 110,247,612 downwards.
CAAATCTTTTCAGTCTCCTGAGGGGGAAGAGGTTTTGTTGTGCCCTCTTCACGACTGTCTTGGTGTGTTTGGACCATGATAGTTCGTTGGTGATGTGAACACCAAGGAACTTGAAACTCTCGACCCGCTCCACTACAGCCCCGTTGATGTTAATGGGGGCCTGTTCGGCCCGCCTTTTCCTGTAGTCCACAATCAGCTCCTTTGTCTTGTTCACATTGAGGGAGAGGTTGTTGTCCTGGCACCACACTGCCAGTTCTCTGACCTCCTCCCTATAGGCCATCTCATCATTGTTGGTGATCAGGCCTACCACTGTTGCATCGTCAGCAAACATAAGGATGTTGTTGGAGTTGTGTTTGGCCACGCAGTTTTGGGTGAACAGGGAGTACAGAAGGGGACTAAGTACACACCCCTGACGGGCCCCAGTGTTGAGGATTAGCGTGGCAGATGTGTTGTTGCCTACTCTTACCACCTGGGGGCAATCTATACTATCTGTATTACAGATCAGGTTCAGAGATGTTTGAACTACTTGATGCCTCAATTTTCTCTGTCACATACTGGTGCCCTTATGATCATGAGAATGTGTTGATGTTGATTTGATAATGGAACTGTATTGGTTACTATGAACTGAATCGTGTATGCAGCTTTTTGAGTTTAGAATTAATATGGAGCTTACTATTGAGACCTGCATTCAAAGCTTTGCATTATGACCAATGACAGAAGGAGAGATCATCTTAAGAAATTCATTCATGTTATTTCTGTGGTTACGGTGAACGCCCTTTCAATGCCAAAGGCCTCTGAATACTGCTTGCATGAGATTGCATCAGTGGCATTCGCAAGCAATCTGAATTAATGAATTAATGACTTAATGAGTGGTTTGAGCACATGTTTTTGTCTATCACAAACATAATCATACAAATCAGATTAGTTTCTTGAGTGAATCGTGTCAATTTGTTTGATTGTGGGGTACCCCTGCACATTGATCTGGTACCGAGAGCTTGGAAACATGTCAAAAATCTCAGGTCAAAAAACCTACAGTTCCCAATCCTCCCACGTAGGGAAATAAGAGCCTGTGAGAAGAGCCCTGTGGCTTTAGGCTATTTGGCGTGGGAAATTGTGGGTTTTTGTGTCTAAGTACACGTAGCTAAAATGTCATCACAGGTAAGACATTTAACTTGTTTAGTATAGTCCGTTTGTAACTCCACTCACTACTTGTATCTGTATAATTTGTTTGTGCGGTATTGGCTAGCGTTAATTTTCCGGTTGGTAGCTAGCTAGAACTCACTCACGTGGCTAACATTAGCGCCATTATGAAAAGACGCACGAGAGGGAAGCCCTACAATATTACAGTATTGAGTATTGAGAACGCTCAGGAGCAGGCAATGTTGGAAAGTCATGTCTTTAGACATGTACTTTTCTTAAATGTAGTTTTGTAACTGACTAAAACAAGCAGACAAGAAAATGGTGTTTGCATTTTTTTGTTGTTGCTGTGAGCCAATGGGGTAACCTAGGTAACCACAGGTTTATTTTTTTTATGTTTAGAACTCTTATATTATTTTTTTTTTATATATATTTTTTTTAATTCAAAATACAGATCAACAATTTACATTGTTACATCATATAAAACAGAACGCAGGTATTAACGAGAAAATACTAAAACATACAAAAACATCTATGAAGTAATACCAATTCTAGTGCAATTGTAATCACTCTGAAAAAATTATAATGATTCAGGAAAATATTATTCTTGTTGTTATTCACTAGGGTTAATGTTTTAATAAGATAGTTAAATTCAATCAAAAATATGTGTAATTTTGGTATAGAATTTTGGAATTTTTGTTTGTGTATAAAGTATTTGGCAACAAGAATAAAACAAATCACAATCATTTCAATGGTCTTGTTATCATTGCAATAGTAACATATTATATCCTTCATGTCAAAAACATGGGTAGTGTTCATAATGGTAAATAAGTATTTTGCAAGGTTTTCCCAAAATTCTGACGCAAATTTACATTCAAAGAACAAGTGAGACAGATTGTCACCTTCCTTTTCACAGAAAATGCAGATATCATCAATAGCCATGAATTTGGATAACATAGAATTACATGGATATATCTTAAGTAAAACTTTAAAGTGCACTTCCTTAACTTTGTTTGGTATACAATATTTGTAAGGTCTTAACCATGCATTTTCCCAGACAACAACCACAGACACAGGTTGTTTTCCCCTGGGACTATGGGTTGACGCACTAGGCCTAACTTTTCCAATCCTTCCAAACTGTAAATTGTAGCTCTGTTTTCAGGAATTAAAAAAGCTCATAGACCAGGCTACCTGGATAGTTAATTCATAATTGTATTAGTTAGACTCGTGAAAGCAAAAGTCTCACATTAAATAATGTACCACATATTTCAGACTTTTTCTTTCGAACGCTAGGGGAGAGCGAGGTATGTTGTCACACTTTTTACGCAGTCTATCATTTACTGGGCACAATGCATCACAATGGTATAAATGTCATACCTAATGAAAGAAGATGGTATTGGGCACATATTTTGTATTCATTATATCTTCATATCTTCTTTCAGTATGGACTTGTAGACCGTTAAATAAAGAGTGTGCACTTGTGACAATTTGCCCCATCAGCTGGTAAATTGTCACACTATGTCTGGTAAATTGTCACATTGGTTTATCAACAAATAAGAACGCAACTAATTAATTGAGAATATTGATTTTAATTTCAAATTCAAAACCAAATTCAACTCCATTAAAGAACTCAAAATAAAAAACAATCATGGCTCGAGAATCTGGCAAATCATGCCTTTCAATCAAGACAATAATGCTGGCAGAGCACACATTAATTAAGTGGCACGACCACTTTACTTGAAATCGAACGTTCTCTGGCGTGCACATAGATCCACGGTAATTGTTGGAATGGAATGGAATGCTGCAGATAACTTGCTTAAATGTTTAAAGTCTTTTAAAAAACGTGGTGTTTAAACACACTAATGCACTAATGCACAGTTTTGTAACAGCCTATACGACGTACATCCGTATCTGACTAATCAGACTCCTCTTCAGAGTCACAGTTCTGGCACACATAAATTGCCTGGCCTGAGGTGCAAGCATCATGGGCCCATTTGTTGCATCTCACACACTTCACCCAAGTCTCCTTTGGAAGGCAGTTTGAAAATGGCTCCACACAGATGAGGCAGAACCACTCCTCTTCATCTGATGATGACTCTTCTATGCTTTTTCATTTTTTAGCTGCCTTCTTGTTCTTTGCAGATCCAGATTTTGACCCCCCCCCCCCCCCCCCTGCTTCCCTTTCTGCCTTTTGTTAGATTGTGCCTTATTCTTTTCCATTTCTAGTGCCTGCTTCACTGGTGTGTCAGTTAGAATTGCTGTTTTGCACCGTTTTCTTCCTTTGCAAGCTGGTTTTCGGGCTCAGCTTTTGGATAAGGCCGGATGTCCTCTGGACTTGGTAGTCCGCTGTCAGCAATGGCATTGTTGGGCGACGGTGAGCTGGTGCTAGCATTAGAACTGGGCAGGTCTGTGTCTGAGTTTGTGCTAGGCAGGGCTGAAATGGTGCTGGGGCCTGGCAGGGCTGAAATGGTGCTGGGGCCTGGCAGGGCTGGAATGGTGCTGGGGCCTGGCAGGTTGGTGCTGTGGCCTGGCAGGGCTGAAATGGTGCTGGGGCCTGGCAGGGCAGGCTTGGTGCTGGGGCCTTGTAGGGTTGGGTTCTGAATGGGGTGACCTGTAACGTAGGATGTCGCAAACTCGGTTTCCAGAAATACATTCCTGTTGTAAGGTAGTACCCCAGCCACCCTAAAGCCAGCCTGAATGTTCAAGGGGGTTGCATCCAGAGGATAGGCGATTGCCACAATCCCAGGAATGTCATAAATTGACATTGTCTTCCGGGGTTGTTCTTCATCCAGGCATCACACGCGGTGTTGATGTGCCTCTTTAGCGGCCCATAGACAGACCTGTCTAAGGGTTGAAGCCGATGAGAGCAATGTGGTGGGAATGACAGCATAATTATGCCATTTTCTTTGGTATAATTGAGTCCATCAATGGACAGATGAGACTCGTGATTTTGTCCAAAAGGAGTGAACAGGGCTTCTCCTTTGAGTACTTCGTATGCTCGACAAAATGTTTCAGGAAGTCAACAAAGTGCACATCTTTCATCCACCCAGAGGGATTTGCCCCTCCTTTGCTGCCAGGTGGCCCATTGATCAGGAAATGATCGCGGAAGTTGACACGGGGGAATATATAATATGGAGGAATACTATTCCCTGTGTCTGAGACAGCACTGGCCAGTGTGACGAGGGTTCCCCTTTCAGCGGAGGTCAGTGACCCTACTTGTTTGAATCCACGTCTGCCCACCACTTTGTCAGGTTTATGTACAGTGGTCACCCCAGTTTCATCAACATTCCATATGTCTCCTGGTCCAAATTTATATTTCTGTAGCACTTCTGCTACATTGTAGAAGAAAGCATTAACATTTTCTCTGTTGAAGCTACTTGCCCTGGCAAGGCTAGTTGCCTCTGGCTTTCTCAGTGAAAGCGTTGGGTGACGCTTTAAGAAGCCTGTAAACCACTCCGAGCTGGCCTTTTCTTTTTCTGCCCACATTAGTGTGAACTTCAGCTGGTGTGCCACAGCAAACTGGTAGGCAAGTCTTCTGACCTCACTTTGCAACAGACCAAAATAAATGTCAGCTGACCGAGTAATGTACTGAACAAGCTGCATTTCCAAATCATGTGTTCTGCAACTTCACCTACCTCACTGCCTTTAACATTATGCCAGGTGGTGTGCTGCCATTCTCTGTCTTCCTTTTATCATTTCTAATCATCTTTCTTTCCTTCCCCTCTTTCCTTCCATCCTTCCTTTCTGCTTTCCTTCAAAAAATAATTTACTCATTGCAATTACATATACCATTACAGGCTTATTAAGCCCACCTCCCTGTCTACTACCCTTGTTGCCACAATGCAATTCATAACACCACACTAAATTCATGACACTGCATGAAGTTGTGTGTGTGTGTGTGTATACTGTCTGATACAGTAGGCATGTAGTGTGTTAGTAGACACACACACACACGCCAGAGCCTGTCTTGTGTAGTCCAGGGATATGTCTGCTGCTCTAAATGTATATATGTGTATATATAATATTGCATTTACAGTAACATTTCATACTATTATCAGAGCTGATTACACAATATCACAATGTTTTTTGAGCATGTTCTGTGTGTCTATGTATACTGAGGCAAGTTGTCACATGTGAAGACTTGCCCCAAGGTCATTGAGACTACTTGCCCCAAACTGACATGTGTGCTAATGTTGGCTAAATCACAAGGTTAGCTCAACATAGGACTGCAGCTAAAGTATCAAATACACGTTATTGTCTCCTCTACTCAGTGCAAAATTATAATTTTGAACATTCATCCCTAACAAAGTATTATTGCATAAAATGTAAAGTGCCAATTTTTTACTTCTGAAGGGGAAAAATAAGAAACTTGTGCTCACCTCAGATTAGAGTGACATTGACCATAGAACATGTAGTCACACAAAGTAGCTATTTGATTTTTGAGATAGCGCCTCTAGTGTTGGAGGTATGAACAGTTTGACAACTTACCCCGCTCTCCCCTACTCCTCTTACACTAGGCTAAAAACGCAATTCAAACTTTAAAACGTGCAGAACGTTCTGGAATAGTGTGCTTTTGAAAACATTTATACTTTTAACTCTTTGTCCTTCGAAAACCAAAAACGAATCCACTTTAATGGGATTTCTTCAAAGTTCTAAAGTTCCCATTGTTAACTTCCATGACTTCCAACATTCGATTCACTGTAAACATTTACTTTTGACACAAATCAACTACTTTTACAACAAGCAAAAACTTAGAGGGTATGACATATTGGCCTTCTTCTCTGCTATTAAAATTAGAAGAGAATTGTGTTCTACTAAAAGAGGTACAGCTGTTTTAGGAACTGCACTAAGTACTTTCATTAAGCTAACTTCCCACTGTTGAATTAACAACTGCAATAGAACATTCAAAACGGACATATTATAGCATATGGTGGAGTACATTCTAAGCATTAGACAATGAGTAAACATTGTGATTTATGACACACATCAGCTACTTTGACCACTTTCCCAACAAGGTAGCCTTTTCCTGCAGTCACTGACCAAAAGTGCCCTCTTTGGCCTCATGGATGGAATGTTATTCATATTTTTTACAATTTCATAAATAATGAATTTTTTATTTTTTTTTTTTAAATCGACAAATCCGGTATTTCTATGTCAAATGGTTTTGTTATATTTCAGTCTTCTGAGATGTATATAAATTGTATTATTGGGATGCAAACTCAAAATTGAACACATTTCTATATCTGACATGGTACAGGTGTCTTCTTTTATTTAAGCCCATAATACTTTTGTTTCAAAGTAGATTTGTTTGACTACCAATAATCACTCTGTGTAGCCAGTGCAGTAATAGGTTAACTTAGAGGGTATCAAATCTGACATTTTACCAATCCATTGATACAGCTGTTTTAGTAACCACATCAACTACATTTTATTTCAACTTTTAAAAACCACTGCTGTTTTGACCACTTTCCCAAGAACTTACTTAAAACCTGTTGGGGCTCGGGGGCAGTATTGAGAAATTTGGAAAAAAATATGTGCCCATTTTTAACTGCCTCCTACACCAACTCAGAAGCTAGGATATGCATATTATTAACACATTCGGATAGAAAACACTCTGAATTTTCTAAAACAGTTTGAATGGTGTCTGTAAGTATAACAAAACTCATATTGCAGGCAAAAACCTGTGAAAAATAGATTTTAAAAAAAAAATGTGAATTTTGTGACTGTACTATTTAGTGTCATTGTTTTATAGATACCATAGTGAGAAAGGATTCATTTCGCAACACCTACGGCTTCCACTAGATGTCAACGATCTTTATAAAGTGGTTTGAAGCGTCTATGATAAACAGAGAGCAAATTAGAATGCAAGGAAGTTGACATGTCATCACTTCATTTTTTTGCGCCTGCGCATAAATCTGAGAAGCGTGAGTTTGTCATTATTGTTTATCTAGACATAGGATAGGTTGTGTGAAAATATTACTGATGTTTAACGTTAAAAATGGACCACAAGATTAATGCTAAACAACGTTTGACATGTTTGAACGAACGTAAATAGATTATTTACTAGGTTTTTTTAGCTTTTCGGCGTGATTTACACCCCCCCCCCCCCACCACGTTTTGTGGGAGCATAATGAACGCTAACTACTTGGTGTTATTTGGACATAAATTATGAACTTTGTCAAAAGAAACCACATTTGTTCCGGACCTGGGATTCTTGGCAGTGCCTTCTGATGGAGATAATCAAAGGTAAGGGGATATTTACAATGTTATTATCGATATTAGATGATGCTAACTGTATAGCATAGCTTATTGTTCTTAGCATAGCACCCCGTTTATTGCAAAATGTGATTTTCCCAGTAAAGTTATTTTGAGATCTGGCCATTCGGTAGCAATTACGAGATGATAATATATTATTCTTTGAATGACAATATTATAATTTACCAATGTTTTCGAATAGTAATTTTGTTATGTTCACCGGAAGCATTTCAGAGAAGAAAAAAATCTGAATTTCACGCTACTGTAAAATGCTGTTTTTGGATATAAATATGAACTTGATGGAACAAAAAATGCATGTATTGTATAACATAATGTCCTAGGAGTGTCATCTGATGGAGATTGACAAAGGTTAGTGCATAATTCTAGCTGGTTTCTGCTTTTGGTGACGCCTGACCTTGAATTGAAAATGGATGTTTGTACTTTTGTGGCTATGTACTGTCCTAACATAATCTAACTTTATGCTTTTGCCGTAAAGCCTCTTTGAAAATCGAACAATGTGGTTAGATTAAGGAGATGTTTATCTTTTAAATTGTGTAAAATAGTTGATTGTTTGAGAAATTGAAATTATTAGATTTTTGATGTTTTGAATTTCCAGCCTTGTTAGCAATCCCGACTCGGGGTTCATTGCTAACCTGTAGCCCCAACAGGTTTTAAAGGGTATCTGCTTTTTCCCTCATGAACTTCTACAGATGCACCATCGAGAGCATTCTGTCGGACTGTATCATCGCCTGGTACGGCAGCTGCACCGCCTGCAACCGCAGGGCTCTCCAGAGGGTGGTGCGTTCAGCCCAACACATCACCAGGGGCACACTGTCTGCACACAAGGACATCTACAAAGCTGTGACTGAGATACCTAAAAACAGCTATCTCCAGGCCATCAGACTGCTGAACATTCATCACTAATCGGCCTTCCGCCCGGTACCCTGCCCTGCACCTTAGTATAGTAATGTTTACATAATGTTTATTGCTCTGAAATCATTTCTGTAGTTTTAATAAACAGATAAGATTCTCATTCCTGCATCATTATCTTGTTGAAATGTAATTTGATCTCTGAAAATTACGTTAATAGTTTTTTCGGTTTATATGTAAATACTGTATTCTTGACATAGCTCATCCACATAACTACTGCAGTACATTCCTTTTTCCTACTTGTATATTGTCCATACTGTCTCTATGTATTTATATTCCAGACTCTGATATAAGCGTTCCGATATCTCTTGTTTTTTCCTCTTTTTTGTTGTTGTTGATTATTTGTGTATTAGTATTGTACTGTTAGATATTTACTGCACTGCTGGAGCTAGAAACACAAGCATTTCCCGGCACCTGCTTTAACAGCTGCTCATCTGTGTATGCCACAAATAAACTTTGATTAGATTTTGACTTGATTTAGATCTGAAATCAAAATGCAAATATCTTCTACAAATCCAACAATACAGCTGTTTTAGTAAACACATCAATTACTTTCTCTCCACTTTTCCAACCACTTAAGAAACAACTTAGAGTGTATGAAATCTTAGTCTGCTTCTCTACTTTTCAAATCTGAAATCAGAACAGAAATATATTCTACAAATCAAATTATAGCACTGGGGGGAGCACATAAGACTGTGTCGCATAGATCACCCCACTAAACTACACCCACACTGACCAAACTACAGTAGCGACCCCATTTACTATGGCCAACCTAAAACATTCAATTTTACTGCTGCATTGTACTTCTGGGCTACTTACTACTATGTAGTCTCCCACTGAAGGCAACTATGTATATAACAGTCCCTCCCTCTACTACACCAGCCTCCATTGTTCAACACACATATTCCTTGTGTAGTAGTCTGAGACTAGTTATTTGTGATGAAATATGCGATCTAACGCGATAAAAGTAACAAGGTTGATATAGTAGTCTATCAAAGAAATCAGACCAGATATTTTAATATTTAACATTGACTAGGCTATATTTCACAGCTTCGCTTAAGTAAAACTTATTTCACAGCCACAAATAAATTTTTCTTCATGAAAAATTACCATGTAGTTTATTTATTTTTTATTTATTTGGAGCTCCTGTTTTCTGCACCTGGTAGGTTACTCCATGTGATAGGCTACCTGGGGAGGGCCTCCACATGCTCCAATCCGATCCGTGACTGATTATTGGCAGTGGCTTCAAACGCCTTGCCAAACCCTTGGCGCTTAAGGCCGTTTGCAAACACATAAGCTAAATGAGGCCCAACCTTCTGTCGCTCGAATCCCCTGTCAGGGAAAGTTATAATAGTTTGAAAGTCTTTGGTCAATTAGGCCTACTTGTGACGTGAGAACAACATCTGATTGCCAAGTCGTAGTAATTCTACAGGGGAACCGCATTAGGCCAACCTTTTTTTCGTTCGTTTTAATTTTAAATGTCTGGAAACTGGGTTATAGCCCACCATTGTAACCAATGCTACACCTGGAAGCAAAACCGGATACAATTGTTCTGAAACATAAGTGATTATTGAGATAAATATAAGCTATAGCCTACATTCAAAAAAATAATAAAAAATCCCTGAAACATTTCAGCCTTTGGGCACATATACAGTAGGCTAGACAGAAACATTACCATTCAATTAGCATGTTTGAAATAGGCCTACACTACAGTTTTTACGTGACATTGAAGTTTGCCTGTACAGGTCAAGTGTAATAAGCTATTTTTATGCATAATTTGGCAAAGTACGCACATATAGGCTAGTTGTATTATTTGGAGGTATTTACTTGTGCATGGACCATAACAACCTGCCTGGTAAATCATAGTGCAGGGGAAGCTACGGTCAAAATACTGCAGTGCAGGTTTGGTTGAATACACTATAATTAAATTCCCCAAAATTGCCAATCTAAAGCAGTATAGTGGTGGTAATCAGGCAATGTCAAGGGTATAGCAACGACGCCCAGGAAAGTCATGGAACCCAGGGGAATAAGGCTACACTTTTTGATAGACAAGAAATACGACAGCTTGACGGGTTCGATGTTACTACAGACGCTTTCTACGTATAGATGCAGTCTGCCAATGAGGAAATGGCTTTTCAATTCATTCTCTGTACGAAAATCACGTGCCTAAAGGTTATCTTGGATGTCATTGGTTACTGTATGGTTGCTGCTGGTGCCGTATTTGGGCGGAGTGATTGACTTGAATCGACCGTATACATCGACTAGCCTAGCCTATAGCCCACGCAATCGAAAAGGATGGGAGTTTGACCACCTCTCACATTTTGTGCCCTCTAAAAAACTTGGGATTTCAAGGAATTGTGGGTTAGCCTATACATTTAACAGAATGGAAGCGTACATATGATTTTCGCACATTATGGACACTTTGGCCGCTATAAAGCAGTAAAAGGTTTATGTACTTCTTTACATAAGTTATATCTTCGGCGCTTCAACAACCAAGCTCACTGACCACGATGCGCAATTCTCCGCGCTTGGTGTCGGGGCGTTGGAATGCCAAGACATCTTGAACCGGGGGGCAAAGACCTTCGGTTAGGGATCATCCCGTATGGAGAGACCTCTCACTTAGCAGCCTTCAATCTAAGCTCCCCGTGTCAAGACGTTGCCGCGGCACAGAAGTCCCCGTTTATTCCCCAAGACTCCGGATACGCAGCTGCGCTCGGAAACAACTACGGCGGTCACTTTGGTTCACATGAATATAGAGCTATTGACTCCATGGATTTTTCGATCAGGTATCGCACTTCAGACATTGTCGATATAGCAACAAGGGATGCTGAGCACGGATTTTTCAGCCGCACCTCAACAGAAAGTTTGCGAATGCCCCTGATGATATCTGAAAACCCGATGCACCCTCTATTTTCATCTATATACGACCAGAGCGCATCCCCAAATGGATACACAGCGAACCGCAGGGCGCATGTGGGTTCACGGGGAGACATATACGTGGGAGCAGATCCGCATCAACCTGTCTCCAGCCCTCACCCACACGTCAGTGCTACCCAGCTCCACTTAGATCACAATGTGGAGATGGGTATGAGAGTAGCAACACAGAATGGTAACGGTGCTTTCTTTCTATACATGCGACAGCCCTCTAAGCAGGACGTCACCTGTAAATGGATAGATGAGAATCAGACAAATCAACCCCAAAAAACGTGCGGCAAGATGTTCTGCTCCTTGTTTGAACTGGTTACGCACGTCTCCATGGATCACGTCGGCGGTCCAGACCAGGGTCATCATACTTGCTTTTGGGAGGATTGTCCGAGAGAAGGCCAATCTTTTAAAGCAAAGTATAAATTAGTCAACCACATTCGTGTACACACTGGAGAAAAGCCATTCAACTGTCCGTTTCATGGCTGTGGGAAAATATTTGCCAGGTCGGAAAATTTGAAAATACATAAAAGGATTCATACAGGTAATGAGCCAGCCCTACATTATATCAAATCAACAGGCCTAACATAATATGCAATGTGTTATATGAAACTGGTTGAAGTTACAATGCTCTCTGTTTTAAGACTGCTATGGGTCTAACTTTGACTAACTACCAGTCAATAGGCCTATCCAACTGCAATTTTGACGCACAACGCAATTTATTAAATTAATTTCTACATTAAAATTACTCATTTTCTTTGGCAGGTGAGAAGCCCTTCAAATGCCATTTCGAAGGCTGTGACAGGCGGTTCGCAAATAGCAGCGACAGAAAAAAACACATGCACGTACATACCTCAGACAAGCCATATATCTGCAAGGTGTGTGACAAGGCCTACACTCATCCCAGCTCTCTGAGGAAACACTCGAAGGCAAGCCATCTTTTCTGGTGAAAAATGCCAACGTATATGACCTATATTTATATGACGTAGTATATAGAAATCAAATGATTCTCCATTGTTATATGTAACTGAAAGAAAACACACAAAATATAGGCTATGGAAAAAATTGAAGGACTAGGCTACATATCCTGTGTTTGTAAATTTGAGCAATCAAAAAATACACTTTTGAGTTACCACATCTACAATAAATGTTCTCACTTTACAGGTTCACGAATCTCAAAGCTCAGGGACCTCCCCAACGGGAACATCTGGATACGAGTCATCCACGCCACCTGCTGCGTGTAGAGCTATGTCCTCAGCCATCGAAGACTCGGCAAAACCATCCATGCTGGTCAAGCATCATACGTCAATATTTAAAGAGGATCTCTCATCCAATGTGGTTGAATGGTACGTTTGAAACGGTTAGAGTTAACAGTCCAAGTGAGAACACTAAACGTTTATATAGTTATCCACTGGGCACACTGGTTGAATTAACGTTTTTTATTCGTCATTTAATTGAAATTGTGGACGGTAGGCAGGAACTCAGGCCCATAGCATAGGTTTGCTCAGTTTTCAACAAAAGTTCAGAAAACACAGCGTAGTCCTATGCATTGCCTTAGTGTTGAGCTGTAAATGCACCTTCATAAAATGCAGAGAAAATGCAATCAAATGGCAATCATTCTGGAGTGATGTTTCTTCTATAGCCTCCCAAATGTTAGGGAAAGTCTGATCCTTGGAAAATACTGCACATTTACTACGGATTTACAGATGAAAATGTGTCCCACTGCACCAAAGCCTTTACATTCATAGATAGGCCTCCATATAAGCCTACTGATAAATGGACAAAGACATCCCCCCCTTTTTATTTTACCAGGTAGGCCAGTTGATAACAAGTTCTCATTTACAACTGCGACCTGGCCAAGATGAAGGAAAGCAGTACGACAAAAACAACAACACAGAGTTACACATAAACAAACGTACAGTCAATAACACAACAGAGAGAAAAAAAATAGAAACATCTATGTACAGTGTGTGCAAATGTAGAAGAGTAGGTTAATTAATACATGAAAGAAAGAAAGACATACGAAATGGATCATCAAAAGCAACATATAGAAACCGTAAAGTGCATAAAAAGAAAGGAAGTAACTTTAGAGAGAAAGAAAGGAAACAGATAAAGGAGGAAATGAAGTATTAGAGTAGAACAGTATTTTCATGTGTTGCTAGATTTTAGCTCTGTTTTCAGAATCAGTTTTAAGACAGAAAAAGATGGGTTTACTGTCATCCACATGGAATGTTGCCTTTTGCAAAGAACAATATAAAAATGTATTCCTTAATTTCTCTATCTTAAAATATACTGTTTACAATATAATTCATACAATTGTATTTTTGTTGCAGTTTATTGTAATGTTGTTGTATAAATTTACAGATATAAACGGTTATATATAAATCAATATGATTTAGGCATGCAACTTTAGTCAACACTTCAATGAAAAACATGTTTATGGACATTTTGTACATTTTGTTTATGAGTGATGTTGAATCTAATAACTAGATACACTTGTATAGATTTTGGGGCTTTTAGTTTTTAGATGTTGGATGTTGGAGTGGTAGCCTACCTTTTGCTAAATGATTTACAAGATCCAGCATTTGTGGACAAAGTAAAGTTGACAATCCATTACGGCCCAGAAGACACAAAATATTCTTAAAGTGTTCAGTGGAACATCAAGGAAAACATTTTAAACAGGCAATTTAAATACATCTGGTATATGTTGTTCAGTTAGCCAAACTAGCATCAGATTCAGATACTTTTTTTAATGAAAGCTAAATGTAAAAAAACATAGATCAAGGCAAAGTGAAATAAATAACAGAAAGCATACAATAAGTTACAGAAATCTGACCTATATTCAAAATGTGGCATTTAATTCACAGTTTGTTGATTTGTTAAAATTGATACTATCTATGTACTGCAGTGTATCCCAAATGACCAATAAATTGGTAAGACTTTGATTTGGTTTTTCCCTGTTTATTTATCATGATGATGCTGTACATTATGTGTGGATCTGTACACAAATCTGCTCTCATTATAGCCTATTAGATATCATTGGCGTAGCAAATTAACAAATTGTGTTGAAATATCAGTATATCTTTTATCAGATTAACCCTCATGCTACCAACATATTTTACATCGATTACCAACTGGGGTCATTTTGACCCCAAGAAGAAACTATTGAAAAAGGAACAATCATAGCAAAATATCAATTTATTAGTTATCAAAACATCCTTAGACATGTAAATAATGTTATCTGAAACAGAAAATGACCAAAACAGACTGTTATTTTAGTAAAATTACCATTAATTTGCTAATTCTGTCAAATGAAAATATGAATGTTTCCTTCATATAATGTGCAGCTTTTTCCCAAAGTGCAATCCACATTAGAACTAAGAAGGTAATTGACCATAATTTGATTGCATCATTACATTTTTCAGAATCCTTAAGTAAATATACATGTTTTTTGGTAAAAATGACTGTCTATTTGAAATATACTTAATTCTTTTTACAAAAAGTGATTCTAATAGACATTGACCAAAAATATGGCTTAGTTTTCTTTATTTCCTTAACCCACAGCCAGCATTAGCATCGCTGCTGGTGAAACAGCTGGAGTGGGATGGGCTATGGCAACATGCTTAAAAAAACATGCCCGAATCTTTTTAGTGACTTCAAAGTGACTTAAAAGATTTTGTATACCATTGGCAGATTTTTATATGAACAAAAATAAGGTCATTTTGGTTTTTGTACACAGTCATAAGAAAAGTACAACCTTAGGCGAGTACATGGGGCGTTATATTGCTGCAGGTGATCTGTCTATCTGGTCAAAATCACTATCCTCTGGTGGTATGGATAACTTGTAATTCTGTCTCCAGAGAAACCTAGATTCAAATAAAGGTCATATAATTGATCATATTATATAGGCGGAATCAGGAGCATTTTTATTGATACAGTTCAAATTGATACAAAAACACGAAACAATGATTTAGATTTGTTAAGAACAAGTTGATTGACAAACTCAGGAAAAATTTGAAGAATTGAATAAACCATCTTTGGACTATGATGTAAAAAAAATGCCTCTGGGGTCAAAATTACCCCAGTCGGTAGCTTGAGGGTTAATAAACACAACACTCCTCACAACACTCCTCACCTTTTCAGCCTACCCTTCAGCTCTATTAGTCTATATCTGCTGGCTTAGCTAGGAGTACGTTCTAAGAGGATCAACCCATAAGCAGTTTCCAACGGCCCTTTGTCACGCAAATGTCTGTGTCATCTTTGTGAGAGTCTGGTCCTGTGTTGTTTTCTACGGATAGCCATGTCAACTGACTTCAGGTCAGCTCTAGCCCTGCTTATTGGTAGATACCCTCACCAATATCAAGTACTCCCCTCAGTAATATCACACCAATTTGGTTGTCACATTTTTAACAAAGATTTTTTTATTCTCCAAAATGCATCCTAATCTTCATCTTCCCTGTTCTCCACCTTCCTCTTCACCATAATCATCCTCTTTGCCCTCCATAGCACTCTTCTGAGGACACCCGTCATATGAGCGGAGCCATCAGCCATGGTGGTGGTAGTGGTGACAGGCTGGAGCCTGCAGTAATTGTGCCCCTGCTGAGATGCTGGCCTGTCTGGGATCAGGGCCCAGCAGGAGGGGGGGCCCAGCCCCGCAGCCATGGGAACAGCCAGGGGAGGAGGAGGAGCCTAACCTGTCAGAGATTTAGACCTACTGGTTGATCTCTCATCCCACATACTCACTCAGCTGAACAAAAATTAATCTTCCACCTCTTTGGACAATTTGGGAGAGGAGAAACTGATGAACAAACATAAATTCCACCTACAGTTGGGGTTGATAAGGAGAGGAGGGAAGTTAGAAGTTACCTAGTGTTCACAAAACCGTTTATTGTCAGTCTCCTTTAAGTAGATTATCAGAAGAGATACGAGACTGAGAAATAGAAACTATTTGTAGAAGATATATAGGAAATCATCAGATGTTTATTAGCAAAAATCTGTCGCTCCACTTTTCTGATTCCAGTCAGTCCTTTTTTCTGTGTGTGTGTGCGCTCTTGGCGTGCATGCATGGGTGTGTGTCTACTCCCATTCATTACTTTTTTTTTCAGCAGTCTCTCCTCTCAGTGCCAGACCAAGCTTCTTGCCCAGTAGGGTACACATCTACCCCTGATCACCTGCTGGGCTCAGAGCACGGCCCCATGCATGACTCTCTCCTTCTCGGTCCCCTCCATTCCCTCTACAGACTTTTGCTTTGGTCCCTATTTTTGTCCACTTTCTTATCTTTACATTTAGGTCATCATGGTCAGCCCCTCTTACAGTAAGTGTATGTAAAAAGCAGAGGAAGACTCAACCACAGGACTTTCAACTGAAAAGGGGGTGGAGTCATCCTGAATCACATGGGTTTGAAGTGGCTTAACTCTAGTGACCTCCCATTGGGTTATATTTGTGAGGTGTGGTACATTGAAGAGAAAAAGCCAAGTTGGGCTAATGGTGCCATCCAGAGACATAAATTTAGAAAGTTAGGTCAACTTTTAGAATTTTAGAATTGTAGTCATTCAGTTAAATAGCGTTAAATATTCCCTATGTAATGTTAATGAGGAGCTAACGTGGCTGCCATAGAATGTTGAAGTGTCATGCAAATGCATCATAATGCAGAAACCACATTGGCCCAAGTCTCTAAATATATATATACTGAACAAAAATATAAACGCAACATGTATTTCTGTCTGTAATAAAGCCCTTTTGTGGCAAAAAAACCCTCATTCTGATAGGCTGGGCCCTGGCTCCCCAGGAATTGGGCCTGTGCCCTCCCAGGCCCACCCATGGCTGCACCCCTGCCCAGTCATGTGAAATCCATAGATTAGGGCCTAATGCATTTATTTGTATTGGCTGGTTTCCTTATATGAACAGTAACAGTGAAATCGTTGCATGTTGCGTTTATATTTATGTTCAGTGTACATGGCCCTGGTGCCATCTAGTGGTAAAGAGGAGATACATTAAGCAGCCTTTTAACAGGGTGGTGGTCAAAATAATACTGAATCTTCCTTTTTACTTTCTAAAACATTGTTATTGAACAGATCACTACATCAATAATAACCTAATGTTAAAGTCAGGAGAGCCTCCTAGTAATGTGACAATCATCTTGTAAAATAATGGTTATTTTCGACATGAATATCAGGAGCATTGTGAATGTTACTGTGTTTGAACATGCATAGACAAAAAAGTATCAGACTTATAGTAACATACGAAAGAGAGAACCCATCATGATGAATGGGCTTTTTTATCTGATTCTACACAGGAAAACAGCCGGTCAAGTTCGGCAGACACATCAATTCACAGACTGCTTGATACACAGATTATATAACAGAAATAGAATTCTATTTCTATCAACGATATACAGGAGATCTTCCATCTGCTGGGTACAAGGGGCTGGGCTAACTAAGAAAGATGAATGTGTTTTTTCTCTACATTGGCCATGTTAATGCAGGCTGCTAAAACAGGACACATTCAGCCACAGGGGGAAGGAAAAGGGTGCTGCAACGTAGCTACCGTTACATTATGATGGAAACTCTAAATGGCATTTACACATCCAGGTGACAACACGTGATCTAATGAAAATAGAGATAGTTTGTTACCTTAGGTTCACAACAGCCTAGACAACCTCTTATCATATCATATTTCAGTGTGGGCACCATGTGTCTTGGCTCCTGTGAGCAGTGGAGTGGACTCTTGGCCAAAAATACCCCAGCTCCTAAGGGGGTATAGTGCACAACCGGGTTGTCAGGTTTCTCTCTCTGCTGAGACCTAGAGTGGAGTCCCACTACTGTCCAGGGGCTTGCATGTACCAGGGGATGTACCAGGCTCCTCTTGGGCAAGGGGAGTTGCCGTTAGGGCCAGTGACTCGGCTGCTGGGCAGGGTGCAGAGGGTGTGGCTGCCAGTTGGCTCTGACCCACAGCTCATGAAGGCCAGGAAGCACCTGTAAAACTGTAACACATGACCTCGTCAATGCAAAGCATCCTGTGTGATAATGGAGTACTGATGTAAAGGTTTCAATTTCATCATCAAATCATTGACATGTGAGAACAATGGCCAGTGTGTGTGCCACTGACAGGCTGTTACCTGGTTGTTTAACAGCATATATATGCTAGGGTTGAGAAACGTGCTACTTTTGGCGAAGATGGAGGGGACGATGCTTGTTGTGGGGCCGAACAGGCCAACCTGGCCGAAAGTGGCTAGCAGAGCTACCACGCCGTAGGGCATCCAGCACAGCAGGTAGCAGGACACCATGGAGACAACCATCACCAACACATGGGTCTCCCGCTGATGTGCAGACAACTGGGTTGTTTTGGCTACCTGAGGAGATGTGACATTTTATAATATAATAATATATGCCATTTAGCAGACACTTTTCTTCAAAGCGACTTTCAGTCATACACTTTGCATGCATTGGATATACGGGTGGTTCCAGGAATTGTCATGATGTTGGCCTGTGGGTAAGGTTTATGACCCCCCATAAATACCTTTCTCCCTTTCCTCTCTTGACTCTACTGAAGGACTCTTGAAAAGCCTTTGTTAAACATAGAGAGTCGGGGAATATCAAAGTTGGGGGGAAAGGAACCAGGACTTAATGAATATGATGTCAGTTCAGTTGGCGTCTGAGACATGATTACTGATGACAGGACGACATAAACTGTATCCTGGAAAATCTACACATTATAGTTATCAGATTCACATGAAATTGTTGTGCAATTTAAATGTTTAAATATGAAACTATTTGTGAAAAGATTAAATGGAATTTTAGCTTCCAAATGAGAGAATTGGGTTTTCATAAGGTTAGAGCTCTGCTCACTCAGTGGCCCGCCCATGTGAAGAGACATTGGTTATAAACCATGAAACACGCCCTTCTCTCCCCTCCTATATATAGCCCTTTACGAAAATATAACTTTCTGTTCCGAGTACGCGAGGCCTGCAGCCTCATGTTAAAAGGACTCACATAATAAGCTGTTCTGGGTACATTAGGGCGACGGTTCCACGTTAAAAAGACTAACATGTCAACTACAGAACTAAGCCAACCTCAGCGTGAGCTTTGGTTGCGAATGGTATGAACTTTGAACTCTTATTCACTACAGAAGTGATACCTCCTAGCCGCTGAGTTAGCAGCGGCCTCTGTAAACATGGGCTAGGAAAGGACGGATGACGGTTCCAGTCTAACACACAACGACGATACTACAACGTATCCAATTTACCACCAGAGACATTCCTCCAAGGACAGGAAGATCTCTGTTGGGCAACACGGCCAGCATCTACAACCAACCTACCGAAGCGCAGCTCAGAGTAAATATTTATTGCATTTTCCTTTTCCAAATGGGCGGTAATTTAGAATGCATAAGATAATGTATTTACGATAGCATAGCTTCTCCCTTTGTTCCTCAGTCTTCCCGCTCTTTCACTCAAACCCAACCCCCTTTCCTTTGTGTAACCAGCCGTCATGTCGGCTCCGTCCACCAGGGACGTTTTCTGTATGACATCATTTGCATTCTGTGTATATGTAATTCTGTGTGATTATTTAGGTATTTAGTAAATAATTAATTAAACCAAAGTTTCTATTGTTGATTCAACTTGTTAACCAGGGTTCGTGAAGATAACCAAGAATTTACAACTTTCAGATGAGACTGAAATAAGTTGATGAATAATATTGACTGCTATTGATGTAAAATATTACTAGGTCTTTAAGAGTTTATTCGGAAGATAACAGCTCTATAAACACTCTTTCGTGGTGCCCGACTTTCTAGTTAATTACATTTACATGATTAGCTTAATCAGGTAATATTAATTACAGAGAAAGAATTTTATAGAATAGCATGTCATATCACTTAATCCGGCATAGCCAAAGACACGACAGAATCAACCCACTGTCCTGGCGTTGCAAGTGCAATGCTCTACCAATTGAGCTACAGACTCATAGGACTATTTTATTCAAGTTACTTACGCTGACTAATTTCTCCAATCAAACCCCCAACCAATCGAATCACTACCATCTAAAGAAGGCCACTACCATCTGAAGAAAGCCACAACCATCTAAAGAAGGTCACTACCATCTGAAGAAGGCCACTACCATCTAAAGAAGGTCACTACCATCTGAAGAAGGCCACTACCATCTGAAGAAGGCCACTACCATCTAAAGAAGGTCACTACCATCTGAAGAAGGCCACTACCATCTAAAGAAGGCCACTACCATCTGAAGAAGGCCACTACCATCTGAAGAAGGCCACTACCATCTGAAGAAGGCCACTACCATCTGAAGAAGGCCACTACCATCTGAAGAAGGCCACTACCATCTAAAGAAGGCCACTACCATCTAAAGAAGGCCACTACCATCTAAAGAAGGCCACTACCATCTGAAGAAGGCCACTACCATCTGAAGAAGGCCACTACCATCTGAAGAAGGCCACTACCATCTGAAGAAGGCCACTACCATCTAAAGAAGGCCACTACCATCTGAAGAAGGCCACTACCATCTAAAGAAGGCCACTACCATCTGAAGAAGGCCACTACCATCTAAAGAAGGCCACTACCATCTGAAGAAGGCCAGATCAACATCCTTATGTACTGTAGATTATTGTTGTTATTCGAACTCGTTGTGTCAGCCACCTACAGTGCAGTCATGTGGTCATTATAGACACCTTATTTGTAGAAGCTGTGTTGAAGACCTAATCTAATGCACAAAACCACAGTAGGTCTATAGTGTATAATAAGCATGGAAAAACTGATGCTCAAAATCATACCCAGTGTCACGCCTGCTCCCACTCCCCCTCTCTGGCGCTTGAGGGCGCTAGGCGGCCCATCATTACGCACACCTGTCACCATCGTTACGTGCATCAGCGATTCACGGGACTCACCTGGACTCTTACTTTATTGATTGCCTCCCCTATATCTGTCCTCACAGAATGCAGACACCAATATTGGAAGCATCAGGGAGTTTTTTGTTGTTGTTGGGGTTGGTAACGTCGGGTCCGGGTGCCCTTGCTGAAGGAACCGCAGGTGCCTCAGCTGGCTCGTCAGGCTTCCATGCTTTAGCTGGCTCGAGAGGTTTCCTTGCCTTGGTTGGCTCGGCAGGCTCCCATCCCATGTCATGCCTCGGCCGGCTCCCCCACCTCGGCTGGTCGGCTCCCATGCCTCGTACGCCTCATCACGCCTCGGCCGACTCGTACGCCTCGTCACGCCTCGGCCGACTCGTACGCCTCGTCACGCCTCGGCCGTCTCGTACGCCTCGTCACGCCTCAGCCAACTCGTAACGCCTCGGCCGGCTCGTACGCCTCATCACGCCTCGGCCGGCACTTACGCCTCGTCACACCTCGTCACGCCTCGGCCGACTCGTACGCCTCGTCACGCCTCAGCCGACTCGTAACACCTCGGCCGGCTCGTACGCCTCGTCACGCCTCTTATGCCTCGTCACGCCTCAGCCGACTCGTACGCCTCGGCCGGCACTTACGCCTGGTCACGCCTTGGCCGACTTGTACGCCTCGTCACGACTCGGCCGGCTCATACGCCTCGTCATGACTCGGCCGGCTCGTACGCCTCGGCCTGCACCCATGCCTCGTCACACCTCGGCCACCTCATCACGCCTTGGCCGGCTCCCACGCCTCGTCACACCTCGGCTGGCTCCCACGCCTCGCCGCCAGGGAGCCCGTCATTACACACACCTGTCACCACCATTACGCGCATAAGCACTTCATGAGATTCACCTGGACTCTATTACTTTATTGATTGCCTCCCCTATATCTGTCTTCACACGCAGGACATGCATTTGTGGCCCAACACTCAGGAAATGTGTTCCTAAATGAACACAGGGAATATTTATCTGAATGAAAGGAGAGTGAATAAGGAGTTATGTTTATGTTTATTTTATTTTTTATTTCACCTTTATTTAACCAGGTAGGCAAGTTGAGAACAAGTTCTCATTTGCAACTGCGACCTGGCCAAGATAAGCGTAGCAATTTGACACATACAACAACACAGAGGTACACATGGAATAAACAAAACATACAGTCAATAATACAGTAGAACAAAAGAAAACAAAAGGTCTATATACAGTGAGTGCAAATTAGGTAAGTTAAGGCAATAAATAGGCCATGGTGGCGAAGTAATGACAATATAGCAATTAAACACCGGAATGGTAGATGTGCAGAAGATGAATGTGCAAGTAGAGATACTGGGGTGCAAAGGAGCAAGATAAATAAATAAATACAGTGTGGGGATGAGGTAGGTAGATAGCTGCATTCTGGACCCTATTCCAACTAAACTACTGAAAGAGCTGCTTCCTGTGCTTGGCCCTCCTATGTTGAACATAATAAACGGCTCTCTATCCACCGGCTGTGTACCAAACTCACTAAAAGTGGCAGTAATAAAGCCTCTCTTGAAAAAGCCAAACCTTGACCCAGAAAATATAAAAAACTATCGGCCTATATCGAATCTTCCGTTCCTCTCAAATATTTTACAAAAAGCTGTTGCGCAGCAACTCACTGCCTTCCTGAAAACAAACAATGTATACGAAACTCTTCAGTCTGGTTTTAGACCCCATCATAGCACTGAGACTGCACTTGTGAAGGTGGTAAATGCCCTTTTAATGATGTCAGACCGAGGCTCTGCATCTGTCCTCGTGCTCCTAGATCTTAGTGCTGCTTTTGATACCATCGATCACCACATTCTTTTGGAGAGATTGAAAACCCAAATTGGTCTACACGGACAAGTTCTGGCCTGGTTTAGATCTTATCTGTCTGAAGGATATCAGTTTGTCTCTGTGAATGGTTTGTCCACTGACAAATCAACTGTAATTTCGGTGTTCCTCAGGTTCCGTTTTAGGACCACTATTGTTTTCACTATATATTTTACCTCTTGGGGATGTCATTCGAAAACATAATGTTAAATTTCACTGCTATGCGGATGACACACAGCTGTACATTTCAATGAAACATGGTGAAGCCCCAAAATTGCCCTCGCTAGAAGCCTGTGTTTCAGACATAAGGAAGTGGATGGCTGCAAACGTTCTACTTTTAAACTCGGACAAAACAGAGATGCTTGTTCTAGGTCCCAAGAAACAAAGAGATCTTCTGTTAAATCTGACAATTAATCTTGATGGTTGTACAGTCGTCTCAAATAAAACTGTGAAAGACCTTGGCGTTACTCTGGACCCTGATCTCTCTTTTGAAGAACATATCAAGACTGTTTCAAGGGCAGCTTTTTTCCATCTACGTAACATTGCAAAAATCAGAAACTTTCTGTTCACAAATGATGCAGAAAAATTCATCCATGCTTTTGTTACTTCTAGGTTGGACTACTGCAATGCTCTACTTTCCGGCTACCCGGATAAAGCACAAAATAAACTTCAGTTAGTGCTAAATACGGCTGCTAGAATCCTGACTAGAACCAAAAAAATGTATCATATTACTCCAGTGCTAGCCTCCCTACACTGGCTTCCTGTTAAGGCAAGGGCTGATTTCAAGGTTTTACTGCTAACCTACAAAGCATTACATGGGCTTGCTCCTACCTATCTTTCCGATTTGGTCCTGCCGTACATACCTACACGTACGCTACGGTCACAAGACGCAGGCCTCCTAATTGTCCCTACAATTACTAAGCAAACAGCTGGAGGCAGGGCTTTCTCCTATAGAGCTCCATTTTTATGGAATGGTCTGCCTACCCATGTGAGAGATGCAGACTCGGTCTCAACCTTTAAGTCTTTATTGAAGACTCTCTTCAGTAGGTCCTATGATTGAGTGTAGTCTGGCCCAGGAGTGTGAAGGTGAACGGAAAGGCTCTGGAGCAACGAACCGCCCTTGCTGTCTCTGCCTGGCTGGTTCCCCTCTCTCCACTGGGATTCTCTGCCTCTAACCCTATTACAGGGGCTGAGTCACTGGCTTATTGGTGTTCTTCCATGCCGTCCCTAGGACGCCTGCGGCTATGGAACCCTGACCTGTTCACCGGACGTGCTACCTGTCCCAGACCTGGGGTTTTCAACTCTCTAGAGACAGCAGGAGTGGTAGAGATACTCTCAATGATCGGCTATGAAAAGCCAACTGACATTTACTCTTGAGGTGCTGACTTGTTGCACCCTCTACAACTGTGATTATTATTATTTGACCATGCTGGTCATTTATGAACATTTTAACATCTTGGCCATGTGCTGTTATAATCTCCACCCGGCACAGCCAGAAGAGGACTGGCCACCCCTCATAGCCTGGTTCGTCTCTAGGTTTCTTCCTAGTTTTTGGCCTTTCTAGGGAGTTTTTCCTAGCCACCGTGTTTCTACACCTGCATTGCTTGCTGTTTGGGGTTTTAGGCTGGGTTTCTGTACAGCACTTTGAGATATCAGCTGATGTAAGAAGGGCTATATAAATACATTTGATTTGATTTGATAGATGGGCTGTTTACAGATGGGCTATGTACAGGTGCAGTGATCTGTGAGCTGCTCTGACAGCTGGTGCTTAAAGCTAGTGAGGGAGATATGAGTCTCCAGCTTCAGAGATTTTTGCAGTTCGTTCCAGTCATTGGCAGCAGAGAACTAGAAGGATAGACGGCCAAAGGAGGAATTGGCTTTGGGGCTGACCAGTGAGATATACCTGCTGGAGCACGTGCTATGAGTGGGTGCTGCTATGGTGACCAGTGAGCTGAGATAAGGCAGGGCTTTACCTAGCAGAGACTTGTAGATAACCTGTAGCCAGTGGGTTTGGCGATGAGTATGAAGTGAGGGCCAACCACCGAGAGTGTACAGGTTGCAATGGTGGGTAGTGTATGGAGCTTTGGTGACAAAACGGATGGCACTGTGATAGACTGCATCAAGTTTGTTGAGTAGAGTGTTGGAGGCTATTTTATACATGACATGACATGTTAGGGCATAATACAGGCAATGTGGGTATATGTCCCACTACTGCACTAGTGGCAAGGTGGACTAGCCAGCCTGCCTCACCTTCAGAGTGACTGCAGACCTTCAAGCTGGCAGAACTGAGCATGAATGATGGTGGCCCACTGGAATTGCACAGCTGTCTCAACATAATAAATGGTTTCACTGTGTTGAATGTGTAGTGTTAAGGATTTCCAAA
Source organism: Salmo salar (assembly GCF_965601325.2). Lineage (NCBI taxonomy): Eukaryota > Metazoa > Chordata > Actinopteri > Salmoniformes > Salmonidae > Salmo > Salmo salar. The sequence continues at coordinate 110,222,271 of NC_138301.1, read as the reverse complement.
GGGGGCATTTTCTTGTTATTATCTTTAGCTAAGGTCTGCTGTACATGTCACAGATTTAGGACATACATTGTGACATTTCCACTTCCTGCTTTTTCAATGATTGTCACTGTCTTGCATATTTCACCATAGTTTATCCTCGTTTGTATTATTACCAAAACACATACAGTGGGGGAAAAAAGTATTTGATCCCCTGCTGATTTTGTACGTTTGCCCACTGACAAAGAAAGGATCAGTCTATAATTTTAATGGTAGGTTTATTTGAACAGTGAGAGATAGAATAACAACAAAAATATCCAAAAAAAGGCATGTCAGAAATGTTAGAAATGGATTTGCATTTTAATGAGGGAAATAAGTATTTGACCCCTCTCAAACAGAAAGATTTCTGGCTCCCAGGTGTCTTTTATACAGGTAACAAGCTGAGATTAGGAGCACACTCTTAACCTGTTGGGGCTAGGGGGCAGTATTTGCACGGCCGGATAAAAAACGTACCCGATTTAAACTGGTTACTACTCTTGCCCAGAAATGAGAATATGCATATAATTAGTAGATTTGGATAGAAAACACTCTAAAGTTTCTAAAACTGTTTGAATGGTGTCTGTGAGTATAAAATAACTCATATGGCAGGCCAAAACCTGAGAAGATTCCATGCAGGAAGTGGCCTGTCTGACAAGTTGTGTTTCATCTTGGCTCTTTTTATTGAAGACTGAGGATCTTTGCTATAACGTGACACTTCCTACGGCTCCCATAGGCTCTCAGAGCCCGGGAAAAAGCTGAACGATATCGAGGCAGCCTCTGGCTGAAACACTTTATCGCGTTTGGCAAGTGGCCGATCAGAGTACTATGGGCTTAGGCGCGTGCCCGAGTCGACCCCATGCTTTATTTTCTTTCGTCTGTTTACCTAAACGCAGTTTCCCGGTCTGAATATTATCGCTTTTTTATGAGAAAAATTGCATAAAAATTGATTTTAAACAGCGGTTGACATGCTTCGAAGTATGGTAATGGATATTTAGAAATCTTTTGTCACGAATTGCGCCATGCTCGTCACCCTTATTTACCCTTTCGGATAGTGTCTTGAACGCACAAACAAAATGCCGCTATTTGGATATAACAATGGATTATTTGGGACCAAACCAACATTTGTTGTTGAAGTAGAAGTCCTGGGAGTGCATTCTGACGAAGACAGCAAAGGTAATAACATTTTTCTTATAATAAATCTGACTTTGGTGAGTGCTAAACTTGCTGGGTGTCTAAATAGCTAGCCCTGTGATGCCGGGCTATCTACTGAGAATATTGCAAAATGTGCTTTCACCGAAAAGCTATTTTAAAATCGGACATATCGAGTGCATAGAGGAGTTCTGTATCTATAATTCTTAAAATAATTGTTATGCTTTTTGTGAACGTTTATCGTGAGTAATTTAGTAAATTCACCGGCAGTGTTCGGTGGGAATGCTAGTCACATGCTAGTCACATGCTAATGTAAAAAGCTGGTTTTTGATATAAATATGAACTTGATTGAACAAAACATGCATGTATTGTATAACATAATGTCCTAGGGTTGTCATCTGATGAAGATCATCAAAGGTTAGTGCTACATTTAGCTGTGGTTTGGGTTTATGTGACATTATATGCTAGCTTGAAAAATGGGTGTCTGATTATTTCTGGCTGGGTACTCTGCTGACATAATCTAATGTTTTGCTTTCGTTGTAAAGCCTTTTTGAAGTCGGACAGTGTGGTTAGATTAACGAGAGTCTTGTCTTTAAAATGGTGTAAAATAGTCATATGTTTGAAAAATTGAATTTTTTGAATTTTTGAGGAATTTGAATAACGCACCACGGGATTACACTGGCTGTTGAGTAGGTAGCCCATAGAGGTTAAGGTCCTGGAGTGGCCTAGCCAGTCTCCAGACCTTAATCCCATAGAAAATCTGTGGAGGGAGCTGAAGGTTCGAGTTACCAAACGGCAGATGGCTCATCGGAGACCAAGGGTGCAAGTGGTACGGTTTCGCCAACACGCTTTTCGGTTAGTTGACTTGGTAACCTATACGCTTCCTCTCCTTTTCATAATGGTAAAGTTTTAGAGAGACTGAAAACCGAGGAAGAAACTTGCATGTCAATCTCATGTTTCAACAGGTCCCCTCGCGCCATGCTCTCCGTCCTGTGTGAGAGATACATACCACATGCATCCTAGTCTTGAATTAACTGCAAATAAGCAAATAACACGCTTGATCTCTGATACTTGCTACACAGTCAATTTGACTGGTAAAGAGACACATTTTGAGTCAAACTTTCAAGTCAAACCAGTTTTTCTTGATGAATGTTAGTATACCGCTCAAAAAAATAAAGGGAACACTTAAACAACACATCCTAGATCTGAATGAATAAAATAATAATAATATATACTTTTTTTCTTTACATAGTTGAATGTGCTGACAACAAAATCACAAAAATAATCAATGGAAATCCAATTTATCAACCCATGGAGGTCTGGATTTGGAGTCACACTCAAAATTAAAGTGGAAAACCACACTACAGGCTGATCCAACTTTGATGTAATGTCCTTAAAACAAGTCAAAATGAGGCTCAGTAGTGTGTGTGGCCTCCACGTGCCTGTATGGCCTCCCTACAATGCCTGGGCATGCTCCTGATGAGGTGGCGGATGGTCTCCTGAGGGATCTCCTCCCAGACCTGGACTAAAGCATCCGCCAACTCCTGGACAGTCTGTGGTGCAACGTGGCGTTGGTGGATGGAGCGAGACATGATGTCCCAGATGTGCTCAATTGGATTCAGGTCTGGGGAACGGGCGGGCCAGTCCATAGCATCAATGCCTTCCTCTTGCAGGAACTGCTGACACACTCCAGCCACATGAGGTCTAGCATTGTCTTGCATTAGGAGGAACCCAGGGCCAACTGCACCAGCATATGGTCTCACAAGGGGTCTGAGGATCTCATCTGGCGGCGTGCACCCTGAGACAGCCGGTCATGCTGGAGGATGTTAGCAGGCAGCAGAACGTTCTCCACGGCGTCTCCAGACTCTGTCACGTCTGTCACATGCTCAGTGTGAACCTGCTTTCACCTGTGAAGAGCACAGGGCGCCAGTGGCGAATTTGCCAATCTTGGTGTTCTCTCGCAAATGCCAAACGTCCTGCACGGTGTTGGGCTGTAAGCACAACCCCCACCTGTGGACGTCGGGCCCTCATACCACCCTCATGGAGTCTGTTTCTGACCGTTTGAGCAGACACATGTACATTTGTGGCCTGCTGGAGGTCATTTTGCAGGGCTCTGGCAGTGCTTCTTCTGCTCCTCCTTGCACAAAGGCGGAGGTAGCGGTCCTGCTGCTGGGTTGTTGCCCTCCTATGGCCTCCTCCACGTCTCCTGATGTACTGGCCTGTCTCCTGGTAGCGCCTCCATGCTCTGGACACTACGCTGACAGACACAGCAAACCTTCTTGCAACAGCTTTCATTGATGTGCCATCCTGGATGAGCTGCACTACCTGAGCCACTTGTGTGGGTTGTAGACTCCATCTCATGCTACCACTAGAGTGAAAGCACCGTCAGCATTCAAAAGTGACCAAAACATCAGCCAGGAAGCATAGGAACTGAGAAGTGGTCTGTGGTGCCCACCTGCAGAACCGCTCCTTTATTGGGGGTGTCTTGCTAATTGCCTATAATTTGCACCTGTTGTCTATTCCATTTGCACAACAGCATGTGAAATTTATTGTCAATCAGTGTTGCTTCCTAAGTGGACAGTTTGATTTCACAGAAGTGTGATTGACTTGAGTTACATTGTGTTGTGCTACATTGTGTTGTGTTCCCTTTATTTTTTTGAGCAGTGTATATATATATATATATATATATATAAACACATACATACTCCGGAATCTGACAATATATATATATATATATATATATATATATATATATATACATACGCTACCGTTCAAAAGTTTGGGGTCACTTAGAAATGTCCTTGTTTTCCATGTAAACATACATGAAATTAGTTGAAAAATGTATATGAAATATAGTCAAGACATTGACAAGGTTATAAATAATGATTTTTAATTGAAATAATAATTGTGTCCTTCAAACTTTGCTTTCATCAAAGAATCCTCCATTTGCAGCAATTACAGCCTTGCAGACCTTTGGCATTCTAGTTGTCAATTTGTTGAGGTAATCTGAAGAGATTTCACCCCATGCTTCCTGAAGCACCTCCCACAAGTTGGATTGGATTGATGGGCACTTCTTACATACCATACGGACAAGCTGCTCCCACAACAGCTCAATAGGGTTGAGATCCGGTGACTGTGCTGGCCACTCCATTATAGACAGAACACCAGCTGACTGCTTCTTCCCTAAATAGTTATTGCATAGTTTGGAGCTGTGCTTTGGGTCATTGTCCTGTTGTAGGAGGAAATTGGCTCCAATTAAGTGCCGTCCACAGGTTATGGCAAGGCGTTGCAAAATGGAGTGATAGCCTTCCTTCTTCAAGATCCCTTTTACCCTGTACAAATCTCCCACTTTACCACCACCAAAGCACCCCAGACCATCACATTGCCTCTACCATGCTTGACAGATGGCGTCAAGCACTCCTCCAGCATCTTTTCAGTTTTTCTGCATCTCACAGAACACCTCAAACTTAGATTTGTCTGTCCATAACACTTTTTTCCAATCTTCCTCTGTCCAGTGTCTGTGTTCTTTTGCCCATCTTAATCTTTTCTTTTTATTGGCCAGTCTGAGATATGGCTTTTTCTTTGCAACTCTGCCTAGAAGGCCAGCATCCCGGAGTCGCCTCTTCACTGTTGACATTGAGACTGGTGTTTTGCGGGTACTATTTAATGAAGCTGCCAGTTGAGGACTTGTGAGACTAGACACTCTAATGTACTTGTCCTCTTGCTCAGTTGTGCACCGGGGCCTCCCACCCCTCTTTCTATTCTGGTTAGAGCCAGTTTGCACTGTTCTGTGAAGGGAGTAGTACACAGCGATGTCTGAGATCTTCAGTTTCTTGGCAATTTCTCGCATGGAATAGCCTTAATTTCTCAGAACAAGAATAGGCTGACGAGTTTCAGAAGAAAGTTCTTTGTTTCTGGCCATTTTGAGCCTGTAATCAAACCCAGCTACAATAGTCATTTACAACATTAACAATGTCTACGCTGTATTTCGGATCAATTTGATGTTATTTTAATGGACAATTTTTTTTTTGCTTCTCTTTCAAAAAGAAGGACATTTCTAAGTGACCCCAAACTTTTGAACGGTAGTGTACATATACAGTACCCGTCAAAAGTTTGGACGTACCTACTCATTCAAGGGTTTTTCTTTATTTTGACTATTTTCTACATTGTAGAAAAACCGTTCCACAGGTGCATGTTCATTAATTGTTTATGGTTCATTGAACAAGCATGGGAAACAGTGTTAAAAACCTTACAATGAAGATCTGTGAAGTTATTTGGATTTTTACAAATTATCTTTGAAAGACAGGGTCCTGAAAAGGGGACGTTTCTTTTTTTGCTGAGTTTAGTTATTGTCTGACTTAAAGTCATGCATCCCCATTCCAAACAGAGCATGCAGAAATGACGGACAATAAGGCACTTCCGGGTGTCAGTATCACATTGTCCCCCTCCCCAGTAGATCTGGGGGCAATGTGTAGGAGGAAAAGGAACTCACGTTTCACGCTTAGTTCCCCTGTCCTCTTTTCTTCATTAACCTTGCAGGACTGTGATGCAGGATTCCATGTGGGCTCACATCTAATCAAAATGATTGAGGAATAGACACTTTCACGCTACTGTAATTGGTTGACATTCTGAAATACGTGACGGTGGGCAAGGAGTGTCGAGTATAAAACAACAACTGATATCATGTTCACAGTATCACCAGACATGCTTCCCATCTACACACAGTGGAGGGGGATTGTGACATGAACTTCTGGCATCTCAGATAAAGGTTGCATTCCCAATGGTTGTATGCCACATCATTGACTGTGTCAGACTGGCAGATTGCTATAACATGTGGTTAGCTGATACTTAAAATACCTATCCAGGCGTTGGAATATCTGGCATGTGTCAGCAACCCCCAGGGCAGAGGAACACGCTCATTGTGGTTAGCTGATATGTAAAACACCTATCCAGACCAGGTGTAGTAAGACCTGGCATGTGTCAGCAACCCCCAGGGCAGAGGAACATGCCCATTGTGGTTAGCTGATATGTAAAACACCTATTCAGACCAGGTGTAGTAAGACCTGGCATGCGTCAGCAACCCCCAGGGCAGAGGAACACGCTCATTGTGGTTAGCTGATATGTAAAACACCTATCCAGACCAGGTGTAGTAAGACCTGGCATGTGTCAGCAACCCCCAGGGCAGAGGAACATGCCCATTGTGGTTAGCTGATATGTAAAACACCTATTCAGACCAGGTGTAGTAAGACCTGGCATGCGTCAGCAACCCCCAGGGCAGAGGAACACGCCCATTGTGGTTAGCTGATATGTAAAACACCAATCCAGACCAGGTGTAGTAAGACCTGGCATGCGTCAGCAACGCCTGGGAAGAGAAACGTGCCCAAAACCATTACTTGGAGGTGGAAAATCTGTCACAGTTAGAGTATAGGGGCAGCAGAGTTGAAACGTCTGTGGTTGTTCCACTGGATATCATAAGGTGAATGCACCAATTTGTAAGTCGCTCTGGATAAGACCGTCTGCTAAATGACTTAAATGTAAATGTAAATGTGTGTGAAAGACAATGTGTGGGAGATGATGGCTATTGGTATAACAGCACCTTAGTGATACATCTGTGCACATGATTAAGAGGCTGGACGTGAGCTTGTCTGGAAGTTGGATGTGTGTGGGTGGCATGGACGTAAGTGAATCTGCCTTCCCCAGAGGACTTATCACCTTAATCCAGCACAGCCAGCCAGCTACTGAGAGAGTAGACATATCGATCTTTCCCTCCCACACAGGCTGAAACTTCCACACTGCACTGGCTGAAACGTCCACACTGCACAGGTTGAAACGTCCACACTGCACAGGCTGAAACGTCTACACTGCACTGGCTGAAACGTCCACACTGCACAGGTTGAAACATCCACACTGCACAGGTTGAAACGTCCACACTGCACAGGTTGAAACGTCCACACTGCACTGGTTGAAACGTCCACACTGGTTGAAACGTCCACACTGCACAGGTTGAAACGTCCACACTGGTTGAAACGTCCACACTGCACTGGCTGAAACGTTCACACTGCACAGGTTGATATGTCCACACTGCACAGGTTGAAATGTCCACACTGCACAGGTTGAAACGTCCACACTGCACAGGTTGAAACGTCCACACTGGTTGAAACGTCCACACTGCACTGGCTGAAACGTTCACACTGCACAGTTTGAAATGTCCACACTGCACAGGTTGAAATGTCCACACTGCACAGGCTGAAACGTCCACACTGCACAGGTTGAAACATCCACACTGCACTGGCTGAAACGTCCACACTGCACAGGTTGAAACGTCCACACTGCACAGGTTGAAACGTCCACACTGCACAGGTTGAAACGTCCACACTGCACAGGTTGAAACGTCCACACGCACAGGCTGAAACGTCCACACTGCACAGGCAGAAACGTTCACACTGCACAGGCTGAAACGTTCACACTGCACAGTTTGAAATGTCCACACTGCACAGGTTGAAATGTCCACACTGCACAGGCTGAAACGTCCACACTGCACAGGCTGAAACGTCCACACTGCACTGGCTGAAACGTCCACACTGCACAGGTTGAAACGTCCACACTGGTTGAAATGTCCACACTGCACTGGCTGAAACGTCCACACTGCACAGGTTGATATGTCCACACTGCACAGGCTGAAATGTCCACACTGCACAGGCTGAAACGTCTACACTGCACAGGCTGAAACGTCCACACTGCACAGTTTGAAACGTCCACACTGCACAGGTTGAAACGTCCACACGCACTGGCTGAAACGTCCACACTGCACAGGCAGAAACGTCTACACTGCACAGGCTGAAACGTTCACACTGCACAGTTTGAAATGTCCACACTGCACAGGTTGAAATGTCCACACTGCACAGGCTGAAACGTCCACACTGCACAGGCTGAAACGTCCACACTGCACTGGCTGAAACGTCCACACTGCACAGGTTGAAACGTCCACACTGGTTGAAATGTCCACACTGCACTGGCTGAAACGTCCACACTGCACAGGTTGATATGTCCACACTGCACAGGTTGAAATGTCCACACTGCACAGGCTGAAACGTCCACACTGCACAGGTTGAAACGTCCACACTGCACAGGCTGAAACGTCCACACTGCACAGGTTGAAACGTCCACACTGCACAGGTTGAAACGTCCACACTGCACAGGTTGAAACGTCCACACTGCACAGGTTGAAACGTCCACACACACAGGCTGAAACGTCCACACTGCACAGGCTGAAACGTCCACACGCACAGGCTGAAACGTCCACACTGCACAGGCTGAAACTTCTACACTGCACAGGCTGAAACGTCCACACTGCACAGGCTGAAACGTCCACACTGCACAGGCAGAAACGTCTACACTGCACAGGCTGAAACGTTCACACTGCACAGTTTGAAATGTCCACACTGCACAGGTTGAAATGTCCACACTGCACAGGCTGAAACGTCCACACTGCACAGGCTGAAACGTCCACACTGCACTGGCTGAAACGTCCACACTGCACAGGTTGAAACGTCCACACTGGTTGAAATGTCCACACTGCACTGGCTGAAACGTCCACACTGCACAGGTTGATACGTCCACACTGCACAGGCTGAAATGTCCACACTGCACAGGCTGAAACGTCTACACTGCACAGGCTGAAACGTCCACACTGCACAGGTTGAAACGTCCACACTGCACAGGTTGAAACGTCCACACGCACAGGCTGAAACGTCCACACTGCACAGGCAGAAACGTCTACACTGCACAGGCTGAAACGTTCACACTGCACAGTTTGAAATGTCCACACTGCACAGGTTGAAATGTCCACACTGCACAGGCTGAAACGTCCACACTGCACAGGCTGAAACGTCCACACTGCACTGGCTGAAACGTCCACACTGCACAGGTTGAAACGTCCACACTGGTTGAAATGTCCACACTGCACTGGCTGAAACGTCCACACTGCACAGGTTGATATGTCCACACTGCACAGGTTGAAATGTCCACACTGCACAGGCTGAAACGTCCACACTGCACAGGTTGAAACGTCCACACTGCACAGGCTGAAACGTCCACACTGCACAGGTTGAAACGTCCACACTGCACAGGTTGAAACGTCCACACTGCACAGGTTGAAACGTCCACACTGCACAGGTTGAAACGTCCACACACACAGGCTGAAACGTCCACACTGCACAGGCTGAAACGTCCACACGCACAGGCTGAAACGTCCACACTGCACAGGCTGAAACGTCTACACTGCACAGGCTGAAACGTCCACACTGCACAGGCTGAAATGTCCACACTGCACAGGTTGAAACGTCCACACTGCACAGGTTGAAACGTCCACACGCACAGGCTGAAACGTCCACACTGCACACGCTGAAACTTCTACACTGCACAGGCTGAAACGTCCACACTGCACAGGCTGAAACGTCCACACTGCACAGGCTGAAACGTTCACACTGGTTGAAACGTCCACACTGCACAGGCTGAAACGTCCACACTGGTTGAAACGTCCACACTGCACAGGCTGAAACGTCCACACTGGTTGAAACGTCCACACTGCCAGAAACACTTCCCACTACTTCCCCAGTCTTTGCTGCATTTTCGAACATTCCACAACTCTCCCACTGGGCACACGCTGGTTGAATCAACTTGGAATAGACGTCTGTGCCCAGTGGCTCTAATGTGTGGTTACTTTTTCACACAAACAAAACCAATCTGCTGCCTTATGGCAACATCTACACAGCAATCAATAATAGAGGTGAAAGATGAAACAATATCATGCATGGTTGCCATTGGTAAATTGTCAAATTGATTTTCCATCTCAAAATAAATCATATGACAAGACAGACACTTGAGTTCCAGCTTTAAGGTTGAAATCGAGTCCACTACGAGAGAGCCAATGAGAAACACGGATGTAAACCCTTTCAGTTTTACACTTCTCCAAGGCTTAGTCCCTAATTGTGTTTCCATTCCAGATGACTCATATCAAGACCAAGATCATTTAGTTCATTACACAAATTCTTAGTATAAAAAACATTAAAGCGATTTTGTACATTTTTTATGTGTTTTTAAGGGAAATAATTCAAAATATCTAAATCACTTTTTTTTAAATTAAAATCGCCAAGTATTCAAGAACAGAGTACTTCCATGGCAACAGTTCAATTCCTCCATCCTCAGTGTGTCACGTTCCACCAATCAAACTGGGAGGTGTGGGGCAGTTTAGCAGTGTCCTTTGTATATCCTTAACAAGGGGGGTGTAGACAGACATCTCTCTACGTGTCCTCTTCATCACTTCCTGTCAGGCTGCTGTCAGTGGAACCTACTTCTGAGTCCTCAGAGGTCTCTGGTTCCACCCCTGGGTCATCTGCTACCTTCACCCCTGCTTCCTGGCTCTGAGAGTTGGAGGGCTCTGCTACTCCAACTACTCACTCAGTTTCAGGTTGGGTGGTGTCCTCAGGTCTCTGCTGTTTGCTTGCTAGAGCACCCTCCGTATAGCTTGTAAAAAGGAATCCTTGGTAGCAGTAATCCATCCAGGTAATTTTGTCCAAAATTAGGTTGTAGGTTTGGAATTTTGACCTGGAGTGAATGCCATCCTGTGGAGGGTAGCATCCTGTATATGTCCCTGCCAAAACATCCAAGTTTAGCTAACTCCAAATCTATCCTTTTGTAAAAAAACACGTAGAAAAATGTGAGAGCTCACATGCAGCTGTGTCTCTCTCTTTCTCCCTCTAATGCTCATCCACATTGGTGTTGAGTGGAAATGCCTGGCTCATTGTCTCATCTGTGCAAGAATGGTTCCACCTGATCACGTCTGCCATCCATCCTTGAGGACATGTATTTCCATTGTTAGTGTGGTCAGGCGAATATCTTGTCAAAATAGGCTAATAGATCATATTTGCCCATGTAGATATTTAATGTAGCAGCAGGGGGCAGTAGAGAGCACCAACCCGTTCACCACAAATCAACAAAATAACTGGTGTCAGTGCTCCCATCCCAAATTTTCAGGCACATACTTGTATTTTTCATCTCACATAATACTTTGATGCTGACACAAATACTGATATTTAAAAAATGATTGCAGTCTATGTCATTTATTGTCAGTTTTACACACGTTTACAGACTAGTCTAATTTGTCACACCTTAAGTACAATGAATAGATCAGTAAGGATGAACATCAGGACATCACTCATCAGATATAACTGCATTTTTATGTGTTCCAATGTAAGAAGAAATTAAAAACATAATTCATATTATGACCCAAATCATTTTTGCTTTATCATACTGTGCATATGCTACTCTCTTAGGGAGACTTCCTTGACAAGTGTGTTTATCTCCCATTAAGATTGAGTCAAAGCACAAGCTGCCATGTTACACAGAAGCAAGCTATGTCTGATATTTCAGATTGTACACGCTGACTGCACAAGTTGACGTACAATCTTTGTTTTTCTATTCATTCATTTAGCACAAATTAAAAGGTGTTCCTCCTTGCTGATTTTGAAAGGTGTTAAGGGATGGGTAGCCAATGTCTTGGGTGAGATCCATCTTGCCAAGTGGGCCCCTCGTAGTTCCCCTCCGCTGGGAAAGAGGCGCTCTTGTGAGGAAGAGGAGTGTGGTTGCGTTGGACGCGTGGTAGTGCCAAACAATTCTCATACACGAGGTCTGCCAACCAGGGCGAAACAAGAAGAACATATATTTACACCATAAGCACCTTCTCTCTAATCACTCATGATAATGTCCTAATATGAGTCATAGAATAATGATAAATCAGAATGATTCTTACTTGGAAAAAATGGGATCTCACCCAAGTTAGGTCTTCTGATGGAGACTTATCGTTGACTGGAGTCGGAGAAGGCTGAGGTGCTATCTGTGGCACTGGACTTGATGGACCTCACTGAGGGCATGCGCACCAGAGGGCTAGGCCTGGATTTGGCTCCAACTGTGGCAGTATGGCTCCATTCTGAACAAGACAAGTTATACATTTATAACTTTTTATTTTCACGTCAACATTTATTTTTTTGTATATATTTAATTTAATATGACAATGGTCAAACTGAATAATTTCATTTCTAATTTGGGTGGTAGGAAGGTATATTGATATGTGGTTGTAAATACCAGAGTATTCTTGGAGTCTAAAGCTGCCAAAGCACAAATGGATTCTCCATTGTTTCCTCACATTCTCCTTCATCAGACAGTGGAACAGAAATATAAAGAACCCTGAAACACAGTGGTGAGACTGATGTTAGGTTATACCCTGTTTACCCAATACACTATGACGTAGCCCTTTCCTGTAGTCAAATACAAGCATTTCGCTACACCCGCAATAACATCCGCTAAACACGTGTATGTGACAAATAAAATTTGATTTGATTTGATTAACAAAAGCACCCTCTTTGGCCTCATGGGTGGAATGCCACTTCATCTTGGATCCAGCAGCTGATAATAGGAGAGAGAAGGATTTATGTACGCATCTGAATAACAATATTAATATTTTTCATAATTGCATAATTAAGAAAGATTATTTGGGGGTTTTTGGTCTAGGGGATTTTGGTTCTAGTTTTAATTTTCTATGTTCCGTTTTCCAGGTTTGGCCGAGTATGGTTTCCAATCAGAGGCAGGTGTCTTTTGTTGTCTCTGATTGGAAGCCATACTTAGGCAGCCTGTTTTCCTTTGGGTTTTGTGGGTGGTTATTTTCCGTTATAGTCTGTGAACCTTTACGAAACTGTTTGCTGTCGTTTGTTTTTTCTTTTTTTGCACCTTGGTCTGTCCTTAACGACGCTTGTGACAGTTATAGTTCAGTCTTCTGTGATGTATAGCATATAAAGTGTAATATTGGGACGCAAACTCAAAATTTTATACATTTCAACTCTATATCTGACATCGTATATGTGTGTGAGGTGTATACTTTTGTTTCAAAGTAGATTTGTTTAAGACTACCAAGAATCACTCTGTGTGACCCTGATTTAGCCCACTGCAGTAAAAGGTTAAAGGGATGAACTGGCATCAGGTTATACCCTATACCCTATGACTTAAACAGATGAATGCCTGTTGCTTGGCAGCAGTCACTTACCTTGCAGACCGTTCAGGACACAGAAGACGTAGAGGAGAGGAACCTTGGCTGCCCCCCAGGCGAATAAAGCCACAGTCCAGGTGAGACCCAGCAGGAAGGTGAGACTGGACACCCCCTTCAGGTCCTGCAGAAGGAGTCCGCTGTGGATGCCGGCTGGCTGATTGACCCGCATGTGGCGGATCTGGACCAGGACCACAACGAAGGTAACCATGTTGCACAGCAGCACCAGCAGAATGTAGCCCACCACAGACACATAGAAAGCCACTTCATCTTGGATCTAGCAGCTGATAATAGGAGAGAGTAGGATTTATGTACGCATCTGAATAACAACCTCAGTCCAGAATCTACAAAACACAGATATACTATACAGACACTAATACCACACAATGGTCATCCATCATCTACATGTAGCTCAATTTAACTGTATAAAGTTTTGACTTGAGTTGACATTGAGAGTGTCAGATACATGTCATTCAGTGTCATAAAAAAAAGTGCTGATCATCTAATGACCAGGAACGATAAACTACCGCTGGATGAATCTAATACCCACAATGCCTCGGAGTTATCCAGTGGTTCCATGGACTCACTGCCGAGGGAACTGCCATAAGAATTCCTACCCTCTCTTCACAACCAGAACAAGGCAACACATAACCAGAGGGATTCCTGCAAGAGGGTAGGAAGATGGAGAAGGAGAAGAGGTGATATGGTTCAATTTATAAAAGTAACGGGGAATACTCATAACTAGTAAAAACAATATATATAAAAAATTTGACTGATGTTCTAAATGAACTGAGAGGTTGACTCACCCCATCCCAGGGCGCAGAGCTTTAGAATGTAGGAGGGTACATAAACATTGAAGACTTTGACCAAGGCAAAGTACATGTGCACAGCCTCCAGGCCCATCCAGGTGAAAGAGGCCAGCAGGAAGTAGTGCAGTGTGGAAGCCACCGCCACACAGAGCCCACAGTTGCCAAAGGAAGAGAGCCAGGAGTTGACCAGGAAAACCATGTTGAGCTCCAGCAGCGCCAGAGACAAGTTGATGAGGATCTTGGATGGATAGTCTCTGCGGAGCTTCCTGTGAGGGAAGATGGGGGGGATGTGAGACAGAGAGAAAGTAGAGAGGGCAAGAATCAAGTAGATTGTATAAAGTGTATGAAAAAAGGAGGAGGCTGTGGAAAGAATAAGTTACTTTACAAAAGACGAAAAGATGATAGTGTGAAAACAGGAAGACGGTAACACTAAAAAACGGAAGGTGCCGGGTGTACAGTATTTAACTGGATTGATTCATACTCAGACGCTGTGCATGTCAACACAGTGATTCCCAGGAAGAGAGAGGATACACCACAGCCAAGATAAGTTATGATGGTCAGAATTTCCTCATTTGGTATGTCGATTGGTGTCCTGGATACGTCCTACAATACAAGTGAGGACAGTGGGGTAGAGAATGACATCATAGTGACAACAAAGCTTCTGTAAAGTTTTGTAAGGTGACTGGCCTTTACCAGAAGTACTCCAAAATGAGTGAGGTGGTCACACAGGCATGTGCTATAGTAAGCACGGGTGTTGTGCTTCCTGCATCCATGCCGTTCCCATCCTCCCTTTCCATCTGTAGTAATATAAACAAAATACTCCATCTACCTCTGATATAACACACATACAAATCAACTCGAAGTATACTCTTTCAAAAATGTTCTGATTTGATTTGTTTGATAATTATTCAGTGATTTATAATGGGACCCACCATTTTGATTGAAGTCCCAGTAGACACACTGCACCTCCTTACCAAGCTTCAAGAGAAAATATAATTGGATCAGGCAGTAAAATATGGGTTTGATTGATCATTTTACAAGTGGTTGTTCAATTGATTTATTGTCACCCTTACGAAAATGGATTGCAGTTAGAGTGCAGTATAACTGTTGTCGTGTCTTTAGTATCCTTAATGTGAAGATTGTTATTTTATCAAATCAATTCTCTGTGTAATTATTATTACTACGTGATTGTAAGGGCTGTCTTCAGGAATGGACCAAAATGCAGCGGAGTTAGTATTCATCTTTCAATTTAATTAGAAAGAACACTATAACAAACAAAACAAGGAAACTGACAGCCAACAGTCCTGTCAGGTGCAAACACACTAAACAAGAAACAATTACCCACAAACCCCAGTGACAAACAACTCCTACATATGTGACTCCCAATCAGGAACAACGATTCCCAGCTGTTCCTGATCAGGAGTCACAAGACACACACCAGACTGCCACGTCCTGACCCCCAAACTACTACACCAGCTCCACTTGCTGGTCAGGACGTGACAGTGATTAAACTAATCATGTAAACTTTAATTAACTAGGAAGTCGGCGCACCATGGGAATTTTTTTTATAGAGTCTCTATTTCCCGAATCGACTCTTCAGATATTTTCATCTTATCAATTAGTCTTCCATAAATGATTATTAATTGTTACCTCATTAATCTCATTCCAAACGTCGTAAAATTCTTGGTTATCTGCACGAACCCTAGTTTCCATAATGAATCAGCAATATACAAATTGGCTTAATTATTTATTTACTAAATAACTAAATAATCACACAGAATTACAAACATACATACAACAGGATAGATTATACATTGATTACTAATCATGCCATGAAAAGTCCCTAGTGGACTAACCCGAAATGACAGCTGGTTACACAAAGGGTGGAGGAAGAAAGAGCGGGGGGAGGAGAGACAAAGGAATGAGTCTGTATCGTATCTTGAGAAGCTATGCTCATGTAAATACAAGAGATCGCCATTGTCCTTTGTAAAATCTTTCTGGTCGTAGTGTTGATTAGAGTGGATACAATGGAGTACCCTGTAGTTCTTAGAGGATTGTCTGTGTCCTCGTCCTAGGCCACGTACGTTCTCAGCTGCAGACTGATAACCGTGACGACTAGGATTTAATCACTTATTTTATGTAGTGATCGATAGTTCAGAGTTCATACCATTTTGCCATATTGAGGCTGAGCTGTATTTTGGCTGGTGTAGTAGAAAATTAACCATTTCAACATGGGGCTCGTGACCTCCACGTTATCTGGTCTCATGTAAATTTAATGAGGTAGTATTGTAGTTCAAACATTTGCAACCTCAGTTTACACCGTGGTTTGCGTGGTCTTAACCATTCGAAACATCAGGCTTACCGTGGGTCTCTTTGGCATGAAATGTAAATTTCGGACGACATATGGACAGTAAAGTTGTGTTCTAAATGGACGTAGCAGAACTATTGAGGAACTCACCAGGAGTGACATCAATGTTGTCTAGTTCTGGAAAGGTCTCAACCACGAACGGGCACTGGTGCAGATTTTATGTGATACATACCTGTATGCCTTTCTCAAAAGCTGGAAGGTCAGAACAGACATCTCAGCAGGTAGAGTGCCATGCAGCTGAAAGTGTCAGAGAACAGGCAGAATAATTAGTAACCTGGATTAATCAGGAAGACAAGCATTTGAATGAAGAAATGCTGTCCTATCAGCACACATACCCAGTTACTGATGGTCTGTCCCGGATCGTCACAGGACCCAATAAGGGTCACGCTCGCATCAACCTCAAAATATATGTCTGTAATGAAAGACAGTTTACGCCTCATGTCCACCAGATGCATGGAACTCGTTGCGTTCCGGTGGAAGTCATTCATTGTCAGTGGAGCAGCTCTACATTGGGGGTGAGGCACTAGGCTGCCGTGCATTCTGTGTACCGCACAAGTTCAATATTTTCAACTCTTGTTTTGCTTTACTGTGCTGTGGTACAAACTATAGTACAGACACACAGACTCCAACTAGCTAGCTTTTAGCTAGTTGAAAAGCGAAGCACATGTGCATCCAGTACGTAAAATCCGTCTAGACGTGGTAAAATAAAAGGTATATACATCTGGTGGACGGGAGACATTTTAAAACCACTATATTTCAAGTCAAAAATCGTATCACATGCAGTAATTAGTTTGGTTGTGGATGGAAGAAGGGATGGTTTCCAGAAACAGATGAGGAACACACTAACCTGAGAGTTTGCCACCAGTCGTGACACTAAGGTCTGTGGTTGTGTCAGAAGAGGCTTCAGTGACTATGTCAATGGGAGGAATGTGTGTGGCTCCTGGGAAGTCCTCTGTGGAAAAAGACAATCACTCTCCACATAGACCTGTATTGGTTCTCCTCATCACAGTGGAACCATAGACCATTGACATCACACGTCTAGATCATCTATAAGACCAGGAGTTTGTCCTCCTGACCAGGAGGAAAAACTCAGGGCCCTAATCACTTAGTAACCTTTCCTCTTTAGTCGTTATTTTCTCTCCAAAGGTGGGATTTCTTTTGAAATGCTTTGTGTCTTACCTACAGCGTTCACTTGGATGCTGTGGGGGTCAGCCATTAGTGTGAGATATCCAGAGTTGTGATGGGTGTTCAGCAAAAGAGAGACCTGTTTCTGCACTGTACTGACATCAGAGCTGGGGATCACGTTGAGGTGGACCAGGCAGTCTCAGCTGTGTGGTGATACAACAATGGTTAAACAACAACAAGCACAAGTCCTGTTAGTCCCAAACATATAGCTTCAATCAGCTCCTGGAAATGTGAGGTAGTGAGTATATTTCTTTGTAAATGTTTTGCCAATTGTAGTAGTGTCATAGAGACCATTTTCAAAAAGTGAAACTTGTGAATAACACCAGAATAAAGTATTTCTTACTTGTTAACATTGAATTCAGCCCACAATTTTGGTTTGTCCTGGGGAATTCAAATCGGAATACATGCTATCATCTGTGCTCAAAAAGGTGCACTGATCATCATCAGAATAAATGTTTAACTTTGTAACTATCACGTTATTGTTGTTACTGTATATTGTAGTATCATCATTCCATCGAGTTCAACACTTACCTGGACCTCTTCCTCGTATGTCTCACCAACACTGTCAAGCGTGTGATATGGCCTGCATTAGAGATTACAAATGAGAAGAAGAGATGGTTAACTTATATTGCATACATAAATCCATGATAAACCTGTAATAAATGTGTAATAAATGTGTAAACCCGGTTGACACAGACACAGAGACTCTGTACAAGTAATATTTGTTGGAAGGTAATATTTGTTGGATGGTAATATTTGTTGGAAGGTAATATTTGTTGGATGGTAATATTTGTTGGATGGTAATATTTGTTGGAAGGTAATATTTGTTGGATGGTAATATTTGTTGGAAGGTAATATTTGTTGGATGGTAATATTTGTTGGATAGTAATATTTGTTCGATAGTAATAATTGTTGGAAGGTAATATTTGTTGGATAGTAATATTTGTTGGAAGGTAATATTTGTTGGATGGTAATATTTGTCGGATAGTAATATTTGTTGGATGGTAATATTTGTTGGAAGGTAATATTTGTTGGATGGTAATATTTGTTGGATAGTAATATTTGTTGGATGGTAATATTTGTTGGATGGTAATATTTGTTGGAAGGTAATATTTGTTGGATAGTAATATTTGTTGGAAGGTAATATTTGTTGGATGGTAATATTTGTCTGAGCTGCAAGTAGATAAAGGTAATGGATCCATCAAAATAGAGAACATTACATATGGAGAGTAATATTGGAATCATTCTAAACACTGTGCAACAGGAAGTGAAATGTGACCCAGTAGCTTACCCATTGATGTGCGAGGTCTCTGGCTTTGTATTTATCTGTACTGTTTCCATCGTAGCGGATGATGGCAATCTTGACTTTAACTTCAAACAGAGACCAGGCTGACAGAAATTATGAAAATTATGTAATAGATCAGAAGCAATGTATAAGATACAAAACATAGCTTTGGTGTTTAGACCATATACCTTCTGATTTGTGACTACTTATCATCTACATATCTACTGAATCTAACGACCTGAAAGTAACTGCAGAGAGCTTTGAGATGGATGTTTAACACATGTTTAATGATGCACCCTGTGTTTGCACCATTGGATACGAGATCAATATTTGAACTTGGGTCCAGATACATAACAGGAACAGCAGAGGACACCGGAGAAATACAAAATGGCTGCTCATAGCTGACACCAATCAGTTTTTCCATAGAGAATTACATTCAAAATAAATGTACAGACAATCAAAATCTATATCAAATATAAATGGTCTCCTGGCTCACCACACTGTAGACGGGAGTCTGGGACTGGAGGACACCTCAGGGTAAGCCAGTCGACAGAATCCGAGCGCACCTCATCCCCTCTGTGCAGCTCAGGTCAGACACCTGTTCAGGGGTCCCCACATGTCCCCACATGCGGAACAGAGACAGACGTCCAGGGTGAGCGTCCCGTGCGCGGCCAGCCTGCAGCAGGAGGGGGACAGGGGGGATTCCTTAGCATGGGCTGTAACATCCACACTGGTCCCATTGACGTAGAGGGCTGGCTGGTGAGATGCCCCAGACCAGGTTATACAGATGTAGGTCCAGTGGCTCAGGGGGAGGTGGAGGGGGGCTGACCACCTCATCCCAAACAGCCAGGTGTGGACCAGGCCCTCCTGACCCGCCAGGCCCAGCTCAGCCTGCAGCCCGTCAGGGTGGCGGTACATGAAGGCTGTCCAGGCCGGTGTATTCATGTGCTGTTTGAGGTGGACACACACACTGAGCTCCTCCAGGGCAGGGATTGAGAGGTCAGGACTCAGCTGCCAGTAGCTGCAATCCCCTGTAAAGTCAGCCATCTTCCCCCACAAGCTCACGCTGGAACACTCTGGTGTACATAGGGCACACGGACCACTGTCAGCAGGCACTTTTTATTTTCTCAATCGTTGTTGGTCGTACTTATCTTCCATATCTCCATTCATATCTTCACTCTCTTCCAGATACAGTATTTCTCCCCGAAAATTGGCAGCATATGGCTTGTTATTGATCAGTTGTGTGTGTAATTGAGTGTGAGTGTGAGTGCAGTGCAGTGCTGTGGCCAGCTGTTTACCTGGGTCCTGGGGAGAGGCACAGCTTAGTAGAGACACACTGGGAAGGAGATGGAAGAGTTTCTTACAGAAGTTCATCACAGCTCTGAAATAAACATCAATAACAGTAAGACCTGCACTCAAACTTTTACTCTGGTGTTTTATATACATCTTTGAAATGTAATATTTGAAGATCGTATTTTGTAGGGCAAAAAGTTATTCTGTGTAAACCCTATCAATCATTGTACACGCTTTACATTTGGACAAACACTTTCCAAAGGACAGTTTTCTAAGCAGCTATTAACCAGCACAATACAGTATCTGAGAGAATATAGCAACTCTATTGCACTTTGTTATGTGTTCGCATATTGACTTTTGGTTATCATTGCTCCCACTGCCAAAGCCTTTAAGGTGGTTCCATATGATTTCAACCCCTTTCTGACTGCACCACTTTTCATTTGAACTAAACCTTCCATACATGTTTGCCCACGGTAGAAGTGGTCAGAAAGTGACAAAACATTCATAGAGATGCTCAAAGTTGACCCATTTTGCATAACCCACCCTACCATGGGACAACCGTGTCTTCATCACTGGAAAAAATAAATTGTTGATTTAGAAATTATTTGAAAGCTTACAAACACTGTTGTCAAACTGTTTTCTCATGTATTTTACATTTTTTCAAGAAATGATAAAATAGTTTGACCACATTTCAAATGATATCAAAGTCAACCGTTTATATTTTTCAGTGATGAAGACATGGCTGTCTCATTGTAGGGTGGGGTATGCAAAATGGCTATTCAGGTCTAAAAAGTAACTTTCTGACCACTTCTACCATGGGACAACATGTATGGAAGGATTTGTTCAAATCAAAAGGGATGAAGTCAGAAAGGGTTGAAATCATATGAAACGACCCTTCATAGTCCAGTGTGTAACTCAACATGAGACTGACCATATTTACAGTAATGAACATCTAGAATAGTCTATAGCAGAATTATAGACAATCGTAAAATATGACAATTTATGACATGAATGAGAGATGCCATTATGATTACAATGACATTGAGTTGGAAATGGATATACTAAACAGAGAACAGAGTTCGACATATATTTTATATCATATGAAGTATTCACCCCCCCCAAAACAATTGGTTCGCCACTTCACACTTTATCACTGTGTAAACCGCTGTCTTGGATTCAACTAACATTTTTGTTTAATTACAAATAAATGTACAAATACTGAAGAACTTGGTCAACATCATTAAAGTGAAGTTAAAGTACAATTGTTTTAAAGTCTATGATATAAATGGTAAATTGACTTACCAAATCATTAGGTGCCTGCAACAGGCAGATGATCCTGGTATATAGTCACTTAATGGATGGTGCTATTAACCATCATATCTATTCCTAAAGGGATGGGTGAGACCTGTAGTGTTCTGGAGTCAGTGAGACCTGTAGTGCTCTAGTGTCAATGAGACCTGTAGTGTTCTAGTGTCAGTGAGACCTGTAGTGTTCTGGTGTCAGTAGGACCTGTAGTGTTCTAGTGTCAATGAGACCTGTAGTGTTCTAGCGTCAGTGAGACCTGTAGAGTTCTGGTATCAGTGAGACCTGTAGTGCTCTGGTGTCAGTGAGACCTGTAGTGGTCTGGTGTCAGTGAGACCTGTAGTGTTCTGGTGTCAGTGGGACCTGTACTGCTCTGGTGTCAGTGAGACCTGTAGTGTTCTGGTGTCAGTGAGAACTGTAGTGTTCTAGTGTCAATGAGACCTGTAGTGTTCTGGTGTCAGTGAGACCTGTAGTGTTCTGGTGTCAGTGAGACCTGTAGTGTTCTGGTGTCAGTGAGACCTGTAGTGTTCTGGTGTCAGTCAGACCTGTAGTGTTCTGGTGTCAGTGAGACCTGTAGTGTTCTAGTGTCAATAAGACCTGTAGTGTTCTGGCGTCAGTGAGACCTGTAGTGTTCTGGTGTCAGTGAGACCTGTAGTGCTCTGGTTTCAGTGAGACCTATAGTGTTCTGGTGTCAGTAAGACCTGTAGTGTTCTAGCGTCAGTGAGACCTGTAATGTTCTGGTGTCAGTGAGACCTGTAGTGTTCTGGTGTCAGTGAGACCTGTAGTGTTCTGGTGTCAGTGAGACCTGTAGTGTTCTAGTGTCAGTGAGACCTGTAGTGGTCTAGTGTCAGTGAGACCTGTAGTGTTCTAGTGTCAGTGAGACCTGTAGTGTTCTGGTGTCAGTGAGACCTGTCGTGTTCTAGTGTCAATGAGACCTGTAGTGCTCTGGTGTCAGAGAGACCTGTAGTGTTCTAGTGTCAATGAGACCTGTAGTGTTCTGGTGTCAGTGAGACCTGTAGTGTTCTAGTGTCAATGAGACCTGTAGTGTTCTAGCGTCAGTGAGACCTGTAGAGTTCTGGTATCAGTGAGACCTGTAGTGCTCTGGTGTCAGTGAGACCTGTAGTGCTCTGGTGTCAGTGAGACCTGTAGTGTTCTACTGTCATTGAGACCTGTAGTGTTCCAGTGTCAGTGAGACCTGTAGTGTTCTGGTGTCAGTGGGACCTGTACTGCTCTGGTGTCAGTGAGACCTGTAGTGTTCTGGTGTCAGTGAGACCTGTAGTGTTCTAGTGTCAATGAGACCTGTAGTGTTCTGGTGTCAGTGAGACCTGTAGTGTTCTGGTGTCAGTGAGACCTGTAGTGTTCTGGTGTCAGTGAGACCTGTAGTGTTCTGGTGTCAGTGAGACCTGTAGTGTTCTGGTGTCAGTGAGACCTGTAGTGTTCTGGTGTTAGTGAGACCTGTAGTGTTCTGGTGTCAGTGAGACCTGTAGTGTTCTAGTGTCAATGAGACCTGTAGTGTTCTGGTGTCAGTGAGACCTGTTGTGTTCTGGTGTCAGTGGGACCTGTAGTGCTCTGGTTTCAGTGAGACCTGTAGTGTTCTGGTGTCAGTAAGACCTGTATTGTTCTAGCGTCAGTGAGACCTGTAATGTGCTGGTGTCAGTGAGACCTGTAGAGTTCTGGTGTCAGTGAGACCTGTAGTGTTCTGGTGTCAGTGAGACCTGTAGTGTTCTAGTGTCAGTGAGACCTGTAGTGTTCTAGTGTCAAAGAGACCTGTAGTGCTCTGGTGTCAGTGAGACCTGTAGAGCTCTGGTGTCAGTGAGACCTGTAATGCTCTAGTGTCAATGAGACCTGTAGTGTTCTAGTGTCAGTGAGACCTGTAGTGTTCTGGCGTCAGTGAGACCTGTAGTGTTCTGGTGTCAGTGAGACCTGAAGTGTTCTAGTGTCAGTGAGACCTGTAATGTTCTGGTGTCAGTGGGACCTGTACTGCTCTGGTGTCAGTGAGACCTGTAGTGTTCTGGTGTCAGTGAGAACTGTAGTGTTCTAGTGTCAATGAGACCTGTAGTGTTCTGGTGTCAGTGAGACCTGTAGTGTTCTGGTGTCAGTGAGACCTGTAGTGTTCTGGTGTCAGTGAGACCTGTAGTGTTCTGGTGTCAGTCAGACCTGTAGTGTTCTGGTGTCAGTGAGACCTGTAGTGTTCTAGTGTCAATAAGACCTGTAGTGTTCTGGCGTCAGTGAGACCTGTAGTGTTCTGGTGTCAGTGAGACCTGTAGTGCTCTGGTTTCAGTGAGACCTATAGTGTTCTGGTGTCAGTAAGACCTGTAGTGTTCTAGCGTCAGTGAGACCTGTAATGTTCTGGTGTCAGTGAGACCTGTAGTGTTCTGGTGTCAGTGAGACCTGTAGTGTTCTGGTGTCAGTGAGACCTGTAGTGTTCTAGTGTCAGTGAGACCTGTAGTGGTCTAGTGTCAGTGAGACCTGTAGTGTTCTAGTGTCAGTGAGACCTGTAGTGTTCTGGTGTCAGTGAGACCTGTCGTGTTCTAGTGTCAATGAGACCTGTAGTGCTCTGGTGTCAGTGAGACCTGTAGTGTTCTAGTGTCAATGAGACCTGTAGTGTTCTGGTGTCAGTGAGACCTGTAGTGTTCTAGTGTCAATGAGACCTGTAGTGTTCTGGCGTCAGTGAGACCTGTAGAGTTCTGGTATCAGTGAGACCTGTAGTGCTCTGGTGTCAGTGAGACCTGTAGTGCTCTGGTGTCAGTGAGACCTGTAGTGTTCTAGTGTCATTGAGACCTGTAGTGTTCCAGTGTCAGTGAGACCTGTAGTGTTCTGGTGTCAGTGGGACCTGTACTGCTCTGGTGTCAGTGAGACCTGTAGTGTTCTGGTGTCAGTGAGACCTGTAGTGTTCTAGTGTCAATGAGACCTGTAGTGTTCTGGTGTCAGTGAGACCTGTAGTGTTCTGGTGTCAGTGAGACCTGTAGTGTTCTGGTGTCAGTGAGACCTGTAGTGTTCTGGTGTCAGTGAGACCTGTAGTGTTCTGGTGTCAGTGAGACCTGTAGTGTTCTGGTGTCAGTGAGACCTGTAGTGTTCTGGTGTCAGTGAGACCTGTAGTGTTCTAGTGTCAATGAGACCTGTAGTGTTCTGGTGTCAGTGAGACCTGTTGTGTTCTGGTGTCAGTGGGACCTGTAGTGCTCTGGTTTCAGTGAGACCTGTAGTGTTCTGGTGTCAGTAAGACCTGTATTGTTCTAGCGTCAGTGAGACCTGTAATGTGCTGGTGTCAGTGAGACCTGTAGAGTTCTGGTGTCAGTGAGACCTGTAGTGTTCTGGTGTCAGTGAGACCTGTAGTGTTCTAGTGTCAGTGAGACCTGTAGTGTTCTAGTGTCAGTGAGACCTGTAGTGCTCTGGTGTCAGTGAGACCTGTAGAGCTCTGGTGTCAGTGAGACCTGTAATGCTCTAGTGTCAATGAGACCTGTAGTGTTCTAGTGTCAGTGAGACCTGTAGTGTTCTGGCGTCAGTGAGACCTGTAGTGTTCTGGTGTCAGTGAGACCTGAAGTGTTCTAGTGTCAGTGAGACCTGTAATGTTCTGGTGTCAGTGGGACGTGTAGTGTTCTGGTGTCAGTGGGACCTGTAGTGTTCTGGTGTCAGTGAGACCTATAGAGCTCTGGTGTCAGTGAGACCTGTAGTGCTCTAGTGTCAATGAGACCTGTAGTGTTCTAGTGTCAGTGAGACCTGTAGTGTTCTGGTGTCAGTAGGACCTGTAGTGTTCTAGTGTCAATGAGACCTGTAGTGTTCTAGCGTCAGTGAGACCTGTAGAGTTCTGGTATCAGTGAGACCTGTAGTGCTCTGGTGTCAGTGAGACCTGTAGTGGTCTGGTGTCAGTGAGACCTGTAGTGTTCTGGTGTCAGTGGGACCTGTACTGCTCTGGTGTCAGTGAGACCTGTAGTGTTCTGGTGTCAGTGAGACCTGTAGTGTTCTAGTGTCAATGAGACCTGTAGTGTTCTGGTGTCAGTGAGACCTGTAGTGTTCTGGTGTCAGTGAGACCTGTAGTGTTCTGGTGTCAGTGAGACCTGTAGTGTTCTGGTGTCAGTGAGACCTGTAGTGTTCTGGCGCCAGTGAGACCTGTAGTGTTCTAGTGTCAATAAGACCTGTAGTGTTCTGGCGTCAGTGAGACCTGTAGTGTTCTGGTGTCAGTGAGACCTGTAGTGTTCTAGTGTCAATAAGACCTGTAGTGTTCTGGCGTCAGTGAGACCTGTAGTGTTCTGGTGTCAGTGAGACCTGTAGTGTTCTAGTGTCAATAAGACCTGTAGTGTTCTGGCGTCAGTGAGACCTGTAGTGTTCTGGTGTCAGTGAGACCTGTAGTGCTCTGGTTTCAGTGAGACCTATAGTGTTCTGGTGTCAGTAAGACCTGTAGTGTTCTATCGTCAGTGAGACCTGTAATGTTCTGGTGTCAGTGAGACCTGTAGTGTTCTGGTGTCAGTGAGACCTGTAGTGTTCTGGTGTCAGTGAGACCTGTAGTGCTCTAGTGTCAATGAGACCTGTAGTGTTCTAGTGTCAGTGAGACCTGTAGTGTTCTGGTGTCAGTGAGACCTGTAGTGTTCTAGTGTCAATGAGACCTGTAGTGTTCTAGCGTCAGTGAGACCTGTAGAGTTCTGGCATCAGTGAGAACTGTAGTGCTCTGGTGTCAGTGAGACCTGTAGTGGTCTGGTGTCAGTGAGACCTGTAGTGTTCTAGTGTCAGTGAGACCTGTAGTGTTCTAGTGTCAGTGAGACCTGTAGTGTTCTGGTGTCAGTGGGACCTGTACTGCTCTGGTGTCAGTGAGACCTGTAGTGTTCTGGTGTCAGGGAGACCTGTAGTGTTCTAGTGTCAATGAGACCTGTAGTGTTCTGGTGTCAGTGAGACCTATAGTGTTCTGGTGTCAGTGAGACCTGTAGTGTTCTGGTGTCAGTGAGACCTGTAGTGTTCTGGTGTCAGTCAGACCTGTAGTGTTCTGGTGTCAGTGAGACCTGTAGTGTTCTGGTGTCAGTGAGACCTGTAGTGCTCTGGTTTCAGTGAGACCTGTAGTGTTCTGGTGTCAGTGAGACCTGTAGTGTTCTAGCGTCAGTGAGACCTGTAATGTTCTGGTGTCAGTGGGACCTGTAGTGTTCTGGTGTCAGTGAGACCTGTAGTGTTCTGGTGTCAGAGACCTGTAGTGTTCTAGTGTCAGTGAGACCTGTAGTGTTCTGGTGTCAGTGAGACCTGTAGTGTTCTGGTGTCAGTGAGACCTGTAGTGTTCTGGTGTCAGTGAGACATGTAGTGCTCTGGTGTCAGTGAGACCTGTAGTGTTCTAGTGTCAGTGAGACCTGTAGTGCTCTGGTGTCAGTGAGACCTGTAGTGTTCTGGTGTCAGTGAGACCTGTAGTGCTCTGGTGTCAGTGAGACCTGGTGTGTTCTGGTGTCAGTGAGACCTGTAGTGCTCTGGTTTCAGTGAGACCTGTAGTGTTCTGGTGTCAGTAAGACCTGTATTGTTCTAGCGTCAGTGAGACCTGTAATGTGCTGGTGTCAGTGAGACCTGTAGAGTTCTGGTGTCAGTGAGACCTGTAGTGTTCTGGTGTCAGTGAGACCTGTAGTGTTCTAGTGTCAGTGAGACCTGTAGTGTTCTAGTGTCAGTGAGACCTGTAGTGCTCTGGTGTCAGTGATACCTGTAGAGCTCTGGTGTCAGTGAGACCTGTAATGCTCTAGTGTCAATGAGACCTGTAGTGTTCTAGTGTCAGTGAGACCTGTAGTGTTCTGGCGTCAGTGAGACCTGTAGTGTTCTGGTGTCAGTGAGACCTGAAGTGTTCTAGTGTCAGTGAGACCTGTAATGTTCTGGTGTCAGTGGGACGTGTAGTGTTCTGGTGTCAGTGGGACCTGTAGTGTTCTGGTGTCAGTGAGACCTATAGAGCTCTGGTGTCAGTGAGACCTGTAGTGCTCTAGTGTCAATGAGACCTGTAGTGTTCTAGTGTCAGTGAGACCTGTAGTGTTCTGGTGTCAGTAGGACCTGTAGTGTTCTAGTGTCAATGAGACCTGTAGTGTTCTAGCGTCAGTGAGACCTGTAGAGTTCTGGTATCAGTGAGACCTGTAGTGCTCTGGTGTCAGTGAGACCTGTAGTGGTCTGTTGTCAGTGAGACCTGTAGTGTTCTGGTGTCAATGGGACCTGTACTGCTCTGGTGTCAGTGAGACCTGTAGTGTTCTGGTGTCAGTGAGACCTGTAGTGTTCTAGTGTCAATGAGACCTGTAGTGTTCTGGTGTCAGTGAGACCTGTAGTGTTCTGGTGTCAGTGAGACCTGTAGTGTTCTGGTGTCAGTGAGACCTGTAGTGTTCTGGTGTCAGTCAGACCTGTAGTGTTCTGGTGTCAGTGAGACCTGTAGTGTTCTAGTGTCAATAAGACCTGTAGTGTTCTGGCGTCAGTGAGACCTGTAGTGTTCTGGTGTCAGTGAGACCTGTAGTGCTCTGGTTTCAGTGAGACCTATAGTGTTCTGGTGTCAGTAAGACCTGTAGTGTTCTAGCGTCAGTGAGACCTGTAATGTTCTGGTGTCAGTGAGACCTGTAGTGTTCTGGTGTCAGTGAGACCTGTAGTGTTCTGGTGTCAGTGAGACCTGTAGTGCTCTAGTGTCAATGAGACCTGTAGTGTTCTAGTGTCAGTGAGACCTGTAGTGTTCTGGTGTCAGTGAGACCTGTAGTGTTCTAGTGTCAATGAGACCTGTAGTGTTCTAGCGTCAGTGAGACCTGTAGAGTTCTGGTATCAGTGAGAACTGTAGTGCTCTGGTGTCAGTGAGACCTGTAGTGGTCTGGTGTCAGTGAGACCTGTAGTGTTCTAGTGTCAGTGAGACCTGTAGTGTTCTAGTGTCAGTGAGACCTGTAGTGTTCTGGTGTCAGTGGGACCTGTACTGCTCTGGTGTCAGTGAGACCTGTAGTGTTCTGGTGTCAGTGAGACCTGTAGTGTTCTAGTGTCAATGAGACCTGTAGTGTTCTGGTGTCAGTGAGACCTGTAGTGTTCTGGTGTCAGTGAGACCTGTAGTGTTCTGGTGTCAGTGAGACCTGTTGTGTTCTGGTGTCAGTCAGACTTGTAGTGTTCTGGTGTCAGTGAGACCTGTAGTGTTCTAGTGTCAATAAGACCTGTAGTGTTCTGGTGTCAGTGAGACCTGTAGTGTTCTGGTGTCAGTGAGACCTGTAGTGCTCTGGTTTCAGTGAGACCTGTAGTGTTCTGGTGTCAGTGAGACCTGTAGTGTTCTAGCGTCAGTGAGACCTGTAATGTTCTGGTGTCAGTGGGACCTGTAGTGTTCTAGTGTCAGTGAGACCTGTAGTGTTCTGGTGTCAGTGGGACCTGTACTGCTCTGGTGTCAGTGAGACCTGTAGTGTTCTGGTGTCAGGGAGACCTGTAGTGTTCTAGTGTCAATGAGACCTGTAGTGTTCTGGTGTCAGTGAGACCTGTAGTGTTCTGGTGTCAGTGAGACCTGTAGTGTTCTGGTGTCAGTGAGACCTGTAGTGTTCTGGTGTCAGTCAGACCTGTAGTGTTCTGGTGTCAGTGAGACCTGTAGTGTTCTGGTGTCAGTGAGACCTGTAGTGTTCTAGTGTCAGTGAGACCTGTAGTGTTCTAGTGTCAGTGAGACCTGTAGTGCTCTGGTGTCAGTAATACCTGTAGAGCTCTGGTGTCAGTGAGACCTGTAATGCTCTAGTGTCAATGAGACCTGTAGTGTTCTAGTGTCAGTGAGACCTGTAGTGTTCTGGCGTCAGTGAGACCTGTAGTGTTCTGGTGTCAGTGAGACCTGAAGTGTTCTAGTGTCAGTGAGACCTGTAATGTTCTGGTGTCAGTGGGACGTGTAGTGTTCTGGTGTCAGTGGGACCTGTAGTGTTCTGGTGTCAGTGAGACCTATAGAGCTCTGGTGTCAGTGAGACCTGTAGTGCTCTAGTGTCAATGAGACCTGTAGTGTTCTAGTGTCAATAAGACCTGTAGTGTTCTGGCGTCAGTGAGACCTGTAGTGTTCTGGTGTCAGTGAGACCTGTAGTGTTCTGGTGTCAGTGAGACCTGTAGTGTTCTGGTGTCAGTGAGACCTGTAGTGTTCTAGTGTCAATAAGACCTGTAGTGTTCTGGCGTCAGTGAGACCTGTAGTGTTCTGGTGTCAGTGAGACATGTAGTGCTCTGGTTTCAGTGAGACCTATAGTGTTCTGGTGTCAGTAAGACCTGTAGTGTTCTAGCGTCAGTGAGACCTGTAATGTTCTGGTGTCAGTGAGACCTGTAGTGTTCTGGTGTCAGTGAGACCTGTAGTGTTCTGGTGTCAGTGAGACCTGTAGTGCTCTAGTGTCAATGAGACCTGTAGTGTTCTAGTGTCAGTGAGACCTGTAGTGTTCTGGTGTCAGTGAGACCTGTAGTGTTCTAGTGTCAATGAGACCTGTAGTGTTCTAGCGTCAGTGAGACCTGTAGAGTTCTGGTATCAGTGAGAACTGTAGTGCTCTGGTGTCAGTGAGACCTGTAGTGGTCTGGTGTCAGTGAGACCTGTAGTGTTCTAGTGTCAGTGAGACCTGTAGTGTTCTAGTGTCAGTGAGACCTGTAGTGTTCTGGTGTCAGTGGGACCTGTACTGCTCTGGTGTCAGTGAGACCTGTAGTGTTCTGGTGTCAGGGAGACCTGTAGTGTTCTAGAGTCAATGAGACCTGTAGTGTTCTGGTGTCAGTGAGACCTGTAGTGTTCTGGTGTCAGTGAGACCTGTAGTGTTCTGGTGTCAGTGAGACCTGTAGTGTTCTGGTGTCAGTCAGACCTGTAGTGTTCTGGTGTCAGTGAGACCTGTAGTGTTCTGGTGTCAGTGAGACCTGTAGTGCTCTGGTTTCAGTGAGACCTGTAGTGTTCTGGTGTCAGTGAGACCTGTAGTGTTCTAGCGTCAGTGAGACCTGTAATGTTCTGGTGTCAGTGGGACCTGTAGTGTTCTGGTGTCAGTGAGACCTGTAGTGTTCTGGTGTCAGAGACCTGTAGTGTTCTAGTGTCAGTGAGACCTGTAGTGTTCTGGTGTCAGTGAGACCTGTAGTGTTCTGGTGTCAGTGAGACCTGTAGTGTTCTGGTGTCAGTGAGACATGTAGTGCTCTGGTGTCAGTGAGACCTGTAGTGTTCTAGTGTCAGTGAGACCTGTAGTGCTCTGGTGTCAGTGAGACCTGTAGTGTTCTGGTGTCAGTGAGACCTGTAGTGCTCTGGTGTCAGTGAGACCTGGTGTGTTCTGGTGTCAGTGAGACCTGTAGTGCTCTGGTTTCAGTGAGACCTGTAGTGTTCTGGTGTCAGTAAGACCTGTATTGTTCTAGCGTCAGTGAGACCTGTAATGTGCTGGTGTCAGTGAGACCTGTAGAGTTCTGGTGTCAGTGAGACCTGTAGTGTTCTGGTGTCAGTGAGACCTGTAGTGTTCTAGTGTCAGTGAGACCTGTAGTGTTCTAGTGTCAGTGAGACCTGTAGTGCTCTGGTGTCAGTGATACCTGTAGAGCTCTGGTGTCAGTGAGACCTGTAATGCTCTAGTGTCAATGAGACCTGTAGTGTTCTAGTGTCAGTGAGACCTGTAGTGTTCTGGCGTCAGTGAGACCTGTAGTGTTCTGGTGTCAGTGAGACCTGAAGTGTTCTAGTGTCAGTGAGACCTGTAATGTTCTGGTGTCAGTGGGACGTGTAGTGTTCTGGTGTCAGTGGGACCTGTAGTGTTCTGGTGTCAGTGAGACCTATAGAGCTCTGGTGTCAGTGAGACCTGTAGTGCTCTAGTGTCAATGAGACCTGTAGTGTTCTAGTGTCAGTGAGACCTGTAGTGTTCTGGTGTCAGTAGGACCTGTAGTGTTCTAGTGTCAATGAGACCTGTAGTGTTCTAGCGTCAGTGAGACCTGTAGAGTTCTGGTATCAGTGAGACCTGTAGTGCTCTGGTGTCAGTGAGACCTGTAGTGGTCTGGTGTCAGTGAGACCTGTAGTGTTCTGGTGTCAGTGGGACCTGTACTGCTCTGGTGTCAGTGAGACCTGTAGTGTTCTGGTGTCAGTGAGACCTGTAGTGTTCTAGTGTCAATGAGACCTGTAGTGTTCTGGTGTCAGTGAGACCTGTAGTGTTCTGGTGTCAGTGAGACCTGTAGTGTTCTGGTGTCAGTGAGACCTGTAGTGTTCTGGTGTCAGTCAGACCTGTAGTGTTCTGGTGTCAGTGAGACCTGTAGTGTTCTAGTGTCAATAAGACCTGTAGTGTTCTGGCGTCAGTGAGACCTGTAGTGTTCTGGTGTCAGTGAGACCTGTAGTGCTCTGGTTTCAGTGAGACCTATAGTGTTCTGGTGTCAGTAAGACCTGTAGTGTTCTAGCGTCAGTGAGACCTGTAATGTTCTGGTGTCAGTGAGACCTGTAGTGTTCTGGTGTCAGTGAGACCTGTAGTGTTCTGGTGTCAGTGAGACCTGTAGTGCTCTAGTGTCAATTAGACCTGTAGTGTTCTAGTGTCAGTGAGACCTGTAGTGTTCTGGTGTCAGTGAGACCTGTAGTGTTCTAATGTCAATGAGACCTGTAGTGTTCTAGCGTCAGTGAGACCTGTAGAGTTCTGGTATCAGTGAGAACTGTAGTGCTCTGGTGTCAGTGAGACCTGTAGTGGTCTGGTGTCAGTGAGACCTGTAGTGTTCTAGTGTCAGTGAGACCTGTAGTGTTCTAGTGTCAGTGAGACCTGTAGTGTTCTGGTGTCAGTGGGACCTGTACTGCTCTGGTGTCAGTGAGACCTGTAGTGTTCTGGTGTCAGTGAGACCTGTAGTGTTCTAGTGTCAATGAGACCTGTAGTGTTCTGGTGTCAGTGAGACCTGTAGTGTTCTGGTGTCAGTGGGACCTGTAGTGTTCTGGTGTCAGTGAGACCTGTAGTGTTCTGGTGTCAGTCAGACCTGTAGTGTTCTGGTGTCAGTGAGACCTGTAGTGTTCTAGTGTCAATAAGACCTGTAGTGTTCTGGTGTCAGTGAGACCTGTAGTGTTCTGGTGTCAGTGAGACCTGTAGTGCTCTGGTTTCAGTGAGACCTGTAGTGTTCTGGTGTCAGTGAGACCTGTAGTGTTCTAGCGTCAGTGAGACCTGTAATGTTCTGGTGTCAGTGGGACCTGTAGTGTTCTAGTGTCAGTGAGACCTGTAGTGTTCTGGTGTCAGTGGGACCTGTACTGCTCTGGTGTCAGTGAGACCTGTAGTGTTCTGGTGTCAGGGAGACCTGTAGTGTTCTAGTGTCAATGAGACCTGTAGTGTTCTGGTGTCAGTGAGACCTGTAGTGTTCTGGTGTCAGTCAGACCTGTAGTGTTCTGGTGTCAGTGAGACCTGTAGTGTTCTGGTGTCAGTGAGACCTGTAGTGCTCTGGTTTCAGTGAGACCTGTAGTGTTCTGGTGTCAGTGAGACCTGTAGTGTTCTAGCGTCAGTGAGACCTGTAATGTTCTGGTGTCAGTGGGACCTGTAGTGTTCTGGTGTCAGTGAGACCTGTAGTGTTCTGGTGTCAGAGACCTGTAGTGTTCTAGTGTCAGTGAGACCTGTAGTGTTCTGGTGTCAGTGAGACCTGTAGTGTTCTGGTGTCAGTGAGACCTGTAGTGTTCTGGTGTCAGTGAGACATGTAGTGCTCTGGTGTCAGTGAGACCTGTAGTGTTCTGGCGTCAGTGAGACCTGTAGTGTTCTGGTGTCAGTGAGACCTGAAGTGTTCTAGTGTCAGTGAGACCTGTAATGTTCTGGTGTCAGTGGGACGTGTAGTGTTCTGGTGTCAGTGGGACCTGTAGTGTTCTGGTGTCAGTGAGACCTATAGAGCTCTGGTGTCAGTGAGACCTGTAGTGCTCTAGTGTCAATGAGACCTGTAGTGTTCTAGTGTCAGTGAGACCTGTAGTGTTCTGGTGTCAGTGAGACCTGTAGTGTTCTGGTGTCAGTCAGACCTGTAGTGTTCTGGTGTCAGTGAGACCTGTAGTGTTCTAGTGTCAATAAGACCTGTAGTGTTCTGGTGTCAGTGAGACCTGTAGTGTTCTGGTGTCAGTGAGACCTGTAGTGCTCTGGTTTCAGTGAGACCTGTAGTGTTCTGGTGTCAGTGAGACCTGTAGTGTTCTAGCGTCAGTGAGACCTGTAATGTTCTGGTGTCAGTGGGACCTGTAGTGTTCTGGTGTCAGTGAGACCTGTAGTGTTCTGGTGTCAGTGGGACCTGTACTGCTCTGGTGTCAGTGAGACCTGTAGTGTTCTGGTGTCAGGGAGACCTGTAGTGTTCTAGTGTCAATGAGACCTGTAGTGTTCTGGTGTCAGTGAGACCTGTAGTGTTCTGGTGTCAGTGAGACCTGTAGTGTTCTGGTGTCAGTCAGACCTGTAGTGTTCTGGTGTCAGTCAGACCTGTAGTGTTCTGGTGTCAGTAAGACCTGTAGTGTTCTGGTGTCAGTGAGACCTGTAGTGCTCTGGTTTCAGTGAGACCTGTAGTGTTCTGGTGTCAGTGAGACCTGTAGTGTTCTGGTGTCAGTCAGACCTGTAGTGTTCTGGTGTCAGTGAGACCTGTAGTGTTCTGGTGTCAGTGAGACCTGTAGTGCTCTGGTTTCAGTGAGACCTGTAGTGTTCTGGTGTCAGTGAGACCTGTAGTGTTCTAGCGTCAGTGAGACCTGTAATGTTCTGGTGTCAGTGGGACCTGTAGTTTTCTGGTGTCAGTGAGACCTGTAGTGTTCTGGTGTCAGAGACCTGTAGTGTTCTAGTGTCAGTGAGACCTGTAGTGTTCTGGTGTCAGTGAGACCTGTAGTGTTCTGGTGTCAGTGAGACCTGTAGTGTTCTGGTGTCAGTGAGACATGTAGTGCTCTGGTGTCAGTGAGACCTGTAGTGTTCTGGCGTCAGTGAGACCTGTAGTGTTCTGGTGTCAGTGAGACCTGAAGTGTTCTAGTGTCAGTGAGACCTGTAATGTTCTGGTGTCAGTGGGACGTGTAGTGTTCTGGTGTCAGTGGGACCTGTAGTGTTCTGGTGTCAGTGAGACCTATAGAGCTCTGGTGTCAGTGAGACCTGTAGTGCTCTAGTGTCAATGAGACCTGTAGTGTTCTAGTGTCAGTGAGACCTGTAGTGTTCTGGTGTCAGTAGGACCTGTAGTGTTCTAGTGTCAATGAGACCTGTAGTGTTCTAGCGTCAGTGAGACCTGTAGAGTTCTGGTATCAGTGAGACCTGTAGTGCTCTGGTGTCAGTGAGACCTGTAGTGGTCTGGTGTCAGTGAGACCTGTAGTGTTCTGGTGTCAGTGGGACCTGTACTGCTCTGGTGTCAGTGAGACCTGTAGTGTTCTGGTGTCAGTGAGACCTGTAGTGTTCTAGTGTCAATGAGACCTGTAGTGTTCTGGTGTCAGTGAGACCTGTAGTGTTCTGGTGTCAGTGAGACCTGTAGTGTTCTGGTGTCAGTGAGACCTGTAGTGTTCTGGTGTCAGTGAGACCTGTAGTGTTCTGGTGTCAGTGAGACCTGTAGTGCTCTAGTGTCAATGAGACCTGTAGTGTTCTAGTGTCAGTGAGACCTGTAGTGTTCTGGTGTCAGTGAGACATGTAGTGTTCTAATGTCAATGAGACCTGTAGTGTTCTAGCGTCAGTGAGACCTGTAGAGTTCTGGTATCAGTGAGAACTGTAGTGCTCTGGTGTCAGTGAGACCTGTAGTGGTTTGGTGTCAGTGAGACCTGTAGTGTTCTAGTGTCAGTGAGACCTGTAGTGTTCTAGTGTCAGTGAGACCTGTAGTGTTCTGGTGTCAGTGGGACCTGTACTGCTCTGGTGTCAGTGAGACCTGTAGTGTTCTGGTGTCAGTGAGACCTGTAGTGTTCTAGTGTCAATGAGACCTGTAGTGTTCTGGTGTCAGTGAGACCTGTAGTGTTCTGGTGTCAGTGGGACCTGTAGTGTTCTGGTGTCAATGAGACCTGTAGTGTTCTGGTGTCAGTCAGACCTGTAGTGTTCTGGTGTCAGTGAGACCTGTAGTGTTCTAGTGTCAATAAGACCTGTAGTGTTCTGGTGTCAGTGAGACCTGTAGTGTTCTGGTGTCAGTGAGACCTGTAGTGCTCTGGTTTCAGTGAGACCTGTAGTGTTCTGGTGTCAGTGAGACCTGTAGTGTTCTAGCGTCAGTGAGACCTGTAATGTTCTGGTGTCAGTGGGACCTGTATTGTTCTAGTGTCAGTGAGACCTGTAGTGTTCTGGTGTCAGTGGGACCTGTACTGCTCTGGTGTCAGTGAGACCTGTAGTGTTCTGGTGTCAGGGAGACCTGTAGTGTTCTAGTGTCAATGAGACCTGTAGTGTTCTGGTGTCAGTGAGACCTGTAGTGTTCTGGTGTCAGTGAGACCTGTAGTGTTCTGGTGTCAGTGAGACCTGTAGTGTTCTGGTGTCAGTCAGACCTGTAGTGTTCTGGTGTCAGTGAGACCTGTAGTGTTCTGGTGTCAGTGAGACCTGTAGTGCTCTGGTTTCAGTGAGACCTGTAGTGTTCTGGTGTCAGTGAGACCTGTAGTGTTCTAGCGTCAGTGAGACCTGTAATGTTCTGGTGTCAGTGGGACCTGTAGTGTTCTGGTGTCAGTGAGACCTGTAGTGTTCTGGTGTCAGAGACCTGTAGTGTTCTAGTGTCAGTGAGACCTGTAGTGTTCTGGTGTCAGTGAGACCTGTAGTGTTCTGGTGTCAGTGAGACCTGTAGTGTTCTGGTGTCAGTGAGACATGTAGTGCTCTGGTGTCAGTGAGACCTGTAGTGTTCTAGTGTCAGTTAGACCTGTAGTGCTCTGGTGTCAGTGAGACCTGTAGTGTTCTGGTGTCAGTGAGACCTGTAGTGCTCTGGTGTCAGTGAGACCTGGTGTGTTCTGGTGTCAGTGAGACCTGTACTGCTCTGGTGTCAGTGAGACCTGTAGTGTTCTGGTGTCAGTGAGACCTGTAGTGTTCTAGTGTCAATGAGACCTGTAGTGTTCTGGTGTCAGTGAGACCTGTAGTGTTCTGGTGTCAGTGGGACCTGTAGTGTTCTGGTGTCAGTGAGACCTGTAGTGTTCTGGTGTCAGTCAGACCTGTAGTGTTCTGGTGTCAGTGAGACCTGTAGTGTTCTAGTGTCAATAAGACCTGTAGTGTTCTGGTGTCAGTGAGACCTGTAGTGTTCTGGTGTCAGTGAGACCTGTAGTGCTCTGGTTTCAGTGAGACCTGTAGTGTTCTGGTGTCAGTGAGACCTGTAGTGTTCTAGCGTCAGTGAGACCTGTAATGTTCTGGTGTCAGTGGGACCTGTAGTGTTCTAGTGTCAGTGAGACCTGTAGTGTTCTGGTGTCAGTGGGACCTGTACTGCTCTGGTGTCAGTGAGACCTGTAGTGTTCTGGTGTCAGGGAGACCTGTAGTGTTCTAGTGTCAATGAGACCTGTAGTGTTCTGGTGTCAGTGAGACCTGTAGTGTTCTGGTGTCAGTCAGACCTGTAGTGTTCTGGTGTCAGTGAGACCTGTAGTGTTCTGGTGTCAGTGAGACCTGTAGTGCTCTGGTTTCAGTGAGACCTGTAGTGTTCTGGTGTCAGTGAGACCTGTAGTGTTCTAGCGTCAGTGAGACCTGTAATGTTCTGGTGTCAGTGGGACCTGTAGTGTTCTGGTGTCAGTGAGACCTGTAGTGTTCTGGTGTCAGAGACCTGTAGTGTTCTAGTGTCAGTGAGACCTGTAGTGTTCTGGTGTCAGTGAGACCTGTAGTGTTCTGGTGTCAGTGAGACCTGTAGTGTTCTGGTGTCAGTGAGACATGTAGTGCTCTGGTGTCAGTGAGACCTGTAGTGTTCTGGCGTCAGTGAGACCTGTAGTGTTCTGGTGTCAGTGAGACCTGAAGTGTTCTAGTGTCAGTGAGACCTGTAATGTTCTGGTGTCAGTGGGACGTGTAGTGTTCTGGTGTCAGTGGGACCTGTAGTGTTCTGGTGTCAGTGAGACCTATAGAGCTCTGGTGTCAGTGAGACCTGTAGTGCTCTAGTGTCAATGAGACCTGTAGTGTTCTAGTGTCAGTGAGACCTGTAGTGTTCTGGTGTCAGTGAGACCTGTAGTGTTCTGGTGTCAGTCAGACCTGTAGTGTTCTGGTGTCAGTGAGACCTGTAGTGTTCTAGTGTCAATAAGACCTGTAGTGTTCTGGTGTCAGTGAGACCTGTAGTGTTCTGGTGTCAGTGAGACCTGTAGTGCTCTGGTTTCAGTGAGACCTGTAGTGTTCTGGTGTCAGTGAGACCTGTAGTGTTCTAGCGTCAGTGAGACCTGTAATGTTCTGGTGTCAGTGGGACCTGTAGTGTTCTAGTGTCAGTGAGACCTGTAGTGTTCTGGTGTCAGTGGGACCTGTACTGCTCTGGTGTCAGTGAGACCTGTAGTGTTCTGGTGTCAGGGAGACCTGTAGTGTTCTAGTGTCAATGAGACCTGTAGTGTTCTGGTGTCAGTGAGACCTGTAGTGTTCTGGTGTCAGTGAGACCTGTAGTGTTCTGGTGTCAGTCAGACCTGTAGTGTTCTGGTGTCAGTCAGACCTGTAGTGTTCTGGTGTCAGTGAGACCTGTAGTGTTCTGGTGTCAGTGAGACCTGTAGTGCTCTGGTTTCAGTGAGACCTGTAGTGTTCTGGTGTCAGTGAGACCTGTAGTGTTCTGGTGTCAGTCAGACCTGTAGTGTTCTGGTGTCAGTGAGACCTGTAGTGTTCTGGTGTCAGTGAGACCTGTAGTGCTCTGGTTTCAGTGAGACCTGTAGTGTTCTGGTGTCAGTGAGACCTGTAGTGTTCTAGCGTCAGTGAGACCTGTAATGTTCTGGTGTCAGTGGGACCTGTAGTTTTCTGGTGTCAGTGAGACCTGTAGTGTTCTGGTGTCAGAGACCTGTAGTGTTCTAGTGTCAGTGAGACCTGTAGTGTTCTGGTGTCAGTGAGACCTGTAGTGTTCTGGTGTCAGTGAGACCTGTAGTGTTCTGGTGTCAGTGAGACATGTAGTGCTCTGGTGTCAGTGAGACCTGTAGTGTTCTGGCGTCAGTGAGACCTGTAGTGTTCTGGTGTCAGTGAGACCTGAAGTGTTCTAGTGTCAGTGAGACCTGTAATGTTCTGGTGTCAGTGGGACGTGTAGTGTTCTGGTGTCAGTGGGACCTGTAGTGTTCTGGTGTCAGTGAGACCTATAGAGCTCTGGTGTCAGTGACACCTGTAGTGCTCTAGTGTCAATGAGACCTGTAGTGTTCTAGTGTCAGTGAGACCTGTAGTGTTCTGGTGTCAGTAGGACCTGTAGTGTTCTAGTGTCAATGAGACCTGTAGTGTTCTGGCGTCAGTGAGACCTGTAGAGTTCTGGTGTCAGTGAGACCTGTAGTGCTCTGGTTTCAGTGAGACCTGTAGTGTTCTGGTGTCAGTGAGACCTGTAGTGTTCTAGCGTCAGTGAGACCTGTAGTGTTCTGGTGTCAGTGAGACCTGTAGTGTTCTGGTGTCAGTGAGACCTGTAGTGTTCTGGTGTCAGTGAGACCTGTAGTGCTCTAGTGTCAATGAGACCTGTAGTGTTCTAGTGT
Organism: Salmo salar; assembly: GCF_965601325.2. NCBI lineage: Eukaryota > Metazoa > Chordata > Actinopteri > Salmoniformes > Salmonidae > Salmo > Salmo salar. The sequence continues at coordinate 110,183,346 of NC_138301.1, read as the reverse complement.
CAGTGAGACCTGTAGTGTTCTGGTGTCAGTGAGACATGTAGTGTTCTAATGTCAATGAGACCTGTAGTGTTCTAGCGTCAGTGAGACCTGTAGAGTTCTGGTATCAGTGAGAACTGTAGTGCTCTGGTGTCAGTGAGACCTGTAGTGGTTTGGTGTCAGTGAGACCTGTAGTGTTCTAGTGTCAGTGAGACCTGTAGTGTTCTAGTGTCAGTGAGACCTGTAGTGTTCTGGTGTCAGTGGGACCTGTACTGCTCTGGTGTCAGTGAGACCTGTAGTGTTCTGGTGTCAGTGAGACCTGTAGTGTTCTAGTGTCAATGAGACCTGTAGTGTTCTGGTGTCAGTGAGACCTGTAGTGTTCTGGTGTCAGTGGGACCTGTAGTGTTCTGGTGTCAATGAGACCTGTAGTGTTCTGGTGTCAGTCAGACCTGTAGTGTTCTGGTGTCAGTGAGACCTGTAGTGTTCTAGTGTCAATAAGACCTGTAGTGTTCTGGTGTCAGTGAGACCTGTAGTGTTCTGGTGTCAGTGAGACCTGTAGTGCTCTGGTTTCAGTGAGACCTGTAGTGTTCTGGTGTCAGTGAGACCTGTAGTGTTCTAGCGTCAGTGAGACCTGTAATGTTCTGGTGTCAGTGGGACCTGTATTGTTCTAGTGTCAGTGAGACCTGTAGTGTTCTGGTGTCAGTGGGACCTGTACTGCTCTGGTGTCAGTGAGACCTGTAGTGTTCTGGTGTCAGGGAGACCTGTAGTGTTCTAGTGTCAATGAGACCTGTAGTGTTCTGGTGTCAGTGAGACCTGTAGTGTTCTGGTGTCAGTGAGACCTGTAGTGTTCTGGTGTCAGTGAGACCTGTAGTGTTCTGGTGTCAGTCAGACCTGTAGTGTTCTGGTGTCAGTGAGACCTGTAGTGTTCTGGTGTCAGTGAGACCTGTAGTGCTCTGGTTTCAGTGAGACCTGTAGTGTTCTGGTGTCAGTGAGACCTGTAGTGTTCTAGCGTCAGTGAGACCTGTAATGTTCTGGTGTCAGTGGGACCTGTAGTGTTCTGGTGTCAGTGAGACCTGTAGTGTTCTGGTGTCAGAGACCTGTAGTGTTCTAGTGTCAGTGAGACCTGTAGTGTTCTGGTGTCAGTGAGACCTGTAGTGTTCTGGTGTCAGTGAGACCTGTAGTGTTCTGGTGTCAGTGAGACATGTAGTGCTCTGGTGTCAGTGAGACCTGTAGTGTTCTAGTGTCAGTTAGACCTGTAGTGCTCTGGTGTCAGTGAGACCTGTAGTGTTCTGGTGTCAGTGAGACCTGTAGTGCTCTGGTGTCAGTGAGACCTGGTGTGTTCTGGTGTCAGTGAGACCTGTAGTGCTCTGGTTTCAGTGAGACCTGTAGTGTTCTGGTGTCAGTAAGACCTGTATTGTTCTAGCGTCAGTGAGACCTGTAATGTGCTGGTGTCAGTGAGACCTGTAGAGTTCTGGTGTCAGTGAGACCTGTAGTGTTCTGGTGTCAGTGGGACCTGTAGTGTTCTAGTGTCAGTGAGACCTGTAGTGTTCTAGTGTCAGTGAGACCTGTAGTGCTCTGGTGTCAGTGATACCTGTAGAGCTCTGGTGTCAGTGAGACCTGTAATGCTCTAGTGTCAATGAGACCTGTAGTGTTCTAGTGTCAGTGAGACCTGTAGTGTTCTGGCGTCAGTGAGACCTGTAGTGTTCTGGTGTCAGTGAGACCTGAAGTGTTCTAGTGTCAGTGAGACCTGTAATGTTCTGGTGTCAGTGGGACGTGTAGTTTTCTGGTGTCAGTGGGACCTGTAGTGTTCTGGTGACAGTGAGACCTATAGAGCTCTGGTGTCAGTGAGACCTGTAGTGCTCTAGTGTCAATGAGACCTGTAGGGTTCTAGTGTCAGTGAGACCTGTAGTGTTCTGGTGTCAGTAGGACCTGTAGTGTTCTAGTGTCAAGGAGACCTGTAGTGTTCTAGCGTCAGTGAGACCTGTAGAGTTCTGGTATCAGTGAGACCTGTAGTGCTCTGGTGTCAGTGAGACCTGTAGTGGTCTGGTGTCAGTGAGACCTGTAGTGTTCTGGTGTCAGTGGGACCTGTACTGCTCTGGTGTCAGTGAGACCTGTAGTGTTCTGGTGTCAGTGAGACCTGTAGTGTTCTAGTGTCAATGAGACCTGTAGTGTTCTGGTGTCAGTGAGACCTGTAGTGTTCTGGTGTCAGTGAGACCTGTAGTGTTCTGGTGTCAGTGAGACCTGTAGTGTTCTGGTGTCAGTCAGACCTGTAGTGTTCTGGTGTCAGTGAGACCTGTAGTGTTCTAGTGTCAATAAGACCTGTAGTGTTCTGGCGTCAGTGAGACCTGTAGTGTTCTGGTGTCAGTGAGACCTGTAGTGCTCTGGTTTCAGTGAGACCTATAGTGTTCTGGTGTCAGTAAGACCTGTAGTGTTCTAGCGTCAGTGAGACCTGTAATGTTCTGGTGTCAGTGAGACCTGTAGTGTTCTGGTGTCAGTGAGACCTGTAGTGTTCTGGTGTCAGTGAGACCTGTAGTGCTCTAGTGTCAATGAGACCTGTAGTGTTCTAGTGTCAGTGAGACCTGTAGTGTTCTGGTGTCAGTGAGACCTGTAGTGTTCTAGTGTCAATGAGACCTGTAGTGTTCTAGCGTCAGTGAGACCTGTAGAGTTCTGGTATCAGTGAGAACTGTAGTGCTCTGGTGTCAGTGAGACCTGTAGTGGTCTGGTGTCAGTGAGACCTGTAGTGTTCTAGTGTCAGTGAGACCTGTAGTGTTCTAGTGTCAGTGAGACCTGTAGTGTTCTGGTGTCAGTGGGACCTGTACTGCTCTGGTGTCAGTGAGACCTGTAGTGTTCTGGTGTCAGTGAGACCTGTAGTGTTCTAGTGTCAATGAGACCTGTAGTGTTCTGGTGTCAGTGAGACCTGTAGTGTTCTGGTGTCAGTGAGACCTGTAGTGTTCTGGTGTCAGTGAGACCTGAAGTGTTCTGGTGTCAGTCAGACCTGTAGTGTTCTGGTGTCAGTGAGACCTGTAGTGTTCTAGTGTCAATAAGACCTGTAGTGTTCTGGTGTCAGTGAGACCTGTAGTGTTCTGGTGTCAGTGAGACCTGTAGTGCTCTGGTTTCAGTGAGACCTGTAGTGTTCTGGTGTCAGTGAGACCTGTAGTGTTCTAGCGTCAGTGAGACCTGTAATGTTCTGGTGTCAGTGGGACCTGTAGTGTTCTGGTGTCAGATCGACCTGTAGAGTTCTGGTGTCAGAGACCTGTAGTGTTCTAGTGTCAGTGAGACCTGTAGTGTTCTGGTGTCAGTGAGACCTGTAGTGTTCTGGTGTCAGTGAGACCTGTAGTGTTCTGGTGTCAGTGAGACATGTAGTGCTCTGGTGTTAGTGAGACCTGTAGTGTTCTAGTGTCAGTGAGACCTGTAGTGCTCTGGTGTCAGTGAGACCTGTAGTGTTCTGGTGTCAGTGAGACCTGTAGTGCTCTGGTGTCAGTGAGACCTGGTGTGTTCTGGTGTCAGTGAGACCTGTAGTGTTCTGGTGTCAGTGAGACCTGTAGTGTTCTGGTGTCAGTCAGACCTGTAGTGTTCTGGTGTCAGTGAGACCTGTAGTGTTCTAGTGTCAATGAGACCTGTAGTGTTCTGGTGTCAGTGAGACCTGTAGTGTTCTGGTGTCAGTGGGACCTGTAGTGTTCTGGTGTCAGTGAGACCTGTAGTGTTCTGGTGTCAGTGAGACCTGTAGTGTTCTGGTGTTAGTGAGACCTGTAGTGTTCTGGTGTCAGTGAGACCTGTAGTGTTCTAGTGTCAGTGAGACCTGTTGTGTTCTGGTGTCAGTGAGACCTGTAGTGCTCTGGTTTCAGTGAGACCTGTAGTGTTCTAGTGTCAATGAGACCTGTAGTGTTCTAGTGTCAATGAGACCTGTAGTGTTCTGGTGTCAGTGAGACCTGTAGTGTTCTAGTGTCAGTGAGACCTGTAGTGCTCTGGTGTCAGTGAGACCTGTAGTGTTCTGGTGTCAGTGAGACCTGTAGTGTTCTGGTGTCAGTGAGACCTGTAGTGCTCTGGTTTCAGTGAGACCTGTAGTGTTCTGGTGTCAGTAAGACCTGTAGTGTTCTAACGTCAGTGAGACCTGTAATGTTCTGGTATCAGTGAGACCTGTAGTGTTCTGGTGTCAGTGAGACCTGTAGTGTTCTGGTGTCAGTAAGACCTATAGTGTTCTAGCGTCAGTGAGACCTGTAGTGCTCTGGTTTCAGTGAGACCTGTAGTGTTCTGGTGTCAGTAAGACCTGTAGTGTTCTAGCGTCAGTGAGACCTGTAATGTTCTTGTGTCAGTGAGACCTGTAGTGTTCTGGTGTCAGTGAGACCTGTAGTGTTCTAGTGTCAGTGAGACATATAGTGTTCTAGTGTCAGTGAGACCTGTAGTGGTCTAGTGTCAGTGAGACCTGAAGTGTTCTAGTCTCAGTGAGACCTGTAGTGCTCTGGTGTCAGTATGACCTGTAGTGCTCTGGTGTCAGTTAGACCTGAAGTGTTCTAGTGTCAGTGAGACCTGTAGTGGTCTAGTGTCAGTGAGACCTGTAGTGCTCTGGTGTCAGTGAGACCTGTAGTGTTCTAGTGTCAGTGAGACCTGTAGTGTTCTGGTGTCAGTGAGACCTGTCGTGTTCTAGTGTCAATGAGACCTGTAGTGCTCTGGTGTCAGTGAGACCTGTAGTGTTCTAGTGTCAATGAGACCTGTAGTGTTCTGGTGTCAGTGAGACCTGAAGTGTTCCAGTGTCAATGAAACCTGTAGTGTTCTGGTGTCAATGAGACCTGTAGTGTTCTAGTGTCAGTGAGACCTGTAGTGTTCTGGTGTCAGTGGGACCTGTAGTGTTCTGGTGTCAGTGAGACCTGTAGTGCTCTGGTTTCAGTGAGACCTGTAGTGTTCTGGTGTCAGTAAGACCTGTAGTGTTCTAGCGTCAGTGAGACCTGTAATGTTCTGGTGTCAGTGAGACCTGTAGTGTTCTGGTGTCAGTGAGACCTGTAGTGTTCTGGTGTCAGTGAGACCTGAAGTGTTCTAGTGTCAGTGAGACCTGTAGTTGTCTAGTGTCAGTGAGACCTGTAGTGTTCTGGTGTCAGTGAGACCTGTAGTGTTCTGGTGTCAGTGAGACCTGTAGTGTTCTGGTGTCAGTGAGACCTGAAGTGTTCTAGTGTCAGTGAGACCTGTAGTGGTCTAGTGTCAGTGATACCTGTAGTGCTCTGGTGTCAGTGAGACCTGGTGTGTTCTGGTGTCAGTGAGACCTGTAGTGTTCTGGTGTCAGTGAGACCTGTAGTGTTCTGGTGTCAGTCAGACCTGTAGTGTTCTGGTGTCAGTGAGACCTGTAGTGTTCTGGTGTCAATGAGACCTGTAGTGTTCTGGTGTCAGTGAGACCTGTAGTGTTCTGGTGTCAGTGGGACCTGTAGTGTTCTGGTGTCAGTGAGACCTGTAGTGTTCTGGTGTCAGTGAGACCTGTAGTGTTCTGGTGTTAGTGAGACCTGTAGTGTTCTGGTGTCAGTGAGACCTGTAGTGTTCTAGTGTCAGTGAGACCTGTTGTGTTCTGGTGTCAGTGAGACCTGTAGTGCTCTGGTTTCAGTGAGACCTGTAGTGTTCTAGTGTCAATGAGACCTGTAGTGTTCATGTGTCAGTGAGACCTGTAGTGTTCTGGTGTCAGTGAGACCTGTAGTGTTCTGGTGTCAGTGAGACCTGTAGTGTTCTGGTGTCAGTGAGACCTGTAGTGTTCTGGTGTCAGTGAGACCTGTAGTGTTCTGGTGTCAGTCAGACCTGTAGTGTTCTGGTGTCAGTGAGACCTGTAGTGTTCTAGTGTCAATGAGACCTGTAGTGTTCTGGTGTTAGTGAGACCTGTAGTGTTCTGGTGTCAGTGAGACATGTAGTGCTCTGGTTTCAGTGAGACCTGTAGTGTTCTGGCGTCAGTAAGACCTGTAGTGTTCTAGCGTCAGTGAGACCTGTAATGTTCTGGTGTCAGTGAGACCTGTAGTGTTCTGGTGTCAGTGAGACCTGTAGTGTTCTGGTGTCAGTAAGACCTATAGTGTTCTAGCGTCAGTGAGACCTGTAGTGCTCTGGTTTCAGTGAGACCTGTAGTGTTCTGGTGTCAGTAAGACCTGTAGTGTTCTAGCGTCAGTGAGACCTGTAATGTTCTGGTGTCAGTGAGACCTGTAGTGTTCTAGTGTCAGTGAGACCTATAGTGTTCTAGTGTCAGTGAGACCTGTAGTGGTCTAGTGTCAGTGAGACCTGAAGTGTTCTAGTGTCAGTGAGACCTGTAGTGCTCTGGTGTCAGTATGACCTGTAGTGCTCTGGTGTCAGTGAGACCTGAACTGTTCTAGTGTCAGTGAGACCTGTAGTGGTCTAGTGTCAGTGAGACCTGTAGTGTTCTGGTGTCAGTGAGACCTGTAGTGTTCTGGTGTTAGTGAGACCTGTAGTGTTCTGGTGTCAGTGAGACCTGTAGTGTTCTAGTGTCAGTGAGACCTGTTGTGTTCTGGTGTCAGTGAGACCTGTAGTGCTCTGGTTTCAGTGAGACCTGTAGTGTTCTAGTGTCAATGAGACCTGTAGTGTTCTGGTGTCAGTGAGACCTGTAGTGTTCTGGTGTCAGTGAGACCTGTAGTGTTCTGGTGTCAGTGAGACCTGTAGTGTTCTGGTGTCAGTGAGACCTGTAGTGTTCTAGTGTCAATGAGACCTGTAGTGTTCTGGTGTCAGTGAGACCTGTAGTGTTCTGGTGTCAGTGAGACCTGTAGTGTTCTGGTGTCAGTGAGACCTGTAGTGTTCTGGTGTCAGTGAGACCTGTAGTGTTCTGGTGTTAGTGAGACCTGTAGTGTTCTGGTGTCAGTGAGACCTGTAGTGTTCTAGTGTCAGTGAGACCTGTTGTGTTCTGGTGTCAGTGAGACCTGTAGTGCTCTGGTTTCAGTGAGACCTGTAGTGTTCTAGTGTCAATGAGACCTGTAGTGTTCTGGTGTCAGTGAGACCTGTAGTGTTCTGGTGTCAGTGAGACCTGTAGTGTTCTGGTGTCAGTGAGACCTGTAGTGTTCTGGTGTCAGTGAGACCTGTAGTGTTCTGGTGTCAGTCAGACCTGTAGTGTTCTGGTGTCAGTGAGACCTGTAGTGTTCTAGTGTCAATGAGACCTGTAGTGTTCTGGTGTCAGTGAGACCTGTAGTGTTCTAGTGTCAGTGAGACCTGTAGTGCTCTGGTGTCAGTGAGACCTGTAGTGTTCTGGTGTCAGTGAGACCTGTAGTGTTCTGGTGTCAGTGAGACCTGTAGTGCTCTGGTTTCAGTGAGACCTGTAGTGTTCTGGTGTCAGTAAGACCTGTAGTGTTCTAACGTCAGTGAGACCTGTAATGTTCTGGTGTCAGTGAGACCTGTAGTGTTCTGGTGTCAGTGAGACCTGTAGTGTTCTGGTGTCAGTAAGACCTATAGTGTTCTAGCGTCAGTGAGACCTGTAGTGCTCTGGTTTCAGTGAGACCTGTAGTGTTCTGGTGTCAGTAAGACCTGTAGTGTTCTAGCGTCAGTGAGACCTGTAATGTTCTTGTGTCAGTGAGACCTGTAGTGTTCTGGTGTCAGTGAGACCTGTAGTGTTCTAGTGTCAGTGAGACCTATAGTGTTCTAGTGTCAGTGAGACCTGTAGTGGTCTAGTGTCAGTGAGACCTGAAGTGTTCTAGTCTCAGTGAGACCTGTAGTGCTCTGGTGTCAGTATGACCTGTAGTGCTCTGGTGTCAGTTAGACCTGAAGTGTTCTAGTGTCAGTGAGACCTGTAGTGGTCTAGTGTCAGTGAGACCTGTAGTGCTCTGGTGTCAGTGAGACCTGTAGTGTTCTAGTGTCAGTGAGACCTGTAGTGTTCTGGTGTCAGTGAGACCTGTCGTGTTCTAGTGTCAATGAGACCTGTAGTGCTCTGGTGTCAGTGAGACCTGTAGTGTTCTAGTGTCAATGAGACCTGTAGTGTTCTGGTGTCAGTGAGACCTGAAGTGTTCTAGTGTCAATGAAACCTGTAGTGTTCTGGTGTCAATGAGACCTGTAGTGTTCTAGTGTCAGTGAGACCTGTAGTGTTCTGGTGTCAGTGGGACCTGTAGTGTTCTGGTGTCAGTGAGACCTGTAGTGCTCTGGTTTCAGTGAGACCTGTAGTGTTCTGGTGTCAGTGAGACCTGTAGTGTTCTAGCGTCAGTGAGACCTGTAATGTTCTGGTGTCAGTGAGACCTGTAGTGTTCTGGTGTCAGTGAGACCTGTAGTGTTCTGGTGTCAGTGAGACCTGTAGTGTTCTAGTGTCAGTGAGACCTGTAGTGTTCTCTCTGGTGTCAGTGAGACCTGTGTGTTCTGTGTCAGTGAGACCTGTAGTGTTCTGGTGTCAGTGAGACCTGTAGTGTTCTGGTGTCAGTGAGACCTGTAGTGTTCTGGTGTCAGTGAGACCTGTAGTGTTCTGGTGTCAATGAGACCTGTAGTGTTCTGGTGTCAGTGAGACCTGTAGTGTTCTGGTGTCAGTGGGACCTGTAGTGTTCTGGTGTCAGTGAGACCTGTAGTGTTCTGGTGTCAGTGAGACCTGTAGTGTTCTGGTGTTAGTGAGACCTGTAGTGTTCTGGTGTCAGTGAGACCTGTAGTGTTCTAGTGTCAGTGAGACCTGTTGTGTTCTGGTGTCAGTGAGACCTGTAGTGCTCTGGTTTCAGTGAGACCTGTAGTGTTCTAGTGTCAATGAGACCTGTAGTGTTCTGTGTCAGTGAGACCTGTAGTGTTCTGGTGTCAGTGAGACCTGTAGTGTTCTGGTGTCAGTGAGACCTGTAGTGTTCTGGTGTCAGTGAGACCTGTAGTGTTCTGGTGTCAGTGAGACCTGTAGTGTTCTGGTGTCAGTCAGACCTGTAGTGTTCTGGTGTCAGTGAGACCTGTAGTGTTCTAGTGTCAATGAGACCTGTAGTGTTCTGGTGTCAGTGAGACCTGTAGTGTTCTGGTGTCAGTGAGACCTGTAGTGCTCTGGTTTCAGTGAGACCTGTAGTGTTCTGGTGTCAGTAAGACCTGTAGTGTTCTAGCGTCAGTGAGACCTGTAATGTTCTGGTGTCAGTGAGACCTGTAGTGTTCTGGTGTCAGTGAGACCTGTAGTGTTCTGGTGTCAGTGAGACCTGTAGTGTTCTAGTGTCAATGAGACCTGTAGTGTTCTAGTGTCAGTGAGACCTGTAGTGTTCTGGTGTCAGTGAGACCTGTAGTGTTCTGGTGTCAGTGAGACCTGTAGTGTTCTGGTGTCAGTGAGACCTGTAGTGTTCTAGTGTCAGTGAGACCTGTTGTGTTCTGGTGTCAGTGAGACCTGTAGTGCTCTGGTGTCAGTGAGACCTGTAGTGTTCTAGTGTCAGTGAGACCTGTAGTGTTCTGGTGTCAGTGAGACCTGTAGTGTTCTGGTGTCAGTGAGACCTGTAGTGTTCTGGTGTCAGTGAGACCTGTAGTGTTCTGGTGTCAGTGAGACCTGTAGTGTTCTAGTGTCAATGAGACCTGTAGTGTTCTGGTGTCAGTGAGACCTGTAGTGTTCTGGTGTCAGTGAGACCTGTAGTGTTCTGGTGTCAGTGAGACCTGTAGTGTTCTGGTGTCAGTGAGACCTGTAGTGTTCTGGTGTTAGTGAGACCTGTAGTGTTCTGGTGTCAGTGAGACCTGTAGTGTTCTAGTGTCAGTGAGACCTGTTGTGTTCTGGTGTCAGCGAGACCTGTAGTGCTCTGGTTTCAGTGAGACCTGTAGTGTTCTAGTGTCAATGAGACCTGTAGTGTTCTGGTGTCAGTGAGACCTGTAGTGTTCTGGTGTCAGTGAGACCTGTAGTGTTCTGGTGTCAGTGAGACCTGTAGTGTTCTGGTGTCAGTGAGACCTGTAGTGTTCTGGTGTCAGTGAGACCTGTAGTGTTCTGGTGTCAGTAAGACCTGAAGTGTTCTAGTGTCAGTGAGACCTGTAGTGGTCTAGTGTCAGTGAGACCTGTAGTGCTCTGGTGTCAGTGAGACCTGGTGTGTTCTGGTGTCAGTGAGACCTGTAGTGTTCTGGTGTCAGTGAGACCTGTAGTGTTCTGGTGTCAGTCAGACCTGTAGTGTTCTGGTGTCAGTGAGACCTGTAGTGTTCTAGTGTCAATGAGACCTGTAGTGTTCTGGTGTCAGTGAGACCTGTAGTGTTCTGGTGTCAGTGGGACCTGTAGTGTTCTGGTGTCAGTGAGACCTGTAGTGTTCTGGTGTCAGTGAGACCTGTAGTGTTCTGGTGTTAGTGAGACCTGTAGTGTTCTGGTGTCAGTGAGACCTGTAGTGTTCTAGTGTCAGTGAGACCTGTTGTGTTCTGGTGTCAGTGGGACCTGTAGTGCTCTGGTTTCAGTGAGACCTGTAGTGTTCTAGTGTCAATGAGACCTGTAGTGTTCTGGTGTCAGTGAGACCTGTAGTGTTCTGGTGTCAGTGAGACCTGTAGTGTTCTGGTGTCAGTGAGACCTGTAGTGTTCTGGTGTCAGTCAGACCTGTAGTGTTCTGGTGTCAGTGAGACCTGTAGTGTTCTAGTGTCAATGAGACCTGTAGTGTTCTGGTGTTAGTGAGACCTGTAGTGTTCTGGTGTCAGTGAGACATGTAGTGCTCTGGTTTCAGTGAGACCTGTAGTGTTCTGGTGTCAGTAAGACCTGTAGTGTTCTAGCGTCAGTGAGACCTGTAATGTTCTGGTGTCAGTGAGACCTGTAGTGTTCTGGTGTCAGTGAGACCTGTAGTGTTCTGGTGTCAGTAAGACCTATAGTGTTCTAGCGTCAGTGAGACCTGTAGTGCTCTGGTTTCAGTGAGACCTGTAGTGTTCTGGTGTCAGTAAGACCTGTAGTGTTCTAGCGTCAGTGAGACCTGTAATGTTCTGGTGTCAGTGAGACCTGTAGTGTTCTGGTGTCAGTGAGACCTGTAGTGTTCTAGTGTCAGTGAGACCTATAGTGTTCTAGTGTCAGTGAGACCTGTAGTGGTCTAGTGTCAGTGAGACCTGAAGTGTTCTAGTGTCAGTGAGACCTGTAGTGGTCTAATGTCAGTGAGACCTGTAGTGCTCAGGTGTCAGTGAGACCTGTAGTGTTCTAGTGTCAGTGAGACCTGTAGTGTTCTGGTGTCAGTGAGACCTGTCGTGTTCTAGTGTCAATGAGACCTGTAGTGCTCTGGTGTCAGTGAGACCTGTAGTGTTCTAGTGTCAATGAGACCTGTAGTGTTCTGGTGTCAGTGAGACCTGTAGTGTTCTAGTGTCAATGAAACCTGTAGTGTTCTGGTGTCAATGAGACCTGTAGTGTTCTAGTGTCAGTGAGACCTGTAGTGTTCTAGTGTCAATGAGACCTGTAGTGTTCTGGTGTCAGTGAGACCTGTAGTGTTCTAGTGTCAATGAGACCTGTAGTGTTCTGGTGTCAGTGAGACCTGTAGTGTTCTGGTGTCAGTGAGACCTGTAGTGTTCTGGTGTCATTGAGACCTGTAGTGTTCTAGTGTCAGTGAGACCTGTAGTGTTCTAGTGTCAATGAGACCTGTAGTGTTCTAGCGTCAGTGAGACCTGTAGTGTTCTGGTGTCAGTGAGACCTGTAGTGCTCTGGTGTCAGTGAGACCTGTAGTGTTCTGGTGTCAGTGAGACCTGTAGTGTTCTAGTGTCAGTGAGACCTGTAGTGTTCTGGTGTCAGTGAGACCTGTAGTGTTCTGGTGTCAGTGAGACCTGTAGTGTTCTGGTGTCAGTGAGACCTGTAGTGTTCTGGTGTCAGTGAGACCTGTAGTGTTCTGGTGTCAGTGAGACCTGTAGTGTTCTGGTGTCAGTGAGACCTGTAGTGTTCTGGTGTCAGTGAGACCTGTAGTGTTCTGGTGTCAGTGAGACCTGTAGTGTTCTGGTGTCAGTGAGACCTGTAGTGTTCTGGTGTCAGTGAGACCTGTAGTGTTCTGGTGTCAGTGAGACCTGTAGTGTTCTAGTGTCAGTGAGACCTGTAGTGTTCTAGTGTCAGTGAGACCTGTAGTGTTCTGGCGTCAGTGAGACCTGTAGTGTTCTGGTGTCAGTGAGACCTGAAGTGTTCTAGTGTCAGTGAGACCTGTAGTGTTCTGGTGTCAGTGAGACCTGTAGTGTTCTAGTGTCAGTGAGACCTGTAGTGTTCTAGTGTCAGTGAGACCTGTAGTGCTCTGGTGTCAGTATGACCTGTAGTGCTCTGGTGTCAGTGAGACCTGTAGTGTTCTAGTGTCAGTGAGACCTGTAGTGTTCTAGTGTCAGTGAGACCTGTAGTGTTCTGGTGTCAGTGAGACCTGTAGTGTTCTGGTGTCAGTGAGACCTGTAGTGTTCTGGTGTCAGTGAGACCTGTAGTGTTCTGGTGTCAGTGAGACCTGTAGTGTTCTGGTGTCAGTGAGACCTGTAGTGCTCTGGTGTCAGTGAGACCTGTAGTGTTCTAGTGTCAGTGAGACCTGTAGTGTTCTGGTGTCAGTGAGACCTGTAGTGTTCTGGTGTCAGTGAGACCTGTAGTGTTCTAGTGTCAATGAGACCTGTAGTGTTCTGGTGTCAATGAGACCTGTAGTGTTCTAGTGTCAGTGAGACCTGTAGTGTTCTAGTGTCAATGAGACCTGTAGTGTTCTAGCGTCAGTGAGACCTGTAGTGTTCTGGTGTCAGTGAGACCTGTAGTGCTCTGGTGTCAGTGAGACCTGTAGTGCTCTGGTGTCAGTGAGACCTGTAGTGTTCTAGTGTCAGTGAGACCTGTAGTGTTCTAGTGTCAGTGAGACCTGTAGTGTTCTGGTGTCAGTGGGACCTGTAGTGCTCTGGTGTCAGTGAGACCTGTAGTGTTCTGGTGTCAGTGAGACCTGTAGTGTTCTGGTGTCAGTGAGACCTGTAGTGTTCTGGTGTCAGTGAGACCTGTAGTGTTCTGGTGTCAGTGAGACCTGTAGTGTTCTGGTGTCAGTGAGACCTGTAGTGTTCTGGTGTCAGTGAGACCTGTAGTGTTCTGGTGTCAGTGAGACCTGTAGTGTTCTGGTGTCAGTGAGACCTGTAGTGTTCTAGTGTCAGTGAGACCTGTAGTGTTCTGGTGTCAGTGAGACCTGTTGTGTTCTGGTGTCAGTGAGACCTGTAGTGCTCTGGTTTCAGTGAGACCTGTAGTGTTCTGGTGTCAGTGAGACCTGTAGTGTTCTAGTGTCAGTGAGACCTGTAGTGTTCTAGTGTCAGTGAGACCTGTAGTGTTCTGGCGTCAGTGAGACCTGTAGTGTTCTGGTGTCAGTGAGACCTGAAGTGTTCTAGTGTCAGTCAGACCTGTAGTGTTCTGGTGTCAGCTGAGACCTGTAGTGTCAGTGAGACCTGTAGTGTTCTGGTGTCAGTGAGACCTGTAGTGTTCTAGTGTCAGTGAGACCTGTAGTGTTCTAGTGTCAGTGAGACCTGTAGTGCTCTGGCGTCAGTGAGACCTGTAGTGTTCTGGTGTCAGTGAGACCTGAAGTGTTCTAGTGTCAGTCAGACCTGTAATGTTCTGGTGTCAGTGAGACCTGAACTGTTCTAGTGTCAGTGAGACCTGTAGTGGTCTAGTGTCAGTGAGACCTGTAGTGTTCTGGTGTCAGTGAGACCTGTAGTGTTCTGGTGTTAGTGAGACCTGTAGTGTTCTGGTGTCAGTGAGACCTGTAGTGTTCTAGTGTCAGTGAGACCTGTTGTGTTCTGGTGTCAGTGAGACCTGTAGTGCTCTGGTTTCAGTGAGACCTGTAGTGTTCTAGTGTCAATGAGACCTGTAGTGTTCTGGTGTCAGTGAGACCTGTAGTGTTCTGGTGTCAGTGAGACCTGTAGTGTTCTGGTGTCAGTGAGACCTGTAGTGTTCTGGTGTCAGTGAGACCTGTAGTGTTCTAGTGTCAATGAGACCTGTAGTGTTCTGGTGTCAGTGAGACCTGTAGTGTTCTGGTGTCAGTGAGACCTGTAGTGTTCTGGTGTCAGTGAGACCTGTAGTGTTCTGGTGTCAGTGAGACCTGTAGTGTTCTGGTGTTAGTGAGACCTGTAGTGTTCTGGTGTCAGTGAGACCTGTAGTGTTCTAGTGTCAGTGAGACCTGTTGTGTTCTGGTGTCAGCGAGACCTGTAGTGCTCTGGTTTCAGTGAGACCTGTAGTGTTCTAGTGTCAATGAGACCTGTAGTGTTCTGGTGTCAGTGAGACCTGTAGTGTTCTGGTGTCAGTGAGACCTGTAGTGTTCTGGTGTCAGTGAGACCTGTAGTGTTCTGGTGTCAGTGAGACCTGTAGTGTTCTGGTGTCAGTGAGACCTGTAGTGTTCTAGTGTCAGTGAGACCTGTAGTGGTCTAGTGTCAGTGAGACCTGTAGTGTTCTGGTGTCAGTGAGACCTGTAGTGTTCTGGTGTCAGTGAGACCTGTAGTGCTCTGGTGTCAGTGAGACCTGTAGTGTTCTGGTGTCAGTGAGACCTGTAGTGTTCTGGTGTCAGTGAGACCTGTAGTGTTCTGGTGTCAGTGAGACCTGTAGTGTTCTGGTGTCAGTGAGACCTGTAGTGTTCTAGTGTCAATGAGACCTGTAGTGTTCTGGTGTCAGTGAGACCTGTAGTGTTCTGGTGTCAGTGGGACCTGTAGTGTTCTGGTGTCAGTGAGACCTGTAGTGTTCTGGTGTCAGTGAGACCTGTAGTGTTCTGGTGTTAGTGAGACCTGTAGTGTTCTGGTGTCAGTGAGACCTGTAGTGTTCTAGTGTCAGTGAGACCTGTTGTGTTCTGGTGTCAGTGAGACCTGTAGTGCTCTGGTTTCAGTGAGACCTGTAGTGTTCTAGTGTCAATGAGACCTGTAGTGTTCTGGTGTCAGTGAGACCTGTAGTGTTCTGGTGTCAGTGAGACCTGTAGTGTTCTGGTGTCAGTGAGACCTGTAGTGTTCTGGTGTCAGTCAGACCTGTAGTGTTCTGGTGTCAGTGAGACCTGTAGTGTTCTAGTGTCAGTGAGACCTGTAGTGTTCTGGTGTTAGTGAGACCTGTAGTGTTCTGGTGTCAGTGAGACATGTAGTGCTCTGGTTTCAGTGAGACCTGTAGTGTTCTGGTGTCAGTAAGACCTGTAGTGTTCTAGCGTCAGTGAGACCTGTAATGTTCTGGTGTCAGTGAGACCTGTAGTGTTCTGGTGTCAGTGAGACCTGTAGTGTTCTGGTGTCAGTAAGACCTATAGTGTTCTAGCGTCAGTGAGACCTGTAGTGCTCTGGTTTCAGTGAGACCTGTAGTGTTCTGGTGTCAGTAAGACCTGTAGTGTTCTAGCGTCAGTGAGACCTGTAATGTTCTGGTGTCAGTGAGACCTGTAGTGTTCTGGTGTCAGTGAGACCTGTAGTGTTCTAGTGTCAGTGAGACCTATAGTGTTCTAGTGTCAGTGAGACCTGTAGTGGTCTAGTGTCAGTGAGACCTGTAGTGTTCTGGTGTCAGTGAGACCTGTCGTGTTCTAGTGTCAATGAGACCTGTAGTGCTCTGGTGTCAGTGAGACCTGGTGTGTTCTGGTGTCAGTGAGACCTGTAGTGTTCTGGTGTCAGTGAGACCTGTAGTGTTCTGGTGTCAGTCAGACCTGTAGTGTTCTGGTGTCAGTGAGACCTGTAGTGTTCTAGTGTCAATGAGACCTGTAGTGTTCTGGTGTCAGTGAGACCTGTAGTGTTCTGGTGTCAGTGGGACCTGTAGTGTTCTGGTGTCAGTGAGACCTGTAGTGTTCTGGTGTCAGTGAGACCTGTAGTGTTCTGGTGTTAGTGAGACCTGTAGTGTTCTGGTGTCAGTGAGACCTGTAGTGTTCTGGTGTCAGTGAGACCTGTTGTGTTCTGGTGTCAGTGAGACCTGTAGTGCTCTGGTTTCAGTGAGACCTGTAGTGTTCTAGTGTCAATGAGACCTGTAGTGTTCTGGTGTCAGTGAGACCTGTAGTGTTCTGGTGTCAGTGAGACCTGTAGTGTTCTGGTGTCAGTGAGACCTGTAGTGTTCTGGTGTCAGTCAGACCTGTAGTGTTCTGGTGTCAGTGAGACCTGTAGTGTTCTAGTGTCAATGAGACCTGTAGTGTTCTGGTGTTAGTGAGACCTGTAGTGTTCTGGTGTCAGTGAGACATGTAGTGCTCTGGTTTCAGTGAGACCTGTAGTGTTCTGGTGTCAGTAAGACCTGTAGTGTTCTAGCGTCAGTGAGACCTGTAATGTTCTGGTGTCAGTGAGACCTGTAGTGTTCTGGTGTCAGTGAGACCTGTAGTGTTCTGGTGTCAGTAAGACCTATAGTGTTCTAGCGTCAGTGAGACCTGTAGTGCTCTGGTTTCAGTGAGACCTGTAGTGTTCTGGTGTCAGTAAGACCTGTAGTGTTCTAGCGTCAGTGAGACCTGTAATGTTCTGGTGTCAGTGAGACCTGTAGTGTTCTGGTGTCAGTGAGACCTGTAGTGTTCTGGTGTCAGTGAGACCTGTAGTGTTCTGGTGTCAGTGAGACCTGTAGTGTTCTGGTGTCAGTGAGACCTGTAGTGTTCTGGTGTCAGTGAGACCTGTAGTGTTCTAGCGTCAGTGAGACCTGTAGTGCTCTGGTTTCAGTGAGACCTGTAGTGTTCTAGTGTCAATGAGACCTGTAGTGTTCTGGTGTCAGTGAGACCTGTAGTGTTCTGGTGTCAGTGAGACCTGTAGTGTTCTGGTGTCAGTGAGACCTGTAGTGTTCTGGTGTCAGTGAGACCTGTAGTGTTCTAGTGTCAATGAGACCTGTAGTGTTCTGGTGTCAGTGAGACCTGTAGTGTTCTGGTGTCAGTGAGACCTGTAGTGTTCTGGTGTCAGTGAGACCTGTAGTGTTCTGGTGTCAGTGAGACCTGTAGTGTTCTGGTGTTAGTGAGACCTGTAGTGTTCTGGTGTCAGTGAGACCTGTAGTGTTCTAGTGTCAGTGAGACCTGTTGTGTTCTGGTGTCAGCGAGACCTGTAGTGCTCTGGTTTCAGTGAGACCTGTAGTGTTCTAGTGTCAATGAGACCTGTAGTGTTCTGGTGTCAGTGGGACCTGTAGTGTTCTGGTGTCAGTGAGACCTGTAGTGTTCTGGTGTCAGTGAGACCTGTAGTGTTCTGGTGTCAGTGAGACCTGTAGTGTTCTGGTGTCAGTGAGACCTGAAGTGTTCTAGTGTCAGTGAGACCTGTAGTGGTCTAGTGTCAGTGAGACCTGTAGTGCTCTGGTGTCAGTGAGACCTGGTGTGTTCTGGTGTCAGTGAGACCTGTAGTGTTCTGGTGTCAGTGAGACCTGTAGTGTTCTGGTGTCAGTCAGACCTGTAGTGTTCTGGTGTCAGTGAGACCTGTAGTGTTCTAGTGTCAATGAGACCTGTAGTGTTCTGGTGTCAGTGAGACCTGTAGTGTTCTGGTGTCAGTGGGACCTGTAGTGTTCTGGTGTCAGTGAGACCTGTAGTGTTCTGGTGTCAGTGAGACCTGTAGTGTTCTGGTGTTAGTGAGACCTGTAGTGTTCTGGTGTCAGTGAGACCTGTAGTGTTCTAGTGTCAGTGAGACCTGTTGTGTTCTGGTGTCAGTGAGACCTGTAGTGCTCTGGTTTCAGTGAGACCTGTTGTGTTCTAGTGTCAATGAGACCTGTAGTGTTCTGGTGTCAGTGAGACCTGTAGTGTTCTGGTGTCAGTGAGACCTGTAGTGTTCTGGTGTCAGTGAGACCTGTAGTGTTCTGGTGTCAGTCAGACCTGTAGTGTTCTGGTGTCAGTGAGACCTGTAGTGTTCTAGTGTCAATGAGACCTGTAGTGTTCTGGTGTTAGTGAGACCTGTAGTGTTCTGGTGTCAGTGAGACATGTAGTGCTCTGGTTTCAGTGAGACCTGTAGTGTTCTGGTGTCAGTAAGACCTGTAGTGTTCTAGCGTCAGTGAGACCTGTAATGTTCTGGTGTCAGTGAGACCTGTAGTGTTCTGGTGTCAGTGAGACCTGTAGTGTTCTGGTGTCAGTAAGACCTATAGTGTTCTAGCGTCAGTGAGACCTGTAGTGCTCTGGTTTCAGTGAGACCTGTAGTGTTCTGGTGTCAGTAAGACCTGTAGTGTTCTAGCGTCAGTGAGACCTGTAATGTTCTGGTGTCAGTGAGACCTGTAGTGTTCTGGTGTCAGTGAGACCTGTAGTGTTCTAGTGTCAGTGAGACCTATAGTGTTCTAGTGTCAGTGAGACCTGTAGTGGTCTAGTGTCAGTGAGACCTGTAGTGTTCTGGTGTCAGTGAGACCTGTCGTGTTCTAGTGTCAATGAGACCTGTAGTGCTCTGGTGTCAGTGAGACCTGGTGTGTTCTGGTGTCAGTGAGACCTGTAGTGTTCTGGTGTCAGTGAGACCTGTAGTGTTCTGGTGTCAGTCAGACCTGTAGTGTTCTGGTGTCAGTGAGACCTGTAGTGTTCTAGTGTCAATGAGACCTGTAGTGTTCTGGTGTCAGTGAGACCTGTAGTGTTCTGGTGTCAGTGGGACCTGTAGTGTTCTGGTGTCAGTGAGACCTGTAGTGTTCTGGTGTCAGTGAGACCTGTAGTGTTCTGGTGTTAGTGAGACCTGTAGTGTTCTGGTGTCAGTGAGACCTGTAGTGTTCTGGTGTCAGTGAGACCTGTTGTGTTCTGGTGTCAGTGAGACCTGTAGTGCTCTGGTTTCAGTGAGACCTGTAGTGTTCTAGTGTCAATGAGACCTGTAGTGTTCTGGTGTCAGTGAGACCTGTAGTGTTCTGGTGTCAGTGAGACCTGTAGTGTTCTGGTGTCAGTGAGACCTGTAGTGTTCTGGTGTCAGTCAGACCTGTAGTGTTCTGGTGTCAGTGAGACCTGTAGTGTTCTAGTGTCAATGAGACCTGTAGTGTTCTGGTGTTAGTGAGACCTGTAGTGTTCTGGTGTCAGTGAGACATGTAGTGCTCTGGTTTCAGTGAGACCTGTAGTGTTCTGGTGTCAGTAAGACCTGTAGTGTTCTAGCGTCAGTGAGACCTGTAATGTTCTGGTGTCAGTGAGACCTGTAGTGTTCTGGTGTCAGTGAGACCTGTAGTGTTCTGGTGTCAGTAAGACCTATAGTGTTCTAGCGTCAGTGAGACCTGTAGTGCTCTGGTTTCAGTGAGACCTGTAGTGTTCTGGTGTCAGTAAGACCTGTAGTGTTCTAGCGTCAGTGAGACCTGTAATGTTCTGGTGTCAGTGAGACCTGTAGTGTTCTGGTGTCAGTGAGACCTGTAGTGTTCTAGTGTCAGTGAGACCTATAGTGTTCTAGTGTCAGTGAGACCTGTAGTGGTCTAGTGTCAGTGAGACCTGTAGTGTTCTGGTGTCAGTGAGACCTGTCGTGTTCTAGTGTCAATGAGACCTGTAGTGCTCTGGTGTCAGTGAGACCTGTAGTGTTCTAGTGTCAATGAGACCTGTAGTGTTCTGGTGTCAGTGAGACCTGTAGTGTTCTAGTGTCAATGAGACCTGTAGTGTTCTAGCGTCAGTGAGACCTGTAGAGTTCTGGTATCATTGAGAACTGTAGTGCTCTGGTGTCAGTGAGACCTGTAGTGCTCTGGTGTCAGTGAGACCTGTAGTGTTCTACTGTCATTGAGACCTGTAGTGTTCTAGTGTCAGTGAGACCTGTAGTGTTCTGGTGTCAGTGGGACCTGTACTGCTCTGGTGTCAGTGAGACCTGTAGTGTTCTGGTGTCAGTGAGACCTGTAGTGTTCTAGTGTCAATGAGACCTGTAGTGTTCTGGTGTCAGTGAGACCTGTAGTGTTCTGGTGTCAGTGAGACCTGTAGTGTTCTGGTGTCAGTGAGACCTGTAGTGTTCTGGTGTCAGTGAGACCTGTAGTGTTCTGGTGTTAGTGAGACCTGTAGTGTTCTGGTGTCAGTAGGACCTGTAGTGTTCTAGTGTCAATGAGACCTGTAGTGTTCTGGTGTCAGTGAGACCTGTTGTGTTCTGGTGTCAGTGAGACCTGTAGTGCTCTGGTTTCAGTGAGACCTGTAGTGTTCTGGTGTCAGTGAGACCTGTAGTGTTCTAGTGTCAGTGAGACCTGTAGTGTTCTAGTGTCAGTGAGACCTGTAGTGCTCTGGTGTCAGTGAGACCTGTAGAGCTCTGGTGTCAGTGAGACCTGTAATGCTCTAGTGTCAATGAGACCTGTAGTGTTCTAGTGTCAGTGAGACCTGTAGTGTTCTGGTGTCAGTGAGACCTGTAGTGTTCTGGTGTCAGTGAGACCTGAAGTGTTCTAGTGTCAGTGAGACCTGTAATGTTCTGGTGTCAGTGGGACGTGTAGTGTTCTGGTGTCAGTGGGACCTGTAGTGTTCTGGTGTCAGTGAGACCTATAGAGCTCTGGTGTCAGTGAGACCTGTAGTGCTCTAGTGTCAATGAGAACTGTAGTGTTCTAGTGTCAGTGAGACCTGTAGTGTTCTGGTGTCAGTAGGACCTGTAGTGTTCTAGTGTCAATGAGACCTGTAGTGTTCGTGCGTCAGTGAGACCTGTAGAGTTCTGGTATCAGTGAGACCTGTAGTGCTCTGGTGTCAGTGAGACCTGTAGTGGTCTGGTGTCAGTGAGACCTGTAGTGTTCTGGTGTCAGTGGGACCTGTACTGCTCTGGTGTCTGTGAGACCTGTAGTGTTCTGGTGTCAGTGAGACCTGTAGTGTTCTAGTGTCAATGAGACCTGTAGTGTTCTGGTGTCAGTGAGACCTGTAGTGTTCTGGTGTCAGTGAGACCTGTAGTGTTCTGGTGTCAGTGAGACCTGTAGTGTTCTGGTGTCAGTGAGACCTGTAGTGTTCTGGTGTCAGTGAGACCTGTAGTGTTCTAGTGTCAATAAGACCTGTAGTGTTCTGGCGTCAGTGAGACCTGTAGTGTTCTGGTGTCAGTGAGACCTGTAGTGCTCTGGTTTCAGTGAGACCTATAGTGTTCTGGTGTCAGTAAGACCTGTAGTGTTCTAGCGTCAGTGAGACCTGTAATGTTCTGGTGTCAGTGAGACCTGTAGTGTTCTGGTGTCAGTGAGACCTGTAGTGTTCTGGTGTCAGTGAGACCTGTAGTGCTCTAGTGTCAATGAGACCTGTAGTGTTCTAGTGTCAGTGAGACCTGTAGTGTTCTGGTGTCAGTGAGACCTGTAGTGTTCTAGTGTCAATGAGACCTGTAGTGTTCTAGCGTCAGTGAGACCTGTAGAGTTCTGGTATCAGCGAGAACTGTAGTGCTCTGGTGTCAGTGAGACCTGTAGTGGTCTGGTGTCAGTGAGACCTGTAGTGTTCTAGTGTCAGTGAGACCTGTAGTGTTCTAGTGTCAGTGAGACCTGTAGTGTTCTGGTGTCAGTGGGACCTGTACTGCTCTGGTGTCAGTGAGACCTGTAGTGTTCTGGTGTCAGTGAGACCTGTAGTGTTCTAGTGTCAATGAGACCTGTAGTGTTCTGGTGTCAGTGAGACCTGTAGTGTTCTGGTGTCAGTGAGACCTGTAGTGTTCTGGTGTCAGTGAGACCTGTAGTGTTCTGGTGTCAGTCAGACCTGTAGTGTTCTGGTGTCAGTGAGACCTGTAGTGTTCTAGTGTCAATGAGACCTGTAGTGTTCTGGTGTCAGTGAGACCTGTAGTGTTCTGGTGTCAGTGAGACCTGTAGTGCTCTGGTTTCAGTGAGACCTGTAGTGTTCTGGTGTCAGTAAGACCTGTAGTGTTCTAGCGTCAGTGAGACCTGTAATGTTCTGGTGTCAGTGAGACCTGTAGTGTTCTGGTGTCAGTGAGACCTGTAGTGTTCTGGTGTCAGTGAGACCTGTAGTGTTCTGGTGTCAGTGAGACCTGTAGTGTTCTAGTGTCAGTGAGACCTATAGTGTTCTAGTGTCAGTAAGACCTGTAGTGGTCTAGTGTCAGTGAGACCTGAAGTGTTCTAGTGTCAGTGAGACCTGTAGTGCTCTGGTGTCAGTGAGACCTGTAGTGGTCTGGTGTCAGTGAGACCTGTAGTGTTCTAGTGTCAGTGAGACCTGTAGTGTTCTAGTGTCAGTGAGACCTGTAGTGTTCTGGTGTCAGTGGGACCTGTACTGCTCTGGTGTCAGTGAGACCTGTAGTGTTCTAGTGTCAGTGAGACCTGTAGTGTTCTAGTGTCAGTGAGACCTGTAGTGCTCTGGTGTCAGTGAGACCTGTAGAGCTCTGGTGTCAGTGAGACCTGTAATGCTCTAGTGTCAATGAGACCAGTAGTGTTCTAGTGTCAGTGAGACCTGTAGTGTTCTGGTGTCAGTGAGACCTGTAGTGTTCTGGTGTCAGTGAGACCTGTAGTGTTCTAGTGTCAGTGAGACCTGTAGTGTTCTGGTGTCAGTGAGACCTGTAGTGTTCTGGTGTCAGTGAGACCTGTAGTGTTCTAGTGTCAATGAGACCTGTAGTGTTCTGGTGTCAGTGAGACCTGTAGTGTTCTGGTGTCAGTGAGACCTGTAGTGTTCTGGTGTCAGTGAGACCTGTAGTGTTCTGGTGTCAGTCAGACCTGTAGTGTTCTGGTGTCAGTGAGACCTGTAGTGTTCTAGTGTCAATGAGACCTGTAGTGTTCTGGTGTCAGTGAGACCTGTAGTGTTCTGGTGTCAGTGAGACCTGTAGTGCTCTGGTGTCAGTGAGACCTGTAGTGTTCTGGTGTCAGTGAGACCTGTAGTGTTCTAGTGTCAATGAGACCTGTAGTGTTCTGGTGTCAGTGAGACCTGTAGTGTTCTGGTGTCAGTGAGACCTGTAGTGTTCTGGTGTCAGTGAGACCTGTAGTGTTCTGGTGTCAGTGAGACCTGTAGTGTTCTGGTGTCAGTGAGACCTGTAGTGTTCTGGTGTCAGTGAGACCTGTAGTGTTCTGGTGTCAGTGGGACCTGTACTGCTCTGGTGTCAGTGAGACCTGTAGTGTTCTGGTGTCAGTGAGACCTGTAGTGTTCTAGTGTCAATGAGACCTGTAGTGTTCTGGTGTCAGTGAGACCTGTAGTGTTCTGGTGTCAGTGAGACCTGTAGTGTTCTGGTGTCAGTGAGACCTGTAGTGTTCTGGTGTCAGTCAGACCTGTAGTGTTCTGGTGTCAGTGAGACCTGTAGTGTTCTAGTGTCAATAAGACCTGTAGTGTTCTGGTGTCAGTGAGACCTGTAGTGTTCTGGTGTCAGTGAGACCTGTAGTGCTCTGGTTTCAGTGAGACCTTTAGTGTTCTGGTGTCAGTAAGACCTGTAGTGTTCTAGCGTCAGTGAGACCTGTAATGTTCTGGTGTCAGTGAGACCTGTAGTGTTCTGGTGTCAGTGAGACCTGTAGTGTTCTGGTGTCAGTGAGACCTGTAGTGTTCTGGTGTCAGTGAGACCTGTAGTGTTCTAGTGTCAGTGAGACCTGTAGTGTTCTAGTGTCAGTGAGACCTGAAGTGTTCTAGTGTCAGTGAGACCTGTAGTGTTCTAGTGTCAGTGAGACCTGTAGTGCTCTGGTGTCAGTGAGACCTGTAGTGTTCTAGTGTCAGTGAGACCTGAAGTGTTCTAGTGTCAGTGAGACCTGTAGTGCTCTGGTGTCAGTGAGACCTGTAGTGGTCTGGTGTCAGTGAGACCTGTAGAGCTCTGGTGTCAGTGAGACCTGTAATGCTCTAGTGTCAATGAGACCTGTAGTGTTCTAGTGTCAGTGAGACCTGTAGTGTTCTGGCGTCAGTGAGACCTGTAGTGTTCTGGTGTCAGTGAGACCTGAAGTGTTCTAGTGTCAGTGAGACCTGTAATGTTCTGGTGTCAGTGGGACGTGTAGTGTTCTGGTGTCAGTGGGACCTGTAGTGTTCTGGTGTCAGTGAGACCTATAGAGCTCTGGTGTCAGTGAGACCTGTAGTGCTCTAGTGTCAATGAGAACTGTAGTGTTCTAGTGTCAGTGAGACCTGTAGTGTTCTGGTGTCAGTAGGACCTGTAGTGTTCTAGTGTCAATGAGACCTGTAGTGTTCTAGCGTCAGTGAGACCTGTATAGTTCTGGTATCAGTGAGACCTGTAGTGCTCTGGTGTCAGTGAGACCTGTAGTGGTCTGGTGTCAGTGGGACCTGTAGTGTTCTGGTGTCAGTGGGACCTGTACTGCTCTGGTGTCAGTGAGACCTGTAGTGTTCTGGTGTCAGTGAGACCTGTAGTGTTCTAGTGTCAATGAGACCTGTAGTGTTCTGGTGTCAGTGAGACCTGTAGTGTTCTGGTGTCAGTGAGACCTGTAGTGTTCTGGTGTCAGTGAGACCTGTAGTGTTCTGGTGTCAGTGAGACCTGTAGTGTTCTGGTGTCAGTGAGACCTGTAGTGTTCTAGTGTCAATAAGACCTGTAGTGTTCTGGCGTCAGTGAGACCTGTAGTGTTCTGGTGTCAGTGAGACCTGTAGTGCTCTGGTTTCAGTGAGACCTATAGTGTTCTGGTGTCAGTAAGACCTGTAGTGTTCTAGCGTCAGTGAGACCTGTAATGTTCTGGTGTCAGTGAGACCTGTAGTGTTCTGGTGTCAGTGAGACCTGTAGTGTTCTGGTGTCAGTGAGACCTGTAGTGCTCTAGTGTCAATGAGACCTGTAGTGTTCTAGTGTCAGTGAGACCTGTAGTGTTCTGGTGTCAGTGAGACCTGTAGTGTTCTAGTGTCAATGAGACCTGTAGTGTTCTAGCGTCAGTGAGACCTGTAGAGTTCTGGTATCAGCGAGAACTGTAGTGCTCTGGTGTCAGTGAGACCTGTAGTGGTCTGGTGTCAGTGAGACCTGTAGTGTTCTAGCGTCAGTGAGACCTGTAGTGTTCTAGTGTCAGTGAGACCTGTAGTGTTCTGGTGTCAGTGGGACCTGTACTGCTCTGGTGTCAGTGAGACCTGTAGTGTTCTGGTGTCAGTGAGACCTGTAGTGTTCTAGTGTCAATGAGACCTGTAGTGTTCTGGTGTCAGTGAGACCTGTAGTGTTCTGGTGTCAGTGAGACCTGTAGTGTTCTGGTGTCAGTGAGACCTGTAGTGTTCTGGTGTCAGTCAGACCTGTAGTGTTCTGGTGTCAGTGAGACCTGTAGTGTTCTAGTGTCAATAAGACCTGTAGTGTTCTGGTGTCAGTTAGACCTGTAGTGTTCTGGTGTCAGTGAGACCTGTAGTGCTCTGGTTTCAGTGAGACCTGTAGTGTTCTGGTGTCAGTAAGACCTGTAGTGTTCTAGCGTCAGTGAGACCTGTAATGTTCTGGTGTCAGTGAGACCTGTAGTGTTCTGGTGTCAGTGAGACCTGTAGTGTTCTGGTGTCAGTGAGACCTGTAGTGTTCTGGTGTCAGTGAGACCTGTAGTGTTCTAGTGTCAGTGAGACCTATAGTGTTCTAGTGTCAGTAAGACCTGTAGTGGTCTAGTGTCAGTGAGACCTGAAGTGTTCTAGTGTCAGTGAGACCTGTAGTGCTCTGGTGTCAGTGAGACCTGTAGTGGTCTGGTGTCAGTGAGACCTGTAGTGTTCTAGTGTCAGTGAGACCTGTAGTGTTCTAGTGTCAGTGAGACCTGTAGTGTTCTGGTGTCAGTGGGACCTGTACTGCTCTGGTGTCAGTGAGACCTGTAGTGTTCTAGTGTCAGTGAGACCTGTAGTGTTCTAGTGTCAGTGAGACCTGTAGTGCTCTGGTGTCAGTGAGACCTGTAGAGCTCTGGTGTCAGTGAGACCTGTAATGCTCTAGTGTCAATGAGACCAGTAGTGTTCTAGTGTCAGTGAGACCTGTAGTGTTCTGGCGTCAGTGAGACCTGTAGTGTTCTGGTGTCAGTGAGACCAGAAGTGTTCTAGTGTCAGTGAGACCTGTAGTGTTCTGGTGTCAGTAGGACCTGTAGTGTTCTAGTGTCAATGAGACCTGTAGTTTTCTAGCGTCAGTGAGACCTGTAGAGTTCTAGTATCAGTGAGACCTGTAGTGCTCTGGTGTCAGTGAGACCTGTAGTGGTCTGGTGTCAGTGAGACCTGTAGTGTTCTGGTGTCAGTGGGACCTGTACTGCTCTGGTGTCAGTGAGACCTGTAGTGTTCTGGTGTCAGTGAGACCTGTAGTGTTCTAGTGTCAATGAGACCTGTAGTGTTCTGGTGTGAGTGAGACCTGTAGTGTTCTGGTGTCAGTGAGACCTGTAGTGTTCTGGTGTCAGTGAGACCTGTAGTGTTCTGGTGTCAGTCAGACCTGTAGTGTTCTGGTGTCAGTGAGACCTGTAGTGTTCTAGTGTCAATAAGACCTGTAGTGTTCTGGCGTCAGTGAGACCTGTAGTGTTCTGGTGTCAGTGAGACCTGTACTGCTCTGGTGTCAGTGAGACCTGTAGTGTTCTGGTGTCAGTGAGACCTGTAGTGTTCTAGTGTCAATGAGACCTGTAGTGTTCTGGTGTCAGTGAGACCTGTAGTGTTCTGGTGTCAGTGAGACCTGTAGTGTTCTGGTGTCAGTGAGACCTGTAGTGTTCTGGTGTCAGTGAGACCTGTAGTGTTCTGGTGTCAGTCAGACCTGTAGTGTTCTGGTGTCAGTGAGACCTGTAGTGTTCTGGTGTCAGTGGGACCTGTACTGCTCTGGTGTCAGTGAGACCTGTAGTGTTCTGGTGTCAGTGAGACCTGTAGTGTTCTAGTGTCAATGAGACCTGTAGTGTTCTGGTGTCAGTGAGACCTGTAGTGTTCTGGTGTCAGTGGGACCTGTAGTGTTCTGGTGTCAGTGAGACCTGTAGTGTTCTGGTGTCAGTCAGACCTGTAGTGTTCTGGTGTCAGTGAGACCTGTAGTGTTCTAGTGTCAATAAGACCTGTAGTGTTCTGGTGTCAGTTAGACCTGTAGTGTTCTGGTGTCAGTGAGACCTGTAGTGCTCTGGTTTCAGTGAGACCTTTAGTGTTCTGGTGTCAGTAAGACCTGTAGTGTTCTAGCGTCAGTGAGACCTGTAATGTTCTGGTGTCAGTGAGACCTGTAGTATTCTGGTGTCAGTGAGACCTGTAGTGTTCTGGTGTCAGTGAGACCTGTAGTGTTCTGGTGTCAGTGAGACCTGTAGTGTTCTAGTGTCAGTGAGACCTGTAGTGTTCTAGTGTCAGTGAGACCTGAAGTGTTCTAGTGTCAGTGAGACCTGTAGTGTTCTAGTGTCAGTGAGACCTGTAGTGCTCTGGTGTCAGTGAGACCTGTAGTGTTCTAGTGTCAGTGAGACCTGAAGTGTTCTAGTGTCAGTGAGACCTGTAGTGCTCTGGTGTCAGTGAGACCTGTAGTGGTCTGGTGTCAGTGAGACCTGTAGAGCTCTGGTGTCAGTGAGACCTGTAATGCTCTAGTGTCAATGAGACCTGTAGTGTTCTAGTGTCAGTGAGACCTGTAGTGTTCTGGCGTCAGTGAGACCTGTAGTGTTCTGGTGTCAGTGAGACCTGAAGTGTTCTAGTGTCAGTGAGACCTGTAATGTTCTGGTGTCAGTGGGACGTGTAGTGTTCTGGTGTCAGTGGGACCTGTAGTGTTCTGGTGTCAGTGAGACCTATAGAGCTCTGGTGTCAGTGAGACCTGTAGTGCTCTAGTGTCAATGAGAACTGTAGTGTTCTAGTGTCAGTGAGACCTGTAGTGTTCTGGTGTCAGTAGGACCTGTAGTGTTCTAGTGTCAATGAGACCTGTAGTGTTCTAGCGTCAGTGAGACCTGTATAGTTCTGGTATCAGTGAGACCTGTAGTGCTCTGGTGTCAGTGAGACCTGTAGTGGTCTGGTGTCAGTGGGACCTGTAGTGTTCTGGTGTCAGTGGGACCTGTACTGCTCTGGTGTCAGTGAGACCTGTAGTGTTCTGGTGTCAGTGAGACCTGTAGTGTTCTAGTGTCAATGAGACCTGTAGTGTTCCTGTGTCAGTGAGACCTGTAGTGTTCTGGTGTCAGTGAGACCTGTAGTGTTCTGGTGTCAGTGAGACCTGTAGTGTTCTGGTGTCAGTCAGACCTGTAGTGTTCTGGTGTCAGTGAGACCTGTAGTGTTCTAGTGTCAATAAGACCTGTAGTGTTCTGGCGTCAGTGAGACCTGTAGTGTTCTGGTGTCAGTGAGACCTGTAGTGCTCTGGTTTCAGTGAGACCTATAGTGTTCTGGTGTCAGTAAGACCTGTAGTGTTCTGGTGTCAGTGAGACCTGTAGTGCTCTGGTGTCAGTCAGACCTGTAGTGTTCTGGTGTCAGTCAGACCTGTAGTGTTCTGGTGTCAGTGAGACCTGTAGTGTTCTAGTGTCAATAAGACCTGTAGTGTTCTGGCGTCAGTGAGACCTGTAGTGTTCTGGTGTCAGTGAGACCTGTAGTGCTCTGGTTTCAGTGAGACCTATAGTGTTCTGGTGTCAGTAAGACCTGTAGTGTTCTAGCGTCAGTGAGACCTGTAATGTTCTGGTGTCAGTGAGACCTGTAGTGTTGTGGTGTCAGTGAGACCTGTAGTGTTCTGGTGTCAGTGAGACCTGTAGTGCTCTAGTGTCAATGAGACCTGTAGTGTTCTAGTGTCAGTGAGACCTGTAGTGTTCTGGTGTCAGTGAGACCTGTAGTGTTCTAGTGTCAATGAGACCTGTAGTGTTCTAGCGTCAGTGAGACCTGTAGAGTTCTGGTATCAGTGAGAACTGTAGTGCTCTGTTGTCAGTGAGACCTGTAGTGGTCTGGTGTCAGTGAGACCTGTAGTGTTCTAGTGTCAGTGAGACCTGTAGTGTTCTAGTGTCAGTGAGACCTGTAGTGTTCTGGTGTCACTGGGACCTGTACTGCTCTGGTGTCAGTGAGACCTGTAGTGTTCTGGTGTCAGTGAGACCTGTAGTGTTCTAGTGTCAATGAGACCTGTAGTGTTCTGGTGTCAGTGAGACCTGTAGTGTTCTGGTGTCAGTGAGACCTGTAGTGTTCTGGTGTCAGTGAGACCTGTAGTGTTCTGGTGTCAGTCAGACCTGTAGTGTTCTGGTGTCAGTGAGACCTGGTGTGTTCTAGTGTCAATAAGACCTGTAGTGTTCTGGTGTCAGTTAGACCTGTAGTGTTCT
This sequence comes from Salmo salar, assembly GCF_965601325.2. Taxonomy (NCBI): domain Eukaryota; kingdom Metazoa; phylum Chordata; class Actinopteri; order Salmoniformes; family Salmonidae; genus Salmo; species Salmo salar. The sequence continues at coordinate 110,154,683 of NC_138301.1, read as the reverse complement.
GGTGTCAGTGAGACCTGTAGTGCTCTGGTTTCAGTGAGACCTGTAGTGTTCTGGTGTCAGTAAGACCTGTAGTGTTCTAGCGTCAGTGAGACCTGTAATGTTCTGGTGTCAGTGAGACCTGTAGTGTTCTGGTGTCAGTGAGACCTGTAGTGTTCTGGTGTCAGTGAGACCTGAAGTGTTCTGGTGTCAGTGAGACCTGTAGTGTTCTAGTGTCAGTGAGACCTATAGTGTTCTAGTGTCAGTGAGACCTGTAGTGGTCTAGTGTCAGTGAGACCTGAAGTGTTCTAGTGTCAGTGAGACCTGTAGTGCTCTGGTGTCAGTGAGACCTGTAGTGGTCTGGTGTCAGTGAGACCTGTAGTGTTCTAGTGTCAGTGAGACCTGTAGTGTTCTAGTGTCAGTGAGACCTGTAGTGTTCTGGTGTCAGTGGGACCTGTACTGCTCTGGTGTCAGTGAGACCTGTAGTGTTCTGGTGTCAGTGAGACCTGTAGTGTTCTAGTGTCAATGAGACCTGTAGTGTTCTGGTGTCAGTGAGACCTGTAGTGTTCTTGTGTCAGTGAGACCTGTAGTGTTCTGGTGTCAGTGAGACCTGTAGTGTTCTGGTGTCAGTCAATCCTGTAGTGTTCTGGTGTCAGTGAGACCTGTAGTGTTCTAGTGTCAATAAGACCTGTAGTGTTCTGGTGTCAGTTAGACCTGTAGTGTTCTGGTGTCAGTGAGACCTGTAGTGCTCTGGTTTCAGTGAGACCTGTAGTGTTCTGGTGTCAGTAAGACCTGTAGTGTTCTAGCGTCAGTGAGACCTGTAATGTTCTGGTGTCAGTGAGACCTGTAGTGTTCTGGTGTCAGTGAGACCTGTAGTGTTCTAGTGTCAGTGAGACCTATAGTGTTCTAGTGTCAGTGAGACCTGTAGTGGTCTAGTGTCAGTGAGACCTGAAGTGTTCTAGTGTCAGTGAGACCTGTAGTGGTCTGGTGTCAGTGAGACCTGTAGTGTTCTAGTGTCAGTGAGACCTGTAGTGCTCTGGTGTCAGTGAGACGTGTAGAGCTCGGGTGTCAGTGAGACCTGTAGTGCTCTAGTGTCAATGAGACCTGTAGTGTTCTAGCACCAGTGAGACCTGTACTGTTCTGGTGTAGGTGAGACCTGTAGTGCTCTGGTGTCAGTGATACCTGTTGTGCTCTGGTGTCAGTGAGACCTGTAGTGCTCTGGTGTCAGTGAGACCTGTAGTGTTCTAGTGTCAGTGAGACCTGTAGTGGTCTAGTGTCAGTGAGACCTGTAGTGCTCTGGTGTCAGTGAGACCTGTAGTGCTCTGGTGTCAGTGAGACCTGTAGTGTTCTGGTGTCAGTGAGACCTGTAGTGTTCTAGTGTCAATGAGACCTGTAGTGGTCTAGTGTCAATGAGACCTTTAGTGTTCTAGTGTCAGTGAGACCTGTAGTGTTCTAGCGTCAGTGAGACCTGTAGTGTTCTGGTGTCACTGGGACCTGTACTGCTCTGGTGTCAGTGAGACCTGTAGTGTTCTGGTGTCAGTGAGACCTGTAGTGTTCTAGTGTCAATGAGACCTGTAGTGTTCTGGTGTCAGTGAGACCTGTAGTGTTCTGGTGTCAGTGAGACCTGTAGTGTTCTGGTGTCAGTGAGACCTGTAGTGTTCTGGTGTCAGTCAGACCTGTAGTGTTCTGGTGTCAGTGAGACCTGGTGTGTTCTAGTGTCAATAAGACCTGTAGTGTTCTGGTGTCAGTTAGACCTGTAGTGTTCTGGTGTCAGTGAGACCTGTAGTGCTCTGGTTTCAGTGAGACCTGTAGTGTTCTGGTGTCAGTAAGACCTGTAGTGTTCTAGCGTCAGTGAGACCTGTAATGTTCTGGTGTCAGTGAGACCTGTAGTGTTCTGGTGTCAGTGAGACCTGTAGTGTTCTGGTGTCAGTGAGACCTGAAGTGTTCTGGTGTCAGTGAGACCTGTAGTGTTCTAGTGTCAGTGAGACCTATAGTGTTCTAGTGTCAGTGAGACCTGTAGTGGTCTAGTGTCAGTGAGACCTGAAGTGTTCTAGTGTCAGTGAGACCTGTAGTGCTCTGGTGTCAGTGAGACCTGTAGTGGTCTGGTGTCAGTGAGACCTGTAGTGTTCTAGTGTCAGTGAGACCTGTAGTGTTCTAGTGTCAGTGAGACCTGTAGTGTTCTGGTGTCAGTGGGACCTGTACTGCTCTGGTGTCAGTGAGACCTGTAGTGTTCTGGTGTCAGTGAGACCTGTAGTGTTCTAGTGTCAATGAGACCTGTAGTGTTCTGGTGTCAGTGAGACCTGTAGTGTTCTTGTGTCAGTGAGACCTGTAGTGTTCTGGTGTCAGTGAGACCTGTAGTGTTCTGGTGTCAGTCAATCCTGTAGTGTTCTGGTGTCAGTGAGACCTGTAGTGTTCTAGTGTCAATAAGACCTGTAGTGTTCTGGTGTCAGTTAGACCTGTAGTGTTCTGGTGTCAGTGAGACCTGTAGTGCTCTGGTTTCAGTGAGACCTGTAGTGTTCTGGTGTCAGTAAGACCTGTAGTGTTCTAGCGTCAGTGAGACCTGTAATGTTCTGGTGTCAGTGAGACCTGTAGTGTTCTGGTGTCAGTGAGACCTGTAGTGTTCTAGTGTCAGTGAGACCTATAGTGTTCTAGTGTCAGTGAGACCTGTATTGGTCTAGTGTCAGTGAGACCTGAAGTGTTCTAGTGTCAGTGAGACCTGTAGTGGTCTGGTGTCAGTGAGACCTGTAGTGTTCTAGTGTCAGTGAGACCTGTAGTGCTCTGGTGTCAGTGAGACGTGTAGAGCTCGGGTGTCAGTGAGACCTGTAGTGCTCTAGTGTCAATGAGACCTGTAGTGTTCTAGCGCCAGTGAGACCTGTACTGTTCTGGTGTAGGTGAGACCTGTAGTGCTCTGGTGTCAGTGATACCTGTTGTGCTCTGGTGTCAGTGAGACCTGTAGTGCTCTGGTGTCAGTGAGACCTGTAGTGTTCTAGTGTCAATGAGACCTGTAGTGTTCTGGTGTCAGTGAGACCTGTAGTGTTCTGGTGTCAGTGAGACCTGTAGTGTTCTGGTGTCAGTGAGACCTGTAGTGTTCTGGTGTCAGTCAGACCTGTAGTGTTCTGGTGTCAGTGAGACCTGTAGTGTTCTAGTGTCAATAAGACCTGTAGTGTTCTGGTGTCAGTTAGACCTGTAGTGTTCTGGTGTCAGTGAGACCTGTAGTGCTCTGGTTTCAGTGAGACCTGTAGTGTTCTGGTGTCAGTAAGACCTGTAGTGTTCTAGCGTCAGTGAGACCTGTAATGTTCTGGTGTCAGTGAGACCTGTAGTGTTCTGGTGTCAGTGAGACCTGTAGTGTTCTGGTGTCAGTGAGACCTGTAGTGTTCTGGTGTCAGTGAGACCTGTAGTGTTCTAGTGTCAGTGAGACCTATAGTGTTCTAGTGTCAGTAAGACCTGTAGTGGTCTAGTGTCAGTGAGACCTGAAGTGTTCTAGTGTCAGTGAGACCTGTAGTGCTCTGGTGTCAGTGAGACCTGTAGTGGTCTGGTGTCAGTGAGACCTGTAGTGTTCTAGTGTCAGTGAGACCTGTAGTGTTCTAGTGTCAGTGAGACCTGTAGTGTTCTGGTGTCAGTGGGACCTGTACTGCTCTGGTGTCAGTGAGACCTGTAGTGTTCTAGTGTCAGTGAGACCTGTAGTGTTCTAGTGTCAGTGAGACCTGTAGTGCTCTGGTGTCAGTGAGACCTGTAGAGCTCTGGTGTCAGTGAGACCTGTAATGCTCTAGTGTCAATGAGACCAGTAGTGTTCTAGTGTCAGTGAGACCTGTAGTGTTCTGGCGTCAGTGAGACCTGTAGTGTTCTGGTGTCAGTGAGACCTGAAGTGTTCTAGTGTCAGTGAGACCTGTAGTGTTCTGGTGTCAGTAGGACCTGTAGTGTTCTAGTGTCAATGAGACCTGTAGTTTTCTAGCGTCAGTGAGACCTGTAGAGTTCTAGTATCAGTGAGACCTGTAGTGCTCTGGTGTCAGTGAGACCTGTAGTGGTCTGGTGTCAGTGAGACCTGTAGTGTTCTGGTGTCAGTGGGACCTGTACTGCTCTGGTGTCAGTGAGACCTGTAGTGTTCTGGTGTCAGTGAGACCTGTAGTGTTCTAGTGTCAATGAGACCTGTAGTGTTCTGGTGTGAGTGAGACCTGTAGTGTTCTGGTGTCAGTGAGACCTGTAGTGTTCTGGTGTCAGTGAGACCTGTAGTGTTCTGGTGTCAGTCAGACCTGTAGTGTTCTGGTGTCAGTGAGACCTGTAGTGTTCTAGTGTCAATAAGACCTGTAGTGTTCTGGCGTCAGTGAGACCTGTAGTGTTCTGGTGTCAGTGAGACCTGTACTGCTCTGGTGTCAGTGAGACCTGTAGTGTTCTGGTGTCAGTGAGACCTGTAGTGTTCTAGTGTCAATGAGACCTGTAGTGTTCTGGTGTCAGTGAGACCTGTAGTGTTCTGGTGTCAGTGAGACCTGTAGTGTTCTGGTGTCAGTGAGACCTGTAGTGTTCTGGTGTCAGTGAGACCTGTAGTGTTCTGGTGTCAGTCAGACCTGTAGTGTTCTGGTGTCAGTGAGACCTGTAGTGTTCTGGTGTCAGTGGGACCTGTACTGCTCTGGTGTCAGTGAGACCTGTAGTGTTCTGGTGTCAGTGAGACCTGTAGTGTTCTAGTGTCAATGAGACCTGTAGTGTTCTGGTGTCAGTGAGACCTGTAGTGTTCTGGTGTCAGTGGGACCTGTAGTGTTCTGGTGTCAGTGAGACCTGTAGTGTTCTGGTGTCAGTCAGACCTGTAGTGTTCTGGTGTCAGTGAGACCTGTAGTGTTCTAGTGTCAATAAGACCTGTAGTGTTCTGGTGTCAGTTAGACCTGTAGTGTTCTGGTGTCAGTGAGACCTGTAGTGCTCTGGTTTCAGTGAGACCTTTAGTGTTCTGGTGTCAGTAAGACCTGTAGTGTTCTAGCGTCAGTGAGACCTGTAATGTTCTGGTGTCAGTGAGACCTGTAGTATTCTGGTGTCAGTGAGACCTGTAGTGTTCTGGTGTCAGTGAGACCTGTAGTGTTCTGGTGTCAGTGAGACCTGTAGTGTTCTAGTGTCAGTGAGACCTGTAGTGTTCTAGTGTCAGTGAGACCTGTAGTGCTCTGGTGTCAGTGAGACCTGTAGAGCTCTGGTGTCAGTGAGACCTGTAATGCTCTAGTGTCAATGAGACCAGTAGTGTTCTAGTGTCAGTGAGACCTGTAGTGTTCTGGCGTCAGTGAGACCTGTAGTGTTCTGGTGTCAGTGAGACCTGAAGTGTTCTAGTGTCAGTGAGACCTGTAGTGTTCTGGTGTCAGTAGGACCTGTAGTGTTCTAGTGTCAATGAGACCTGTAGTTTTCTAGCGTCAGTGAGACCTGTAGAGTTCTAGTATCAGTGAGACCTGTAGTGCTCTGGTGTCAGTGAGACCTGTAGTGGTCTGGTGTCAGTGAGACCTGTAGTGTTCTGGTGTCAGTGGGACCTGTACTGCTCTGGTGTCAGTGAGACCTGTAGTGTTCTGGTGTCAGTGAGACCTGTAGTGTTCTAGTGTCAATGAGACCTGTAGTGTTCTGGTGTGAGTGAGACCTGTAGTGTTCTGGTGTCAGTGAGACCTGTAGTGTTCTGGTGTCAGTGAGACCTGAAGTGTTCTGGTGTCAGTCAGACCTGTAGTGTTCTGGTGTCAGTGAGACCTGTAGTGTTCTACTGTCAATAAGACCTGTAGTGTTCTGGCGTCAGTGAGACCTGTAGTGTTCTGGTGTCAGTGAGACCTGTACTGCTCTGGTGTCAGTGAGACCTGTAGTGTTCTGGTGTCAGTGAGACCTGTAGTGTTCTAGTGTCAATGAGACCTGTAGTGTTCTGGTGTCAGTGAGACCTGTAGTGTTCTGGTGTCAGTGAGACCTGTAGTGTTCTGGTGTCAGTGAGACCTGTAGTGTTCTGGTGTCAGTGAGACCTGTAGTGTTCTGGTGTCAGTCAGACCTGTAGTGTTCTGGTGTCAGTGAGACCTGTAGTGTTCTGGTGTCAGTGGGACCTGTACTGCTCTGGTGTCAGTGAGACCTGTAGTGTTCTGGTGTCAGTGAGACCTGTAGTGTTCTAGTGTCAATGAGACCTGTAGTGTTCTGGTGTCAGTGAGACCTGTAGTGTTCTGGTGTCAGTGGGACCTGTAGTGTTCTGGTGTCAGTGAGACCTGTAGTGTTCTGGTGTCAGTCAGACCTGTAGTGTTCTGGTGTCAGTGAGACCTGTAGTGTTCTAGTGTCAATAAGACCTGTAGTGTTCTGGTGTCAGTTAGACCTGTAGTGTTCTGGTGTCAGTGAGACCTGTAGTGCTCTGGTTTCAGTGAGACCTTTAGTGTTCTGGTGTCAGTAAGACCTGTAGTGTTCTAGCGTCAGTGAGACCTGTAATGTTCTGGTGTCAGTGAGACCTGTAGTATTCTGGTGTCAGTGAGACCTGTAGTGTTCTGGTGTCAGTGAGACCTGTAGTGTTCTGGTGTCAGTGAGACCTGTAGTGTTCTAGTGTCAGTGAGACCTGTAGTGTTCTAGTGTCAGTGAGACCTGAAGTGTTCTAGTGTCAGTGAGACCTGTAGTGTTCTAGTGTCAGTGAGACCTGTAGTGCTCTGGTGTCAGTGAGACCTGTAGTGTTCTAGTGTCAGTGAGACCTGAAGTGTTCTAGTGTCAGTGAGACCTGTAGTGCTCTGGTGTCAGTGAGACCTGTAGTGGTCTGGTGTCAGTGAGACCTGTAGAGCTCTGGTGTCAGTGAGACCTGTAATGCTCTAGTGTCAATGAGACCTGTAGTGTTCTAGTGTCAGTGAGACCTGTAGTGTTCTGGCGTCAGTGAGACCTGTAGTGTTCTGGTGTCAGTGAGACCTGAAGTGTTCTAGTGTCAGTGAGACCTGTAATGTTCTGGTGTCAGTGGGACGTGTAGTGTTCTGGTGTCAGTGGGACCTGTAGTGTTCTGGTGTCAGTGAGACCTATAGAGCTCTGGTGTCAGTGAGACCTGTAGTGCTCTAGTGTCAATGAGAACTGTAGTGTTCTAGTGTCAGTGAGACCTGTAGTGTTCTGGTGTCAGTAGGACCTGTAGTGTTCTAGTGTCAATGAGACCTGTAGTGTTCTAGCGTCAGTGAGACCTGTATAGTTCTGGTATCAGTGAGACCTGTAGTGCTCTGGTGTCAGTGAGACCTGTAGTGGTCTGGTGTCAGTGGGACCTGTAGTGTTCTGGTGTCAGTGGGACCTGTACTGCTCTGGTGTCAGTGAGACCTGTAGTGTTCTGGTGTCAGTGAGACCTGTAGTGTTCTAGTGTCAATGAGACCTGTAGTGTTCCTGTGTCAGTGAGACCTGTAGTGTTCTGGTGTCAGTGAGACCTGTAGTGTTCTGGTGTCAGTGAGACCTGTAGTGTTCTGGTGTCAGTCAGACCTGTAGTGTTCTGGTGTCAGTGAGACCTGTAGTGTTCTAGTGTCAATAAGACCTGTAGTGTTCTGGCGTCAGTGAGACCTGTAGTGTTCTGGTGTCAGTGAGACCTGTAGTGCTCTGGTTTCAGTGAGACCTATAGTGTTCTGGTGTCAGTAAGACCTGTAGTGTTCTGGTGTCAGTGAGACCTGTAGTGCTCTGGTGTCAGTCAGACCTGTAGTGTTCTGGTGTCAGTCAGACCTGTAGTGTTCTGGTGTCAGTGAGACCTGTAGTGTTCTAGTGTCAATAAGACCTGTAGTGTTCTGGCGTCAGTGAGACCTGTAGTGTTCTGGTGTCAGTGAGACCTGTAGTGCTCTGGTTTCAGTGAGACCTATAGTGTTCTGGTGTCAGTAAGACCTGTAGTGTTCTAGCGTCAGTGAGACCTGTAATGTTCTGGTGTCAGTGAGACCTGTAGTGTTGTGGTGTCAGTGAGACCTGTAGTGTTCTGGTGTCAGTGAGACCTGTAGTGCTCTAGTGTCAATGAGACCTGTAGTGTTCTAGTGTCAGTGAGACCTGTAGTGTTCTGGTGTCAGTGAGACCTGTAGTGTTCTAGTGTCAATGAGACCTGTAGTGTTCTAGCGTCAGTGAGACCTGTAGAGTTCTGGTATCAGTGAGAACTGTAGTGCTCTGTTGTCAGTGAGACCTGTAGTGGTCTGGTGTCAGTGAGACCTGTAGTGTTCTAGTGTCAGTGAGACCTGTAGTGTTCTAGTGTCAGTGAGACCTGTAGTGTTCTGGTGTCACTGGGACCTGTACTGCTCTGGTGTCAGTGAGACCTGTAGTGTTCTGGTGTCAGTGAGACCTGTAGTGTTCTAGTGTCAATGAGACCTGTAGTGTTCTGGTGTCAGTGAGACCTGTAGTGTTCTGGTGTCAGTGAGACCTGTAGTGTTCTGGTGTCAGTGAGACCTGTAGTGTTCTGGTGTCAGTCAGACCTGTAGTGTTCTGGTGTCAGTGAGACCTGGTGTGTTCTAGTGTCAATAAGACCTGTAGTGTTCTGGTGTCAGTTAGACCTGTAGTGTTCTGGTGTCAGTGAGACCTGTAGTGCTCTGGTTTCAGTGAGACCTGTAGTGTTCTGGTGTCAGTAAGACCTGTAGTGTTCTAGCGTCAGTGAGACCTGTAATGTTCTGGTGTCAGTGAGACCTGTAGTGTTCTGGTGTCAGTGAGACCTGTAGTGTTCTGGTGTCAGTGAGACCTGAAGTGTTCTGGTGTCAGTGAGACCTGTAGTGTTCTAGTGTCAGTGAGACCTATAGTGTTCTAGTGTCAGTGAGACCTGTAGTGGTCTAGTGTCAGTGAGACCTGAAGTGTTCTAGTGTCAGTGAGACCTGTAGTGCTCTGGTGTCAGTGAGACCTGTAGTGGTCTGGTGTCAGTGAGACCTGTAGTGTTCTAGTGTCAGTGAGACCTGTAGTGTTCTAGTGTCAGTGAGACCTGTAGTGTTCTGGTGTCAGTGGGACCTGTACTGCTCTGGTGTCAGTGAGACCTGTAGTGTTCTGGTGTCAGTGAGACCTGTAGTGTTCTAGTGTCAATGAGACCTGTAGTGTTCTGGTGTCAGTGAGACCTGTAGTGTTCTTGTGTCAGTGAGACCTGTAGTGTTCTGGTGTCAGTGAGACCTGTAGTGTTCTGGTGTCAGTCAATCCTGTAGTGTTCTGGTGTCAGTGAGACCTGTAGTGTTCTAGTGTCAATAAGACCTGTAGTGTTCTGGTGTCAGTTAGACCTGTAGTGTTCTGGTGTCAGTGAGACCTGTAGTGCTCTGGTTTCAGTGAGACCTGTAGTGTTCTGGTGTCAGTAAGACCTGTAGTGTTCTAGCGTCAGTGAGACCTGTAATGTTCTGTTGTCAGTGAGACCTGTAGTGTTCTGGTGTCAGTGAGACCTGTAGTGTTCTAGTGTCAGTGAGACCTATAGTGTTCTAGTGTCAGTGAGACCTGTAGTGGTCTAGTGTCAGTGAGACCTGAAGTGTTCTAGTGTCAGTGAGACCTGTAGTGGTCTGGTGTCAGTGAGACCTGTAGTGTTCTAGTGTCAGTGAGACCTGTAGTGCTCTGGTGTCAGTGAGACGTGTAGAGCTCGGGTGTCAGTGAGACCTGTAGTGCTCTAGTGTCAATGAGACCTGTAGTGTTCTAGCACCAGTGAGACCTGTACTGTTCTGGTGTAGGTGAGACCTGTAGTGCTCTGGTGTCAGTGATACCTGTTGTGCTCTGGTGTCAGTGAGACCTGTAGTGCTCTGGTGTCAGTGAGACCTGTAGTGTTCTAGTGTCAGTGAGACCTGTAGTGTTCTGGTGTCAGTGGGACCTGTAGTGTTCTGGTGTCAGTGAGACCTGTAGTGTTCTGGTGTCAGTCAGACCTGTAGTGTTCTGGTGTCAGTGAGACCTGTAGTGTTCTAGTGTCAATAAGACCTGTAGTGTTCTGGTGTCAGTTAGACCTGTAGTGTTCTGGTGTCAGTGAGACCTGTAGTGCTCTGGTTTCAGTGAGACCTTTAGTGTTCTGGTGTCAGTAAGACCTGTAGTGTTCTAGCGTCAGTGAGACCTGTAATGTTCTGGTGTCAGTGAGACCTGTAGTATTCTGGTGTCAGTGAGACCTGTAGTGTTCTGGTGTCAGTGAGACCTGTAGTGTTCTGGTGTCAGTGAGACCTGTAGTGTTCTAGTGTCAGTGAGACCTGTAGTGTTCTAGTGTCAGTGAGACCTGAAGTGTTCTAGTGTCAGTGAGACCTGTAGTGTTCTAGTGTCAGTGAGACCTGTAGTGCTCTGGTGTCAGTGAGACCTGTAGTGTTCTAGTGTCAGTGAGACCTGAAGTGTTCTAGTGTCAGTGAGACCTGTAGTGCTCTGGTGTCAGTGAGACCTGTAGTGGTCTGGTGTCAGTGAGACCTGTAGAGCTCTGGTGTCAGTGAGACCTGTAATGCTCTAGTGTCAATGAGACCTGTAGTGTTCTAGTGTCAGTGAGACCTGTAGTGTTCTGGCGTCAGTGAGACCTGTAGTGTTCTGGTGTCAGTGAGACCTGAAGTGTTCTAGTGTCAGTGAGACCTGTAATGTTCTGGTGTCAGTGGGACGTGTAGTGTTCTGGTGTCAGTGGGACCTGTAGTGTTCTGGTGTCAGTGAGACCTATAGAGCTCTGGTGTCAGTGAGACCTGTAGTGCTCTAGTGTCAATGAGAACTGTAGTGTTCTAGTGTCAGTGAGACCTGTAGTGTTCTGGTGTCAGTAGGACCTGTAGTGTTCTAGTGTCAATGAGACCTGTAGTGTTATAGCGTCAGTGAGACCTGTATAGTTCTGGTATCAGTGAGACCTGTAGTGCTCTGGTGTCAGTGAGACCTGTAGTGGTCTGGTGTCAGTGGGACCTGTAGTGTTCTGGTGTCAGTGGGACCTGTACTGCTCTGGTGTCAGTGAGACCTGTAGTGTTCTGGTGTCAGTGAGACCTGTAGTGTTCTAGTGTCAATGAGACCTGTAGTGTTCCTGTGTCAGTGAGACCTGTAGTGTTCTGGTGTCAGTGAGACCTGTAGTGTTCTGGTGTCAGTGAGACCTGTAGTGTTCTGGTGTCAGTCAGACCTGTAGTGTTCTGGTGTCAGTGAGACCTGTAGTGTTCTAGTGTCAATAAGACCTGTAGTGTTCTGGCGTCAGTGAGACCTGTAGTGTTCTGGTGTCAGTGAGACCTGTAGTGCTCTGGTTTCAGTGAGACCTATAGTGTTCTGGTGTCAGTAAGACCTGTAGTGTTCTGGTGTCAGTGAGACCTGTAGTGCTCTGGTGTCAGTCAGACCTGTAGTGTTCTGGTGTCAGTCAGACCTGTAGTGTTCTGGTGTCAGTGAGACCTGTAGTGTTCTAGTGTCAATAAGACCTGTAGTGTTCTGGCGTCAGTGAGACCTGTAGTGTTCTGGTGTCAGTGAGACCTGTAGTGCTCTGGTTTCAGTGAGACCTATAGTGTTCTGGTGTCAGTAAGACCTGTAGTGTTCTAGCGTCAGTGAGACCTGTAATGTTCTGGTGTCAGTGAGACCTGTAGTGTTGTGGTGTCAGTGAGACCTGTAGTGTTCTGGTGTCAGTGAGACCTGTAGTGCTCTAGTGTCAATGAGACCTGTAGTGTTCTAGTGTCAGTGAGACCTGTAGTGTTCTGGTGTCAGTGAGACCTGTAGTGTTCTAGTGTCAATGAGACCTGTAGTGTTCTAGCGTCAGTGAGACCTGTAGAGTTCTGGTATCAGTGAGAACTGTAGTGCTCTGTTGTCAGTGAGACCTGTAGTGGTCTGGTGTCAGTGAGACCTGTAGTGTTCTAGTGTCAGTGAGACCTGTAGTGTTCTAGTGTCAGTGAGACCTGTAGTGTTCTGGTGTCACTGGGACCTGTACTGCTCTGGTGTCAGTGAGACCTGTAGTGTTCTGGTGTCAGTGAGACCTGTAGTGTTCTAGTGTCAATGAGACCTGTAGTGTTCTGGTGTCAGTGAGACCTGTAGTGTTCTGGTGTCAGTGAGACCTGTAGTGTTCTGGTGTCAGTGAGACCTGTAGTGTTCTGGTGTCAGTCAGACCTGTAGTGTTCTGGTGTCAGTGAGACCTGGTGTGTTCTAGTGTCAATAAGACCTGTAGTGTTCTGGTGTCAGTTAGACCTGTAGTGTTCTGGTGTCAGTGAGACCTGTAGTGCTCTGGTTTCAGTGAGACCTGTAGTGTTCTGGTGTCAGTAAGACCTGTAGTGTTCTAGCGTCAGTGAGACCTGTAATGTTCTGGTGTCAGTGAGACCTGTAGTGTTCTGGTGTCAGTGAGACCTGTAGTGTTCTGGTGTCAGTGAGACCTGAAGTGTTCTGGTGTCAGTGAGACCTGTAGTGTTCTAGTGTCAGTGAGACCTATAGTGTTCTAGTGTCAGTGAGACCTGTAGTGGTCTAGTGTCAGTGAGACCTGAAGTGTTCTAGTGTCAGTGAGACCTGTAGTGCTCTGGTGTCAGTGAGACCTGTAGTGGTCTGGTGTCAGTGAGACCTGTAGTGTTCTAGTGTCAGTGAGACCTGTAGTGTTCTAGTGTCAGTGAGACCTGTAGTGTTCTGGTGTCAGTGGGACCTGTACTGCTCTGGTGTCAGTGAGACCTGTAGTGTTCTGGTGTCAGTGAGACCTGTAGTGTTCTAGTGTCAATGAGACCTGTAGTGTTCTGGTGTCAGTGAGACCTGTAGTGTTCTTGTGTCAGTGAGACCTGTAGTGTTCTGGTGTCAGTGAGACCTGTAGTGTTCTGGTGTCAGTCAATCCTGTAGTGTTCTGGTGTCAGTGAGACCTGTAGTGTTCTAGTGTCAATAAGACCTGTAGTGTTCTGGTGTCAGTTAGACCTGTAGTGTTCTGGTGTCAGTGAGACCTGTAGTGCTCTGGTTTCAGTGAGACCTGTAGTGTTCTGGTGTCAGTAAGACCTGTAGTGTTCTAGCGTCAGTGAGACCTGTAATGTTCTGGTGTCAGTGAGACCTGTAGTGTTCTGGTGTCAGTGAGACCTGTAGTGTTCTAGTGTCAGTGAGACCTATAGTGTTCTAGTGTCAGTGAGACCTGTAGTGGTCTAGTGTCAGTGAGACCTGAAGTGTTCTAGTGTCAGTGAGACCTGTAGTGGTCTGGTGTCAGTGAGACCTGTAGTGTTCTAGTGTCAGTGAAACCTGTAGTGCTCTGGTGTCAGTGAGACGTGTAGAGCTCGGGTGTCAGTGAGACCTGTAGTGCTCTAGTGTCAATGAGACCGGTAGTGTTCTAGCACCAGTGAGACCTGTACTGTTCTGGTGTAGGTGAGACCTGTAGTGCTCTGGTGTCAGTGATACCTGTTGTGCTCTGGTGTCAGTGAGACCTGTAGTGGTCTAGTGTCAGTGAGACCTGTAGTGCTCTGGTGTCAGTGAGACCTGTAGTGCTCTGGTGTCAGTGAGACCTGTAGTGTTCTGGTGTCAGTGAGACCTGTAGTGTTCTAGTGTCAATGAGACCTGTAGTGGTCTAGTGTCAATGAGACCTTTAGTGTTCTAGTGTCAGTGAGACCTGTAGTGTTCTAGCGTCAGTGAGACCTGTAGTGTTCTGGTGTCACTGGGACCTGTACTGCTCTGGTGTCAGTGAGACCTGTAGTGTTCTGGTGTCAGTGAGACCTGTAGTGTTCTAGTGTCAATGAGACCTGTAGTGTTCTGGTGTCAGTGAGACCTGTAGTGTTCTGGTGTCAGTGAGACCTGTAGTGTTCTGGTGTCAGTGAGACCTGTAGTGTTCTGGTGTCAGTCAGACCTGTAGTGTTCTGGTGTCAGTGAGACCTGGTGTGTTCTAGTGTCAATAAGACCTGTAGTGTTCTGGTGTCAGTTAGACCTGTAGTGTTCTGGTGTCAGTGAGACCTGTAGTGCTCTGGTTTCAGTGAGACCTGTAGTGTTCTGGTGTCAGTAAGACCTGTAGTGTTCTAGCGTCAGTGAGACCTGTAATGTTCTGGTGTCAGTGAGACCTGTAGTGTTCTGGTGTCAGTGAGACCTGTAGTGTTCTGGTGTCAGTGAGACCTGAAGTGTTCTGGTGTCAGTGAGACCTGTAGTGTTCTAGTGTCAGTGAGACCTATAGTGTTCTAGTGTCAGTGAGACCTGTAGTGGTCTAGTGTCAGTGAGACCTGAAGTGTTCTAGTGTCAGTGAGACCTGTAGTGCTCTGGTGTCAGTGAGACCTGTAGTGGTCTGGTGTCAGTGAGACCTGTAGTGTTCTAGTGTCAGTGAGACCTGTAGTGTTCTAGTGTCAGTGAGACCTGTAGTGTTCTGGTGTCAGTGGGACCTGTACTGCTCTGGTGTCAGTGAGACCTGTAGTGTTCTGGTGTCAGTGAGACCTGTAGTGTTCTAGTGTCAATGAGACCTGTAGTGTTCTGGTGTCAGTGAGACCTGTAGTGTTCTTGTGTCAGTGAGACCTGTAGTGTTCTGGTGTCAGTGAGACCTGTAGTGTTCTGGTGTCAGTCAATCCTGTAGTGTTCTGGTGTCAGTGAGACCTGTAGTGTTCTAGTGTCAATAAGACCTGTAGTGTTCTGGTGTCAGTTAGACCTGTAGTGTTCTGGTGTCAGTGAGACCTGTAGTGCTCTGGTTTCAGTGAGACCTGTAGTGTTCTGGTGTCAGTAAGACCTGTAGTGTTCTAGCGTCAGTGAGACCTGTAATGTTCTGGTGTCAGTGAGACCTGTAGTGTTCTGGTGTCAGTGAGACCTGTAGTGTTCTAGTGTCAGTGAGACCTATAGTGTTCTAGTGTCAGTGAGACCTGTATTGGTCTAGTGTCAGTGAGACCTGAAGTGTTCTAGTGTCAGTGAGACCTGTAGTGGTCTGGTGTCAGTGAGACCTGTAGTGTTCTAGTGTCAGTGAGACCTGTAGTGCTCTGGTGTCAGTGAGACGTGTAGAGCTCGGGTGTCAGTGAGACCTGTAGTGCTCTAGTGTCAATGAGACCTGTAGTGTTCTAGCGCCAGTGAGACCTGTACTGTTCTGGTGTAGGTGAGACCTGTAGTGCTCTGGTGTCAGTGATACCTGTTGTGCTCTGGTGTCAGTGAGACCTGTAGTGCTCTGGTGTCAGTGAGACCTGTAGTGTTCTAGTGTCAGTGAGACCTGTAGTGGTCTAGTGTCAGTGAGACCTGTAGTGCTCTGGTGTCAGTGAGACCTGTAGTGCTCTGGTGTCAGTGAGACCTGTAGTGTTCTGGTGTCAGTGAGACCTGTAGTGTTCTAGTGTCAATGAGACCTGTAGTGGTCTAGTGTCAATGAGACCTTTAGTGTTCTAGTGTCAGTGAGACCTGTAGTGTTCTAGCGTCAGTGAGACCTGTAGTGTTCTGGTGTCAGTGAGACCTGTAGTGCTCTGGTGTCAGTGAGACCTGTAGTGCTCTGGTGTCAGTGAGACCTGAAGTGTTCCAGTGTCAGTGAGACCTGTAGTGGTCTAGTATCAGTGAGACCTGTAGTGCTCTGGTGTCAGTGAGACCTGTAGTGTTCTAGTGTCAGTGAGACCTGTAGTGTTCTGGTGTCAGTGAGACCTGTAGTGTTCTAGTGTCAATGAGACCTGTAGTGCTCTGGTGTCAGTGGGACCTGTAGTGTTCTAGTGTCAATGAGACCTGTAGTGTTTTTGTGTCAGTGAGACCTGTAATGTTCTAGTGTCAATGAGACCTGTAGTGTTCTGGTGTCAATGAGACCTGTAGTGTTCTGGTGTCAGTGAGACCTGTAGTGCTCTGGTGTCAGTGAGACCTGTAGTGCTCTGGTGTCAGTGAGACCTGTAGTGTTCTGGTTTTAGTGAGACCTGTAGAGCTCTGGTGTCAGTGAGACCTGTAGTGTTTTGGTGTCAGTGAGACCTGTAGTGTTCTGGTGTCAGTGAGACCTGTAGTGTTCTAGTGTCAGTGAGACCTGTAGTTTTCTGGTGTCCGTGAGACCTGTAGTGTTCTAGTGTCAGTGAGACCTGTAGTTTTCTGGTGTCAGTGAGACCTGTAGTGTTCTAGTGTCAATGAGACCTGTAGTGTTCTGGTGTCAGTGAGACTTGTAGTGTTCTAGTGTCAATGAGACCTGTAGTGTTCTGGTGTCAGTGGGACCTGTAGTGTTCTGGTGTCAGTGAGACCTGTAGTGTTCTAGTGTCAGTGAGACCTGTAGTGTTCTAGTGTCAGTGAGACCTGTAGTGTTCTGGTGTCAGTGAGACCTGTAGTGTTCTAGTGTCAATGAGACCTGTAGTGTTCTGGTGTCAGTGAGACCTGTAGTGTTCTGGTGTCAGTGAGACTTGTAGTGTTCTGGTGTCAGTGAGACTTGTAGTGTTCTGGTGTCAGTGAGACTTGTAGTGTTTTGGTGTCAGTGAGACCTGCATTCGTCTACACACACTTTGAAACCCCCTCTATGACTGTCGCTCCACCCCCTCACTTCTTACCTCTTTGTTTTACATGCTGTGCCAGTGAATCCGCCTTTAGGCTGTGTGTAAGATCTTTACTTCCCAGATTACTGCTCTTTCCAACCTTGAAATGAATCCATGTTTGTTACATTTTCAATCTCTTAGTTTTGATGTCATGCAAACTGTAAAGTGCAATATCTGTTACTGGATTGATTAGGCAGCTGTCCATGGTGCTGAGATGAGCATCTGAATCTCATGTTGTGTTTTATAAAAATACAATAGTATATACTGAGCCCAATATATGACAATGCAATGTAATTACAACTATCATGATGACAAAAGAAAACCAGAGTCCTTCGCAATGCTTTGTGGAAATAATTATTTGTGGAAATAATTATCTTGGCTACGGTAGTCTTGTACCAGTCCACACAGAAGGCCTTCTACTCATGGGAGGTAAAGCGGGTCCCAGACAGTGGCTTTCGACAGGAGCTGCAGACAAAACACTCTGAGTGCCATGGCTGCTCTTGGTAGTTCACTCCCCCTGTGGTGAGGCCCTAGATAGGGGGCAGGAGAGAGTCAAGTCAATTTAGAGGGGAATCCTCATTAGGCCCCTGTGTTTTGCGCAACCATTTGACATGCCTGGATTTGAACTTTTATTTACACTGAACAAAAATATAAACACAACATGTAAAGTGTTGGTCCCATGTTTCATGAGCTGAAATAAAAAATCCCAGAAATGTTCCATACACACAAAAAGGTTATTTCTCTCAAATATAGTGCACAAATTTGTTTACATCCCTGTTAGTGAGCATTTCGCCTTTGCAAAGATAATCCACCTACCTGACAGGTGTGGGATATCAAGAAGCTGATTGAACAGCATGATCATTACACAGGTGCACCTTGTGCTGAGGACAATAAAATACGGTCCAGCACCACCCTTAGACAATTGCTTACATTTTTGGTTAATTCTCCTTTCTGGATAAGGCATACAATACCCTGTGAAAGTAAACGCCTCTTCTGCTTTTCTTCCGTATTATGGGCTAGATGATTATGTGGTCATTTAAAATATATATACACTATCACTTAGAAATGTCCTTTTTGAAAGAAAAGCACACTTTTTGGCCATTAAAATAACATCAAATTAATCAGAAATACAGTGTAGACATAGTTAATGTTGTAAATGACTATTGTAGCTGGAAACGGCTGATTTTAAATGGAATATCTACATAGGTGTACAGAGGCCCATTATCAGTAACCATCACTCCTGTGTTCCAATGGCACATTGTGTTAGCTAATTGAAGTTATCATTTCAAAAGGCTAATTGATCATTAGAAAACCCTTTTGCAATTACAGTTGGAGTTGGAAGTTTACATAAACTTAGGTTGGAGTCATTAAAACTTGTTTTTCAACCACTCCACAAATTAATATTTAACAAGTAATCTAACAATTTCACCCAGCTACCTTATACACACAAGTGTAAAGAAATGAATAAGAATATGTACATATAAATATATAGATGAGCAATGGCCATGCAGCATAGGCAAGATGCAGTAGATGGTATAGAGTACAGTATATACATATGAGATGAGTAATGTAGGGTATGTAAACATTATATAAAGTGGCATTGTTTAAAGTGACTAGTGATACATTTATTACATCCAATTTTTAATTATTGAAGTGGCTAAAGATTTGAGTCAGTATTTTGGCAGCAGCCACTCAATGTTAGTGATGGCTGTTTAACAGTCTGATGGCCTTGAGATAGAAACTGTTTTTCAATCTCTCGGTCCCAGCTTTGATGCACCTGTACTGACCTCGCCTTCTGGATGATAGCGGGGTGAACAGGCAGTGGCTCGGGTGGTTGTTGTCCTTGATGATCTTTTTTGGCCTTCCTGTGACATCGGGTGGTGTAGGTGTCCTGGAGGGCAGGTAGTTTGCCCCCGGTGATGCGTTGTGCAGACCTCACTACCCTCTGGAGAGCCTTACGTTTGTGGGCGGAGCAGTTGCCGTACCAAGCGGTGATACAGCCCGACAGGATGCTCTCGATTGTGCATCTGTAAAAGTTTGTGAGTATTTCGGTGACAAGCCAAATTTCTTCAGCCTCCTGAGGTTGAAGAGGCACTGTTGCGCCTTTTTCACCATGCTGTCTGTGTGGGTGGACCATTTCAGTTTGTCCGTGATGTGTACGCCGAGGAACTTAAAACTTTCCACCTTCTCCACCACTGTCCCGTCGATGTTGATAGGGGGGTGTCTCAACGTCAACAGTGAAGAGGCGACTCCGGGATGCTGGACTTCTAGGCAGAGGTCCTCTGTCCAGTGTCTGTGTTCTTTTGCCCATCTTAATCTTTTCTTTTTATTGGTCAGTGTTACGTTCCCCAGTTTCTGTTGTGGTTTGTGTATTATCATGTATGTATTTCAGGAGATGGATTCCTGAAGTTCTCAACGAGCAGCTGATTGGTCAATCAACATTGATTGTTTGGAGAGCTGACCCCGCCCCCCCATCAGGACGCAGCTGTCTCCAATTACTAACTTCTTCTGAAGCTATATAAGCCCCAGTTCTGTTGCTCAGGAGGGGGATGATTGCTGAGAGACAAGGCTAATGGCTGAGGGTTATAGCATGTTGGTTGTTTCCAAGAATTTTGGTATGTACTGTGTCCGTTGTTGCTGAGGGAGCTGATTGGTTGTGTGTGTCAATAGGATGCAGTGTTTTGATTATTGACTTACATTTGTGTAATTCTGTTTCATTTGTTCCCAGGGGGGAAGGGGAAGGCACCTAGGGAGTGTTTAGGCAAGAGGCCCGCGGGCATACATATACCCGTAGTAGTTTGCTGTCTATGCACACTAGGAAAGACCTGGGCGGACCATCCCCTGTATTTTGGTTAGTGCACCAGGTGGTGCTAGATAGGTAAGTAGTGGGTAGTCAGGTAAGGTAGGAGAGGGGGCTTTGATATTTACTTTCTTTGCTTTGGTTCCGTCCAGCCCCTTTTTCCCAAACCTTACCACGTGAAGGAATAAATTCCCTGTTAACGGTATTCTCTGCCTATTCGTCATACTTGTTCACACCTACACTTCCCTACCTTATTCACAACAAGGAGAGTTGAGTTGTAGCAGGGTGTTGCGTTCCCTCTTTCTAGAGGCGTGCGTAACAGTCAGTCTGAGATATGGCTTTTTCTTTGCAACTCTGCCTATAAAGCCAGCATCCCGGAGTCACCTCTTCACTGTTGACGTTGAGACTGGTGTACCATTTAATGAAGTTGCCAGTTGAGGACTTGTGAGGTCTGTTTCTCAAACTAGACACTCAAATGTACTTGTCTTCTTGCTCAGTTGTGCACCTGGGCCTCCCTTCATTTCTCAGAACAAGAAAAGACTGACGAGTTTCAGAAGAAAGTTCTTTGTTTCTGGCCA
Source organism: Salmo salar (assembly GCF_965601325.2). Classification (NCBI taxonomy): domain Eukaryota; kingdom Metazoa; phylum Chordata; class Actinopteri; order Salmoniformes; family Salmonidae; genus Salmo; species Salmo salar. The sequence continues at coordinate 110,135,094 of NC_138301.1, read as the reverse complement.
TTTTGAGCCTGTAATCAAACCCACAAATGCTGATGCTCCAGATACTCAACTAGTCTAAAGGACAGTTTTATTGCTTCTTTAATCAGCACAACAGTTGTGCTAACATACAGTTGAAGTCGGCAGTTTACATACACCTTAGCCAAATGCATTTAAACTCAGTATTTCACAATTCCTGACATTCAATCCTAGTTAAAATTCCCTGTCTTAGGTCAGGTAGGATCACCACTTTATTTTAAGAATGTGAAATGTCAGAATAATAGTAGAGAGAATGATTTATTTCAGCTTTTATTTCTTTCGTCACATTCCCAGTGGGTCAGAAGTTTACATACACTCAATTAGTATTTGGTAGCATTGCCTTTAAATTGTTTAACTTGGGTCAAACGTTTTGGGTAGCCTTCCACAAGCTTCCCACAATAAGTTGGGTGAATTTTGGCCCATTCCCCCTGACAGAGCTGGTGTAACTGAATTAGGTTTGTAGGCCTCCTTGCTCACACATGCATTTTCAGTTCTGCCCACAAATCTTCTATAGGATTGAGGTCAGGGCTTTGTGATGGCCACTACAATACCTTGACTTTGTTGTCCTTAAGCCATTTTGCCACAACTTTGGAAGTATGCTTGGGGTCATTGTCCATTTGGAAGACCCATTTGCGACCAAGATTTAACTTCCTGACTGATGTCTTGAGATGTTGCTTCAATATATCCACATAATTTAATTTTTTCATGATGCCATCTATTTTGTGAAGTGCACCAGTCCCTCCTGCAGCAAAGCACCCCCACAACATGATGCTGCCACCCCTGTGCTTCACAGTTGGGATGGTGTTCTTCGGCTTGCAAGCCTCCCCCTTTTTCCATAAGATGGTCATTATGACCAAACAGTTTTATAATTTTCATCAGACCAAAAAGTACCATCTTTGTCCCCATGTGCAGTTGCAAACTGTAGTCTGGCTTTTTTATGGAGGTTTTGGAGCAGTGGCTTCTTCCTTGCTGAGTGGCCTTTCAGGTTATGTCGATATAGGACTAATTTTTACTGTGGATATAGATACTTTGTACCTGTTTTCTCCAGCATCTTCACAAGGTCCTTTGCTGTTGTTCTGGGATTGATTTGCACTTTTCGCACCAAAGTACGTTCATCTCTAGGAGACAGAACGCGTCTCCTTCTTGAGCGGTATGACGGCTGCGTGGTCCCATTGTGTTTATACTTGTGTACTATTGTTTGTACAGATTAATGTGGTACCTTCAGGCATTTGGAAATTGCTCCCAAGGATGAACCAGACTTGTGGAGGTCTACTATTTATTTTCTGAGGTCTTGGCTGATTTCTTATGATTTTCCAATGATGTCAAGCAAAGAGGCACTGAGTTTGAAGGTAGGCCTTGAAATACATCCACAGGTACACCTCCAATTGACTCAAATGATGTGAATTAGCCTGTCAGAAGCTTCTAAAGCCATCACATAATTTTCTGGAATCATCCAAGCTGTTTAAAGGCACATTCAGCTGAGTGTATGTAAACTTCTAACCCACTGGAATTGTGATACAATGAGTTATAAGTGAAATAATCTGCTGTAAACAATTGTTGGAAAAATGACTTGTGCATGCACAAAGTAGATGTCCTAACCGACTTGCCAAAACTATAGTTTGTTAACAAGAAATTTGTGGAGTGTTTGAAAAACAAGTTTTAATGACTCCAACCTAAGTGTATGTAAACTTCCGACTCCAACTGTAATTGCAAAAGGGTTTTCTAATGATCAATTAGCCTTTTGAAATTATAAACTTGGATTAGTTAACACAACGTACCATTGATACACAGGAGTGATGGTTGCTGATAATGGGCATCTGTACGCCTATGTAGATACTCAATTAAAAATCAGCCGTTTCCAGCTACAATAGTCATTTACAATATTAACAACGTCTACAATGTATTTCTGATCAATTTGATGTTATTTTAATGGGGGAAAAAATTGCTTATCTTTCAAAAACAAGGACCCCAAACTTTTGAACGGTAGTGTACATAAAATGATATTTGTGTTTGTAGATGAATGTACTTCTGCCAGATTACTTTTATGAAGTTTCTGCGCTGAAGACCATTGAGCTACATTTTTGCCCATTGAATAATATTCAAAAAGTCTAAAAAAGTTCAAAAACTACAAGGCTACTTTCTGAGAAACAACGCATCACTTGCATACCGTAAACAGGATGTCATTTATAGGGCAGAACAACTGGTTTCTAACCAACCACTTTGGTCCAGTTGGCTTATTTAAAATGGACATCCATCAATTACGTCAAAGGATTTTGATCCTATTGAAAAAAATCTAATCTTTACGTTACCTGCTTACAGCTGACACAGATCTTGGCAAACTTCTTCTCATGGCAACGGTTACAGTAGATGTGCCTTTGGTCAGGAAGCTTTGAGAGCGGATGGGTTTTTTACAGTGGAAACAGGTGAAGCAGACCTCGTGCCACACGTCGCCTTCATACTCCACATTCTCAGAGCCTTTAGTAAAGAAAAATATTCACATTAGTCTCAAGGAAGGTTTAAAGGGGCAGTCTGCAATTAGTACATCCATTTTGGGACTTTTAAATTGATTATGTATATCCATTGATTCTTGAAGAATATAACTTATAAATGTCTCGTGTTGGCACAGACCTAGTCATGGCATCAGACACAGACAGGCTTCTCCTCCTGTTTAAATTCTTCCCACTTAGGTCTTCCCGGCAGTATTTGCAGTTCATACTGTCAGTCATGACAGCAGCAGCAGGGCAGCAAACACCTGAAAAACACACAGGTGTAGAGGATATATTGAGCTGATGCTCTGTTTATTACAAGTGGTATTTTTCAGGAACCATTGTCTGAATATAATGGTGTAGGTCTAAACTTTATGTCCTGCAGAGTACAACAATAGAATTGAAAGCTATTGGATGTGGTGGTGTACTGTATGGGTTTACAGAACACTTGGGAACTTGCATTACTTCTCATTACCACAGAGGGGCAGTGTAGTTCTAGGCTGCATCACATCCGGCCGTGATTGGGAGTCCCATATGGCGGCTCACAATTGGCCCAGTGTCGTCCGGGTTTTGCCGGGGTAGGCCATCATTGTAAATAAGAATTTGTTCTTAACTGACTTGCCTAGTTAAATAAAGGTTAAATAAAAAAAATTAAAAATCACGTTCTAACCAAAGCCACATACAGTATATTCAGAGTTTGGCCATGTTTTAGAACGGCTGCCATGTTAGCGCCTTTATTCTACAAAGTGGACTCTACAAAGTGTCGAATTTCTGTTCCACAGGGATGCTGACCCATGTTGACTCCAATGCTTTCCACAGTTGTGTCAAGTTGGCTGGATGTCATTTGGGTGGTGGACCATTCTTGATACACAGGGGAAACTGTTGAGCCTGAAAACCCCAGCAGAGTTGCAGTTCTTGCAATTCTTGACACACTCAAACCAGTGCCCCTGGCACCTACTACCATACCCCATTCAAAGGTACTTAAATCTTTCGTCTTGCCCATTCCCCTCTGAATGGCACACATACACAATCCATGTCTCAGTTGTCTCAAGGCTTAAAAATCCTTCTTTAACCTGTCTCCTCCCCTTCATCTACACTGATTGTAGTGGATTTAACAAGTGAAATCAATAAGGGATCATAGCTTTCACCTGGATTCACCTGGTCAGTCTATGTAACGGAAAGAGTAGGTGTTCCTAAGGAAAGATTCTATTGGGGAAAGGTTCCCGTGGGGGTTGCCATGGAAGCCAAGAAGGAGAGTGAGGTGTGTGTGTGGCTCAAACACACATGCATGTGGGGGTCTGGGAGAGGAAGTGTGTCCATCTGATGAATGGGCATGTGTCTGAACTCAATTTTATACACTAATTGTAGTCTCACCCATTCATTTCTAATGACCGGCCTTTTTTGAACGGGAACACCACAGGGGTACAAAAGTTAAATAAAACACCCAAAATTGTATGAAAATCATCTAAATGTATTTTATGTGTTCAGATGCCCTGTGTGGACAAAGTCATGGAACCTTATGACAATCAGATTAAATGAAGTACATTTTTCAGAGAGAAACCTTGTAAATCTGTCCAATTCGACCGGAACACAGCAGGAGGGTTAACAAGGAAGAAAATTGGACTGGTATGGAGCACGGTTGCTTAGTTGTGTAATCACAGCCAAACAAAAGGTGTACTGGGCATGTTCCTCCATTCATGGAGCTTATCGTAAACTGATATGACAGGCAGTGGTGTTGTAAAATGCAGAATAGTTTGTGACTGAGGTTTGAGAGGACATAAAAAAGTCTGGAGCAAATCCCCATGTTCCCCGACACCATAGATCAGGTATTCCCAAACTGGGGTATGCGTACCACCAGGGGTATGCACAATGCCGTTAAAAATGTGATTCACATTTAAAAAATAAATGATCATAATTTCTTATTTTTTTTACATTTTTTTTATCTTCACATTTTCAAACATTCCATTTATATTTTCTAACAGGGCTATACATTTGGGTGAGGTTTTTTTTCTCGCCTGAGTAGCCTCTGCAGCATCCACCGAGAGGCTCTTGCTGCCAAGGGAATGCCTGACAGTTTGAAAGACGTTTTGGACACTACAGTGAAAATGGTTAACTTTGTTAAAGCAAGGCCCCTGAACTCTTGTGTATTTACTGCACTATGCAATGATATGGGCAGCGACCATGTAACACTTTCACAACATACATAGGTGCCCTGGTAATTAAGGGGCAAAGTATTGACACATTTTTTTAAGAAGTTGGAGCTCTTCTCTGTTTGCATTAACAAGGACATCACACAGGTCTTTCCATCATTGTATGATTTTTTTGTGTGCAAATGAACTCAAGCTTACTGTTAGGTATGCGTAACTGGCTGTAAGGGAGTCAGGCCCAGGAGAGCAGAATTTGGGTAGCAAATGGAGCCTTTTATTTCGGCGAACAAAACACACGGTACTAAGAACACTAAACACAATACGGGTTGACATAACCCAGCGCAAACCTGTCTAACGTGCACATACACGAAACAACAAACAATTCCACACACAGACGGGGGAAACGAAGGGTTATATACACGTCAAAAAATGAGGGAATTGAAACCAGGTGTGTAGGAAAACAAGACAAAACAAATGGAAAATGAAAGGTGGATCGGCGATGGCTAGAAGACCGGTGACGTCGACCGCCGAACGCCGCCCGAACAAGGAGAGGGACCAACTTCGGCGGAAGTCGTGACACTTACGGACAATGTCAAATGTGATATAGCGAAGCACCTGAGTGAGTTGGGTACGCAATTACGCAGGGACTTTCCCAAAACGGATGACACAAACAACTGGATTCGTTATCCCTTTTATGCCCTGTCTCCAGTCCATTTACCGATATCTGAACAAGAGAGCCTCATCAAAATTGCAACAAGCGGTTCTGTGAAAATGTTATTTAATCAGAAGCCACTGACAGATTTCTGGATTGGGTTGCACTCGGAGTATCCTGCCTTGGCAAATGGCGCTGTTTAGACACTGATGCCCTTTGCAACCACTTACCTATGTGAGAGTGGATTCTCGGCCCTCACTAGCATGAAAACTAAATACAGGCACAGACTGTGTGTGGAAAATTATTTAAGACTGAGACTCCAATACAACCCAACATTGCAGAGTTATATGCACCCTTTCAAGCACACCCTTCCCATTAACCTGTGGTGAGTTATTCACAATTTTCGATGAACAAATAAGGTTTTATATGTAACATGGTTAAATAAAGAGCAAAGTTATTGATTATTAGTGAGGGTGTGGGTGTGTGAGGAGTCTGTGTGTTTGTGCAGTGGGGTGTATACATGAAGGAATGCCTGCTATAAGTGTGGTGAGATCTGGACTGTTGCCAGCTCTTTGACAGGCCCAGTGAGCGGAGTGTTCCCTCCCTTTGGACCTCCTCTGTGAAGTAAAAGAGGTACTGAGGATCCACTAGACACCAGCTAGACTATTACCTATTACAGTGTGTATGGTTATTCCTTGGTTATTCCATTGTTGCTATGAGAGAAATATACACTTTCAATATGACAAAATCCATATACTGTATGCAAACACTTACAATAGAGGACCCTTGGTGTTTGTTGTAAGTGCAGCATAAAGCCATCAGAACCAAGGAATTGTCTGCCACTGCCTCAGACCTGACCACAGATGAAAATAGCATGGCCCTTTTCACTGCACTAGCATACACACACACACACACACACACACACACACACACACACACACACTTTCAGACATTTTACTACTGTCTGAATGCACAAACCAAATTGGAGATCATTCATGTTACATGTTCTTTCTACCTATGTTTCCCACCATCTCCTTATCTCCTGTAGTAACCTGTGAAAGACTCAAACATTATGTACATGCGCAAACAAAACATTAGGGGGCGGGACCACAGAACATTTCCAAAATCTCATTTACCTCCTCCGGAGTTTATATCTAAGGCCACACCCCCACCCCCTCTGTCTTTTCTCTTCACTTCATTTCTGTTTTTCTACTATTCTACCATCGCACATCCCCCCTCTCTCTCTCGCATGCTCTCTCTCGCTCTCTCTCTCTCCCTCTCTCACATCCCCCCTCTCTCTCTCGCATGCTCTCTCTCTCACGCTCTTTCTCTCTCTCTCGATCTCTCTCCCTCTCCTGCTCTCTCGCTCTCTTACCCTCTGTTAGTCGCATTTTCCCTTCCTCATATGTTGCTTTCATTTCCTAAAAGGGTAACTGGTATCTATGCAACCAAAGAGAACATTGAAATTACTTGTATTTAATTTTTTTATCTCTGAGGTTTGGCCCTCAGAGGTAATTTGAGCTACTCGCCGAACAATGGTCGCCATTCATAGGCCAGCCATCCTGCTCTGGGCTCAATGCTATCCTCTTAACCATGACTCTGACGATGATATCAGAGAAAAACAAACCTTGTTATCTGAATGTATCTGATCTCCATGAAAAGGAGAAGGGTTATTGGGTAATAGAGAGGCACAGTGTTGTTTCTCTGCCAGTATATGTGGAGGGCTACAGCCATGGTAAACAGAGCTAGAGCAGCCTTTATCTTTCTGGCCATGACAATAGGCTTGGTGCTTTACCTCACCCTAACCCAGTGATATTGAAACTTTTTCAGCGGGGAACCACATTTTTCTTTATCGCAAAAGTCTAATGAAAAAATACATCAACAAATAACCTTCAATTCATGACATGTGGATTGTTCGTATTAAGAGAACCAATAAATATATTTACTTAATAAAGTTATATTTTTTTAATTATCTTTCTCAAAAACATCTGTATTTTGTCCCATACAATAATCAGTGATTTATTTTTTATCTATCAGCAGCTGACTGACAAACCAATATGGGACTTTTACAACAGGCTCGGTATGGCATCTGTGTCATGAGTTATGGTATCTGTGTCATGAGTTATGGTAACTTTCACAGATACTTGTAAAAAGGTTGAAAGTACCCAAGAGGCCAAAACAGGCAATGTGTCTTAGTGAGACTCAATTTATTAACTTCGATACTTCAGCCAACGCCCCAGTCAACTCAACACAATATTGTATATAGGCTTACACTAATTATTTAAGTCTATAATTGTTTCAAATGAAATATAATTAGGTGTTTACAGAAAGATGACATCTATTAAAGTAGGCATATGCCTATTATAAACGCTGGTACTGAGTGAACTGAAGTCGCCAGAGTACAGTAGGTAGGCTATGGAATCCTGGACCCAATTCATGGGCAAACTGTAAACTATTAATAATTGGCTTGACAAAATGGGGGGTATGTAGCCTGGTGCTGATTCTAAAATAAAACAGACACGAAATGCAGAAATCGAAGGTGCAAATCAGCAACAGCCTGATATCAGTCAATATTGCCATGTACAGTTCAAGTGGGAAGTTTACATACACTTAGGTTGGAGTTATTAAAACTTGTTTTTCAACTACTCCACAAATATCTTGTTAACAAACTATAGTTTTGGATAGTCGGTTAGGACATCTACTTTGTGCATGACACAAGTAATTTTTCCAACAAAATAATTCACTGTATCACAATTCCAGTGGGTCAGAAGTTTACATACACTAAGTTGACTGTGCCTTTAAACAGCTTGGAAAATTCCAGAAAATGATGTCACGGCTTTAGAAGCTTCTGATTGACTCAAATGATGTTAATTAGCCTATTGGAGATGTACCTGTGGATGTATTTCAAGGCCTACCTTCAAACTCAATGCCTCTTTGCTTGACATCATGGGAAAATCAAAAGAAATCAGCCAAGCCCTCAGAAAAGAAATAGTAGACCTCCACAAGTCTGGTTCATCCTTGGGAGCAATTTCCAAACGCCTGAAGGTACCACATTAATCTGTACAAACAATAGTACACAAGTATAAACACCATGGGACCACGCAGCCGTCATACCGCTCAGAGATGAACATACTTTTGTGCGAAAAGTGCAAATCAATCCCAGAGCAACAGCAAAGGACCTTGTGAAGATGCTGGAGGAAACAGGTACAAAAGTATCTATATCCACAGTAAAACGAGTCCTATATCGACATAACCTGAAAGGCCACTCAGCAAGGAAGAAGCCACTGCTTCAAAACTGCCATAAAAAACCCAGACTACAGTTTGCAACTGCACATGGGGATAAAGATCATACTTTTTGGAGAAATGTCCTCTGGTCTGATTAAAACAAAAATAGAACTGTTTGGCCATAATGACAATCGTTATGTTTGGAGGAAAAAGGGGGAGGCTTGCAAGCCAAAGAACACCATCCCAACCATGAAGCACGGGGTGGCAGCATCATGTTGTGCGGGTGCATTGCTGCAGGAGGGACGGGTGCACTTCACAAAATAGATCGCATCACGAGGAAGAAAAATTATGTGGATATATTGAAGCAACATCTCAAGACATCAGTCAGGAAGTTAAAGCTTGGTCGCAAATGGGTCTTCCAAATGGACAATGACCCCAAGCATACTTCCAAAGTTGTGGCAAAATGGCTTAAGGACAACAAAGTCAAGCCTTGACCTCAATCCTATAGAAAATGTGTGAGCAGAACTGAAAAAGCGTGTGCGAGCAAGGAGGCCTACAAACCTGACTCAGTTACACCAGCTCTGTCAGGAGGAATGGGCCAAAATTCACCCAACTTATTGTGGGAAGCTTGTAGAAGGCTGCCCGAAACATTTGACCCAAGTTAAACAATCTAAAGGCAATGCTTACCAAATACTAATTGAGTGTATGCAAACTTCTGACCCACTGGGAATGTGATGAAAGAAATAAAAGCTGAAATAAATCATTCTCTTTACTATTATTCTGACATGTCACATTCTTAAAATAAAGTGGTGATCCTAACTGACCAAAAACATGGAACTTTTACTAGGATAAAAAATGTCAGGAATTGTGAAAAACTGAGTTTAAATGTATTTGGCTAAGGTGTATGTTTACTTCCGATTTCAACTGTATTATATCGAATGACTTAACTGTACATTCGTGTTTACATAGCTTTTACATTTACAATTCAGGATACTCGAAAAACATACCACACCAATAGCTATACAAATGGTATCTAATGTCCTTGTATTAATTAACTCCGACAAGATTCAGATCTGTCCATGCAACTTACAAAGGTCAAAAAAAGTTGTGGGACATGCGCACGCACTCCCTGATCTGCACAAGCGCCACTTTTCTTCTGAGCAGGATATAGCCAATTACAGTAAATGTACCCTACAAAAGCACAAACCACTCATCCAGAGGCAGGATATCAGGGGGAAAATCAGGACAGGATACGACTGCCTTCCAATCAACCCAACTGCATTGTATTTCCATGCAGAATATTATTGGCCAAGTCTTCAGGAAAAGGTTGAATGAACGATGAACCACTTATTGGGGTGAAATATTGATTGATCAGTCCATTTAAATGTGGCTACCACTACTCTTTATACGTTGAGTACTGAAAGGAAGTGTTTGTGAAATACAACACGTTACAGATAACATACTTGTAAATAAATACAAAAGTTACATCGATTTGGTACTTGAAACAGGAAGAAAAAAAACATCCCAAATTAATTTGTAGCCTAATAGAAACATTTATTTTCATTCACATTAGATTCACATATTTAGTATTTAGGCTACTGTACATTGAGACTTTTCATAACTTTGTCTCTCCCCACATCCAAATTAACTATATTTTGTAGAATTCACATTTCATTAACAAAAACAAACTATTCACAAAATATAGCTACATCAATATCATACACCCAAATACTGTTGGAACAAGTAAAGGCTGCCTCACCTTTTCAGGTTGAATTTGCTGCTACTTTAACAACTGAGCTTTTAGTTACTATGCTAAATATCTGAGCTGAACTACAATCCCATTTACAGACTAGATTAGTTCCAGTTAGAGTTTAGACTATATGAACCATTGCATTCATAACATGTGGTTACTCTAGCTACTGTCGGTGGTAGGGTTGCATTCTAGTCAGGTCTTTCAACATAAGTTCAAGTGGCTCAATCTAAATAAAGATCACAATGCAAACAAATGATATGTAATAAAGCGCAAAACTCTGTTCATAGTTGCTGCCCACCTGACTGAGAAAGAAAGGGTTCGGCAGGTATAATTCTTTGAAAACAAAAACTAATCCTGCATAGCAGGAGCTCAGAGAGTGACAGTTCCAGCTAGGTGTCTTAGAGCCCATACACACATTCAGCCTGGACTGGGTCCATAGAAAGCAGCTCTGTACAGTATTGTACCAAACCCTTCGCCACAGCTTTCTGCTCAGGTCGTTAGATTCAGTATCAAGGCATCTGCTTATAGTTAAGGGCCTTGTCGTTCACAGAGCAAGAGTGGAGGTGACAGGAATCTCCAGACTTAGAAATCTGCTTATGAAAATGTCAATATTTCATTTAAGGTAATGACATATCTTAATCATTTCCACCAGGCTTCATTTGCAAATGTATATCAATCAATTACAACTAATGAATATTACAATTTATGGAAAAAGGTTCATAGTACAATATTGCATTGTATTCCGTAGGGTCTTGGTATAACACTGAGCTGGGTTTCAAGTTATTATAATCCAAATTATTTACTGTAAATTATTAATGAATATGTACAAATCTGCATAAATTGCAAAAAATATATATAATTAGGCACTTGTTTAAAACAGTTCAGCATCCTGGAGCCCCCAATACAGATGCCTCTGACTTAAATAATGACCCTCACATCAGCCAGTAGCAGTCAGGTAGGAGAACTGAGTGAAACTTATTATTCACAACTTACTAGCAACTAAAGTACACCCTAAACTACTCCCATGACATACAAATCACCACTGAAATTCAGATTTATGTTTCCATGTTTTGAAAAAGAAAGGAAGCATGGCTCTTGAAACCCCCAACGACTCTGTGGGGTAAGGGCAACAATGAAAACCTTGACATATAAATACATAGAGTATATAAATACATAAATAAATATAGGATGTACTTTTTAAAATATACAAATACATGAATGGGCAGAGGAGAAAGAGGCAGGCATGGGTAAAGACCACCACATAACACAACCCATTTTGCTTTTCAAAGCAGGGGTTGTTCAAGACCAAGGAATGGCTAGACAGAAAAAGGGAGCCCTTGGCCTCTAGAGTTTGTTGCGTCTGGGATCGGAGAAGGGATCTGAAAAGGGATCGGAGAAGGGATCTGAGAAAGGCGGGGGGGAGGTGGGTGGAGGGGGCAGGGTCACAGTGGGTTCAGGGGGGTCGTCCATGGGCAGGACCAGACGTGTTCCCCTGATGACCAGTTCATGCTCCCCAAACGCCAGCTCCTGGTCCAGGGCCTCCTCCGAGGTTATGCCCATGGTGGAGGCAGACAGGTGTTTATGGTTGGTGGTGCGGGTGCCCGATGCATCGGTGCTCACTGTGACATCACCATACATGGTTGCATTGCCGTCATTCAGGACCAGTTCGTCAGAGTCATCATTGTGCTGGTGCCCTTCATTCTAGAGAGAGAAGGAATCATGAACCACTACATACGTACGTGCGTGCGTGCGTGCGTGTACTCACCTCATATGCCTGAGTGCTGGTGAGACAGCGAGCCAAGGGGCCACAGCAAGCAGGCAGGGTGGCAGTGAGGGGTGGGCCGCTGTGAGTCAACAGGGGTTTCAGGTAGCTGGAGAAGGCTGCAGTCAAGGTATCTAATCCTCAGGGGACTCTAAACGCTGTTACAAACTGGGTGGTTTGAGCCCTGAATGCTGATTGGCTGACAGACATGGTATATCAGACCGTATACCACAGGTATGACAAAACATTTATTGTTACTGTTCTAATTACGTTGGTAACTAGTTTATAAAAGCAATAAGGCACCTCAGGGGTTTGTGATATTATGGCCAATATACCATGGCTAAGGGCTGTATTAAGGCACTCCCTGTTGCGTCGTGCATAAGAACAACCCTTAGCCGTGGTATATTGGCCATATACCACACCCCCTCAGGCCTTATTGCTTAATTATAGTAATCTGAACCCAATCACCATTAATAAAGGAATAACCTCTTTAAAAGGCATTTAGTGCCTTGTCATATTTTCATTGAGGAATGTGTATCACATGAACTGACTTGCCTTCACTTTTCAAAGGAAATTCAAAGAGTGGCCTCTAGTGTATAATTAAGCAATAAGGCCCGAGGGGGTGTGGTATATGGCCAATATACCGCAGATAATCACCACCGAACACTGTTTCCTCAATGGTTGGTCCAAGTTGAAGACTGGATTGTTATGGCTTCATCTAATGACTCACAACCACATTCTAAAGGCTTTAGGTGTGACATGTTGCAGATAAAGGATACGTATTGTCGAAATTGTACCATATTCTAAAAGGCCAGGCACTCTCATGTTTGGTGTTCCTATGTTGCGTTCCATCCGAAACAATCACCTGCTCAAAGACATAAAAGTTAGCATGTGACTTTTGTAATACCATAACGGTACAACCACAATCTCCAATTATGCACTATTCCTATTCTTTTGTCCACACAACGCTACCCTGTAAACCGACTTCTGCTGTCCTTTAGAAGCAAATCTCAGAATCATGGACAATCAGATGGTTGGTTACTTACTGAGCTGTCTTGGTCCGAGTCCACTCCCACACTAGCACAAACACATGGATGAGAATGTGTAAGAATACATACAGTAGAGGTATACATCCATCTATCTAATTGAGGCATAATGATCAAACTAGTGGTGAAAGTTGTGACATCTAGGTGAGACTCACCGTATACTCATGAAGGAGAGCATTGGGGTGGTGCCGCCTCCACACACCCACACAGTGAAGAAGACGATCAGGAGGGTGGTGGAGAACATCATCTGCCGGGCGTACGTGGCTGTGTCCCGGATGGAGAGGGCAAAGGTCATAGCCCCCCGCAGGCCTGATCAACAGATATCAGAGGACAGTGAAATGAGAGAAAACTACACCGCAAACATGATCTACAGACATCATCAATCATTCAACTCCTTCTAGTACAGGACAACTACAGACAGCCTCCTACCTGCAAACATCATAACATGTTGGAAGTTAGATCCAATTTTGTTTTTACGGCCCAAATTGAGCAAGAAAGAGAGGGGGTAGATGTTGGCTGCCCTGCCAAGGAATACTGCAATCTGGTAGGGGACAGCAGTTAAGGAAAGTGGCTTCTGGATGGGGAAACTACATGCAGTTACAATTAAAGATATTACATTGGCTGTATAAAAAACAACAAAAACATTTTGCCTCTCTCTCTCTGTTTTTTAGGATACAAATGCTCCAATGATGAACAAGGGGTTGAACACATGGGACTGGAAGGAGAACAGTGTCAGGCCCATATAGGAAAATATGAAATTCTCCGCCAGAAAGTTCAGGAGCTCAAATAGCTTTGGGACGAGAGACAAAAACAATATCAACCAAAATAAACAATTTAATAGCGTAAATGTAAATTCAAATGTTGGGCCAGGCATTGTCTAACAAATACCTACAGCATGGTTTAAGGCAAATAGACCGGTATGTGTTCCAGTACCTGTTTGGTCCTGTCCTGGGAGTCAGGAGAAAGGTTGTTGAAAGTGTAGTGAGCCTGGGTCATCCCACAGAACAACACGGCCACCACACCTGCACGAGAAAGTCCACACAGATCAGCATGTGACATGGGACTCACCTATGTAAGCTTGAAACCGTGTGTGTGTACGTGTGTGTGTAAACACTGCATTAGTTACCAGTCATTTCACAGGCCTCGGCCAGCAGGAAAGTGCTCCAGGACATGAGGAAGAAGAGGGCCGTCTCCAGCAGGGGGAAATCACGCAGTTTAGTGAACTTGGTGACGTGACGAGCGACAGGTCAAGGAACAGATCGAGAACTTCAATCCATCACAGAAACATCCCAACATTCAAGGAGGAGATAATACAATAACATAGCAAACACGTTACTCCTGGAGAATAGAAGCTGTAATGCCTTTAAAAAACGGCAAATTGCCTAGATAAAGCAGATTAGCAGACTTTCAATTATTTTAATCTATAAAATTCACAGGCTTTTCTTTTGAATGAATGCCATCCTCTGGCACGAAGGTGACAAAAGGATATCAGTGCAGTCATGACTCCGGTGGCCACACCAAGGGCGAGGGATCCACTGAAGACCCCGAGGAACACACCAAAAGACTTGATCATGGCTGTTGCGTCGAATGTGTGGCTGTTGTCCCCGGCTGGCTGATAGGCACCTATGGAGCTGTAACCAGTGCAGACACATGGAGCCAAAGACAGGTGTAAGCGTTAGGAGGCTCTACTACTAACAACTCACATGTTTACAATGCAAAAGGGAAAATGTGAAGACATCAGTAAGATACAGTATCTCTGCAACATCTGTATATGGGTCATTCCACAAAATAAGTCCCTTTTGTGTCCCTTTAAATGAAGTGCCATTTAATATATGGAATTTCCAATAAATCTGAATAAAGTCTTGCTAAAGTGCCAAAATTCTGCATTTTGACATATCTCTCTGTGCATCCTCTGACTTCTAGGAAGATTTTAGCCCACTTAACCCAAACATTTCTCCAAGTTTTCACCATCATTGTAAAGCCCTAGTTATTTTGTTGCTTTGACAAAGTCATTTCATAAAATTATTTATTTAATCTGATAAGTGATTCATTTGAAAGTAACTGTCCAGTGTTTCCAGATTTACATGAAATATGACCTTTAATTAAATGACAATGAGTGAAATAGTTCCCTTAAAAAATAAAAAATCCAAAAAATGATACTAAACAAAAATATAAACACAACATTTAAAGTGTTGGTCCCATGTTTCATGAGCTGAAATACAAGATCCCCAAAATGTTCCATACACACAAAGGACAATTTCTGTCTCTAATAAAAGCCCTTTTGTGGAGATAAACTCATTCCGATTGGCTGGGCCTGGCTCCCCAGCATATTTTCTGTGTTAGAATGGTGTGGACGTCAATAAGGAACTTCTATCATACAATGTCAGTCGAGCTGTTGCTCCCGCTCACCTCACTTTTACAGGTATACATTCTTCCTTACGCAGAGCGTGAAGGGCAACGCGCCGTGTGACCTCACTCATATTAATCATAGAACTGGGGTTAAGTAACCTTACGTTTTATTTCAAATAATCATTTAGTCACTCAGTATGGGACATTGCCAACTCCCATAGCACTCGCATACTCTCCGAAGCCAGGAAGTCTAGACAGACTCAACTCAACTCTCAGAGGTCCCGACTCCCTGCACACCTGTGCCGGCAAGATCGGTAAAACCTATGGAGGAATAAGGGGGAGTTCCTCTAAATGTTGCATGAATCTGTTTGAACAGAGATTCCATAAACTATGCCCATGACGCAACCACACCTCTGGTAGAATGAGCTCTGAAGCCCTCCAGAGGTGGTCAACCCTTGCTATTATATGCCCTATAATAGCCTACACTGATCCAAAAGGGTAAACACTTGGCGAGAAATGGGTCTCCCTACGTGGGGAGGCGCCAAACACACAAAAAGCTGGTCTCTCTTCCTGTCCATGAAGAAGCGCAAAACAAGCACAGGACACAAGCAGTGGAAACACTGTTCCTTCATGGGGAAAAACAGCGGTAGGCACAAAAAAGGGTTTAGGTTGACGTAACCTTGGATAATCCCAGGGCAAGGTACAGGCATGAGTGGTGAAACTGACAGAGCGTGCGGCTCACTCACCCGCTTTGTGGATGTAATGACTAAGAAAATGTCCTCGCTTTCCAGAGGCCCCAACGGTGGCTGTAAAAGTACCTAAAGTACAACAGAAAGTTCCCAGGGTGGGACTAGCTGTTTGGGTACTGGGCGTAGGCGATGTGCACCCTTCATATGGCAGGCAGAGATGGCAGCCAAATACACCTGTATAGTGGAAAAAGCTTTTCCCTTGTCCAAAAGGACCTGTAGAAGCAGAGAGCCTCTGGAAAAGAGCAAAGAAAGGGAATGATCCCCCAAAAAAGTAGCTGAATTCCTACGCTCGGCAGTGAATCCTCACGGGTTCGCCTATGAACAGTTTAGCAGGAAAGCAGTAGCCCAAAGTCGATGCTAAGGAGAGTATGAAGAAGTATTACGACCTCATAAGGAAGAACGGAAGTGAGATGAGGGAGCGACAGCGCCTTAAAGGTGCGGAGTCCCCCCATTGGCTGTCGCTCCTGTCTGTCTATGACAGACGTTGTGTGATAGGAGTTCCTTAATGATCACGCCCAACGAATGCGTTACCCATACGGGGTGACTCAGCGATTATATGAAATAGAACTCTCATTTTGATGTGGTGAAACACTGAAATAATAGTCAAATCATAGTGTAAAAGCAGGTGAGCTGGTTATAATCTTTTTGGCCATTTTCTGGTGTTTTGTAGTGAAAAACTGAGTGAGTCAAGCATAACACGTCAACCTTGTTACCCATAGATAGTCAGGCAAGACATTTTCTTAGCAATGTAACGTTTTTTGTGAAGGTTACATTCCATTGCCTCTCCTGTTGCACACAACAAGCTTCCATTCCCCTGTAACAAGTGGATTTATTGACAATGTAAGATGAAATCATCAACCCTGTTACTTTATTTGGCACTTATTATAGTTTTTTTCTCTCTCAACCAAGTCACACTACCCAAAAGGGACTCATTTCGTGGAACGACCCACATCTTTTGTATTTACAGCACAAAAGTCTGGGAGGTGCTTACCATGTCTACATAGCTAGCAGCTATGCCTACAACACAGTTATAAGAGCCTCTCCTTCCAAAACTGAGGGGGAAATTATCATTTGTCAAATAAATCCCAACCTATAGGAACCCAACTCCACTCCACACAGGTCTCTTGATCATTGAATGGTGTGAGAACAGATTGACTAAAAGGTCTGACTTGGCATAGGCTAATTCAATTTCTAATCTAGAATTAAGAAAGACGCTGATTGTAAACCCTACAAGGACTACAGTTGGGTTCCACACACTCTTAACGACCACAACAGCGAATAACCTGCACAGCAAACAAGAGCAATATGGAGAAACTTAACAGAGAACTACACACACTGAAAAAAGGTCATCAACCAACACGAAAGCTACACCCGTTCTACCTGAACAGCAAATCACCAGCGCATACTCCATTAGAAGAGGAATGATGTTTTCCACAACGCCCACTTTTAAGCCTGGTATTTACTATCAATAAGTACACAAGGTACCAAAAACAACGCCATCTGCAGTGCTGAGCAGGTCTTCAGTAGGGGTCACAACATAAGAACAGTCCGTTGTTGTAACCACTTAGGCCTTACTCAAGGACCTGTTTTCATTAGCTGGTAATTTGCTGAGCCTACAGTAACCTAAAGTAGCAGGGGGGGATGTGGTATAGTAAAGCTGGGTGAGGCAGACTATAACCATAGCCCACCTAGGGGGGATCCCCTGTTCCTCTACCAATGCTGTGGTCTCTCCATGGCCATGCCGGGCCTGCCTGCTCTGCTTTTCGTAATGCAGAAGAACTCTGTATACAGGTGGCCAGTAAAATGTGAGGGGGTGGGGTTAGTGTCTGCACAAAGTCAACACATCTCCAAACACCAATGAAAGTGACAGGATTGGACAACATAGACAAGAAGATGAGGAGAGGTGCTCAATGTGATGTTACTGTGTGTGCGGTGCTCATTGAAATGTTGAAAAGGACGGAGACTTACGAAGACAGGACTATGGCCACAGCGTCGTTGAGTACACTCTCTCCAAACATCAGGGCGTACAGGTCCACATCCACCTTCAGCTCGTTAAATATGGCAAGTACTGTCACTGTGGGAGCAACAGCAGGAACGTCACATACATACACTCCATATGATTGCAATGTGGGCTAATCCGAATGCTTAAAATCGCTAACACAAAGGCTAAAGTAGTTAATAAAACTGTTCAATGGAGTTTACAGCTAAAGCATATTGTAGCACTGTGTACAGAATAGGCCCCTCAAACTCAACTCTAGACCTCGAAGCCAGTTGCATTGATTTTTTTCCATTGTTCCCCTCTAAAGGATTCAGCATGCTTCGACTCGGCTAGGCGAACATGTGCTCGCATACCCCCTTAAAAAGACCTTCGCTTGAAAAATTTGAAAAAGTGGCAATAGTACTGTTTGTCCATCTTGAGATGCCGTAGCCAGTATACACTTCCTCAAGAGTCAGAATTAATCTAAAATAACTCAAGAAAGCTGTCAATAATTTTGACGTTTGTGCCGAGGAGATCTTAGTGGCGCAATTTTACATATAACTGAGATGTCTGGTGCAGTAATTCACAAGTGAAAAAATGTGCATGAAAATGAGTCGTCTCTCATTGAATGACAACAAACACTTGAATAATTCCTACTGCTGACCAATCACAAACGAAGGGGCGTAGACTTCGACTACCAACTTTGGCTACAAACTTCGGCTTGCCTCGATAAAAAATGTTGTGTGCATGAACAGCTGGAAAAACCCTTGCTGAAGACCAAAAACTTCACAAAATGTCGTCACAATATACGCACAAACTGTTCCGAACTGATTTGGATGGGAAGCATGCGGATGTCTTTAAAATCAGGCACTGATTTAGACCTGGGACACCAGGTGGGCATAATTATTTATTAGGTAGAACAGAAAACCATCAGGCTCCGGACCTCGTAGGGTAAGAGTTGAATAGCCCTGGTATAGGCTATGCTAGTCAGGGTGAGGATGATTACCTGGGTCTGTGGCTGAGACAATGGCACCAAAAAAGAGGCAGTCAGTAAAGAAAAAGTCCCCTCCCAACTGCCCAACCGCCTTCATTAATGTCACACAGCCATACATAACCAGCCTGTAAGAGAAAAGATAGTGATTAATCACGTAAACAGAACAAAAAAATACCACTATTAGGGGGAATTTCGCAAAATGTAATCCATAGAAAGGTCCATTGTAGAAAGGATTGTCGACATATATTTGAAATGTGTATCTAAAAGCATAATTAAGAAATAATTTATCAAAGTTGGCATATTTATGACATTTTGACTTTACCCAGGCCTCCTTTAAGACTCCATAATGTTTCACCCAAGACCGTTATTAGTTCATCATTTCAACAGGTTTGAATCTTTTAGTTGATGGGAAATCACCCACAAATGTGTGTCTACTTCCGTCTGCTACAACAGAGGTTCCCAAAATGCATGAGAGGGTACTTCAGGGGTATTCCGGGCAGAGCAAAATTCAGTTGGTGGTTCAGTAACCAAAAAAGGTTGGGAACCACTGTGCTATAACACAAAGCTGAAACCACTCCAAAATAACCTGTTTTTCCCCTATATTCATTTAGCAGTGACAACGGAGTTAGAAAGGACACCTGTATCTTTGTAGTGACTGGGTGTATTGATACACCATCCAAAGTGTAATTAATAACTACACCGTGCTCATAGGAATATTCAACGTCTGCTTTTTATTTTTACCCATCTACCAATACGTGCCCTTCTTTGCCAGGCATTGAAAACATCCCTGGTCTTTGTGGTTGAACCCGTGTTTGAAATTCACTGCTCAACTGAGGGACCTTACAGAATTGTATGTGTGGGGTACAGAGATGAGGTAGTCATTCAAAAACCATGTTAAAACACTATTATTGCACACAGAGTGAGCACATGCAACTTACTTTGTGACTTTCTACACCTGAACTTATTTAGGCATGTCATAACAAAAGGGTTGAATACTTGACAAGACATTTCAGCTTTTTATTTTTAACTAATTTGTAAAAATGTGCTAAACATAATTCCACATCAAGGGTGTGAATGCTTTCTAAAGGCACTGTAAAAGCTGAATTGCAGTATACATGGCATAGTCATGGCATGGGGCCCCTATTGATTTTGTTATAATGTCTGAGTCACTCAGATAGAAGAACACAGCATAACCAAAGATAAAGTGTGGAATTGCATGAAATTTGCTTTAAAATTGCTAATTGTCCCTCAGCCCCATGGCAAAATGTGTAGAATTGTAGGAAATTAGCTTTAAAACAGTAACATTTTCCCTCAGCCCCATGGCAAAATGTGTAGAATTGTAGGAAATTAGCTTTAAAACAGTAACATTTTCCCTCAGTCCCATGGCAAAATGTGTAGAATTGTAGGAAATTAGCTTTAAAACAGTAACATTTTCCCTCAGTCCCATGGCAAAATGTGTAGAATTGCAGGAAACTAGCTTTAAAACAGTAACATTTTCCCTCTGCCCCATGGCAAAATGTGTAGAATAGCAGGAAATTAGCTCTAAAACAAAGACTGTCATAGGCCACGCCCACTACTAAGCCCCCCCCATGCCAACTTTGCGACCGCTGCAAAAAAAAAAAATCCTAGTTAAAACACTGAACCACCTTTTTGACCGTTTTAAAGAAATGGGCTCACCCAATGACAAAAGATGATATGACTGTCCCCATGAAAGCATAGGCAAGGATGGACCCCAGGTTCCTGAAGAAGTGTCGCTGAAACACAATGGAGGTGTAGGGGAGACAACAAAATAGTATTCCAGTTTAGTATACAGAAGACTTTTCTATGGTGCCAGCACACAGTCTTCAATCCATGAAGTATCTTACCCGCTTCAAGCTGTAGCCAGCATGGAAGATGATTGGAGGCAGCAAAATGTTGAAAAATACTTCAGGGTCAAAGGTCACCTTGCAGAAAATAATGAAAAGTTAGAGAACTAATCAACCCATACTGTAACAATCTATACACAATCTATGCCGAATCGCTCCTCTGCAGGCAGCTCAAAGCTTATCAGACAACATCCAGCCCGTGTTAATGATTGTAGACTTTGTCACAAAAGTATTAAATAGCTCCCTTCCCTACTCTTCGTTCATTACACCACTGATCTGGAAAAAAGTAATATGATGACTATGAAGTATTTTCAGCCATCAGTGGTCATGATTGGGAGACAGTGAAAGGAGACCATTTCAGAGTAGACTACCATCCAGGTCTAGGACCATCCAGTCTGCTGGTAATGTGTGTGTAAATTGACAGTGAGTGAAAGAGTACTGTACCTTCCTGAGCATCTCATCATCCTGCACGTCATGCCCCTTGACGGTGCTGACTTCACCCTTCAGTGTGTACTCATAAAAGCGTCCGCTGACGTTGACCAGAAGAGTTGCTGGGCTGGCATTCACACTGCAGTTCATAGTCACATTGTTCATATTTCGTGGCACATGAACCCCAAAACGAAGGATCACCCCCACCAGCAGACCTGAGGAGTGGACAGAGAGGCCAGTCAGATACAGGTCAGGCAGACATACAGATACAAAGTGTTGTCAAATACATCTTATCAAGAAATAGCAAGTACAAGTTAATATGGGCATAATGCATGCAAGCCAAGGCATGCTATTTCATTTCCATCTTGCAACGATGTGACATGAACTGGAGGATGTAGCTCACTCAGTGTTGTCATTCTGCATTATATAGCTAACGTTAGCTAGCTAGCTACAGAGTTCACGAAGGTCCTCACCATAGATCATAGCCAGTCCTGTTTCGTGTAGAAACCTGAAGCGACGGTGTTTAAACAGCCAAATGGTTAAAATAGTGAGAGTTAAGAGCATTATGAAAATAAGAAGGTTGGCACTGTCTTGTCTATGGCTTTCCTCAGCCCTCCTCTCAGTAGCAACATTGTCCATAGCAGTATTCTCGCCTTGACTACCCACTAAAAGAAATGTAAACAGAGAAAGTAAAACAAACAATGTCTTCGACGCCTTTAGAGCAGAATTTGGTTTCAGTCCCATGATTAGACAGTGATGACTATCAGACACCAGATAGCTGAGTTGGTAGCTAGCTAGCTGGACTAGTATTCGGACAGCAGAAAAAATATATATGACGTCACGTTCGTATGGTAATAAGGAAACCTTCAAAATACATGCCCACATTTCAAAACATTGCAATGTGAACAACTCATTCAATTTTAATCAATGTCCATTTTTATGGTGCCTATAAGCATATGCAAAAAGGAATTTAGGAAAAGAATTAGAAATATATACAGTACCAGTCAAATGTTTGGACGCACCTACTCATTCAAGGGTCTTTCTTTATTTTGACTATTTCCTACATTGTATAATAATAGTGAAGAAAGACATCACAACTATGAAATAATACATATGGAATCATGTAGTAACTAAAAAAGTGTTAAACAAATCAAGATATATTTTATAATTGATGGCAGGGGCTCCTGAGTAGCGCAGCGGTCTAAGGCACAGCATCTCAGTGCTTGAAGTGTCACTACAGACTCCCTGGTTTGAATCCAGGCTGTATCACAACTGACCGTGATTGGGAGTCCCATAGGGCGGCATGCAGTTGGCCCAGCGTCATCTGGGTTTGGCCGGTGTAGGCCGTCATTGTAAATAAGAATTTGTTCTGACTTGCCTAGTTAAATAAAGGTTACACATGACAGCTTTGCACACTCTTGGCATTCTGTCAACCAGCTTCACCTGCAATGCTTTTCCAACAGTCTTGAAGGAGTTCCCACATATGCTGAGCACTTGTTAGCTGATTTTCCTTCACTCTGCGGTCCAACTCATCCCAAACCATCTCAATTGGGTTGAGATCAGGTGATTGTGGAGGTCAGGTCATCTGATGCAGCACTCCATCACTTTCCTTCTTGGTCAAATAGCCCTTACACAGCCTGGAGGTGTGTTGGGTCATTGTCCTGTTGAAAAACAAATGATAGTCCCATTAACCGCAAACCAGATGGGATGGCGTATCGCTGCAGAATGCTGTAAGAGTGCCTTGAATTCGTTTTTCACAGCATTGCAACCACCTAATTTGAGGTATATAATAGCCAGCAGCACTTTCTACTCCACCCATTCCAATCGTCCCAATGCATTACACAGTAGGCCTATTGAATTATTGGAGTAGAAAATCCTGCTGGATATTAAGACAGTCTAAGTACAGACCCTACTGAGTAATCCCAACCCCACTTTTAACCTTGGCACAATTTTTTTTCCCTCTATTAGCCAATATGTGATTTATAGGCCTCCAGTGTATTACATTGGGACCAATGGAATAGGTGGAATATAAAGTGCTGCTGGGTATTATACACGTCACATAAAGTTGTTGCAATGCTGTGAAAAAAAGTTGTACTGCACTAGAGTGCTAGAACAAATCGATATTCCCAAAATGTAGCATGTCTTTGCAGGGTGACTCTTATTTTGAAGAATAAATATCCTCAATCGTGCTGCCAGCATAATATCCTTCTACTAAAAGACCAGTAATCTTGTCCCCAGGCTTAGTATCTCTGGCTTCTCGGCTATTGCGCATTTGGGCGGAAGTGTAATGCCGCAGGGCTTGTTCGACATTGGAGCTGACAGTGCAAGCCACAGCCTGACTGATCTACAAATCAAACCTTGCATCATAAATAACTAGTATTATTTTTAAATCAGTCACTATTTACCCACAATGCATCATGTATTTGATGCTCTTGAACCGTTCTTATTATACATGAATGTTCTGAACATGGCCAGTGGTTTCACTGCCCTTTTCTCAGTAATTTGGATAAAATCGAGAAGTCCCTTCTCCAGGACCAGATAAGTGGTCGAAGAGAGTGTCAATTTGTAGTCGGTAAACCGGAGTCCTCCCCTCAATGGTCACCTTTCATCGAGGATAGTCATGTTTATCCTTCTGCCCGAGTCCTTCGCAGAATAGTTTATATATATATTTGCCACACCCCCTTTGAAGTGGTTGTTGTTTTCTCGACGGGGAAAAACAAGCAAACATTTAAAATTATATACTAATTATCCTTTTATCTATAAAATGTCTTGCACAAGCTAAATGTGTTTTGTCACTTTACAAATGTATTTTGTGATTCCACAGTAAACTTTATTTGCCTGATAATGCGTGAGTGGAGAGGAGCCTTGTTTCATAAAAGCGCATTTTCGTCCACATTTCTTCTCACAACTTCTTGAAACCTTTGACATGTTTCAAAAGGAGGCGAGAGAGTATGCAGGAGTTGAGCAAAGTTAATTGAGAAAAGGCCACTGTCTTTGGTAACGCTAGTTGGCTATTAGCTTGCAGGTTCGTGTCTTTCTGCCAGTAAAACAAACTTGATAGCAGCATCTTTGAATTCTTCTAAATAAAAGTTCCATGATGTGCCCATCTAATTATTGAACAAAAAAATGTGTTTTGCTCGTCATAAAAACAATTTAAAAATAATAAATTACTTAAAGGACTATGAAAATAGCCTAGCAAGCCATTGCCAAAGCAAGTGAAGTAGATAAACAAAAGTGAAATAAACTATAAAAATTGCACTCACAGAAGTTCCAAAATAATAAATACATTTCAAATGTCATATGTATACATATATACAGTATACAGTGTTGTAACGATGTGCAAATGGTTAAAGTACAAAAGGGAAAATAAATAAACATAAATATGGGTTGCAGTTACAATGGTGTTTGTTCTTCACTGGTTGCCCTTGTGGCAACAGGTCACAAATCTTGCTGCTGTGATGGCACACTGTGGTATTTCACCCAGTCGATAAGGGAGTTTGTTTTGAATTATTTGTGGATCTGTGTAATCTGAGGGAAATATGTGTCTCTAATATGGTCATACATTTGGCAGGAGGTTAGGAAGTGCAGCTCAATTCCCACCTCATTTTGTATGCAGTGTGCACATAGCCTGTCTTGTCTTGAGAGCCAGGTCTGCCTACGGCGGCCTTTCTCAATAGCAAGGCTATGCTCACTGAGTCTGTACATAGTCAAACCTTTCCTTAAATTTGGGTCAGTCACAGTTGTCAGGTATTCTGCCAACTGTGTACTCTGTTTAGGGCTAAATAGCATTCTAGTTTGCTCAGTTTTTTTGTGAATTCTTTCCAATGTGTCAAGTAATTATTTTTTGTTTTCTCATGATTTTGTTGGTTCTAATTGTGTTGCTGTCTTGGAGCTCTGTGGTGTCTGTTTGTGAACAGAGCACCAGGACCAGCTTGCTTAGGGGACTCTTCTCCAGGTTCATCTCTCTGTAGGTGGTGGGTTTGTTATGGAAGGTTTGGGAGATGCTTACTTTTAGGTGGTTGTAGAATTTAACATCTCTTTTCTGGATTTTAATAATTAGTGGGTATCAGCCTAATTCTGCTATGCTCTCATTATTTGGTGTTTTACGTTGTACACGGAGGATATTTTTGCAGAATTCTGCATGCAGAGTCTCAATTTTGTGTTTTTCCCATTTTGTGAATTCTTGGTTGGTGAGTGGACCCCAGACCTCACAACCATAAAGGGCAATGGGTTCTATAACTGATTCAAGTATTTTTAGCCAGATCCTAATTGGTATGTATCGTTTTTTTGTGTGCTCTAGGGCAACAGTGTCTAGATGGAATTTGTATTTGTGTTCCTGGTGACTGGCCCTTTTTTGGAAGACCATTATTTTGGTCTTACTGAGATTTACTGTCAGGGCCCAGGTCTGGCAGAATCTGTGCAGAAGATCTAGGAGCTGCTGTTGGCCCTCCTTGGTTGGTGACAGAAGCACCAGATCATTAGCAAACAGTAGACATTTGACTTCAGATTCTAGCAGGGAGAGGCTGGGTGCTGCAGACTGTTCTAGTGCCCTCGTCAATTCGTTGATACAGTTGAAGTCGGAAGTTTACATACACCTTAGCCAAATACATTTAAACTCAGTTTTTCACAATTCCTGACATTTAATCCTAATAAAAATTCCCTGTCTTGGGTCAGTTAGGATCACCACTTTATTTTAAGAATGTGAAATGTCAGAATAATAGTAGAGAGAATGATTTATTTCAGCTTTTATTTCTTTCATCACATTCCCAGTGGGTCAGAAGTTTGCATACACTCAATTAGTATTTGGTAGCATTGCCTTTAAATTGTTTAACTTGGGTCAAACGTTTCAGGTAGCCTTCCACATTCTTCCACAATAAGTTGGGTGAATTTTGGCCCATTCCTCCTGACAGAGCTGGTGTAACTGAGTCAGATTTGCAGGCCTCCTTGTAGGCACACGCTTTTTCAGTTCTGCCCACAAATCTTCTATAGGATTGAGGTCAGGACTTTGTGATGGCCACTCCAATACCTTGACTTTGCTGTCCTTAAGCCATTTTGCCACAACTTTGGAAGTTTTCTTGGGGTCATTGTCCATTTGGAAGACCCATTTGCGACCAAGCTTTAACTTCCTGACTGATGTCTTGAGCTGTTTCTTTAATATATCCACATAATTTTCTTCCTGATGGTGCCATCTATTTTGTGAAGTGCACCCGTCCCTCCTGCAGCAAAGCACCCCCACAACATGATGCCGCTACCCCTGTGCTTTACGGTTGGGATGGTGTTCTTCGGCTTGCAGCATCCCCCTTTTTCATCCAAACATAACGATGGTCATTATGGCCAAACAGTTCTATCAGACCAGAGGACATTTCTCCAAAAATTACGATATTTGTACCCATGTGCAGTTGCAATCCGTAGTCTGGCTTTATTTATGCCGGTTTTGGAGATGTGGCTTCTTCCTTGCTGAGCGGCCTTTCAGGTTATGTCGATATAGGACTCGTTTTACTGTGGATATAGATACTTTTGTACCTGCTTCCTCCAGCATCTTCACAAGGTCCTTTGCTGTTGTTCTGGGATTGATTTTCACTTTTCACACAAAAGTCCGTTCATCTCTAGGAGACAGAATGCGTCTCCTTCCTGAGCGGTATGACGGCTGCGTGGTCCCATGGTGTTTATACTTGTGTACTATTGTTGTGGAGGTCTACAATATTTTTTCTGAGGTTTTGGCTGATTTCTTTTGATTTTCCATGATGTCAAGCAAAGAGGCACTGAGTTTGAAGGTAGGCCTTGAAATACATCCGAAGGTAAACCTCCAATTGACTCAAATGATGTCAATTAGCCTATCAGAAGCTTCTAAATCCATGACATCATTTTCTGGAATTTTCCAAGCTGTTTAAAGGCACATTCAACTGAGTGTATGTAAACTTCTGACCCACTGGATTTGTGATACAGTGAGTTATATGTAAAATGATCTGTCTGTAAACAATTGTTGGAAAAATGACTTGTGTCATGCACAAAGTAGGTGTCCTAACCGACTTGACAAAACTATAGTTTGTTAACAAGAAATTTGTGGAGTGGTTGAAAAGCGAGTTTTAATGACTTCAACCTATGTGTATGTAAACTTCCGATATCAAATGTATATATGTTGAAGGGGGTAGGGCTTAAGCTGCCTCCCTGTCTCACCCCCCGGCCCTGTGGTAAGAAATGTGTGTTTCTTGCCAATTTTAACCGCAGACTTGTTGTTTGTGTACATTAATTTTATAATGTAGTATGTTTTTCCCCCCCAACTCCACTTTCCATCAATTGGTATAGCAGATCCTCATGCCAAATTGAGTCAAAGTCGTTTTTTAAATCAACAAAGCATGAGAAGACTTTGCCTTTGTTTTGGTTTGTTTGTTTGTCAATTAGGGTGTGCAGGGTGAATATGTGGTCTGTCGTACGATACTTTGTTAAAAAGCCAATTTGACATTTGCACAGTACATTGTTTTCACTGAGGAAATGTACAAGTCTGCTGTTAATGATAATGCAGTGGATTTTCCCAAGGTTGCTGTTGACGCATATCCCATGGTAGTTATTGGGGTCAAATTTGTCTCCACTTTTGCGGATTGGAGTGATCAGTCCTTGGTTCCAAATATTGGGGAAGATGCCAGTAGAGGATGATGTTAAATAGTTTAAGTATAGTCAATTGAAATTTGTTATCTGTATATTTTATAATTTCATTGAGGATACCATCAACACCACAGGCCTTTTTGGGTTGGAGGGTTTTTATTTTGTCATGTAATTCATTCAAGGTAATTGGAGAATACAGTGGGT
Source organism: Salmo salar (assembly GCF_965601325.2). Classification (NCBI taxonomy): domain Eukaryota; kingdom Metazoa; phylum Chordata; class Actinopteri; order Salmoniformes; family Salmonidae; genus Salmo; species Salmo salar. The sequence continues at coordinate 110,106,837 of NC_138301.1, read as the reverse complement.
TCTGGTAGTCTTTAATAGTTGATTCTAAGATTTGCATTTGATCGTGTATATGTTTTTGCTGTTTGTTCTTTGTTATAGAGTCAAAAAGATTGGAGAAGTGATTTAACCATACATCTCCATTTTGGATAGATAACTCTTCGTGTTGTTGTTTGTTTAGGTTTTTACATTCTTCATCAAACCATTTGTAATTGTTGTTCATTTTCTTTGGTTTTCTGTTTTCTGTTTTTTAATTTGATAGGGTGTCACGTCCTGACCATGGAAAGCTGTTATTTTCTATGGTAGAGTAGGTCAGGGCGTGACAGGGGGGTTTTGTAGTTTAGTTTTTCTATGTTGTTATGTTCTAGTTTTGTATTTCTATGTTGGGTTTGTTTGGGATAATCTCCAATTAGAGGCAGCTGGTCCTCGTTTCTTTCCACCTGGGTTTAGGGGGGAGATTGTTTTTGAGTAGTGTATGTTTCAACTCTGCGTCACGGTTTGTTGTTTTTGTTCGTTTAGTTTTGTGTATGTATTGCATAGTTTCACAGTTCAATAAAAATGTGGAACGATAATCACGCTGCACTTTGGTCCGCTCCTTCATACGACATCCGTGACATAGGGAAGCTAAAGGTGAAATACTTTCTCACTCAATATCCACAATTGATGTCATAAATTGCTTTATGGATCAATGCATACCCTGTCCAGAATGCAAGGTGTTCCACTCGTTCTTTAAAACTGTCAAACAATTATGGGTAACCCTTTAAAGCACTTTAATTGAAGGATCAGATTATACGTTTGTAGATAGTTAATGTGTTAACATTGTTTGCTTGTTATTTAGCTTTTTTGATTTTCAGACTGTTCCCTGTGGCTCAGTTGGTAGAGCATGGTGTGTGCAACGCCAGGGTTGTGGGTTCGATTCCCACGGGGGGCCAGTATAAAAAATAAAATAAAATAAAATAAATGCATGAAATCAAAATGAAATGTATGTATTCACTACTGTAAGTCGCTCTGGATAAGAGCGTCTGCTAAATGACTAAAATGTCAATGTAAAAATGTATTTTTTTATATAGTAGATGCGGCCACTGCCACAGGAAATGTAGCACACATGTAGGCCAACCGTAGCTGTATAAAAGAGGGGAAGTAAAGGGGAGTGAAGAGGAAGACACATTTTGACATGAAGATGGTTGGAAGCTGGTTGTTTCTCCTCATCTTTCTCCAAGGATATGAGGCTCCCTCCACCCCCAGTAAGATTGTCTTGTTGGAATAATGATGCCTGTGCCATTTATTTTAATGTTAATTTATTCAACTTGTTTAAGACCTTGTGCTACGGCAACACATCCGGCCAATGTGCCCTCAACTTTTGATACTGTTTTTGATCTTGTCATAAGAGGATTTATTGTGTTAATCAGGGAATGAGTTTTAGTTTGTCCCTTGATTTTGTGTAGACCTACTCTCATTGTGAGTTGGTGGTTTCATGCTCTCAGTTCGCAATTATTTGTTATTGTATTTGTAGTTTTTTGTCATGTTTTTGGTTCAACTTTATATTTATTTAGTTTATTACTATTTACCTGCTGTTAACTTCTGAATTACATAGTAAAATGGCAACATAAGTTTAGTAATTATAGGCCTACTCTTTTATAGGCCAATGCCATTTCATACCAGGTACTCTAGCAATTAATGTGATCAAACTATTACATAACCTATATATGGAAACGGAAGTGTTTTTTTCAATGGCCTCTTCTTGGAAACACAAAATACTAAGAAACGGGAACTAAAGACTGTCATGTGCCATTTCTATTGCTGCTGTGACACCAAATGTCCCCTGCTAGTCTGAGATTGACATCAACTGCTTTTGTTTCCTGTAACATGGCCATCCATCTTGTCATACAGTGGGGCAAAAAAGTATTTAGTCAGCCACAAATTGTACAAGTTCTCCCACTTAAGATGAGAGGCCTGTAATTTATCATAGGTACATGTCAACTATGACAGACAAAATGAGAAAAAAAATCCAGAAAATCACATTTGTAGGATTTTTAATGAATTTATTTGCAAATTATGGTGGAAAATAAGTATTTGGTCACCTACAAACAAAATTTCTGGCTCTCACAGACCTGTAACTTCTTTAAGAGGCTCCTCTGTCCTCCACTCGTTACCTGTATTAATGGCACCTGTTTGAACTTGTTATCAGTATAAAAGACACCTGTCCACAACCTCAAACAGTCACACTCCAAACTCCACTATGGCCAAGACCAAAGAGCTGTCAAAGGACACCAGAAACAAAATTGTAGACCTGCACCAGGCTGGGAAGACTGAATCTGCAATAGGTAAGCAGCTTGGTTTGAAGAAATCAACTGTGGGAGCAATTATTAGGAAATGGAAGACATACAAGACCACTGATAATCTCCCTCGATCTGGGGTTCCACGCAAGATCTCACCCCGTGGGGTCAAAATGATCACAAGAACGGTGAGCAAAAATCCCAGAACCACACGGGGGGATCTAGTGAATGACCTGCGGAGAGCTGGGACCAAAGTAACAAAGTCTACCATCAGTAACACACTACGCCGCCAGGGACTCAAATCCTGCAGTGCCAGACGTGTCCCCCTGCTTAAGCCAGTACATGTCCAGGCCCGTCTGAAGTTTGCTAGAGAGCATTTGGATGATCCAGAAGAGGATTGGGAGAATGTCATATGGTCAGATGAAACCAAAATAGAACTTTTGGTAAAAACGCAACTCGTCGTGTTTGGAGGACAAAGAATGCTGAGTTGCATCCAAAGAACACCATACCTACTGTGAAGCATGGGGGTGGAAACATCATGCTTTGGGGCTGTTTTTCTGCAAAGGGACCAGGACGACTGATACGTGTAAAGGAAAGAATGAATGGGGCCATGTATCGTGAGATTTTGAGTGAAAACCTCCTTCCATCAGCAAGGGCATTGAAGATGAAACGTGGCTGGGTCTTTCAGCATGACAATGATCCCAAACACACCGCCCGGGCAACGAAGGAGTGGCTTCGTAAGAAGCATTTCAAGGTCCTGGAGTGGCCAAGCCAGTCTCCAGATCTCATCCCCATAGAAAATCTTTGGAAGGAGTTGAAAGTCCGTGTTGCCCAGCGACAGCCCCAAAACATCACTGCTCTAGAGGAGATCTGCATGGAGAATGGGCCAAAATACCAGCAACAGTGTGTGAAGACTTACAGAAAACGTTTGACCTGTGTCATTGCCAACAAAGGGTATATAACAAAGAATTGAGATAAACTTTTGTTATTGACCAAATACTTATTTTCCACCATAATTTGCAAATAAATTCATAAAAAATCCTACAATGTGATTTTCTGGATTTTGTTTTCTCATTTTGTCTGTCATAGTTGAAGTGTACCTATGATGAAAATTACAGGCCTCTCATCTTTTTAAGTGGGAGAACTTGCACAATTGGTGGCTGACTAAATACTTTTTTGCCCCACTGTATACATTCACATACTGATAAAATGATTCATTTAACTCAATGTGATGGTGGAAAAGTACTCTGCAATCTTAGAAAAAGGTTATTTGGCTGTCCACATAGGAGAACCCTTTTTGGTTCCAGGTAGAACACATTTGGGTTCCATGTTGAACCCTCTGTGTAAAGGGTTCTACCTGGAGCCAAGTGTTCTCCTATGGGGATAGCTGAAGAACCCCTTTAGGTTCTAGATAGCACCTTTTTTTTCTAAGAGTTTAGTCATGATATACATGAATGTATAGACCCCTTAATGCTATCTGATTTGCCTCTTAAAAATCATCTGGTAACATCCAATGTAATTATGCAACTCATCTTTATCATACCACAGCTCCCATTTAAAGGATTCAGAGTAATATCATTAAACTGGTTTTCAATAGGCAGGTTTCCATTTACCCAGGTTTATTTGACTAAAGCAATATAAAAAATGGCAGATATAGGAGAAACGATCTAAAGATCAACATTTTTATCTGTTCAACAGGGGTGAATTTTGAGACATGGGATATACCTGAGACATGAAACAGATGTGGGAGGGAATATAGGCTTTCGCCAATTTATTAACGCACAATTTAACTAAATGGGTCATGGAAACACTTCAACCACTACAATTTTATTCGAAACGAGCTATGTTTCCAATTTGCAACAGGTCTTCATGTGAATATTCAAAAATCTGCATAAAAAAATATGTGCCTTTTCACACCAGATATGTGTTTCCATCAAACTGAATGTTTGCAGATTAAAGTCTGATGTAGTGCACGTAAACATGACTTTTGCCTTTATATTCACATGTCCCGATTGAAAAATACAAGTTAAATGGGTATCCATCACATTGTCAACTCTGATGGTTTTGTCACAAAAACAGTTGCGTTACATTATATTTTTTTCGTCATTTAGCAGAGTGCATACATTTTTTTTTTCTACGTACTGGTCCCCCGTGGGAATCAAACCCACAACCCTGGCGTTGCAAACACCATGCTCTACCAACTGAGCCACACGTTACCTAGCAAATGTGCCCACTCTGGTCTTGACACATGCGCTTTAGCCAACAGCTCGTAGATACATGAGATTATTATGGATAAGAACGATATTTGTCAAACGGCAGCCAAGCATCAATCATGTCACCAGAATAAGACCCTAGATATTTATTGGAAAGGAGTATCAAGCTCATCACCTTGCACATTCACCACCTTGTGAAGTTTATCATAATTTAATTAATCTGTATCTTTATAAATTGCATGCTTTCCCGAGCCGTAGTAGGAGGATCACAGAACATATAATCTTGTGACTCTCAATTTTACTTCGATATGATAGTTATTATATCAATATTTGCGCATAAACGCGTCTCCACAACCGTTTCTCACATAATTCATTTTCCAGACACACAAAGATTCTACCATGTCGAACTGACAAATTGTCTGTCGGCATTTTAAAATTGTACCCGCATTTCCTGTTTCCATCAACCCCTCCGCATGAAATGGTTAGATGGAAACATGGTTACTGAAGCTGGTTTTTGCGAGAGAAAAAAAACGTTTATTTTGTGACCTCATTACATCCAGTTTTTTTTAAGAGAAGGGTGCAACTGTGGCATGTAATTCGGGGCGTTCATGCATGTGAGCATTCCTGCAGGTGCAGGAACCCCTCTTTATTAATCTATTGGTCAATGTTTAAGTTAGGACAGGCGGGAGGTTGGGGTGCTCCAGTACAGTAGGTGGCGTTAATGCACAGTAATGTTGGATGCCAGCCGCCGATAAATCCCACAGAAGGGGCAAGGGCGACAACTGTAGCTAGCTAGCCGTACAACGGTCGACAGTGTTATTCACCCCCGCCTGTCGGGCACTGTTTTCCCGCAGTTCTGTTAACGACGCTGAGGTCAGGTGGGCGCGAAGGACATTCTCTACCCATGTCGCTCCAGCTAGCTAGCAAGGACTCCAGTAGGCAGGGGCAAAAAAACTCAGATAATTATTTGGGGCCTTACTGCTATTAGCCCATACAAACACATTGAATAACAGATTTTCTACATGGAACAACAGTCCCTCAACAACAAAAAAATGGAAAGGAAATTTGTTCTGAAGTGTCTGTCCTATATCTGAGAGATATAAGAAAGACCAGGAAACATTTCTTATGTTGTTTTTTACATGTATTTAACCTCTTATTTTTGGCACATAACAGTCTCAATATGTATACTTCGATAAATGTTTTGACTGGTACAAGGGGACCTTCAGACAAGTCTTGTGAGACCTGTGGGCGTCCTAGAAGCATGTACATGTTCGTGAGAGTCTAACCTTTACACATAGGGGTCATATTAATAGAAGTTGGCATATCGGCTGTACTGACTTCAGAAGAGTCCCAAGACACTTGTGGGAGTCATCTTTCCGTTCGGACGCTACAGACGATTTTGTGAGAAGACTGATTTTCAGGATGTCTCAAGGTCTGACAAACACCGCTCTAGCTCTGTCACCTTTCACCGAAGACGCGGATGTCAAGGCTGTGGGTAACTGGTGAAAGGAGTCAGGCGCAGGAGAGCTGAGATGTGTGGACAAGGTATTTCATTTAAGATAACACCAGTATACACACAATACTATGGTGCTGGAACAATACCGGTACCACGAAAATAAACGGGCATAATCACAAAACCCGGCAACAAGTTACCAGCCGTCAGATACAGCCTTCACAATAAAACAAACACGCACACAAACATGGGGGAAACCAGAGGGTTAAATAATGAACATGTAATGAGGGAATTGAAACCAGGTGTGTAGAAAACAAAGACAAAACAAATGGAAAATGAAAAGTGGATCGGTGATGGTTAGAAGGCCGGTGACGTCGAATGCCGCTCGAACAAGGAGAGGGACCGACTCCGGCGGAAGTCATGACAGCGGAAGTGTTATATAGGCAGATGCGGTGGATTTTAATGTATCCAATGAAAAGAAAACAGATATCTCTAGCTTAAATTGAGAGATATTTATATTGGGGATGTTTGTGTTATGCTAATTAGATGTGCTCGCGGGTGCAGAAATCGACCTTAGGAGGTGTTAATGGAAAAATAGCACATTTCTGTTGCTTTTGCAGATGTAAACTGCCTGTTCATTAACCTGGATTATGTCAACTGCACCTGGAGTGAACAGGGGAGTCCAGAGGTCAACTACACCTTCTTCCACAAAAGGTTAGTGCAATGGCAGTACCTTGTCTTACTTTCAACATATGTGTTGGGCGATGGGTGTTGAGCTCTTTCATACAAAATGCTTGCCGTGCATCAATGTGATGGATGCTACACATTGCTTGTGGTTGAGGTGAGTGAGTTTCCTCCTTGAAAGGGATTTCGAGACCTAGAGAGATGTGATAGTGACTGTCAAATCTTTGGTACTAATTCTCATCCATCATTTTCACATGGTATTTGTTTAGGTTCATCAAAGGGAATATGGAGGAGTGCACAACATATCTCCAGGAGAAGAGTTATGCTGTGGGATGTAGACTGTCCTATGACGAGTCTGACAGGTTTAGAACACTGACAACCAAGCTGGTCCATCAGAACAACAGTTATGTGCAGAAGCATAACCTGAAAAGCATGGGTATGTTCTTTTTCTCAATCAAATCAGAACCCTACATACAGAACAGCATGTAACATGAAGAGCAATAGTCGTCTTACTTTAGGCTTTTTAACGTGTGTTTTTCCTATTTCAATCTTCATTTGATGTGTCGTTAACATTTGACCCTCCTTAACGCTTTTTCTAGTGAAGCTTTACCCGCCTGTCAACCTGTCAGTTGAGATGAACAAAGACCCAGAGCTGAATCTGTACTGGAACAACAGCAAGAACACCGCCTGCATTGAGAGTGAAGTTCGCTACAGAATAAACAGCGACAAGTGGAAGGTGGGCATGGGTCAGGACTCAGGAGTTGGACCACTGTTTGGACACTGTAGCCTACTGGTCATTTTTCAACAAAATACTGGACAAATGTTTGAAAAAACTCTCTCTCTCCTCCACTCTCTCTTTGTTCCTTTCTTCAGACATCTACTCCAAGCAAGGAACAGAAGTATGCTGTGGCTTTCCCCTTAAAGAGCAGTCGATATGAGTTTCAAGTGAGAGCACGAGTAAACAACATGTGTGGCGAGTCCAACTTCTGGAGTGAATGGAGTCAGCCCATTCAATGGGATTCCATGAATGGAAATAACATCACAGGTAAATACATACAAAATCTCTGCTTTGCTTTATGGTTATAAAGTTGTGCTCAGACTTCTGTCAGGACTTTGTCATGTCAACTTTTCTCTTTGGCCTAGACATATCTGGCAGCTCAATGTCTGTGTGGAAGCCAGTGCTGTCATTAGTGGGTACCATGACACTCTTGATATTGGCCTGCATGCTGGTCTACAGGGAAAGGTGGGTTTGCCAACAGAAGTTAACACCACACTTAGGCCCCTAATAAAGACTAAAATCAAGGGGTATAGTTTACATTATAAAAAATCTAAGTCTCCTCCATTCTTCCTCTGAAAAAAAGTGATACTCTGATTCTGAACTGAACCTCTCTCTTTGTAGAGAACGACTGAGATTCATCCTCATTGTGCCTAATCCAGGCAAGAACCTGGAGGACCTTCTTCACAAGGACACTGTAGAGGTACTATTTATCACTGGTTGCTCTTTACCATTCACTGCACTTCATTATAATCTTTGTATTTTATAAGTGGTACTGTTATCTACAGTGTAAATCAAATCTCTTATTACATAACCTCTATCTTTGAAGGCCTGGCTTCACATCTCCGAAGATGTTTGCTTCCAGCCTAACTTCACTGAGCTTGCCTGTCCTGTTCGTGAGTACAGTCTGGTTCCCCAAACTGGCAGTGTCAGTGAATCTGAGAGTAACCTCTCCATCCCAACAGACCAAAACGACAATCTCTTGTAATGTTTAAATTATAGGCTATTGTATCTTGTGGAATCGAGTGGAACAGCTGACTCTTTGAATATTATCATGCTTGTAATAGTATCTTGTTGCATTTTTGTTTACAAGCAAGTGGCTACTGCTTTAGGCCAGGATTTCCCAAACTCGGTCCTGGGGCCCCACCTGGGTGCATGTTTTGTTTTTTGGCCCTAGCACTACACAGCTGATTCAAACAGCCAACTCATCATCGACCTTTGATTATTTAAACCAGCTGTATAGTTCAAGGACAAAAACCAAAACGTGCAGCCAGGGGGGGCCCCAGGACCGAGTTTGGGAAACCCTGCGTAGGCAACCCTGTTCCTGGAATGCCATAGGTACTGCAGGATTTTGTTCCAACTAGGCACTAAGCCTGACCAACTGAGCTAATTGATTAGTTCAATGATTGCCCAAATTCAACATACCTGATCTTCCAGCTCGGTTAAATCAAAGACATGATCCAGGACCAGGGTTGCCTACTCCTGGGCTACTTAATAAATTGTTAGGCCAGACAAAATTGATTCGCTGTTTAATGGATTTTCCCCCCAGAAAAGTGAGGCAAGCGAGCAAAAAATAAAATAAACTGGTGGATAAGAAATAACAGTACTTTATCACATTGTCCTACTAGGCGTAATAGTCTGAGAGGCCTAATCATATTTGTATGAACATTTTGTTAACGCCTATAGGCTATAGAGATGCATTCAGGTAATGAATTAATTATACAAAAACATATTTAATTTGATTACAATTGTCAAGCATTCTTGATTGACATTACCCACTACATCACATTAAATTACGAGATTGGATTGCACTTTTATTTTCCAGGAATAAAGAAACCGTCACAAGCTTCTCTTCCCGTTGTGTTTCATTTCTCATGGTTATAACAACATTGTAACATCTGAATTCTTTCGCATGGAATAACTCTTGAAGCGTACATTAGGCCTAGAACCTGCACAAGCACCTAGGACAAAGAAAGAGGGCCAATCTTTCAGGTCAGCCAAATAAAAAAAGACATACATCAAGCTATAGAGTATAGCCTATCATCATCAAAATTAAAATGTTGTTTTAACATGCACAATTAGAACTCAAACACAAATAGAGCAAGCTTAACTAATTTCGAGCCCAGTAACTTTGCTCACCGCATCCTCCTTTGATTGTCTCGTCTGCCTGCCACGAAAAGCTCCCACCTTGGAGACAGTCGATAACATCATTGTGGAGCTGCTGATCTGCACGAAGTGTGTGCGTGCAACTGGCGATGTACTTTGCTGGACATGCTAGCTGTTCTCGGCCCGGCATCATCACTTCAAACGCATTCCTTTTTGGGGTTATCGGTTTGTCTACTTCTACTGGTAGTACCGGTAAAATGTAAGTTATGAATCGCAAATCACCATACAGCTGACACACTTCGATTTCATCAATCATTTTGACTTCACTTTGGTTGTCACAAATACGACCAGCTTGCACTGCGTCTTTGCTGATGAATGTCCTGATCTCTGGCCAGTCAATTGGTTCAATGACATTGTTGTTTCGTCTATTAATCATTTCTAAAAGATCAGAAAATTCTGCATTAACCGAATGTTTGTTTTATAATGAGGGACGTTGCACGTTTAACCTGGACACAATTTGTATTTATTTGGCTGGCTTCAGCCATGATGGCATATGTAAGTGGGTTTCACTGTCCAATCCTAGGCTCGAACATGATCTGAGCGCGTGATGTTGCTGTTTGGTGTCTTGTATGGAGGACCAAGATGGCCAAAATCAAAAATACATAAATAAATCTATTTTGGCCATCTTGGACCTCCATAGTCAAGGTCTTAATTGAAAGAAAAAAACAAAAACCTGCAGACACTTTGCCCTCTGTGGAATGAGTTTGACACCAGCTATCAACCTCAGATCAAGAGCGAATGCATACATTTTCATACTTTTTCAAACTATTATAAGTTTCACTGGGCTTAATTTGTTTGGTTACTTTACTCCTACATTTCAATACATTTCTCTGTGAATTGTGTTTGAGTTCAAACTGTGTAATTTATTTGATATTTAGTTAGTTTTATCCATTATCCCAGCTCTCTGAGGCTCCCCAGGGGTGAGAATGTCAGACTAGACTGGGCTCTGACAAAGACAAAAATACCAGTAGACTACAGTAGAAAAATGTTAATCTAAAGTTTGAGGTGTTTGAATCCAGAATGGGCATACCCAGACCCAGAGTCATATAGACTCTGGGCGTACCCATCACCAGAGTCACTGAATGGAATGATGAGACGCTTGTGTTTCCACTCTAACTATGGGATTTGTTGTCCACAGAGCAGAACGGCGGACTGTCAAGCTCTTGCGGTCCCCCCTCTTCCACTTCCTGAAGGGCCGCCCCCAGGTGGTGAGGGTAGGCAAAAACACATCCGCCATGGTTACCTTCAACATGGGGGCCCCTCAGGGGTGAGTGCTTAGTCCTCTCCTGTACTCCTTGTTCACCCTTGACTGCGTGGCTGTGAACGACTCCAACACCATCATTAAGTTTGCCGACGACACAACGATGAGACAGCCTATTGGGAGGGGGTCAGAGTGTCACGTCTGCTCCCGCTCTTCCCTTCCCCTGGCGCTTGAGGGCGCCAGATTACCCTGCATCACACGCTCCTGCCATCATCATTCACACCTGCCCTCCCTCGTCACTCGCTTCAGCGTTATTGGACTCACTTATCACATGTTAATTTCCTCCCCTATATTTGTCTGTTCCCTTGCTCTGTTCCCTGCTGCTGCATTGATTGTTTCTTGTCTTAGTTTCTGTTTGCTGACGCTGTGCCTGTCTCGTTATATGTCTGTCATTTATTAAATGTTACTCCCCGTACCTGCTTCGTCTCTCCAGCATCATTCCGCGTGACAGAATGCAGCAGCCAACATATACGAAGCATCGGGGAGTACTGGCGTTCCGGTTGGAATGGTGGCAGCGGCTCTGGGTCGCCATCGATGGAACCAGGGATGCCTAGCCAGCTCATCGGGCTTCCACGCCCTAGCTGGTTCGAGAGGTTTCGTTGCCTCGGTTGGCTCGGCAGGTTTCCATCCCACGTCACGCTCCACTGGATCTTCGGGCTTCCTCAGCGGGATCGACAGGTGTCTTGCCTCGGCCGGCTCACCAGGCTCTCACACTCCTGCCGGTTCATCTTGTTTTCACGCCCCAACCGGTTTGCCCAGCACCCATGTCTCGCCGGTACTGTCTCGTCTGCTCCCGCTCTTCCCTTCCCCTGGCGCTTGAGGGCACCAGATTACCCTGCATCAAACGCTCCTGCCATCATCACTCACACCTGCCCTCCCTCGTCACTCGCTTCAGCGTTATTGCACTCACCTGGACTCACTTATCACATGTTCATTTCCTCCCCTATATTTGTCTGTTCCCTTGCTCTGTTCCCTGCTGCTGCATTGATTGTTTCTTGTCTTAGTTTAAGTTTGCTGACGCTGTGCCTGTCTCGTTATATGTCCGTCATTTATTAAATGTTACTCCCCGTACCTGCTTTGTCTCTCCAGCGTCATTCCGCGTGACACAGAGACCTGGCAGTGTGGTGCTACGACAACAACCTCTCCCTCAACGTCAGGAAAACAAAGGAGCTGAGCATGCACCCATTTACACCGACAGGGCTGTAGTGGAGTGAATCGACAGCTTCAAGTTCCTCTGTGTCCACATCACTAAGGACCTATCATGGTCCAAATACACCAACACAGTTGTTAAGAGAACACGTCTTCCCTCTCAGGAGGCCCAAAAAAGGTTTGGCATGGGCCTCAGATCCTCAAAGTTATACAGCTGCACCAACGAGAGCATCTTGACTGGCTGCATCACCTCTTGGTATGGCAACTGCTTGGCATCTGCCCGTAAGGCACTACAGAGCGTTTTGCGTATGGCCCAGTACATCACTGGTGCAGAGCTCCCTGCCATCCAGGACCTCTATACCAGGCGGTGTCAGAGGAAGGCCCAGCCACCCAAGTCATAGCGGTACCGGAGCGGTACCAGAGCGCCAAGTCTGGGACCAAAAGACTCCTGCACAGCTTCTACCCCCAAGCCATGAGACCGCTTAACAGTTAACCTCTCTGGGCTCGGTCGTCCCACCTACGTAACAGCCAGTGGAATCCTGTGGCGTGTTATTCAAATACCTTAGAAATGCTATTACTTCAATTTCTCAAACATATGACTATTTTACACCATTTTAAAGACATGACTCTCGTTAATCTAACCACACTGTCCGATTTCAAAAAGGCTTTACAACGAAAGCAAAACATTAGATTATGTCAGCAGAGTACCCAGCCAGAAATAATCAGACACCCATTTTTCAAGCTAGCATATAATGTCACATAAACCCAAACCACAGCTAAATGCAGCACTAACCTTTGATGATCTTCATCAGATGACAATCTTAGGACATTATGTTATACAATACATGCATGTTTTGTTCAATCAAGTTCATATTTATATCAAAAACCAGCTTTTTACATTAGCATGTGACGTTCAGAACTAGCATACCCCCCGCAAACTTCCGGTGAATTTACTAAATTACTCACGATAAACGTTCACAAAAAACATAACAATTATTTTAAGAATTATAGATACAGAACTCCTCTATGCACTCACTATGTCCGATTTTAAAATAGCTTTTCGGTGAAAGCACATTTTGCAATATTCTAAGTAGATAGCCCGGCATCACAGGGCTAGCTATTTAGACACCCACCAAGTTTAGCCCTCACCAAAATCAGATTTACTATAAGAAAAATGTTATTACCTTTGCTGTTCTTCGTCAGAATGCACTCCCAGGACTTCTACTTCAATAACAAATGTTGGTTTGGTTCCAAATAATCCATAGTTATGTTCAAATATCCTCTGTTTTGTTCGTGCGTTCAAGACACTATCCGAAGTGTAAAGAAGGGTGATGCGCCCGACGTGTTTCGTGACAAAAAAATTCTAAATATTCCATTACCGTACTTCGAAGCATGTCAACCGCTGTTTAAAATCAATTTTTATGCAATTTTTCTCGTAAAAAAGCGATAATATTCTGACCGGGAATCTGTGTTTTAGTACAAAGAGAGAGAAAATAAAAACATGGGGTCGCCTCGTGCACGCGCCTCAGTCTAATTGTCCTCTGATAGACCACTTACCAAAGGCACTAATGTTTTTCAGCCAGGGGCTGCCTCGACATCATTCAGCTTTTTCCCGGGTTCTGAGAGCCTATGGGAGCCGTAGGAAGTGTCACGTTACAGCAAAGATCCTAAGTTTTCAATAAAAAGAGTCAAGAAGCCCAAGGAATGGTCAGACAGGGTACTTCCTGTACAGAATCTTCTCAGGTTTTGGCCTGCCATTTGAGTTCTGTTATACTCACAGACACCATTCAAACAGTTTTAGAAACTTTAGGGTGTTTTCTATCCAAAGCCAATAATTATATGCATATTCTAGTTTCTGGGCAGTAGTAATAACCAGATTAAATCGGGTACGTTTTTTATCCGGCCGTGTAAATACTGCCCCCTAGCCCTAACAGGTTAATCAAGTGGCTACCCAGACTATTTGCATTGACCCCTTTAATTTTGAACTCTCTTACACTGGCTTTGTGCACACTCACTAGACTCTACCCACTCACACATACACACACATACACACACACGCATATTGATGCCACACACACACTCACACATAGACAGACTTTCACACTCTTCGCATACGCTGCTGCTACTCTGTTTATTATATATCATGATTACCTAGTCACTTTTACCCCTAACCTACATCTACATATTTCCTCAATTACTTCAACTACCTCGTACACCTGCACATTTACTCAGTACGGGTAACTCTGCATTGTTGGGAAAGGGCTCGTAAGTCAGCATTTCACGGTAAGGTCTACTATACCTGTTGTATTCGGCACATTGTGACAAATAGCATGCGATTTGATTTAGACCCTCTTGAATATCAACAGGGACAACTCCGGTATAAAATGTTTTTTCTCAAAGTTGCCAGGATGTCACGTGCATCACACTTAGATCAGTACACTCGTAAAAACCTAAGCATTACGAAACTTCTATTATATAAAATAAACGTCACATATCAACAGATGGATGAAAATGGCAAAGTGATGGAAAATCGGATAGAAATGAAAGCTCTGGTGAGCCTGAAGGACAGCCGAGGGACCAGGAATGATGTAGCCACAGGGAAAGAGTCTGCCTTGAACCTCGCTCTGGTATCTAGTGCAATGGCAGGAATCTGAGTGGTAGGTAAGGGAGGAGTCGACAGCAGGGAGTGATTATTACCCCATAGTATGCACAGTAGGCCAGAGGGAGGAGGAGGTGTCAGTGGATGGAGTAGGCAGGTGGTTGTTTGTTAGGGCAAAGTGGGATGAGTTTCAGGAGCTGAGTGAGCAGGTGATGGGTGGATATGAGAGGGGATGTGGATAGTATGAATAACTGGGTGAGAACAGCGTTAGTGGGGGCAACTACTGATGCTATACCTAAGAGTTCAAGGAGGAGGAGGAAAGCAGTCCCATGGTGGACGGAGGAGTGTGGGGCAGCGGGGAGGAGTAGGTACAGGGCATTTAGAGTACTGAAAAGGACACATAACTTCCAACATCTGATTCAGTATAAGCAGGCCCAGGCCCTGGTGAGGAGAACTATCCGTCAGGCAATGAGGTCATGTTGGCATCAGGTTCTGTGACACCATTGGAAGGGCAACACTTATGGGGGATTATTAAGAGGATGAGTGGGGTCACAAGGAAGTGGGATTATCCAGTGTTGACGAGTGGGAAGGATGTGGCAGTAACAGATAAGGAGAAGGCAGAGATGATGGTCAAAGCATTTGTCCAAATGCATAGCTCTGAAAAATGGTCATAGGAGGGGCAGAGGGGGAGAGGGTGAATGAGAGAGGAGCACCCTGGAGTGCTGGATAGGAGAGAGGATGTAAATGATGCGTTGAATGCACCATTTACAATGACAGAGATGAAAAGGGCAATAGGTAAGGCTGGGTTAACTTCACGTGGGAAAGATGAGGTGTGCTATGTTATGCTGGACCATCTTAGTGATGAGGCACTGGATAAGGTATTGGTGTACAACAGAGTGTGGGAGGAGGAGAAACTACCAGACAGCTGGAAGGAGGCAGTAGTGGTACCAATCCGGAAGCCAGGGAAGGATCCAACTAGGCCAACAAGCTATCGGACAGTAACTTTAACATCACATGTATGTAAGATTATGGAACGTACATTATGATTACAGAGAGGCTAACTTACTTCCTGGAGAGCAGGGGGCTAGTATCATCAGAGTGGGTTCAGGAAGGGGGTCAGGAAGGTCAGGAAGGCTCAGGTGAACAAGGAGACTGTTGTAGCTGTCTTTGATGTGGAGAAGGCATATGATATGTTAATCAAGCTTGAAATTATGGGGGTAGGAGGAAGAACGTACAACTGGATAAAGGATTTCCTGTTGGAAGGTCTATCCAGGTGAGGGTGGGGAAGTCTTTATCAGGCAGCTACCTGGTGGATAACGGTACACCACAGGGGAGCGTGATTAGTCCTCTGTTGTTCTCAATCATGATCAATGATGTTTACTCTCAGGGACGGACGGATATTGGGAGGTTGTTATTTGCAGATGATGGGGCCTTATGGGAGAGGGGAAGAAATGTGCCATACATAGTCAGGAAGGTACAGGAAGCAATTGATGAGGTAGAGCAGTGGGGATTCAGGTTCTCTGTAGAGAAAACTCAGTGTTCTTTTCCAGAAGGAAGGTGGGAGATGAGGTATGCTTGAGGTTATATGGGAGAAACTTGGAGAGGATGGGGAGCTTCAGGTTCCTTGGGGTATACTTTGACACTAAACTGACCTGGGCAGAACACATTGAGAGAGTGGTGGGAAAGTGTAAGAAGGTGCTAAATGTGATGCGCTATCTGACGGGGAAGGAGTGTGGGGCTGGACGTTCCTCATTGAGGACCATGTATGTTGCATTGATCAGATTTTTATTTTATTTTATTTTTTTTACATTTTTAGTCATTTAGCAGACGCTCTTATCCAGAGCGACTTACAGTAGTGAATGCATACATTTCATACATTTTTTTTTTTTTTTCCTGTGCTGGCCCCCCGTGGGAATCGAACCCACAACCCTGGTGTTGCAAACACCATGCTCTACCAACTGAGCTACAGGGAATCTGATCTGTAATAGACTATGGCAGTATACCGTATGGTTTGGCAGCCCAGACCTCATTGTCATACAGGGGCAAGGACTCAGAATATATAAGTGCACAAGGCGAGACTCAAATGCAGACACAGGAGGTAGAGCGCCGATATCTATTATAACAAAGGGAGTAGGCAAAGGTAGGTCAGGGACAGGTGAGAGTTCATAAACCAGGTCAGAGTCCAAACAGTACCAGACGATAGGTTGTTTCGAGGTCAGGCCAGGCAGGGGTCAGAAACCAAATCTGAGTCCAAAAACAGTACAAGGGGATAGGCAGGCTGGTAGTCAGAACAGGCAGAGTGGTCAGGCAGGTGGGTTCGGAGTCAGGACAGGCAAGGGTTGACACCAGGAGGACTGGAAACAAACAGAGACTGGGAAAAATAGGAACAAGGAAAACCACTGGTTGACTTGGCAAAACAAGACAAACTGGCACAGAGAGACAGGAAACACAGAGACATATACACTGGCACAGAGAGACAGGAAACACAGGGATATATACACCGGGGATAATAAGCGACACCTGGAGGCGGTGGAGACAATCACGAGGACAGGTGAACCAGATCAGGGTGTGACAGAATATGTAGTGGGGCGTTTCGAACGTCCCTCGTGGCTGCACTACAGGTGGAGATGGGGGATATGCCTTTGCAGATTAGGAGACAACAGCTGGCAATTAATTATTGGGTATACCTACAGGAACATGGGGTGTCTCATCCTGCGAAAGTGATTTTACAGGCATGTTGGGATGATAAGTAAGGACAGAAAACAAGCTTTGGGTGGGTGGGTAATACCCAAGCAAAGGAGATGGATTAAACTCCCTTCCATACAGTCCCAACAGTAACTACTCCTGTAAATCCACCATGGCTACTCCCGCCTCCAGTATTTGATCTAGAAGTGTTATAGAGACTGCAGAAGGATAGGGAGGGTGTTGATCCATCTGATTGGTTTAAGAGACATCTGGATACAGTGTATCAGGATTTTGTGGCCATTACACAGATGGTTCAAAATATCAAAGGACAGGACATACTGGGTCATTATTTGTAGTGCAGGAATGTGCGGTGGCAGTCAGGAAACGTATTACAGATCATCTGGCTGTATATGCGGCGGAGCTGATGGCCATACTGTTGGCCTTGCAGTGGGTGGAGGAAGTCAAGCCAGACAGAGTAGTTATTTGCTCTGATTCATGTACAGTGTTGATGAGTCTCCAGTCTTTTAGCTCACATAGCAGACACAACCTGCTTTGAGGTGCTACAAATCCATGGCAGTATTAGACAGATGGGTCCCGGCCCATGTGGGTTAGACGGGAACGAGGCAGTTGATGTACTTTTTAAACAAGCACTTAGTAGTGGAGATGTTGTTGTAGTTTCAATGAGCAATGCAGAGGCAAGAAGCCTGATATGGACAGTGATGGTGCAGAGATGGCAGGAGCAGTGGAATAGAGATACTAAGAGCAGGCATTTATTTCAAGTACAGAGGAAAGTTGGGGAGGACGGCAGGAAGGGACAGAAGAGAGGAGGCTATTTTTACAAGAAGGTGGGACAAGCTGGTTGAATAAGACTTTAAATGTGATAGGAAAGCATCCAACAGGAAAGTGTGATTAATGTCAGGAAATAGAGACTGTGAAGCATGTATTGCTACAGTGTGGGCAGTATCAGCGATTTAAGACACTGTATCACAGTGCTAGAGGCGTCACTACTGACCTGGCTTCAATCCCGGGCTGTATCACAACCGGCCATGATCGGGAGTCCCATAGGGCTGTGCACAATTGGCCCAGTGTTGTCTGGCCAGGGTAGCATGTCATTGTAAATAAGAATTTGTTCTTAACTGACTTGCCTAGTTAAATAAAAAATACTTTATCCATGTCTCTAGTCCGACACTCCAGTACAGTAGGTGGCGGTAATGCACCATAACTTTGGTGACAGGCGGGCTTGGCATTGAACGAACATAGGAAGTGAATTTCAGAGTGAGATTGCAATTTGACGTTCAGACGTGTCCACAAATAATCAGGTAGTGTAGCCTAATACAAACTTGATTTAACGGCAACATAAATACACCATAATCACTGCTGGATGATTCGTTGTAACCTGATTAAAGGCTTGCGTATTGTAAATTTACAGTAGCAAGCGACAGAGGATTTACTCACTCAACGTTAGCTAGCCGGCTTACTAGTTAGCTGTTAGCCAGGGGTGTATTCATTACGGAAACCGTTTACTGTTTAAGAACCAAACAGAAAATGGAACGAAACGGAGAGGGACCTAAACTCTCGTTTGCATTCACAAAGCGTTTTGTTAATAGACGAAACGTTTGCAACAGAATCGGCATAATGATTACACCCCAGTGCATAGAGGTAGTTGGATAACTAGCTACCGGCTGCTACCATGTTCTACTATTAATATGACGTTATATAAGTTAAAAGTATGGTTTCGAATGAACCATAGCGTTACGAATTTTCTATTCGCGGCAATCTATATAGCAAAATCTGGAATTTATCCTAGCTAGCTTGTATCTTAATATTTTATTGAACCAACCCATTCGCTCCCACTGGCTAACCTAGCTAAATGGCTAGTAGCCAGCAGATCCGACCCGCTTTATTACAGTTGCACTAGGGTCAGACAGACTTTCTATTTAGGTTGAAGGCCACAGCAGGCTCCCCATCCGAAACAGTTTGTGGATATATTATGATTACATTTTGTGACCCGTGGACCTTTTGTAGGCCAAAATAAAAAAAAGTATATATACTGAACAAAAACTATAAATGTAACATGCAACAATTTCAAAGATTTTACTGAGTTACAGTTCATAAAGAAATCAGTCAATTTAAATACATTTATTAGGCCCTAACCTATGGTTTTCACATGACTGGGAATACAGATATGGATATGTTGATCACAGATACCTTTAAAAAAAAAAGGTTTTTAAAAAGTATCAGAAAACCAGTCAGTATCTGGTGTGATCACCATTTGCCTGATGCAGCGTGACACATCTCCTTCACATAGAGTTGATCAGGGTGTTGATTGTGGCCTGTGGGATGTTGTCCCACTCCTCTTCAATGACTGTGAGTACTTGCTGGAAGGGTGACTTCTGGTTAGTATGGAGGCCATGGAAGAACTGGGACATTTTCAGCTTCCAGGAATTGTGTACAGATCCTTGCGGCATGGGGCTGTGCATTATCATGCTGAAACATGAGGTGATAGCGGCGGATGAATGGCATGACGATGGGACTCGGGATCTCGTCACAGTATCTCTGTGCATTCAAATTGCCATCGATAAAATGCAATTGTGTTCGTTGTCCGTAGCTTATGCCAGCCCATTCCATAACCCCACTGGCACCATGGGGCACTCTGTTCAAAACGTTGACATCAGCAAACCGCTCTCCCACACAACGCCATACATGTGGTCTGCGGTTGTGAGGCCAGTTGGACATACTGCCAAATTTTCGAAAATGATGTTGGAGGTGGCTTATGGTAGACAAATGAACATTCAATTCTCTAGCAACAGCTCTGGTGGACATTCCTGCGGTCAGCATGCCAATTGCACGCTCCCTGAACTTGAGTCATCTGTGGCATTGTGTTGTTTTAGTGTTTTATTGTCCCCAGCACAAGGTGCACCTGTGTAATGATCATGCTGTTTAATCAGCTTCTTGATATGCCACACCTATCAGGTGGATGGATTATCTTGGCAAAGGAGAAATGCTCACTAACAGGGATGTGCACAACATTTGAGAGAAATAAGCTTTTTGTTTGTATAGACAATTTCTGGGATATTTCAGCTCATGAAACATGGGACCAAAAATGTCATGTTTATATTTTTGTTCAGTGTATATAAACTCAGCAAAAAAAAGAAACGTCCTCTCACTGTCAACTGCGTTTATTTTCAGCAAATTTAACGTGTAAATATTTGTATGAACATAACAAGATTCAACAACTGAGACATAAACTGAGCAAGTGCCACAGACATGTGACTAACAGAAATGGAATAATGTGTCCCTGAACAAAGGGGCGGTCAAAGTCAAAAGTAACAGTCAGTATCTGGTGTGGCCACCAGCTGCATTAAGTACTGCAGTGCATCTCCTCCTCATGGACTGCACCAGATTTGCCAGTTCTTGCTGTGAGATGTTACACCACTCTTCCACCAAGGCACCTGCAAGTTCCCGGACATTTCTGGGAGGAATGGCCCTAGCCCTCACCCTCCGATCCAACATGTCCCAGACGTGCTCAATGGGATTGAGATCCGGGCTCTTCGCTGGCCATGGCAGAACACTGACATTCCTGTCTTGCAGGAAATCATGCGTAGAACGAGCAGTATGGCTGGTGGCATTGTCATGCTGGAGGGTCATGTCAGGATGAGCCTGCAGGAAGGGTACCACATGAGGGAGGAGGATGTCTTCCCTGTAACGCACAGCATTGAGATTGCCTGCAATGACAACAAGCTCAGTCCGATGATGCTGTGACACACCGCCCCAGACATGACGGACCCTCCACCTCCAAATCGATCCCGCTCCAGAGTACAGGCCTCGGTGTAATGCTCATTCCTTCGACAATAAACGCGAATCCGACCATCACCCCTGGTGAGACAAAACCGCGACTCGTCAGTGAAGAGCACTTTTTGCCAGTCCTGTCTGGTCCAGCGACGGTGGGTTTGTACCCATAGGCGACGTTTGTTGCAGTTGATATCTGGTGAGGACCTGCCTTACAACAGGCCTACAAGTCCTCAGTCCAGCCTCACTGAGCCTATTGCGGACAGTCTGAGCATTGATGGAGGGATTGTGCGTTCCTGGTGTAACTCGGGCAGTTGTTGTTGCCATCCTCTACCTGTCCCACAGGTGTGATGTTCGGATGTACCGATCCTGTGCAGGTGTTGTTACACGTGGTCTGCCACTGCGAGGACGATCAGCTGTCCGTCCTGTCTCCCTGTAGCGCGGTCTTAGGTGTCTCACAGTACGGACATTGCAATTTATTGCCCTGGTCACATCTGCAGTCCTCATGCCTCCTTGCAGCCTGCCTAAGGCACGTTCACGCAGATGAGCAGGGACCCTGGGTATCTTTCTTTTGGTGTTTTTCAGAGTCAGTAGAAAGGCTTCTTTTAGTGTCCTAAGTTTTCATAACTGTGACCTTAATTGCCTACCGTCTGTTAGTGTCTTAATGACCATTCCACAGGTGCATGTTCATTAATTGTTTATGGTTCATTGAACAAGCATGGGAAACGGGGTTTAAACCCTTTACAATGAAGATCTGTGAAGTTATATGGATTTTTACGAATTATCTTTGAAAGACAGGGTCCTGAAAAGGGGACGTTTCTTTTTTTACTGAGTGTGTGTGTATGTATGTATCATTGTAAATAAGAATTTGTTCTTAACTGACTTCCCTAGTTAAATGTAAAAAAAAAAAAAAAATGTTTCAGATCTGGTTGACAACTTCAGGTAGTGGTCAGGGACACATTGTGTCCAGCTTTCTCCTCAGTCTGGACACACTCAGGCTACCGAAAGCACATACAGTGGGCGACGTCAGCAGCGATCTGCACACAAGTCTCCATAAAACGTGGTTTTGGGAGCAAGAGGCACCTTTTCATTAAATGTTGGATGAAATACGTTCCTAGTGTGTGAGGAACGTGTTTGCTTCATAAATGAAATTATTTCGAAAATATATATATATATTGTTTGGCTAGTGTTATGCTAACCTGTTAGCTGGATAAAGTAGTTGCCATCAAGTTGTGTTATCAGATTTAGCATGTTCCACCATTTGCAGAATGCATACAGGCATTGGAAAAGGGAATCTGGACACAATGTGGACATTTAAATGTAGCTGACGCATGACGTGTTCGGAATTTCATGATCACAACTCACATGATTAGAATCAAAAGCTGCATGAACTGTCAAGTGTAGACATGGCCTTAGATACCGCGGAGCCGGTGCGAGATATGGTTCGGAAAACGTACCTCCTAATTGTCCCATTTTCCCAACTGTTACACCGAGAAGATTGAACAACTGCTAGTCTTTCCGTAAAACTGTCCTTTTCGTCCTCATGCTAGGTAGCAGAAGCCACAGCAGCCATGGAATGGCAATGTCAGCCAATCCGCTCCTTCGTTGTTAAACGTGATGTAGCTGTCTAGCTAGTTTTGATTGCTTTATCATGCAATGTATTTAGTTAAAGTTACAGCTAGGAAGGGTTCTCAGAACTCACCTGATGACTTGAGACATAATGTTAGTGTGGAAATGTAACCATACATCTAGAAACATTTCTTGGAGATAATAATATGCATTTTGTTTACATCTACAGATTCTCAACAGTGAGTATTGTGTTGAAGAGGCAGCTGCAAGCGTCCAGATTGTTGTTCACCATGGTGGACTCTCAGTACTTCCTCCCCAATGACATTGGGATCTCTGCGCTGGACTGTACTGAAGCCTTTCGCCTGCTGTCCCCTAGAGAAAAGCTCTATGCGCACTACCTCTCCCGGTCTGCCTGGTACGGAGGACTGGCTGTGCTGCTGCAGACCTCGCCTGAGTCTGCCTCCATCTTCGTTCTCTTACAGAGGCTGTTCCGCAAGCAGCCAGCAGCACAGCTGGAGAGCATGGCCACTGCAGCTGGACTTAGTCCTGAAGAGTACCAGGTCAAGTAATGCACCTGCCTACAGAGCCTTGAGAGAAAAACTGAGTCAAACAATGTATACACCATAGAATTCGAATTTGTGTATACACACACACACACACAAAGTGATGGTAGAGGCTTAGAGTTCTATCAGAATATAGGCTTCAGAGTACAAAGTACACCGTGTGTTGAATATGTCACACATACACTCCACCTGCTCAGACTCCCAGCCACTCAGCCTGTTGTAATAAACATGTCTTCTGTAACTCGGCCTGACTAGATAATAATAGCTATTTTTCTTCTGTATTTACAGGCCTTTCTTGTTTATGCTGCTGGTCTCTATGCCAACATGGGAAACTACAAGTCATTTGGAGACACCAAGTTCATTCCCAACCTCCCCCAGGTAGATCATCCTCACTTTTATAACTGAATGTATTATAAAAAAAACCTTGACATAATCACGGCGGTGGCCTTTAATAACCACTCATTGCGGTATAGGAGAAGCTGAAGGCCCTTGTGTGGCAGAGCCAGGCATTCCAGGACAGCCCCAGTGAGATGGAGGCCCTGTGGGACAGCTGCTCCACCCTCCTCTTCTCCCTGGAGGACCAACAGAAACAGCTGGGCTTGGGGGACAAGGTGAGAGACTCCATGATGCCAAGCTCTCATCTCACCTCACCTTATGTGGTGACGGGTTCCCTTATTGCCAGCCTTAGTTGTCTGAATAAATCCTATATACTGTAGCCTAGGTGTTGATAATGATGTTGCTTTATTTCTTGTTCTCAGGGAGTCACCACATACTTCTCAGGGAACTGTTGCTTGGAGGATGCAGAGTTGGCCCAGAAATTCCTGGATTCAAAGGTGTGTATTCAAGTTTGTCTTATGTCTGTGTTATTAGTATTGTAGGATTTAGGCGGCAGGTAGCCTAGCGGTTTAGAACGTTGGGCTAGTAACAGAAAGGTCTCTGGTTCGAATCCCCAATCCGACTAGCTGAATAATCTGTAGATGGGCCCTTGACCAAGGCACTTCACCCTGAATGCTCCTGTAAGTCACTCTGGATGAGAGCGTCTGCTAAATGACTAAAATGTACATTTATATAAGTGTCTCCCTTACAGAACCTGAGTGCCTACAACACACGACTGTTCAAGAACAAATCAGAAGGGAAGGCCAGCTATGAGGTGCGCCTGGCGTCAGCTGTGCAGAAGGGTGAGAGTGCCATGTCCTTTTTAAAAAGCTATGCTAATTGAGGAAACACTGGTTATTTTTCTGTTAATGTCAGTAATGCATTGTCTTTATTAAATCCCCTGTATCTGTCATTGCTGTAGACTGTGCAGTGGAGGGGGAGGGGGAGACCAGGTGTGGCAGATATGACTTTGAGGACTGTGTCTTCACGGTGTCCAGGGGAGACTATGCTTACCTTATGAAGAAAGTGAGTGAAAATCTGGAGAAAGCAAAGGTGAGTTCAAAGACAATATTCTAATTCAAATGTACAGTTCATTCGGAAAGTATTCAGACCCATTGACTTTTTCCACATTTTGTTACGTTACAGCCTTATTCTAAAATGGATCATATTGTTTTTCCCCCCCTCAATCTACATACTACCCCATAATGACAAAGCAAAAACAGGTTTTTAGACATTCTTGCAAAAAAATACAAATAAATGTATATAAGCATTCAGACCCTTTACTCAGTACTTTGTTGAAGCACCTTTAGCAGCGATTACAGCCTCGAGTCTTCTTGGATATGACGCTACAAGCTTGGCACACCTGTATTTGGGGAGTTTCTCCCATTCTTCTCTGCAGATCCTCTCAAGCTCTGTCAGGTTGGATGTGGAGTGTCGCTGCACAGCTATTTTTAGGTCTCTCCAGGCTCTGGCTGGGCCACTCAAGGACATTGAGACTTGTCCCGAAGCCACTCCTGCGTTGTCTTTGCTGTGTGCTTAGTGTCGTTGTCCTAGTGGAAGGTGAACCTTCATCCCAGTCTGAGGTCCTGAGCGATCTGGAACAGATTTTCATCAAGGATCTCTCTGTACTTTGCTCTGTTCATCTGTCCCTCGATCCTGACTAGCCTCCCAGTCCCTGAAAAACATCCCCACAGCATGATGCTGCAACCACCATGCTTCACCGTAGGGATGGTGCCAGGTTTCCTCCAGACGTGATGCTTGGCATTCAGGCCAAAGAGTTCAATCTTGGTTTCATCAGACCAGAGATTCTTGTTTCTCATGGTCTGAGAGTCCTTTAGGTGCCTTTTGGCAAACTCCAAGCGGGCTGTCATGTGCCTTTTACTGAGGAGTGGTTTCTGTCTGGCCACTCTACCATAAAGCCCTGATTAATGGAGTGCTGCAGAGATGGTTGTCCTTCTGGAATGTTCTCCCATCTCTACAGATGAACTCTATAGCTCTGTCAAAGTGACCATCGGGTTCTTGGTCACCTCCCTGACCAAGGCCCTTCTCCCTCGACTGCTCAGTTTGGACGGGTGGCCAGCTCTAGGAAAAGTCTTGGTGGTTCCAAATTTCTTCCATTTTAAGAATGATGGAGACCGCTGTTCTTGGGGACCTTCAATGCTGCAGACATTTTTTTGTTACCCTTCCTCAGATCTGTGCCTCGACACAGTCCTGTCTCAGAGCTCTACGGACAATTCCTTCAAGCTCATGGCTTGGTTTTTGCTCTGACATGCACTGTCAACTGTGGGACCTTTTTATATAGACGGGTGTGTGCCTTTCCAAATCATGTCCAATCAATAACATTTACCACAGGTGGACTCCAATCAATTTGTAGAAGCATCTCAAGGATGATCAATGGAAACAGGATGCACCTGAGATCAATTTCGAAGTCTCATAACAAGGGGTCTGAATACTTATGTAAATAAGGTAATTCTGTTTTTATTTTTAATACATTTGCAAAATTTTCTAAAAACCTATTCTCGCTTTGTTATTATGGGTATTGTGTGTAGATTGATGAAAAGAATCAATAAAAAATATATATATTTTAGAATAAGGTTGTAATGTAACAAAATGTGGACAAAGTCAAAGGGTCTGAATACTTTCCGAATGCACTGTTTTTTGTCCCTTCATCAATTAAAAAGTGTTTCATAACTACTAGTGCATCTTAGGTCTCATGTCAACATCTTCTCCTTGATGACAGGACCATGCTGCCAATGAGAACCAGAAGCGAATGCTGGAGGAATATGCACATAGTTTCACCTTTGGGTCCATAGAGGCGCACAAGGAGGGCTCTCGTTTCTGGATCAAAGACAAGGGACCCATCGTTGAGAGGTGAGAGAGCACTGCCCTCCACGTTTGGCCTTCCACTCAGGATGAAATAGAAGTTGCAATCCCTTCATTTTCTGTTCTTCCTTTTCCCATTTCTCTCCTAGTTATATTGGCTTTATCGAGAGTTACAGGGATCCCTTTGGTTCCAGGGGAGAGTTTGAAGGTACAAATGAAGAGGCAAAGCATGTGTTATCAATATCACCCCTATTATCACAACATGTTTTGGAAGACTCCTTGGTGATCTTATTGGGGTTTGTCTTTGCTTCCCTCAGGCTTTGTGGCTGTGGTGAACAAGGCCATGAGTGA
Source organism: Salmo salar (assembly GCF_965601325.2). Classification (NCBI taxonomy): domain Eukaryota; kingdom Metazoa; phylum Chordata; class Actinopteri; order Salmoniformes; family Salmonidae; genus Salmo; species Salmo salar. The sequence continues at coordinate 110,080,130 of NC_138301.1, read as the reverse complement.
ACGCTTTGCTAAGCTGGTGAGCTCAGCCGAGGTGCTGCTGCCAGAGCTGCCATGGCCAAAAGACTTTGAGAAGGACCGTTTCCTCCTGCCAGACTTCACCTCCCTGGACGTACTGACGTTCGCTGGCAGTGGCATCCCAGCTGGCATTAACATTCCCAACTGTGAGTGCCACTTCCAACGGACTCTTTATCTCTTTAATATTGACAGGACTGATCCACAGTTTCTTATGGTCTTGGAAGGATCTCTTAATGACTTCAGCTAGACGTTAACTCTGTGTGTCTGATCTGTGTCCAGATGATGACATCAGACAGTCGGAGGGCTTTAAGAATGTCTCCCTGGGCAATGTGCTGGCTGTGGCCTACGCTACCCAGAAGGACAAGCTCACCTTCCTGGATGAGGAAGACAAGGTAATGACAAGCTCACCTTCCTGGATGAGGAAGGCTGGGTAAACAACAAGCTCACTATGATCTCCTCAGTACCATGTGTAGGGCCCTGTGATTTGGGCAATCATGTGTCATAGCAAGGTTTTATCCTGCATTTTTTTGCCTTATCCAGAAATTAGATTTAGACCGAAACTGAAAGCAATTGTCGTAGAATGGTTCTGGACTATCTGACATGAAAAAAAGCGGGATAAATTTATCGAAAAGCATTAAATAAATGTTAAAATCCAGGTCATGTGGCATTATTGCACAAAACACAGGGCCCTATCAAAGATACAATTTATGTCTCAGTCGGATCTTTTTTAGTTCCTTCCTATGGTCGCTCTCTGTCTTTCAGGATATGTACATTAAGTGGAAGGGACCCTCTTTCGAGGTGCAGGTTGGCCTCCATGAGCTGCTGGGCCATGGCAGTGGGAAGCTCTTTGTCCAGGTGAGCGACAATGTCATGCATGGTCAGTCTTTGCATCCATAGCCTAGTCTATGCATTTGAGTGTTTTCATTTCTCCAGCTCAACCCCCCCAGGCTGTTTACCATAAGTGGCCAGGTGACCGCTTTGCTGTTGATTGAACTGCAGATTGCTCCTTTAATATCTAAATGTCTGGTTTTCAGTTACAGCCATTGTGAATGATTAAGTGTATCATTATGTGCTGTCACGTGTACAGGATGAGAAGGGGACTTTCAACTTCGAGCAGGATAATGTTCGCAATCCTGAGACTGGAGAACAGGTGAGTCTATACAGCAGTTGTTTGTATCATAAGTTTTCTTAATTCTTTGCTTTGGACTGATTCTGAGAGAGCATAATTTATTGTCGGGGTAAAGTACATGACCAGAAAAATGTGGACACCTGCTCGTCAAACATCTCATTCCAGTATCATGTGCATTAATATGGAGTTGCGCCCCCCCCTACTACAACAGCCTCCACTCTTTTGGGAAGGTTTCCACTAGATGTTGGAACATTGCTACAGGGACTTGCTTCCATTCAGCCACAAGAGCATTAGTGAGGTCGGGCACCTTGGGCGATTAGGCCTGGCTCGCAGTCGGCGTTCCAATTCATCCCGAAGGTTTTCGATGGTGTTGAGGTCAGGGCTTTGTGAAGGCCAGTCAAGTTCTTCCACATCGATCGTGACTAACCATTTCTGTATGGACCTCGCTTTATGCACAGGGGCATTGTCTTGTTGAAACAGGAAAGGGCCTTCCCTCAACTGTTGCCACAAAGTTGGAAGCATAGAATCGTCTAGAATATCATTGAATGCTGTAGCATTAAGATTTCCCTTCACTGGAACTAAGGGGTCTAGCCCAAACCATGAAAAACAGCCCCAGACCATTATCCCTCCTCCACCAAACTTTACAGTTGGCACTATGCATTGGGGCAGGTAGCATTTTCCTGGCCTCCGCCAAACCCAGATGCCTTCATCGGATTGCCAGATGGTGAAGCGTGATTCATCACTCCAGATAACGCGTTTCTACTGCTCCAGAGTCTAATGGTGGCGAGCTTTACACCATTCCACCCAACGTTTGGGTGAAGCTCCCCATGCTTCTTCCAGGGGCGGTTTGGACTCAGTACTGAGTGTTGCAACTGAGGACCGACGCTTTTATGCGCTTCAGCACTCGGCGGTCCCGTTATGTGAGCTTGTGTCGCAAACCACTTCGTGGCTGAGCCGTTGTTGCTCGCAGACGTTTCCACTTCACAATAACATCACTTACGGTTGACCGGGCAGCTCTAGCAGGGCAGAAATTTAACAAACTTACTTGTTGGAAATGTGGCATCCTATCACGGTGCCACGTTGAAAGTCACTGAGTTCTTCCGTAAGGCCATTCTACTGCCAATGTTTGTCTATGGAGATTGCATGGCTGTGTGCTCGATTTTATACACCTGCCAGCAAATAGCCGAATCCACTCATTTGAAGGAGTGTCCACATACTTTTGTATATCTAGTGTATCTATGATCTTGATTTAAGTCTTGACATTTCTGGTTTAAGTATTTTCTAAAGTATGGTTTATGTGCTTCAGATCACCACCTGGTACAAAGGCAATGAAACATGGGACAGCAAATTTTCCACAATTTCTTGCTCCTATGAAGAGTGCAGGGCCGAGTGTGTGGGGCTTTACCTCTGCCTCAACAAACACGTGCTGAGGTACCTCTACGCACGCGCACACACACACACACACATACTCTGTTACTCACTGAAGCTACATGAATATATAAACAGTGATCTTATGTGGGTCAGGATGCTCTAACGAGGATGATGTCCCTGTGGGTTTGCAGTATCTTTGGCCATGAGGACGAGGATGCAGAGGAGGTGGTGTACATCAACTGGCTCAACATGGTGCGAGCTGGCCTGCTGGGCCTGGAGTTCTTTACCCCCGAGAGCAAGAGCTGGAGACAGGTCAGCTGAAGTTCAGTCCTTTGTATAGTACAGCCTATCATGCTGTCTTTCTTTCCCTAAAGCTCTTTTGAATTGCTTTCCCACTGACTGAGCGCTAGCCCCACGAGCCAGCATGATCTCGTGTGCTTACATGAATGGTTCGCTGCAGTGGTAATCAGTCTGGTAGTATGAGGCTATATGTGACCCCTTGTGTCTGTTTGACTGAACCTCCTGTTGTCTCTGTCTCAGGCCCACATGCAGGCTCGCTTTGTGATCCTACGGGTGCTCCTGGAGGCTGGCGAGGGGCTGGTGACCCTGAAGGAGAGCATCGGAAAGGATGGGCGCCCAGACGCCCTCATAACACTGGACCGCAGCAAGGTCCACACTGTGGGCAAAGCTGCCATCGAGAGGTTCCTATGCAAACTACAGGTACAGCTGTAGAAGCATAGAAAATGTCTTGGTCATGGCTAAATTACCAGCCATCAATATTCAATTTAAAAATCTAATCAAGTCTCCTATTTGACCCATTATAATCCATGTCCCTGAAGGTCATTAAATCCACAGCTGATGTGGAGGGAGGCAGAGCTCTGTATGAGGGCTACTCAGCTGTGTCAGACACTGGTTCTCACAACTTCCTGCACCTGCGGGAGACTGTTCTCCTGCGCAAAGAGGCTCGCAAGATGTTTGTTCAGGCCAACACAAGGGTCAAAGGTCAGTCTTTTTCCCCCTGTCCTAATGCCAAGACACGTCTACATTTTAAATGGCCCTTCATATAACTTCCTACTAAGTGGTCAACCTTCTTGATAGTAAGACTTTTTTATCACCCGGCCTAAACCATTCTACTGGCACATACGCCATTGTTGTTCTAAGACTTGATGTATTGTGTGATGCAGGTGAAAGTGTGGAGCTGGTGGAATACGAGGGTAGTGCAGCCGGACTGATCCGCTCCTTCACAGAACGGTTTGCAGACGACGCCGAGGAGGTGGAGGCCCACCTGCTAGAGCTCAACAAGAGGGATGCCTCCTGCTGGTGCTGAGTGAACAGTGCAGATACACAGTCAAAGCACTGCTAAGACCCAGACATGCTACTGCCCTGCCCATGCCTGCTTCTGACTGAAACATGCCTGGTCTGTGTGGCCCTGCCATAAGAAAGGATCTTTCACTGTCAAATGCCTAAATCAGTTAAGGGTGGAATGCACATGTGGTTATGGCTGTGATTGGGAGACGAGAGACATTCACCCCCGAGGCACAGTTTCAAACTACGTTAAGCCCCTGTCATTATGCAGTTATTTCCCACTTCCAATATCAGGAAGGACAGGAACAGTGTAAACAATCTGGTGTTGAAAGGACCTAGTGGTAGGAGCTTGAAGTCAGTTTGAAACAAGGCCAGAGTATAAAAAAAGCTAAGTGACTATACACGGTTCACCATCAACTGTGTCAATCAAATCCCAAACAGTCTTATTAAACTTTTGTTGACACATTTCAATTGCTGTTTGTCTTGACAATGTTCTTTTTATAGAACTCCTTCCAAATAATATGAATCATATGATAAGCTTTTCGTCCCTTGTGTCCAGGGCACTTGAAGCCACCACTGTGACATGGTCAAAGGCAAGGCATTGTCAAAGGGTCCACAGTACTGTAAGTCTCTCTTGGTTAGGTTGTTGAGAAACAACCTAGACAAAAATAAATTTGATTAAAAAAACAAGACCTATGTCTGTTTTTTGTTATGAAAAATATCTCAGATAACTTGCGTAATCAGCTGCATACTAAACTGGTACACATTGGAATATAATTTATACAGACCTTTGCATTTATTTCTCATTACTTTGCATTTTGCGTACCAACGACACCATTGTCCATGTACAATATCCGAGTTAAAAGTACGTAGAAATGAATAGGGCCTGGTTTTTGTTACATTTTAAGAAAACATAAATCCACAGAGTAAATCTAACATCCCGATTCTCGAGCTGCAACACAGACATGTACGGAGTTTGTGTCAACGGACATGGAGATGAATAAATCATTATTGGACGTAGCTACCCGGTGTCTGCCCTTTCTGTTTGTTGACTGTCAGTTGTACGTAAACATGGACAAATCCCTTTTCGACTCCGTGTGTTGTGGAAAGGTAAACACTATTTGTTTCAAGCTAACGTTAGCGAACATAAAATGGATATTCAGTGGGCTCTAAAGTGCCAGCAGTTCACTCGCATTTGCTCGTGAAAGAAATTAAATGCAAATATGAAAAATAACGTCGCATTTGTGCGAGTGTGATCGACATTTAATTCTGCGTCCCATTAGTTGTATTTTCCACATAACATTACGAGGTTCACGCAACCAAAGACTAACTAAGTATGATACACATCATAAAAAGTATAATCACAAATAAATATAAACATCTTGGCATTAAATGGAGTCGGGAGTTTGGAAGACTGCGCGATGAAGAATGAATGCGTGTCCAGTATTAGCTATAGAGGCAATGCTCCTAAAATGCCTTCGCACTAGATTTGCGAGATCAATCCAATTTGCCGCGCGAGTCTGGTAATCTGAAAAGTTGGACAGGGTGGCTGGTCTGCAATCTCCATTCAGAAAAATGTTCAGTTAAATACTTTAGTAATAAAGTACAAAGCAATTATTTCTTGCAGTTGAGTGGTTTAAGAAAATCGGTCAATAATGTGTGGATACCAAAGTGGACCTCTCAAGGTAATCCCATAAAGTCCACCGCCTCCTCTCTATTTAGTTTGCGAGCCTTGAGTTCATCCTGGTTGGCTTGCTGGTATATGAGGGGTGTCCCACTGCTGCCTTGGCCCTGTAGGTCCTGGATCTGGGCCTGTGCTGGGAGGGCTTTGATCTCCCCCTCACTCCGCCAGTACAGTTTGAACAGTTCTGGGTTGTCCACCCCAAATTTAGCAGCACAGAGCTGGGTCAGGGCCCCCTCACTAACTCCTGCCCTCCACTGCAGGGTTTTCATCCAGCTGTTCTCTCCATCTTGAAACAGAACCCTGACACACCTCTGCAATAGAATGAAAAGAAGGTATGTACCCAGGAGAACAGTATCAAGCATTCCTTACTGTTGCTTTGGGGTACAGAGATATTCTACCGTGGCATATTATTCCTCATCTATTAGTTATGACGAGTGTGTGTTAATTTCTGTTCAGTATTACTGCTAAATGTGGGATTCTATACAGTGGGGGTCGGCAACAGGCAGAAATTAGCCTGCAAGGGGGTAAAGGGATATTTCAGTTTTTTGGTTTAAAAAAAGGACAGTAAAGTCAAAAGGAATTAAGCTAAAAATGAGTTTGTATTTGAAAATATGCCAAATGAATCTCTTTTTGAGCTTAGTTGTGGTCAATTTGCAGTGTACAAATTATAACTGTTCCGCTGACAAAAATCATCCCGTGGCTGATTCTACACGGAACAAAAATATAAACGCACCATGTAAAGTGTTGGTTTCATAGCTGAAATAAAAGATCCCAGAAATGTTCCATACTTACAAAAAGCTTATTTCTCTAAAATGTTGTGCACAAACGTGTTTACATCCGTTTTAGTGAGCATTTCTCCTTTGCCAAGATAATGCATCTACCTGACAGGTGTGGAATATCAAGAAGCTGATTAAACAGAATGATCATTACACAGGTGCACCTTGGGTTGGGACAATGAAAGGCCACTCTAAAATGTGCAATTTTGTCGCCAGGGATGACTTAAGTTTTGAGGGAGCGTGCAGTTGGAATGCTGACTGCAGGAATGTCCCATAAACTGCCTCCAACATTGTTTTAGAAAATGTTGTAGTACGTAGACCCAACCTCACAACTGCAGACCATGTGTATAGCATCGTGTGGGCGAGCGGTTTGCTGATGTCAACGTTGTGAACAGAATGCCCCATGGTGGGTGGGGTTATGGTATGGGCTGGCATAAGCTACGGACAATGAACATAATTGCATTTTATCGATGGAAATTTGAATGCACAGAGATACCGTGACGAGATCCTAAGGCCCATTGTCATGCCATTCATCTGCTGTCATCACCTCATGTTTCAGCACGGCTCCATGTCGCAAGGATCTGTACACAGTTCCTGCAAGCTGAAAATGTCCCTGTTCTTCCATTTGCCTGCATACTTACCAGACATGTTACCCATTGAGCATGTTTGGGATGCTCTGGATCAACGGTACGACAGCGTGTTCCAGTTCCTGCCAATATCCAGCAACTTTGCACAGCCATTGAAGAGGAGTGGGACAAAATTCCACAGGCCACAATCAACAGCCTGATCAACTCTATGTGAAGGAGATAGATGTGTTGCGCTGCATGAGGCAAATGGTGGTCACACCAGATACTGACTGGTTTTCTGATCCATGTATCTACCTTTTTTTTAAGGTATCTGTGACCAACAGATGCATATCTGTGTTCCCAGTCATGTGCAATCCATAGTTTAGGGCCTAATAAATGTATTTAGATTGACTGATTTCTTTATATGAACTGTAACTCAGTAAAATCTTTGAATTTGTTTGCTTGTTGCATTTATATTTTTGTTCAGTATAGTTGCCTACCCCTGCTATACACTATTGGGGCTAATAAATCAATGAATTGAGCCGTACCAGTTGCTGTCGTAAGTTTTTCTGGCTTTGCGCCTGGAGGCTCCGGCGCCGGCTCCAGTCTTTCAAAGAGTCTCTGGCCTCGCGGGTCAGCCCACTGGAGGGTACTACTTCAGGCTTGCTCTGGATCAGGCACAGGCTGGCATACACACTGGTCAGGTAGTACCCACCTGGTACAAGCATTACAAAATGGCTATTTGGCATCACATACTATTCAAAATATTTTCACATTTAAAGTATAAATACTTCACATTTAAAGCCTTACCCTCCCCTTTGAGCCATGATGACTCCAGCAGTTCCATCATGTACTCCACCTCCACAGACAGCTCAGGCATGTTACACTGTACTAAGACATAGGACAGGGCTAGCAGGAAGTCATCTGCACCGAACTCCTGGCCTGCTCATGGAGACAAGACAAAGCAACCATGTTGACACAAGACATTACAAGACCAACGATGGTAGGGATAGCAGCTGTTGGTTCTGTAATGTTTATTTCTCTATCACATTCACTCAAAGAAAAGCCCTCACCTGAATTGTCCTTCATGGCTTTATAGATGAGCTTGCACACCTGCAGGAGCAGCACAACCTTGTCAATGGGAGAGTAGGCCCGCCTCATGAGAGCAACCTTCTGCCGCACCTTCTCCACATCAGCAGCATCCGGCACTCTCACCCGCACTCCAAAACACTCCAACGGGGTCTTTCCCCTGGCCTTAGCCAGGCTCTCTGCCATGCTTTGGGTGGAGCTGTCTCGCTCATGCAAAGTTTGCAGTGTCCCATCTATCTGTCCTTTCAAAGGTTTCAGCACACAGCGGAACATGGCTTTCTCCAGCACCAGGTCTGCACACAAACAAGCACATTCATAAAATGTCACATGTCATCATCACTAGGGAAACATGCTAGTACTGGTTGTATTTAAAGTGACTGAGCATATTTTGACAGTTTATTTGACTAATGTCTGCTGTACCTTTCTCATCATCATGCACCATGGTCTCAATGGGGGGCTGTAGGTCTCCACAGTCCAGCAGGAAGGTCTTGGCCTGGGAGAGGAAGAGACGGATGCCCTGCAGTAGCTCTATGCCAGATCTCTGGCACTGAGGCTTGATCACCTCGCGCTGCTGCCTGAGGAAGTCCTGCACCAGGACACCAAACACAGTCGTCTTGTCACGGGACAGGTCCTCCACCAGCCTCGCCACGCGCTTCTCAGGCACAAAGGACGACACAAAGGCTGCACTAAGCTTGCGCAGGGCTGAGACGTGCTGACGAGCGGGAGAGGTGCATGGGGGTGAGGGGTTACTTGTTCCCCTGGTGAGGGGAGGTCTCTCTGAGTTCTCCTCTGCCTCCTCCAAGCTGCTGAGGGAACTGCTGCTGTCCAGCTCACTCAGGGAGGGAGCATATCTCTGCTCCAGCAAGAGATCCACCCCCTCACCTCCTTTCTCCTGGCCCAGTCCCTGCAGGAGACCTATGGGCACATGGTAGTCATCCTCCTCTGCAGTGGGAGACAGTGTGGGTGTGACCCTGGTCTTTTTCGGAAGAACTGGAAGAACCAAGCATGGCTGCAAGTAGTCTGAATCCTCCTGGACAGGTGCTGTCCCTCCCTCACCCTCCACTCTGGCCTCCACTGCTCCACTGGCCTGATGGACCTTCTTGCTCTTTTTCTTGGCCAGCAGAGGTGGGGGAGGGGGAGGAGCAAATGGTGGGGACAAGGGGCTAGAGTTCTCAGTGGAGACACGCACCTTGAGGCTGCGTTTGAACTGGTGGCGGCGTCTGTGCAGTGTAGTCTGGAACTGCAGGAAGAGTGGGTTGATGAAACAGAGAGCCCCTTGGCCTGCTGCCCCACAGTTCAGCTCCCGGGGGCTGCGTGTTTGGATGGAGCAGAACTCTTGAAACAGGGTGGGGCTCTCCTCGGGTGTGGCACAATCCTCAGGGGTGGGGCTAGGGGGCAGTGGTGCCTCCTCCACTGGTGGGGGCCCATTGCGTGGACCTCTGAAGTTCAGCTGGGAGCTCCAGAACTCTGAATGAAAACGAAGCAAAACTATGTCAGCATTATTCTTCAAGGCTATCCTTGATCAATCAATCGAATGTCCTTTTTCCATCAGCAGTTGTCACAGATAGATACCCAGCCTAAAACCCCAAAGAGCAAGGAACGCGGAGGCAGAAGCACAGTGGTTATGAAAAACTCCATAGAAGGCAGAAACCTAGGAAGAAACTTAGAGATGAGTTGTCGAGAAGTTGTGTACAGCACACAATGGCAGCTAGCATTTCAACAATGGGCAAGACCTTGGTGGATCATCAGACCTCTGAGCCACTCTGTGGTACCTACCCACTCCCATGTGGGAGATGGACTCCAGCTGTTTGTGGGATGAAGCCTTGACTATGGCCTCAGGGAGCTCCAGGGGGAAGGGCAACACATCCCTGAAATAGACAGCACATACAGTAGGTTTTATAGACAGGTCTGATTGGTCTAAAGGTCCTGAACCTATTCTACTGTGATGTAGAACATACCGGCTAACACAGTAGAAGGCGATGAGCCTGCAGAGGTCAGGGAAACTGATAGCAGCTCTCTCCAAGGAGAAAGCTGTGAATGGAAGGGAGATGGGGAAGCAAGGATAAGATCATTAGTAAGACCCTCATCGTTCACTGCAACGGGCTGGATATGGAACATCTCTGGCTTTCTCTTTCAACACTCACTGGAGTCCAATTCCTGGATGACAAATTGTTTGAAAAAGGAGGGGAGGTAGTCATCTGCAAGCCTGACACACAGCACTTTCTTCTGCGAGGTGTTGGACCTGCGCACTAGAAAGGTCTGCAGAGAGACAGATATATGCAAACTTAGGTTGTGGTTTGTGTGCGGTGTGCGTCCCTCTCACAGGAGGTTGGTGGCACCTTAATTGGGGAGGACAGGCTCGTGGTAATGGCTGGAGTGGAATAGGTGGAATGGTATCAAATACATCAAACAAAATTATGCCATTTCATTTGCTCCATTGCAGCCATTACTATGAGCCATCCTCCCGTCAGCAGCCTCCACTGGTCTCACCCCAGGTGGCTCCCTCTGTAGGATGTGCAGAGCGGTAGCAGAGTTGATGGACAGCTGCAGCCAGACAGGGTGTGTGAGAAGCAGACGGTCCAGCACACTGATGCTCTTCAGGGAGCTACGCTGAGTACAAGCTCGCCTCTCTCCTACCGGCTTCCCTACCGGCTCAGGGAAATCATACACTGGGTCCTCCTGCATCTGGGGAACAGAGACATACAGTATATAGCACGGGTACTATATGGTATCTGTACACCATGTGGTTATGCTTTATGTTGCCACAATGATGCTTCCCATTGAAGGTAAAACACCAGCAAGAGAATACACATTCTTTGTGGTTCTGCTCTTCCTCAGACTAATGCTTCATAATCAGTACCCTTCCTGTTCCGTTCTGGTAACACCAGCATGCATCATGTCATATGTTCTCGGTTCTGTGCTGACCACTACTTCTCTGTCCTTTTGGGAAACTCCCAAACCCTATTCCTTCCTCTCACTGAGTAATCTCACTGAGTATGTCATCAACTGAGTACGACTCACCACACGGGAGGGTGTTTAGTGTGTGTGGCTCTAGTGTGTGCACATATCCTAAGGATCCTACCCTAAACAGTGAACTTGAAGTATAATTTTGTCTTAGCTTTTTAAACCCTTTGAATATGAGAAGGTGTGGCTATATTTTGACAGAGGTAGTTATGTGCACAGGCTGTTATCACCTCCAACTTCCTTCCAGGGATTGGCTGCTGCTGTATATATGCCCCTCAGCCTAAAACACCATAGAAGCCTGGCAAGTTTAGACTTGGTGAGACTTGGTGAAAACACTCTCCAAACCTACAGAGAAGTGTGTGAAAATGCTAATCTAACCCAGCAAACAATTGAGAGGTACAGGTCTAAAATTTAAACCAGTAGCTTAAATGTGTATTCATATTTTTAATGCAATAAAACATGTCCAGAATGAATAGCCTATTCTGAAGCCTGCTATTGAACCTCATACGACTGACCCAATGAGACTATTGTATAACTGACAAAAAAACAACTGTGACCTGCCAGGATCTGAATATACAGTATCACTAGAATAACATGAAGGTGTAATGACCTGCCAGGATCTGAATATACAGTATCACTAGAATAACATGAAGGTGTAATGACCTGCCAGGATCTGAATATACAGTATCACTAGAATAACATGAAGGTGTAATGACCTGCTAGGATCTGAATATACAGTATCACTAGAATAACATGAAGGTGTAATGACCTGCCAGGATCTGAATATACAGTATCACTAGAATAACATGAAGGTGTAATGACCTGCCAGGACTGGAATATACAGTATCACTAGAATAACATGAAGGTGTAATGACCTGCCAGGATCTGTATATACAGTATCACTAGAATAACATGAAGGTGTAATGACCTGCCAGGATCTGAATATACAGTATCACTAGAATAACATGAAGGTGTAATGACCTGCCAGGATCTGAATATACAGTATCACTAGAATAACATGAAGGTGTAATGACCTGCTAGGATCTGAATATACAGTATCACTAGAATAACATGAAGGTGTAATGACCTGCCAGGATCTGAATATACAGTATCACTAGAATAACATGAAGGTGTAATGACCTGCTAGGATCTGAATATACAGTATCACTAGAATAACATGAAGGTGTAATGACCTGCCAGGATCTGAATATACAGTATCACTAGAATAACATGAAGGTGTAATGACCTGCCAGGATCTGAATATACAGTATCACTAGAATAACATGAAGGTGTAATGACCTGCCAGGATCTGAATATACAGTATCACTAGAATAACATGAAGGTGTAATGACCTGCCAGGATCTGAATATACAGTATCACTAGAATAACATGAAGGTGTAATGACCTGCCAGGATCTGAATATACAGTATCACTAGAATAACATGAAGGTGTAATGACCTGCCAGGATCTGAATATACAGTATCACTAGAATAACATGAAGGTGTAATGACCTGCCAGGATCTGAATATACAGTATCACTAGAATAACATGAAGGTGTAATGACCTGCTAGGATCTGAATATACAGTATCACTAGAATAACATGAAGGTGTAATGACCTGCCAGGATCTGAATATACAGTATCACTAGAATAACATGAAGGTGTAATGACCTGCCAGGATCTGTATATACAGTATCACTAGAATAACATGAAGGTGTAATGACCTGCCAGGATCTGAATATACAGTATCACTAGAATAACATGAAGGTGTAATGACCTGCCAGGATCTGAATATACAGTATCACTAGAATAACATGAAGGTGTAATGACCTGCCAGGATCTGAATATACAGTATCACTAGAATAACATGAAGGTGTAATGACCTGCCAGGATCTGAATATACAGTATCACTAGAATAACATGAAGGTGTAATGACCTGCCAGGATCTGTATATACAGTATCACTAGAATAACATGAAGGTGTAATGACCTGCCAGGATCTGAATATACAGTATCACTAGAATAACATGAAGGTGTAATGACCTGCCAGGATCTGAATATACAGTATCACTAGAATAACATGAAGGTGTAATGACCTGCCAGGATCTGAATATACAGTATCACTAGAATAACATGAAGGTGTAATGACCTGCCAGGATCTGAATATACAGTATCACTAGAATAACATGAAGGTGTAATGACCTGCCAGGACTGGAATATACAGTATCACTAGAATAACATGAAGGTGTAATGACCTGCCAGGATCTGAATATACAGTATCACTAGAATAACATGAAGGTGTAATGACCTGCCAGGATCTGAATATACAGTATCACTAGAATAACATGAAGGTGTAATGACCTGCCAGGATCTGAATATACAGTATCACTAGAATAACATGAAGGTGTAATGACCTGCCAGGATCTGTATATACAGTATCACTAGAATAACATGAAGGTGTAATGACCTGCCAGGATCTGAATATACAGTATCACTAGAATAACATGAAGGTGTAATGACCTGCCAGGATCTGAATATACAGTATCACTAGAATAACATGAAGGTGTAATGACCTGCCAGGATCTGAATATACAGTATCACTAGAATAACATGAAGGTGTAATGACCTGCCAGGATCTGAATATACAGTATCACTAGAATAACATGAAGGTGTAATGACCTGCCAGGATCTGAATATACAGTATCACTAGAATAACATGAAGGTGTAATGACCTGCTAGGATCTGAATATACAGTATCACTAGAATAACATGAAGGTGTAATGACCTGCCAGGATCTGAATATACAGTATCACTAGAATAACATGAAGGTGTAATGACCTGCCAGGATCTGAATATACAGTATCACTAGAATAACATGAAGGTGTAATGACCTGCCAGGATCTGAATATACAGTATCACTAGAATAACATGAAGGTGTAATGACCTGCCAGGATCTGAATATACAGTATCACTAGAATAACATGAAGGTGTAATGACCTGCCAGGATCTGAATATACAGTATCACTAGAATAACATGAAGGTGTAATGACCTGCCAGGATCTGAATATACAGTATCACTAGAATAACATGAAGGTGTAATGACCTGCCAGGACTGGAATATACAGTATCACTAGAATAACATGAAGGTGTAATGACCTGCTAGGATCTGAATATACAGTATCACTAGAATAACATGAAGGTGTAATGACCTGCTAGGATCTGAATATACAGTATCACTAGAATAACATGAAGGTGTAATGACCTGCCAGGATCTGAATATACAGTATCACTAGAATAACATGAAGGTGTAATGACCTGCCAGGATCTGAATATACAGTATCACTAGAATAACATGAAGGTGTAATGACCTGCTAGGATCTGAATATACAGTATCACTAGAATAACATGAAGGTGTAATGACCTGCCAGGATCTGAATATACAGTATCACTAGAATAACATGAAGGTGTAATGACCTGCCAGGATCTGAATATACAGTATCACTAGAATAACATGAAGGTGTAATGACCTGCTAGGATCTGTATATACAGTATCACTAGAATAACATGAAGGTGTAATGACCTGCCAGGATCTGAATATACAGTATCACTAGAATAACATGAAGGTGTAATGACCTGCCAGGACTGGAATATACAGTATCACTAGAATAACATGAAGGTGTAATGACCTGCCAGGATCTGAATATACAGTATCACTAGAATAACATGAAGGTGTAATGACCTGCCAGGATCTGAATATACAGTATCACTAGAATAACATGAAGGTGTAATGACCTGCCAGGATCTGAATATACAGTATCACTAGAATAACATGAAGGTGTAATGACCTGCCAGGATCTGAATATACAGTATCACTAGAATAACATGAAGGTGTAATGACCTGCCAGGATCTGAATATACAGTATCACTAGAATAACATGAAGGTGTAATGACCTGCCAGGATCTGAATATACAGTATCACTAGAATAACATGAAGGTGTAATGACCTGCCAGGATCTGAATATACAGTATCACTAGAATAACATGAAGGTGTAATGACCTGCCAGGATCTGAATATACAGTATCACTAGAATAACATGAAGGTGTAATGACCTGCCAGGATCTGAATATACAGTATCACTAGAATAACATGAAGGTGTAATGACCTGCCAGGATCTGAATATACAGTATCACTAGAATAACATGAAGGTGTAATGACCTGCTAGGATCTGAATATACAGTATCACTAGAATAACATGAAGGTGTAATGACCTGCCAGGATCTGAATATACAGTATCACTAGAATAACATGAAGGTGTAATGACCTGCCAGGATCTGTATATACAGTATCACTAGAATAACATGAAGGTGTAATGACCTGCCAGGATCTGAATATACAGTATCACTAGAATAACATGAAGGTGTAATGACCTGCCAGGATCTGAATATACAGTATCACTAGAATAACATGAAGGTGTAATGACCTGCCAGGATCTGAATATACAGTATCACTAGAATAACATGAAGGTGTAATGACCTGCCAGGATCTGAATATACAGTATCACTAGAATAACATGAAGGTGTAATGACCTGCCAGGATCTGAATATACAGTATCACTAGAATAACATGAAGGTGTAATGACCTGCCAGGATCTGAATATACAGTATCACTAGAATAACATGAAGGTGTAATGACCTGCCAGGATCTGAATATACAGTATCACTAGAATAACATGAAGGTGTAATGACCTGCCAGGATCTGAATATACAGTATCACTAGAATAACATGAAGGTGTAATGACCTGCCAGGATCTGAATATACAGTATCACTAGAATAACATGAAGGTGTAATGACCTGCCAGGATCTGAATATACAGTATCACTAGAATAACATGAAGGTGTAATGACCTGCCAGGATCTGAATATACAGTATCACTAGAATAACATGAAGGTGTAATGACCTGCCAGGATCTGAATATACAGTATCACTAGAATAACATGAAGGTGTAATGACCTGCCAGGATCTGAATATACAGTATCACTAGAATAACATGAAGGTGTAATGACCTGCCAGGATCTGAATATACAGTATCACTAGAATAACATGAAGGTGTAATGACCTGCCAGGATCTGAATATACAGTATCACTAGAATAACATGAAGGTGTAATGACCTGCCAGGATCTGAATATACAGTATCACTAGAATAACATGAAGGTGTAATGACCTGCCAGGATCTGAATATACAGTATCACTAGAATAACATGAAGGTGTAATGACCTGCCAGGATCTGAATATACAGTATCACTAGAATAACATGAAGGTGTAATGACCTGCCAGGATCTGAATATACAGTATCACTAGAATAACATGAAGGTGTAATGACCTGCCAGGATCTGAATATACAGTATCACTAGAATAACATGAAGGTGTAATGACCTGCCAGGATCTGAATATACAGTATCACTAGAATAACATGAAGGTGTAATGACCTGCCAGGATCTGAATAAACAATATCAAATCAAAATCGAATTTTATTAGTCACATACACGTGTTTACCAAATGTTATTGAGGGTGTAGCGAAATGCTAGAATAACATGAGGTGTAGTGCCAAACAAGTAGTTTAAAATGAGTTAATTAATGGCGTTATTTTGCTCTTATGTTGTGGAACCAGTGGTGATTTTCTTTTCTTCCATAAATAACAGTTTACTATATTGTAATAACTGACCATGATATCAAAGGGTACTTCATTCAGTAAATTGAACAAATGTATTTTGTATTTAATTTGTATAAATAATAACATTACAGCATCCTATTTGTGGACATTGTATGGACTTCCAACATACTTGTTTCCACGTCTTATCTTTTGCCTTGCGTGCTTCTCGGTCTGTACCACTCTGTGCGCGGCACCTCCTTGATCTGCGGTCTTCTTGCATACCTTCAGTTAATGAGTGCCAGGTCTCGTGATTTCACTAATCATACAAATATTCACAACTGTTTCTCGTTTTACACTTTCAAATAAATGGCAACATGACATAATTTACCTTCATCTCCCGATCCCCTGTCGTCCTTAAATGTGACAGAGATTATTCTGAATAGCCTACTGTAAATCCCACTTGATCCCTGAATTTCAGAATGCCATTAAAACTTCAAAAGTATAGAGACATGTAATAGTCCTAGATCTCTGGATATGCCATGTTGTCTGTCTGGGACTCTCCAGGCAGAGATCTCTGTGAAGCTGTGCTTCAGAAGTTCCTGGCACTCCTCTGCTGTCTTCCTTATATTTTCTATTCACACTTGGGAGAAACAAACCTGAACCAAGGTTAAATACGCGTGCGCCCGTCACCACGTTGCGGAAATTCAATTGATACAGTATTTTCAAAGGGAATTTCGCCTCTTAAACACAATTACAATGTATTCCCTAAATACAGTATTGTGAAAGGGAAATTCACCTCTAGAAAACAATTACAATCTATCTGTATTCTGTACTTTGTGAAGGAGGGCTAGACAATTAATCTGCATCAATTATTTTTAAACTTCCGAGTGGTCACCACCATTGCAACCAAATTAGGTTGCAATTATTAACATATTTTACAGACATACAACAGCCTATTTATTGAAATGTAAATGTCTGTTTAATTTGATACTATAGAGACAAGGATTGACATCACTGGCCAGGCAAATGCAACAACAAGAAGTAATGGTTGAAAGCGTAACATTAGGAATTCGAGTACAAGGATCACTATGGTTGTAACACTCAGTGGTAGCCTTGTACACGTCACTCAAACAACATGGTCATTTACATTGTAGAAAAAGACTGTAGCCAACATTGTGTAATCCGCCTACCATGAACGTTTACATGTAACCAGAGTTCTGCTCTGGTGATTTGTTGAAAATATCATACGTCACTCTCTCAAAGCGCGGAACCGGAGGTGGTCATAGGAAATATTGCACCGCGTTAGGTAAGATGGATGCACAGTGTGCTTATTTTTTGTCTGTGTAAACTTTAGTAATTTTAGTTTAACTCGGCAACTTTTATGAATGCACAGTGTGATATAAACATTTGCATAATGCTCTAAATAGTTGCAAATAGATGTAATTAGTTAAACTGCTTCTGAACATTATTTTTCAACACTGCAAAATGGCTAGTTTAGCTAGCCAGTAAACTAACTCTAATCCGCGCCGAATTGATCATTTAGCTAGCTAGCTAGCCAGCCAGCCAGCCAGCTAGCGAGCCAGAATAAATCTGATCACACCACGACCAACTAATGTTTGTATAGTACAGCAATTTCGTGTAACTATATGAACATCTCGTGTTTCCCGATCGGGTGTTGCCAAGCATCACCGAATTGATGCCACCTCGACTCGAGAAGGGAGGGGGAAACTAACGTTAGCTTGCTAGCTAGGTTTTCTAATGTTGACCATGGACTAGTTTTAGCTTTATGCGTTAAACTATTCTTAGTTACATGTCACGTTTTATTAAACTACTATATTCATGATTTGCCTATAGTGGTTGCATGCGGTTTTTCTTAGACGTCCCTTTACAGTTATTTCATCAGCTAAAATATAAACTTAAATTAGCTAGCTAGGTCACTGACACCCTGCTCCTTCCCCAGGTGTACCCAACCATGGAGTCAACGGATAAGAACGAAGCTATAAAGCTCTTTGTGGGGAACCTGGCTTTGGACACCTCTCAGGAGGACCTGACACAGCTCTTTGCGCCATATGGACAGGTGGTCACCTGCAGTGTACTCAGGCAGTTTGCCTTCATCCATCTCCAGGGAGATGGTGCTGCTGATCTAGCCATAAGAGAACTGAATGGACGGGAGTTCCGTGGCCGCAACCTGGTGGTTGAAGAGTCCCGCGGAAGGCCCATGCATTCCACCAAGGTGTTTGTGGGGAACCTCAGTGCCATGTGTTCTGCTGAGGACCTGCAAGAGCTCTTTCAGACCTTTGGGAAAGTTCTGGAGTGTGATAAGGTCAAAGGTGAGTCTCTACCCCCCCATCCACTTGTCAAAAGATTTTTAAGCAAATACCGGTATTCAAATTATACTGATACGGGTGTTTTTATCAAATTGGTCTGTTGAGGATACAAAACTGTGTGTAATGACGTCATGCATATAAACACTTTGTTCTGTATCTTAACTCTGTCAATGGTTTTGGCACAAACTCTTCGGATAAACAGTACATTTGTCCATGGTGGTCTTGGAACGTGCACTCTAGCCTATTGCTCGCAGATACAACACACAGGGTACATGAGAATATGGCTAAGAGGAAGATAATATTTATTGGTCAATTAAATGTAATTGACAGCCAAGCACTGATCACTTTGTCACCAGCATCCAAATTAAGACCTTTTGAAATGTATTGGAAATAAGCATCAAGCTCATCAGGTTCATCATAACTTATTTTGTCTGTTAATAAACTGAATTTTTTTCGCCTCGTAGTAGGAAGACCGCACAACATAGCATGAGTGCAAGTTTACTTCCATATGATGGTTATTCTAGCAACAACTATGCAAAAAAAAGCATATCCACCACAGTTTGTCACATTATATTTCACCATAAAATAGCTTTTATACAATCCTGTCGAATGTGTTTTGTCAACATTTAGGGAAGTTAAGACAATTTTGCCGTTTCCATCAGGCCTATGGTGAGTTTTATCAGACCGGTACTTTACTCATCAGAATGGTTGGATGGTAAACATGGTTAGTGGTTACTTTCATTAGCTGACTGTCTTGTCATCCTGTGCTTGGTTACAGCGAGGCTCTCCTCCTCTGCGGGCTATGCCTTTGTACACATGGAGCGGAAGGAGGATGCAGTGCAGGCTATTGAGGCTCTCCATGGGACCACCTTCAAAGGCCGACCGCTCTCTGTGGAGCTCTCCAATGTGCAGCCCAGTAATCCCACCACAACTACAGCCAAGGCCCCCGTCATGAGTCACTATGCCACTGAAAGCCCCTCCATCAACCCTCATATGGAGCACCACCAGAGTCAGGCTGCTGTACTGGCTGCTGCCGTTGCTGCAGCTGCAGGTCTGCCTCTTCAGGTGCAGCAGAGCTTGCACAACTCTGTCTACAACACAACGAGCTTTGATCCCACATACGCTGCACTAAAGGGCATGACGGCAGCCAGCGCCACAGATGGTACTCCAGTGAGCCCTGCGGTCTACGGTGCCCTCGCCAGCCAGGTGTACGGCTCTGTAGCGGATCAGGTATACGACTCTATAGCCAACCAGGCCGCCAGCTATCAGAATTCAGCCACACCGGACGCAGAAGGCTACAGTAACCAGTACGACCCCACAGCTGGAGAGGCACCGTCAGCCCAGGCTGCTGTCAACCCGGCCTACGGTGGAGCCTCGGCCCTCTACAACGCCAGCTCAGCCTATGGCTCCATGGGGGGTGCAGAACCCACTGCCCAGGCCATCTTTGAGGCAGCACGGGCCCGCTTCTTCCAGCAGGGCCAGCAGGTTCTAGCTGAGCAGCAGATGGGGACTAAGTCAGGGGACAGGGACCGCAGCCCAGTACGCCGCTCCACCCCACTGCTGCCTGACCCTGTGCCCCAGCCCTTCCCCCAGCCACGCCCCAAACGCCGCGCCCTCCTCCCAACGCCACCCGGCCGACCAGAGGACCCGGCTGCTGATAGAGACCCCATTGCCAGGTACATGATGCACGTTTGGGGCAGTTTTGTTATTTTGAAGCAGATCAAACATGTTCAACAGCCTTTCTCTTTTCTCAACTTCAGATGCTATGCAGAGTACTATCAGCAGGTCCAGCAGTACCAACAGTACCAGCAGTACCAACAACAGTACCAGCAGTACCAATATGGCTACCCTCCTCCAGCCCCGACCCAGATGCCCCCCACAATGCCCAACTACCAGATGCCCATGCAGGCCCCGCCCCCGACGGAGGCCCACAACCTGGAAGCGCCTGCTACCTACGCCCCAGCTAGAGCGTATGAACCGCCTCCATCACACAAGGAGCCCCTCCTCCGCCGCCCTGACTACTCCCACATGCCAGAGCACCGATAACCCTTTACATTGCAGTGTGAATGTGTGTGTGTGTGTGTGTGTGTGTGTGTGTGTGAATGTGTGGGTTTTGAGTGATGTAGTTGTGGTCCAAATGTGCATCACTGCAAGTTTGCCCATTTATAATTCCCCTGTTTTGCATCTCTTTTCTAAACACAATTCTGACTAGTTGATTTTTCACTTTATAGTATGCCTGGTTTTGCTTTGATAAGAACGCTGCCCCATAATGCAGTAATCTGTATTGTGAAGTCGTTATGGTTTTAAGGAAGTGTATGGTTGTGATGCGTACTGGGGCTCTGTAATGACAGCTCTTCCTTACACATCCCCGTCCCAGAAACTGTCAAATATGCGAGAATATTAATCCATACCAGAGGAGTGCCTTGTTAAAAGCCTAGTTGAAATATATTGTGTAAAATAAATGTGTATATTTTTGAGCAATGAAGGAAGCACCCAAATCGATCCATGCATTTTTTTAAATCAGAGCCTTGCCTCTGTCCTCAAGGTGACTTTAGCTCATCCAAATTAGCCATTAGTTCACATACACTACATGGCCAAAAGTATATGGACAGCCCTTCAAATTAGTGGAGTCAGCTATTTTAGCCACACCGTTGTGGACAGGTGTATAAAATTGCGCGCACAATGGCTCAGCCGCGAAGTGGTAGTCCACGCAAGCTCACAGAATAGGACCGCCGAGTGCTGAAGCGCGTAAAAATCATCTGTCCTCGGTTGCAACACTCACTACCGAGTTCCAAACTGCCTCTGGAAGCAACATCAGCACAAGAACTGTTTGTCGGGAGCTTCATGAAATGAGTTTCCATGACCGAGCAGCCGCACACAAGCCTAAGATCACCATGCGCAATTCCAAGCGTTGGCTTGAGTGGTGTAAAGCTCACCGCCATTGGACTCTGGAGCAGTGGAAACACGTCTGGAGTGATGAATCAGGCTTCACCATCTGGCAGTCTGACGGACGTATCTGGGTTTGGCGGATGCCAGGAGAACGCTACCTACTCAAATGGTGGAGGAGGAATAATAGTCTGGGGCTGTTTTTCACGGCTAGGTCCCTTAGTTCCAGTGACATCTTAATGCTACAGCATACAATGACATTGTAGACGATTCTGTGCTTCCAACTTTGTGGCAAAAGTTTGGGGAAGGCCCTTTCCTGTTTCAGCATGACAAAGCGAGGTCCATACAGTAATGGTTTGTCGAGATCTGTGTGGAAGAACTTGGCCTGCACAGAGCCCTGACCTTAACCCATCCCTTTGGGATGTTGGCCTAATCGCCCAACATCAGTGCTAGACCTCACTAATGTCTTGTGGCTGAATAGAAGCAACATCTAGTGGAAATCCTTCCCAGAACAGTGGAGGCTGTTATAGCAGCAAAGGGGGGACCAACTCCATATTAATACCCATGATTTTGGAATAAGATGTTTGACGAGCATGTGTCCACATACTTTTGGCCATGTTGTGTATATAGTTTCGAGCTTAATTTTTCCATTGGCCAGATTTCGTTTTTTAAATTTATATTGCCTTCATTGAAGACCTTGATATGAAAAGTCACTGTTCCGATATGTTCCAGCGTATGTAGATCTTTGGTTAATAAAATGGTTATAGGTTTTAGAGCTTTTTTTTTTTTAAATATGGAAAGCAAGGGGCAAAGTATCTTTACATATAGGCTAATTTGGACATGAGGACCAGTGTGACTGTATGTGTGGACACTTGTAAACATTCTAGGGGATCAATTTAAGCATGATGCCTTCACTTTTTATAACAATCACAGGAATACACATTCACACCTCAGTCATCAAACTTTCTCTCCATAATGTCTGGGGCTTTGGGAGAGAGACCCGAGCGCTTTGCTGCAACAACATTACACGTCTCTGCTGGAGTGATAAGCAAAACTCACTTTTCTCTGGGAATGTAGTCCCTCCCCACGTCTCACATGACCTCCCGTTGGAACTGATCAAATGCATCAAATAGAAATCCAACTAAGCAAACCACTTTAAGATTAGACAGGCTAGCTTTAAACTCGCATTTTCTGGGGAACTCGTTTTTTTATTTGCAGACAGTGATGCATGAATGCTTTCTATTATTATACCATGAATTCTAGCCTAGTGACTTAACTGGTTTCACCTCTGTTTGGTTTAAATGGAAATGTGGAAAGCCCTGCTGGTGGCAAGTGCATGCAGAGGGCTTCCTTTAAGCATGCCTTTCAGGATCTGAGGGTAATCAACTGCCATTTTGGGCCTCACCTTTTCTCCAAAGGACAAAAACTAGTGGGCTTTTCACACACAGTACATTGTGTGGTTTGACCGTGTACAGGACAAACATTTTCCTTTTCTTTGTTTTCTTTTGGTTTAAGTGAACTTCCTGTGCGATCCTGATCATAATATTCTGTGAGCGTATTTACTTCAATTGGACCATCAAATTCATTAGTTATCTTAAAGGGAGCCATTAGGCTGTCCAGGTTTGATGGAGACATATTGGTTTCTATTATTCAGTATGTAACCTATTAAAACCTTAAGCCTCAAGCTTAAGTAATAAAAGTAGGAGTGATTTGGTTTGAGAATAAAACATGCGGCTGTATTTTTTTATAATTTAAAATAGGAAATGTTTTCCATATCGGGTTAATTATTAGACATGCGATTAAACATGATATTAAATCGTTTCCATGTTTTTTTTCAAAGGATTTACAAATTATTTCAACCTTTCACGTCTGAAGGGAAACACTTTAAACATTCTTGATTATCCCATTCCTATGAACTATGACAAGATCATTTCAAACTGTTCTCAATTGGGCTCTACCACTTGGTCTCAGCCTAGGTCTTCATTACACCTACCTCAGAACATGCGACAAACCTCATGGCAATGTTTGTTAGAGTTTGTCGCTGTGGGTGTCAGAAGAACAGTTGAAGGCAATCCTATCATTAGAATGAAAAATGTTTGTAGCCTTGCTGCGTCACAGTTTTTGGATGTAGAAGTGAGCTGTAGACTACAGTTGGTTATGGATTGGTTTTCATTTCTGATAGGAACATTTTAAATTGTTATCTCATTCTTTCTGGTTACCATGATAACATGCACCTGCTTATTGCACGTATATTCCTTGATATGGCTTTCTGTGTTGTTTTAAAACTGTAGTGCATGACATTGTTACTGTTATTGCTCTTCCAGCTACGTTTTCCCTTCTCGCTAATTATTACAGCTAAAATGGCTCCTGGGTCCCTGGACGCCATGTTGTGTGTGACGGGGGAAGAAAATTAGTCGCGCAATGCCGTGGACGCAGTCCCCACAAAGGTAAAGCCCTCTGCCCCCGACCACGCCTGCACTTCGACCATACACTTCCCTCATTGACCCCACTCCTCTTCCTTCACAACGAGGCACCCCATTTTATTATTTATTTGAGGTCTGATGCTGGAAGCCCAACAAACTATCACAAGACAACCAGTTCACAAGAACCCAGGGCCTGAATGTCTGGGCATGTCCAGTGGGTTAGTGAGGCCACACTCCCCTCATTGTAGTTGTAGTACTGCTACTAGTATGGTTGATAAGGGTAATCTCCACAAGGCACATACACTATTTAGCCTTTTGCAGACCCAACTGATCTGGGTTGACGTTAGATGTGGCTGTAAAATAGTCCAGTCATGGCTCTATCTGATGCCATCTTCCTTTCCGAAATTAGACGACCCCCATCAACAGTAGTCATGGATTTTTCTTATTTTCTTTGATTCTATTGATGTTTTTAAAGGAATCATTTTGCCAAATTGAAATGAATCACACTGTATAATGTCATTAAATGAATCTTCAATTAATCACAGATGTGTTTTAAACCTGTACTCAAAACAGATTTAAGAAACTTATGTTATTGTAATTGAGGGTGATCAGATTGGGGAATGCTGGAGTTGTTGCGTATGCTTGTGTTGTGGCATATTTTTCTGAGGTATTTCCAGTGAGACAAGATGTGCATTCACGCTCAAAACTGAGGCGTTCCAGCTGTGCTTTGAACGGCTAAGGACGCAGTGGTACGCAAAAGGCCAGATGAACGGAGGGAGGGAGGTAGGGCTATCGACCTCTGTCCCACGCATGCTGGGTGAGTAACCAATGCACCACTGCCCCGCTCAAATTCACCTACCCCCCCCCCCCCCCCCCCTTCAATCTGCAGCACAACGCCAACCCTCTCACTCTGATCCCATAACCAGTATATCTACAGGCTTACAACACCGTCACCTAGAGAACATTCCACAGCTGCGTTAGATATGGATGTCAAGAGGACAACATTCAGTATTCTACGTTCCCTGTCTAGTTAAGTAAATTCTACATATCCCAATCACCCTGTTAAATTGTCTGATTACAATTTGCAAACATTGATTGGGAACCTTAATGTAATCATCTGGTTGATTTAAGATATATTAGGCTGTTTTTACGCAGGCAGCCCAATTCGGATCTTTTGCCAGTAATTGGGCTTTTGACCAATCAGATTAGATCTTTTGCCAATAATTGGGCAGAAGATCAAAATTGGGCTGCCTGTGTAAATGCAGCCAAACACCAAAATTCCACCATATTTTTTTTTTTTGTTAAGTTTGTATTGCTGTGTTTATTGAGGACTTCAGTGGCCTCCCTCAGTGAATGAGAGCTGGACTATCGGCCTACGATACACCGTGCACGGTTTCAATCAAAGTTCCCTTACCTATCTGTCACGTTATAGTTTCAAATTGGCACTAATATCACTACTAAACAGTTTTTCCTCCAGTTTCCCAATCTTTCGTCCATTGGAATTCCTGACAACATTTTTACAGAGACTTGTTTGACCGCATGTGGATTAGGACTGAAAAGTATATTTAAAACCAAGCTTTATGAGAAATCAGGGAAAATACTGTACATCTGTAGATTACTGTTATTTGTCCATTACAGAAAATGAAAGACAGGTTGCTGATTGCAGAACCATTTATTGAAAGATATATAAATGAATCACCTGATGCTTAATTGAGACTTTGTTTTAATTTGTAGCTGTTAAATTCATTTCAATTAAGACACGTTGTTCTTTGTAAGTCTCAATAAATGACATTGAAACAACTCATTTGTTTTGGATAGCCTACTTTTTTATGGGCATGAAGGGACATGTTTACTGAACTAAGAAGTATGACACAATGCTCTGCATTATGTGAATGTGGCATAAAGCCTTTCACATTGGTTTTGATCATTTCTCACATATCCTGAACCTGCGACCTCTGGTTAGTGGCAGTGCCCACCAAGACCTGTCACAATTGGCGACATATCGAGGACTTGATTGGAATGTATTTCTTACACATGTTTTTTTGTGACCCATATTGATCTGTCGATGAGAACTCTTGCATTCTAGATCGATGCATCTGCAAGAGGCATACATGCAAATCCACTAGTTCTGCCTAGTCTTTTTAGTGTCACTTATAGTACCAGGTCAAGCCAGTCATATGTAACGGGATGCTGTTACGTGTGTCCACTGACCAGGGGTTTGAGCTCAGTCTACTTCGTGCGGTGGGAGCACCATCTAGCTCTAACCTATAGGAAGGAATCTGTAATCGGGTGCAGTTGTCTCTGCCACAGAAAGTGTTCCTACAATTTTGCGGGCTTAAGAGTTGACGGCTCAGCGCGTGTATGTTTAATTGAAAAGTGCAAATGAAATTGAGTAGGTCGAGGGGATAAGCATCTCCCAAAGGAGACATCGAAATGACAGCAATTGAAACGCAGGTGCAATGTGGTTCCTACATGATGACTTCGGACTCGGAGCACGTCTACATGAACCAAGAGGATGATTGGGACAGGGACCTTCTATTGGACCCCGCCTGGGAAAAACAGCAGCGCAAGGTGATTTGGCCCACAAGTATATGGCCTACAAATTTTGCATGGCGTTACTATTTACAAAATGAATGATTGGTACCTATGTAGCGTGCAGGATATGTACCCTCTGGATATACACTGAGTGGACAAAACATTAGAAACACTTTCCTAATATTATATTATAAACGGGTTCGAGCCCTGAATGCTGATTGGCTGAAAGCCGTGGCATATCAGACCATATACCAAGGATGTGACAACTTATTTTTACTGCTCTAATTACGTTTGTAACTAGTTTATAATAGCAATAAGGCACCTCGGGGGGTTGTGGTATATGGCCAATATAGCAAGACGAAGGGCTGTATCTTGGCACGCCACGTTGCGTCGTGTATAAGAACAGCCCTGAGCCTGGGATATTGGCCATATACCACAAACCCCCGATGTGCCATATTGCTTTAATAATATATACATTATATGCCATTTACCAGACACTTTTATCCAAAGCAACTTAGTAATGTATGCATTTTAAGTGTTACCGGGAATCGAATCCACTAGTTTGGCATTGGAAGCGCCGTAATCTACCAACTGAACTACGGGATATGGACTCTACAAGGTGTTGAAAGCCGTCCTCCGGGATTCTGACCCATGTGGACTTCAACGCTTTCCACAGCTGTGTCAAGTTGGCTGGATGTCCTTTGGGTGGTGGACCATTCTTGATACACAGGGGAAACTGTTGAGCCTGAAAACCCCAGCAGAGTTGCAGTTTTTGCAATTCTTGACACACAAACCAGTGCGCCTGGCACCTATTACCATACCCCATTCAAAGGCACTTAAATATTTTGTCTTGCCCTTTCCCCCTCTGAATGGCACACACACAATCCATGTCTCAATTGTCTCAAGGCTTAAAAATCCTTAACCTCATGTTATCTACACTGATTGAAGTGGATTTAACAAGTGACATAAGGGATCATAGCTTTCACCTGGGTTCACCTGGTCAATCAGTCAAGGTGTTTCTGTTGTTTTGTACACTGTGTATATCTGTTGTACCGCTTAAGGTCCCTGATAACAATTTGAATGAGTTGCCAGTGAACTTATTGATTAAATAATTGCTTGTACAATACCATTTTGGGGATGGGTATAATGGTCATTAGACCAGCTACAGGTAGGGAGGAGGATGCCTGAATCACATTTAAAGTCGGCTGATCTAATTGAATACTGGCCATTCACCTGCTTGATTTGTAAAGATTCATTGCACATACCAGTTTATATGAACTTCAACCTATTTTCAACTGTTTGTCTTATAGTGGTCATTGACAGGGGTAGGCTAGCCTACATTGGTTTCCCATCAGTGTGAGGGTAGTTGAGCCAAATGCAAGTCGCTCAATTCCTATATTGCAGAAACTGCAGCAGATGACAACACCAAGACAGGGAGACGTAGAGTGGCAAGAGAGCTTACTGTATTTCAGACCCCCAAATAGACTAATGAAATATACATGCTTAACCCGCCCACCACACCCCCTATATCATATTCCTACAGCCCATCAATCCCATTGCTACTGCAAGTGTTTTGCCTCTTCATTGTTCTCTGGGGTTTTATGAGAGTACACCATGGTAGACTAGTCTTATCCAATAAGGGACCTAAATCTTCTGAGGTAATAACCTCTAGATTCTTACCGTTCTTAGTTTTATTTTTATTTATTTTTCATTTGTCGGTATGACAACAAATACGGCTTTAGTACTCTAGAACAGCTGCCTGAAATCCTGATTTTGGAGTGCAGGCATCTGACCAGAAAGACTAGAAGTTCCTCTTCAAGTACTAAGCGACGGTGTTTGCCAAACGCTCAAGAACAAATGTGCTTACTAACTTACTCCACATAAGCCGAGGGAAATTCTTGTCACAGAGGGCCTTATAATATCCTTGTTTGTTGTTGCTGCCAGTTGTATAGTCAGGATGCTCGGATAGAAATGCATTAATCTCAGCACCCAGAACCAAATCAGCTATGATCGTCAGAGACTGTGATCGTCAGAGACTGTTACACTGCACTTAGTAAACACTTAGGGCCCCCTATTTTGTGGCTTTTGAGAATTCATTGCGTTGAGTATGGTAACCTTTTGCAATGGTATGTGCGTGCTATTTACCTGTAAAAATAATTCTGGGCATTATTTTTTTACCTGTTGGAGCCCACTCCACTATGTATGTTCTGTAGACGTTTATCTATTTTAGACTTATGTTTGATGATGTAACACGTAGTTGGGTGTTCCCCTGGCTCAGTGGTGTAGTCTAGGGATTAGGCCTAGTCAATGTTTATGGAGCACTGTCTGATCCTGCCTGTGGTCTCTGGATCCTGACAGCTGCAGGACTGTCTGTGTTTGTCTACCACCTGTTAGCTCTCTGTTGGCCTCCATTAGTTGCTAGTTAGATTGTTGGATGCAGCTGTCCAGGAAAGGAACCAGTTTTACACCAGTCCACATGCATCCGGCTCACAGGTGACATGCTCAATTTCACAGAGGGATTGGTGGATTGTTATGTATTGTTCCCAATTAAGCATCTCTGGACACATTTTGCTGTATGGATGTTTGTCAGACTAAGTGAGTGATGAAACCACAACAGCTTAAATGTTCTTGTCATGTTTCTATCGCTTTGATACTTTTCCAGCACATGAACCAGTGTGGTGTGTGTATTCTAGTCCACTAATTGCTGTGCTAAAATACCAGCCTGTAAAACATCTCAATGTCTTATTGCGTAGTTATCCATTGGCCATCCATGCCTCCACTGCATAGTCATTGAAAACGTTAACACCCTAATACAGTATGGCTAAATGCAGGCGGTCCTGAACCAGTTGCACCACCACTAGCAATGAACTAAAGCCTGGTTAGCAATGAATTACAGCCACACACTCCAAATACAACTTCCTATGGTAAACATTATGTATTAACTTATTAAAAACAGCAGGTGTATTTTGCATCACCTGTTTGACCTTTCCTATCCATCCATTTTCTCCTAATGTTAACTAAAACTATGCGACTGAAGTCATTCAATACTTTAATACAAGCAGTTTTTTAAGGGGTTTCCATCTGCACCTACACGCTGAAAGATTAGCAATCTTAAATTAAGGTACAAATCGTAGGTTTTGGAAATCAGGGAATTATGGCGGCTGAATAGGTCGGGAGAGAGAGCAAGCTGGGGAGCCTTTTACAGGCTGTAGATGGAGGGAGGGGGCTGAGAAAGCCATCAGTATGATCAAATGGCAGTTGCTATTCCAGAAGATGTGTCCTTGTACGGCAGCTTCTATCAACTGCCTGGTGTGGGGGGTTATCGGTGTCAGGACTCAAGGTCATGCAGGTATTTCTGATCAGCTAAATTCAGGATCCGTCTAAGTGGAGCATTGGAGCTGAATCTCAAGAGAGAGAGATTGGAGGGTAAGGGTTGTTTAGGTCATGGAGACCGATGCAGTTAATCCCTGCAAATAATGTCATTGACCACATTTATGTCAATTTCTCCTCTCCAGTAAGGTTCAGCCTTTCAACAGCAGACTGTACATGGCAAAGGCCTTACTTTATGTTGGGCAAGTGTCTAGGTGACGTAAAGAGATTGAACAGGATCTTAAGAAGCACATACCAATTTGTAACATATTGTGTGAATTGGAATTTGTAACATATCATACGAATTGCAAGAAAATTATTATAATAATAAACAAAAAATTCTATACGAAATGGATGACATTGTCAGCAGCATTTATAAATCCTTGTGTACCTTTCAGTAGACACCATGAAGCGTCATCCATCACTGGATGGAAGCCTCAGTCTGTCTGTACAGTCTTAGAAGACTCACTGTACTTTGGACACCAGAAGGCTAATAATTATGCTGATGATGTTAGCCCTTTAGCAGTTATAAATAGTCATTGGGGTTTCTGCAGCCCTCCCAAATGCTGGCAGACATACAGCACCAGTCAAACGTTTGGAAACCTACTCATTCCAGGGTTTTTCTTTATTGTTACTATTTTCTACATTGTGCAATAATAGTGAAGAAATCAAAACTATGAAATAACACATGGAATCATGTAGTAACCAAAAAACTGTTAAACAAATCTAAATGTATTTTAGATTCTTCAAAGTAGTCACCCTTTGTCTTGATGACAGCTTTGCACACACTTGCCATTCTCTCAACCAGCTTCATGAGGTAGTCACCTGGAATGCATTTCAATTAACAGGTGTGTCTTGTTAAAAGTTAATTAGTGGAACTTCTTTCCTTCTTAATGCGTTTGAGCGAATCAGTTGTTTTGTGACAAGGTATACAGAAGATAGCCCTATTTGGTAAAAATCCAAGTCCATATTATGGCAAGAATAGCTCAAATAAGCAAAGAAAAACAACAGTCCATCATTACTTTAAGACATGAAGGTCAGTCAATACTGAACATTTCAATAAGTGCAGTCGCAAAAACCATCAAGTGCTATGATGAAACTGGCTCTCATTAGAACCGCCACAGGAAAGGAAGTCCCAGAGTTACCTCTGCTGCAGAGGATAAGTTCATTAGAGTTAACTGCACCTCAGATTGCAGCCCCCCAAAAAAGAGTTTAAGTAACAAACACATCTCAACATCAACTGTTCAGAGGAGACTGCGTGAATCAGGCCTTCATGGTCGAATTTCTGCAAAGAAACCACTACTAAAGGACACCAATAAGAAGAAGAGACTTGCTTGGGCCAAGAAACATGAGCAATGGACATTAGACCGATGGAAATCTGTCCTTTGGTCTGATGAGTCCAAACTTTAGATTTTTGGTTCCAACCGCCGTGTCTTTGTGAGACGCAGAGTTGGTGGATGGATGATCTCTGCATGTGTGGTTCCCAATGTAAAGCATGGAGGAGGAGGTGTGATGGTGTGGGGGTGATTTGCTGGTGACACTGTCTGATTTATTTAGAATTCAAGGCACACTTAACCAGCATGGCTACCACAGCATTCTGCAGCGATACGCCATCCCATCTGGTTTGGGCTTAGTGGGACTATCATTTGTTTTTTAACAGGACAATGTAAGGGCTCTTTGACCAAGAAGAGTGATGGAGTGCTGCATCAGATGACCCGGCCACAATCACCCGACAACCCAATTGAGATAGTTTTGGATGAGTTGGACCGAAGAGTGAAGGAAAAGCAGCCAACAAGTGCTCAGCATACACTACTGTTCAAAAGTTTGGTGTCACCTAGAAATGTCCTTGTTTTTGAAAGAAAAGCACATTTTTGGTCCATTAAAATAACATCAAATTGATCAGAAGTACAGTGTAGACATTGTTAATATTGTAAATGACTATTGTAGCTGGAAACGGTATATTTTTTTTATGGAATATCTACATAGGCGTACAGAGGCCCATTATCAGCAACCATCACTTAATTAGCCAATCCAAGTTTATCATTTTAAAATGCTAATTGATCATTAGAAAACCCTTTTGCAATTATGTTAGCACAGCTGAAAACTGTAGTTCTGATTAAAGAAGCAATAAAACTGGCCTTCTTTAGACTAATTGAGTATCTGGAGCATCAGCATTTGTGGGTTTGATTACAGACTCAAAATGGCCAGAAACAAATAACTTTCTTCTGAAACTCGTCAGTCTATTCTTGTTCTGAGAAATGAAAGCTATTCCATGAGAGAAATTGCCAAGAAACTGAAGATCTTTTACAACGCTGTGTACTACTTCCTTCACAGAACAGTGCAAACTGTCTCTAACCAGAATAAAAAGAGGGGTGGGAGGCCCCGGTGCACAACTGAGCAAGAGAACAAGTACATTAGAGTGTCTAGTTTGAGAAGCGGATGCCTCACAAGTCCTCAACTGGCATCTTCATTAAATAGTACCCGCAAAACACCAGTCTCAATGTCAACAGTGAAGAGGCGACTCCGGAATGCTGACCTTCTAGGCAGAGTTGCAAAGAAAAAGCCATATCTCAGACTGGCCAATAAAAATAAAAGATTAAGATGGGCAAAAGAACACAGTCACTGGACAGAGGAACTCTGTCTAGACGGCCAGCATCCCGGAGTCGCCTCTTCACTGTTGACGTTGAGACTGGTGTTTTGCAGGTACTGTTTAATGAAGCTGCCAGTTGAGGACTTGTGTGGCGTCTGTTTCTCAAACTAGACACTCCAAATGTTATATGCATTGTGCCCGGCCCACCACAGGAGTCACTAGTGCACGATGGAACAAGAACATCCCTGCCGTCCAAACCCTCCCCTAACCCGGACAACTGTGCGCTGCCCCATGCGTACGGCTGCAACAGAGCCTGGAATTGAACCAGGATCTCTAGTGGCACAACTAGCACTGCAATGCAGTGCCTTAAACCACTGTGCCACTCGAGAGGCACTGAAGAATCATTCTTATTGTAAAAATAACCTAAACAATAATTAAAACTGATCTGGGCTGTGCAGTTGGGTCTGTGTGGACATCCATAGCTGCTCCTTGGCCATGTTGTAACCCGTCACTTCCTGTTGAATGTGGAACAGATTGATTTTGTTGTTTTGAAAAGTTTGTTGTTTTGAAAGTGTATTGAAAAGTTCTTAGTAGCTAGCTTAGTTTGGATCCTGCGATGCAGTTGGCGTCAGTTGCTGGGACGGCTAGTCTCTGTCCAGTGATCCTGCCAACAAAGGACGGGTCTGAGGAGCTATTTGGCGTTGCAGCAAGCCTAGCTGCTAGCTAGCTGCATATCAAACTAGCAGGGTTTTCTTGAAGGCTTGATCTCAGTCTGCGACTCGGTTAGGCATTGTGGCTGGGACCGTGGATTGTCCTGGGTTTGTGGCTGTCTAGATCCCTGCTGTTTGTTGTTTTCAATGTTCCCTGTGATCTGCCCTGTCTGGAACTGCGAGGAGTAACAGCGTAACCTACGTTGCTAGCTACCATGACAAAGACCAAAGCCAGTGGGAGTACCGTTGAGGGCAGTGGTGTCTCTCTATCACACGTGAAGGATCTTTTAAATGAACAAAAATAGTTCTACAAGCAGTTGTTACAACAACAAAAAAATAGCTTCAAGTGTTTTGTACAAATACTGATGGATTCAACTAAAAGAATGGATGACCTGTCCAGAGAGGTCCAGGACCTGAAGAACAGTGTGCTATTCTACCAGGGTCAGCTCGATGAGTTGAAACAGGAGAACGGCAAGATGACAGCAATATGCAAGTCATTGAGAGAGGGCTTCAGTTCTTTGTGTGAATCCATGATAACAATGACGGATAAATCAGACTCAAGGGATAATCAAGGCAAACAACATGGTTGTGGACGAAATTTCAGAATCTCCACATGAGACCTGGACGGAGTCTGAGGACAAAGAGAGGAAAATGATCTCTCAGAAATTGAAGATGGACCACAGGAAGATTGAGGTGGAGTGCGCCCACAGGACTGGAAAACCCACCACCGGCCCAGGTGATAGGCCCTGGCCAATAGTGGTCAAGTTCCTGAGGTTCAAGGACAAGATAGCTGTTCTGGAGAGACCCAAGAACTTGAGAGGAACGTATATCTTCCTCAACGAGGACTATCCTGAAGCTGTGCGCCAGAAGAGGAAAGAACTTATCCCAGCCATGAAAGCTGCCAGAGCACATGGGGACATTGCTTACATCCGCTATGACAGACTCATTGTCCACCCTCCCTCCCAGAAGCAGGGAGGGTGGACAAGGTTCGTAGCTTCAACCCCGCAGCACACACACACACACACACACACACACACACCAATTGATTAATGGACTGCTGAATGTATATTTTTTTCTCTTGCTTTGTTTGCTCTTTTCAGTATTATGTCTATCTCTAATAGGCTACCCAGGAAAGGCCTGAAAATAGCCCATATGAATATATGTAGCCTTAGAAATAAGGTTCATGAAATCAGTAACTTGCTATTATCAGATAACATTCATATATTAGCCATTTCTGAGACTCACTTAGATAACTAATTTGATGATACAGCAGTAGCAATACAAGGATATATCAAATCAAATCAAATGTATTTATATAGCCCTTCTTACATCAGCTGATATCTCAAAGTGCTGTACAGAAACCCAGCCTAAAACCCCAAACAGCAAGCAATGCAGGTGTAGAAGCACGGTGGCTAGGAAAAACTCCCTAGAAAGGCCAAAACCTAGGAAGAAACCTAGAGAGGAACCAGGCTATGAGGGGTGGCCAGTCCTCTTCTGGCTGTGCCGGGTGGAGATTATAACAGAACATGGCCAAGATGTTCAAATGTTCATAAATGACCAGCATGGTCAAATAATATTAATTATAGTAGTTGTCGAGGGTGCAACAAGTCAGTAACACAAGAGTAAGTGTCAGTTGGCTTTTTCATAGCCAATCTTTGAGAGTATCTCTACCGCTCCTGCTGTCTCTAGAGAGTTGAAAACAGCAGGTCTGGGACAGGTAGCACGTCCGGTGAACAGGTCAGGGTTCCAGCAGGTCTGGGACAGCAGGTCTGGGACAGGTAGCACGTCCGGTGAACAGGTCAGGGTTCCATAGCCGCAGGCAGAACAGTTGGAACTGGAGCAGCAGCACGGCCAGGTGAACTGGGGACAGCAAGGAGTCATCAAGCCAGGTAGTCCTGAGGCATGGTCCTAGGGCTCAGGTCCTCCGAGAGAGAGAAAGAAAGAAAGAGAAAAAGAGAGAATTAGAGAGAGCATATTTAAATTCACACAGGACACCGGAAAAGACAAGAGAAATACTCCAGATGTGACAGACTGACCCTAGCCCCCCGACACATAAACTACTGCAGCATAAATACTGGAGGCTGAGACAGGAAGGGTCAGGAGACACTGTGGCCCCATCCGATGAAATCCCCGGACAGGGCCAAACAGGTAGGATATAACCCCACCCACTTTGCCAATGCACAGCCCCCACACCACTGGAGGGAAATCTCCAACCACCAACATACCATCCCGAGACAAGGCCGAGTATAGCCCACAAAGATCTCCGCCACGGCACAACCCAAGGGGGGGGGCGCCAACCCAGACAGGAAGACCACGTCAGTGACTCAACCCACTCAAGTGAGCTAGCGGAACACCGCTCCAATATCCAATGAAAGGGCGTGGCGCGAATTACAAACTCCTCAAAAATCCCCAAACTTCCATTTTTCAAACATATGACTATTTTACACCATTTTAAAGACAAGACTCTTCTTTACCACATTGTCCGATTCGAAAAAGGCTTTACAACTAAAGCAAAACATTAGATTATGTAATGGTTAAATAAAAAAAATACAAGTATAGACCATATATTGTGTTCCCTGTGGTTATAAAAAAGAGCAGAAGCTCTGAATTATCATTTCAGACCACAGTCTTACCTACCTACAGGTAGGTAAGACTGTTCCTCATGGAAAAAGCCTCCACTTATATGTCAAAGATAATAAAACAAAAACACTACAGTAGATATTACAGTATACTACAGTCTGCAAAAACACTACATTATTTACTATAGTATATACTACCAGTTCTTTTAATACAGTATTTACACTATAGTAAACTGTAAATACTACAGTAAAGTCAGCAAAAACACTACAGTGAATACTATAGTATTTATACCACAATATACTACAGTATTTTTTATTATGTGGGTATCTTTAATTGTTGTAGTGCTGTAAGATAGGTTGTTCACCTTCTGCATCCAACATCTTGGGGATGTCCAGGTACTTCTCTTCCACCTCGACAAAAAGAAGAAGAAACTGTATTATGAAGCCAAGATCAATGATATAAAGAATGATGGAAAAAAACTTGAGTAGTTTAAATGATGGGCAGAAAGACAAATTTAACTCCATCTTTCATTGAATCAGATGGCTTTTTCATCACAAAACCATTTGATGTTGCCAATTATTTTAATGATTACTTAATTGGCAAAGTGGGCAAACTTAGGCAGGAAAAGCCAACAACGAACAGTGAGCAATTGTATTCATGCATAAAAAAAAAAAAATAATGAAAGAAAACTAGTAGAAAGAGGAGGAAGGGAAGTGCTACTGAGGTACACAATAGTACATTTTGGTAGACAGAAGGTGCTCTTTGGTAAAAGGGGTGAATTGGTCATCAAAAAGAAAGGAGGACCAAGACACCCTTGATATAATTAATTAAAATGCCTTTATTTGAATGGCATGTTCAATAGAAACAAGGTTTTAAAAAAATCCGACGCGTTTTGGCTGCATGGCCTTCGTCAGGGAGTACAAAGAAATAATACAAGCTTTAATGAAAGCTTCTCTAATGTCAAACATGTAAAGTGTGGTGTACCGCAGGGCAGCTCTCTAGGCCTGCTACTATTTTCTATTTTTACCAATGACCTGCCACTGGCATTAAACAAAGCATGTCTGTCCATGTATGCTGATGATTCAACCATATATGCATCATCAACCACAGCTAATGAAGTCATTGAAACCTCTAAGTTGCAGTCTGTTTTGGAATGGGTGGCTAGTAATAAACTGGTCCTGAACATCTCTAAAACTAAGAGCATTGTATTTGGTATTCAATTCAAGCAGAAAGGGACTGGCAACCAACTGTTTGCTATAGAAGTCTATGCTGCCAACTCAAAGGTAACTGGTAGTCATGGAAATGGTCGCAGTACATTTGTTGCATGATGGGAGCTATGCATTTTATGTATGTGGTGACATCTGTGTTTTTTGGCTTAATGCCAGACACAAAAGTATATTGTGTTGCTCTTTATAAGATATAAAACATTGTTAAAGTGTTTTGGTTGAAATGTAAGCATAAATCACAATTTTCTTGTGTGTGTGCGTCCACGTGCAGATGCCTGTCTATTTCTTCTGTCTGAGCCCTTGGGCTTGCGTGTTCCATACCACTATGTTAAGGGAGCAGGCCCCACATTCTTGCCAACTAACATCAATGGTTAGTAGAGAGCTGGTGGGCTCCTGCCTGATGTTCCAGTGACTCAGTCCTGCGTGTCTGTGGAGGGTGCTAATCCCAGCGCCAGCACAGCCCCCATAGGAGTGCCAGCCCAGGGCCAAAGTCTCCCACAACCTCCTGGGAGTGCCAGCCCAGGCCACAGTCTCCCACAACTCTCTGGGAGTCCCAGACCCAGGCAAAGTGGGCAAACTTAGGCAGGAAAAGCCAACAACGAACAGTGAGCAATTGTATTCATGCATAAAAACAACAAATAATGAAAGAAAACTAGTAGAAAGAGGAGGAAGGGAAGCACTACTAAGGAGTGCCAGACCCAGCCCACAGTCTCCTACAGTCCCCTGGAATTCCTATGCCACAGTCTCCTACAGTCCCCTGGAAGTCCCATGCCGCAGTCTCCTACAGTCCCCTGGAAGGCCCAGGCCACAGTCTCCTACAGTCCCCTGGAAGTCCCAGGCCACTGTCTCCTACGGTCCCCTGGAAGTCCCATGCCCAGCCCACAGTCTCCTACAGTCCCATGGAAGTCCCATGCCCAGCCCACAGTCCCCTTGAAGTCCCATGCCCAGCCCACAGTCCCCTTGAAGTCCCATGCCCAGCCCACAGTCTCCTACAGTCCCATCGAAGTCCCATGCACAGCCCACAGTCCCCTTGAAGTCCCATGCCCAGCCCACAGTCTCCTACAGTCCCCTTGAAGTCCCAGGTCCAGGCCACTGTCTCCTACAGTCCCCTGGAAGTCCCGGGTCCAGGCCACTGTCTCCTACAGTCCCCTGGAAGTCCCAGGCCCAGCCCACTGTCTCCTACAGTCCCCTTGAAGTCCCAGGTCCAGGCCACTGTCCTATAGTCCCCTGGAAGGCCCAGGCCACAGTCTCCTACAGTCCCCTGGAAGTCCCATGCCCAGCCCACAGTCTCCTGGAAGTCCCAGGCCCAGGCCACTGTCTCCTACAGCCAACTGGGAGTGCCAGGCTCTGGGCCACAGTCTCTCACTGACCTTAACCCCCAAATGTAGCTCTGTTTCCCAGGCTTCCTTACGTTCAAGTGATAAATGAGACTTGGAAGGATGACATGGGACAACTTTAGCTTCAGACCTGCTATACAACCTGAAGCCAACAGGGCTCCATAATAATAGCCACTGTATTTGTCTCATAGTTCACTCTGGTTTGAGCTAATACATTGGAGAAGCTATATAGTCCTCAGTGACAGCAACAGACGTAGTTTCAGGTGGAGTTTAGCCTTTTTGTAAATTATGTTTTAGCCTGGAAGTTGTATTAACACCTTAGTTCTGATAGTTATATGATCATCGTTTAATACAGTAACTCTCATCTAGAGAAAGAGTTGCTCAGTTACTGAATGGTGTTGTGTGCTGCCGTGGAACATTGTCTTATGTGAGTTAATGTAATGTTAGTGTTTGACCTTCAGACAATGTTCATTGAGACATGAGTTTTGTGGCGAGGCCTTGTTTGTTATTGTGGCTTTAAGTGCAAGAGATATCTGGAAATGAGTTACTCAGAAAAATAGTAGTTCACCATTTGTTATGCTTTTGCCTTGAGTTTTCTCAACAATAAAGTTGGTGTTAGGTAGGGGTAGGGCATTGCTGTACCAGTATGAATGCCTCTTTGGTCTAAATCTGTTTCTTGTTAATTTCTCGAAGAATTATTGCTGTTATGCTTTTCACCTCTGTCATGCACAAGACATACATTCCATATTAACATTCTTTCCAGAGTTCTTGGGCATTTTGTAGCACCAGTTTTATGTTATTCAATTTACAAAGTAAATAAAACATTATGACGATCATTATGATCGATCATATGAGTTGATCTATCATTCTCAAGTCTCAGTTTAACACATGAAGTTATTTCATTTTTATTAATTCACTGTGTGGTCACTGCCTTTCTCTTAGTAAGAAGGATAAAAGGTGATTGATTGTATGATATTATCCCATCCCAAATCACCAGTAGGCAGGGTAAAGGTATTACTGTAAAGCTAACATCTAGAGTGGTAAAAAAAAAAACACGCCCCCTCTCCTTTTCCCAGCATTCCCTTTTCACACACTGTTGGTTGAGAGTGTCTGCTGCAGGAATACTCTGCTGTCGGCTGTCCCCTGGTGTCCTATGGCTACCCGATATAGCCTCCTTCAACCCCCACCTCCTCCTTTCTCCTCCTTAGCCCCCCCCCCCCCCCCCCCCCCACCCAGTCTAAATTTGGGCATCTATGGCAGTAGGGGTTGATTTGAGGGTTAGGCACCTGCTGCGGAAGAGTCTCCTCTTCTAGCCTTACTTACATTAAATGACATTGGACCTGAACATTCTTCAATCTCTCTCTCTCTCTCTCTCCATTTTGCCCTCTTTCCCTTTCACTATCTCTCCTTCCCTCAGACTCTCCTCTCTCTAGGTCCATTCCTTCCCTCACTCTCGTCTCTCTAGGTTCAGTCCTTCCCTCAGACTCTCCTCTCTCTAGGTTCAGTCCTTCCCTCAGACTCTCGTCTCTCTAGGTTCAGTCCTTCCCTCAGACTCTCGTCTGTCTAGGTTCAGTCCTTCCCTCAGACTCTCCTCTCTCTAGGTTCAGTCCTTCCCTCAGACTCTCCTCTCTCTAGGTTCAGTCCTTCCCTCAGACTCTCGTCTCTCTAGGTTCAGTCCTTCCCTCAGACTCTCCTCTCTCTAGGTTCAGTCCTTCCCTCAGACTCTCCTCTCTCTAGGTTCAGTCCTTCCCTCAGACTCTCCTCTCTCTAGGTTCAGTCCTTCCCTCAGACTCTCGTCTCTCTAGGTTCAGTCCTTCCCTCAGACTCTCCTCTCTCTAGGTTCAGTCCTTCCCTCAGACTCTCGTCTGTCTAGGTTCAGTCCTTCCCTCAGACTCTCCTCTCTCTCTGCTTTGTATTGCTACTGCTATTTCTCAGTATTTGAAAATAGGGTAAATGTACATTTTTGAGTATGGTATTTACCTATGTCTTGATACTGAACTAACTATTCAGACGGTTAGTTGTAGCTTGAAAACCTAATGCTGCATACATGATGATACTGAAAGGTGTTTTTCCACAAGCTGTTATACAGTGGATGTGGCAGATGACATGAGATCATTGTGCACTGCAGCTTTCAAGTTGATTGTTTTCTAGAATTTGTATTAACCAAAGCAGGATCAGTGGTAACGTAGATATATTGACCCATAATCCCTGAAAAACATATGGAGCTAGATCAAGGTGTTAAAGGTGTTT
Source organism: Salmo salar (assembly GCF_965601325.2). Classification (NCBI taxonomy): domain Eukaryota; kingdom Metazoa; phylum Chordata; class Actinopteri; order Salmoniformes; family Salmonidae; genus Salmo; species Salmo salar. The sequence goes on along the minus strand of NC_138301.1, from coordinate 110,039,348 downwards.
CATAAGTGACGCATCACGCATTTTAGGATCATTTTTATGCATTATTGTAATACGCTCTTTCTCTCTCAGACCTTCACTGCCTGGTGCAACTCTCACTTGCGTAAAGCGGGTACAGAGATTGAGAACATTGAGGAGGACTTCAGGAATGGACTCAAACTCATGTTGCTGCTTGAAGTCATCTCAGGTAGTTGGACACCCTTTTCTCTTTTCTGCATGGTCAAATTCTAAGTACAGTTCACTATTGCCATTCCCTAATGCTAACTAATGGGTCCATGTCGTGTTTGTTTGGATGTGCAGGTGAAAGGCTTCCCAAGCCAGACAAAGGTAAAATGCGTTTCCACAAGATCGCCAATGTGAACAAGGCACTGGATTTCATCTGCAGCAAGGGAGTCAAGCTGGTGTCCATTGGTGCTGAGGGTGGGCCTCGCACCCCAAAACCCTTCCAAACCCTAAACCCTTCCAAACCCTTCTATAGCCTTCCAAATCCTTCCAAGTCCTTCTATACCCATCCAAATCTTTCTATACCCTTCCAAATCCTTCTATACCCTTCTAAACCCTTCTATACCCTTCTAAATCCTTCCAAACCCTTCTATACCCTTCCAAATACGTTCAAATACTTCCAAACCCTTCTATACCCTTCCAAACCCTTCTCCGGCTTATATTCTCATAGCATTCATCTACTTGATGTATGGAGTTTCCTGTAAATGTATTTTCACATCTTATTGTCTCTATCCTCCTATCTAACTGACCCTTGACCTTTGCAGAGATTGTGGATGGTAATGTAAAGATGACCCTGGGGATGATCTGGACCATCATCCTGCGTTTCGCCATCCAGGACATCTCTGTAGAGGGTGAGAACTCTTCAAAGACACACAGCAAAAGTCTCTAACAGTACAGTTAAGGCCTCATTCAACTATGCAACAAATTGAATAGGCATGTCTAATGGTTAGGGTTATTTCTATGCTACCAAGGGCTTCTTTTAAACAAATGATCATCCTTACATCATTGTGTGGGTTCAGAGACCTCTGCTAAGGAGGGTCTGTTGCTCTGGTGCCAGAAAAAGACAGACCCCTACAGGAATGTCAATGTGCAGAACTTCCACATCAGGTGAGCAGCCACTACCCTCTTCTGGTCACCACGCTGGCTCACTGATATGGCTTTAAATCATGGTTTTAATTCTGAATCATCTCAATCTGCTCAATTGTTACAGGATATTTTCCTCATCTCATTGTTTACCTCTTTTTCCATATCAATCTCTTTTGTTCCTCCTTTTCATCTTTGATTGATTTGTATATCATTCTCTCCATCCTTCTCCCCCTATTCCAGGGTCTGTGTCTCAGTTGGAAGGATGGCCTGGCACTGTGTGCTTTCATCTACAGACACAGACCTGACCTCATTGATTACTCCAAACTGCGCAAGGTGCTGTCTCTGGCCCCACCCTACCACATCCCTGCATGATTGGTCCTCATTTCCCTGATCTACACTCAGCCAGTCTCTCCATTGGCCCACACAAACATCACTCAAACAGCCCACATCAGCGTCTCGCCCATAGTGACGTCATTTAGCAGATGCTCTTATCCAGAGCGACTTACAGGAGCAATTAGGGTTAAGTGCCTTGCTCAAGGGCACATCGTCATATTTTTACGTAGTCGGTTCAGGGATTCAACCCACAACCTTTTGGTTAATAGCCTAACGCTCTTAACCATTAAGCTACCTGCCACTCTATGTCTATTCTGTGATGTATTTCATGGTATTTATGATTCTTCTTTGTTTTGTAAATGAACAGTGGTGAGGATGGAGGAACTGGCATAGAGAACTGAACTGTGCTGTGGCTAACATTACTGACAGTCCATTTCCGTTAAGACACTGGTTTGAAATAACAATCTCACACCTGTTCGAGTTGGTTCAGTTTTCTATTCTTAAAAACAATGATGTTTCGTTTTGAATTGAATGGAACCTTAGGCCTGTACAAAACATACAGTAGCTGTTCCAGCATCATCTTCTTCAGGATAGAATTTCAGAAATAGCAATAATTGTGATTACAATGTGATGGAGTATGATGATAACTAATCTAATTCAGTATCTTAGTTCTATTGTAAAGTGAACAGTTATTCTGAAGCAACATCTTTAAATCAGTATTCATTTAGTGGTGAATATAAAGAAAGCTGCCTCTACAGTTCAGCATGGCTATGAGCGTATCCTGTCTGCTCCTACAGGTACTAGTCTCTTATTCACTGAGACATGTCTTGTATGTCTCTAGGATGACCCCATGGGAAACCTCTACATTGCCTTCGAGGTGGAAGAGAAGTACCTGGACATCCCCAAGATGTTGGATGCAGAAGGTGAACAACCTATCTTACAGCACTACAACAATTAAAGATACCCACATAATAAAAAATACTGTAGTATATTGTGGTATAAATACTATAGTATTCACTGTAGTGTTTTTGCTGACTTTACTGTAGTATTTACAGTTTACTATAGTGTAAATACTGTATTAAAAGAACTGGTAGTATATACTATAGTAAATAATGTAGTGTTTTTGCAGACTGTAGTATACTGTAATATCTACTGTAGTGTTTTTGTTTTATTATCTTTGACATATAAGTGGAGGCTTTTTCCATGAGGAACAGTCTTACCTACCTGTAGGTAGGTAAGACTGTGGTCTGAAATGATAATTCAGAGCTTCTGCTCTTTTTTTATAACCACAGGGAACACAATATATGGTCTATACTTGTATTTTTTTTATTTAACCATTACATAATCTAATGTTTTGCTTTAGTTGTAAAGCCTTTTTGAAATCGGACAATGTGGTAAAGAAGAGTCTTGTCTTTAAAATGGTGTAAAATAGTCATATGTTTGAAAAATGGAAGTTTGGGGATTTTTGAGGAGTTTGTAATTCGCGCCACGCCCTTTCATTGGATATTGGAGCGGTGTTCCGCTAGCGGAACATCTAGATGTAAGAGGTTTTAAGTTGCATGTATTTGAAACTATCTACATTGATCAGTCCAAAATTACTTTTTAATGATTTATTGGAAATGAATGTATTTTCTGTAACCAAGTCATTTACGGGTTCTATGCCTTCAGGTTTCCATGTGGACCAATTTATCGATGAATTCTGAACAGCTATCCAAGGATTGTTCCATAAGGTTATTGTTTTTAGGGAGTGATATTGGTTCTTGTAGAATGTTTCATTTTCTTCCATATTGTTATAGTATTCTTAACTATGAAGTTGTTTTATTGTCTGAACCAAATAAGAGTAAATATTTCTCTGCATATCTTTGGCAATCTTTTTAACTTTTTCTCTACATTTTAGATATTGTGAACACGCCAAAGCCCGATGAGAAAGCCATCATGACCTATGTGTCCTGCTTCTATCACGCCTTTGCTGGAGCAGAGCAGGTGAGGCTTCCCCACTGACCACCATTCTACGTAGCCTTTCCCCTCTGATCAATGTTCTTGTGTCCTAGGCCGAGACAGCTGCCAATAGGATCTGCAAGGTGCTGGCTGTGAACCAAGAGAACGAGAAGCTGATGGAGGAGTATGAGACGCTGGCCAGTGAGGTGGGCACCCTTTAGTTTGCCCTGTTCTGGATCCATTCAAAATAATGTCTCTGTGTTACGATGGCTTCAGTGCGTAACATATCTGTACTCCCCCTCCACCTAGCTGCTGGAATGGATCCGTCACACCATCCCCTGGCTGGAGAACCGCGTGGCGGAGCAGACCATGCGCGCCATGCAGAAGAAGCTGGAGGACTTCCGTGACTACCGTTGCGTCCACAAGCCTCCCAATGACTTGGAGATCAACTTCAACACCCTGCAGACCAAGCTGAGGCTGAGCAACAGGCCCGCCTTCATGCCTTCTGAGGAAAAGATGGTCTCGGTATGTTCCCCACAGCCACCCCAGTGATTCTGACTTTCACTCTCATTACCATAATCTGGTCAAGTCTGTTATGTTCTCTATTGACTGAGTCCCTGGTTTCTCTTGGATATCTGTCTCTTCTCAGGACATTGCCAATGCCTGGAAGGGTCTGGAGCAGGTAGAGAAGGGCTATGAGGAATGGCTGCTCACTGAGATCAGACGCCTGGAGAGACTGGACCACCTTGCTGAGAAGTTCAAGCAGAATCAAATTTCAAATCAAATCAAATCAAATTTATTTTTATATAGCCCTTCGTACATCAGCTGATATTCTCAAAGTGCTGTACAGAAACCCAGCCTAAAACCCCAAACAGCAAGCAAAGCATGTGAAAGAAGCACGGTGGCTAGGAAAAACTCCCTAGGAAAAACTCCCTAGAAAGGCCAAAAACCTAGGAAGAAACCTAGAGAGGAACCAGGCTATGAGGGGTGGCCAGTCCTCTTCTGGCTGTGCAGGGTGGATATTATAACAGAACATGGTCAAGATGTTAAAATGTTAAAATGTTCATAAATGACCAGCATGGTCAAATAATAATAATCATAGTAGTTGTCGAGGGTGCAACAAGCACGTCCGGTGAACAGGTCAGGGTTCCATAGCCGCAGGCAGAACAGTTGAAACTGGAGCAGCAGCACGGCCAGGTGGACTGGGGACAGCAAGGAGTCATCATACCAGGTAGTCCTGAGGCATGGTCCTAGGGCTCAGGTCCTCCGAGAGAAAGACAGAAAGAGAGAAAGAGAGAATTAGAGAGAGCATATTTAAATACACACAGGACACCGGATAAGACAAGAGAAATACTCCAGATGTAACAGACTGACCCTAGCCCCCCGACACATAAACTACTGCAGCATAAATACTGGAGGCTGAGACAGGAGGGATCAGAAGACACTGTGGCCCCATCCGATGATACCCCCGGACAGGGCCAAACAGGCAGGATATAAGCCCACCCACTTTGCCAAAGCACAGCCCCCACACCACTAGAGGGATGTCTCCAACCACCAACTTACCGTCCTAAGACAAGGCCGAGTATAGCCCACAACGATCTCCGCCATGGCACAACCCAAGGGGGGGGGCGCCAACCCAGACAGGAAGACCACATCAGTGACTCAACCCACTCAAGTGACGCACCCCTCCCATGGACGGCATGGAAGAACACCAGTAGGCCAGTGACTCAGCCCCTGTAAATGGGTTAGAGGCAGAGAATCCCAGTGGAAAGAGGGGAACCGGCAAGGCAGAGACAGCAAGGGCGGTTCGTTGCTCCAGCCTTTCCGTTCACCTTCACACTCCTGGGCCAGACTATACTTAATCATAGGACCTACTGAAGAGATAAGTCTTCAGTAAATACTTAAAGGTTGAGACTGAGTCTGCGTCTCTCACATTGGTAGGCAGACCATTCCATAAAAATGGAGCTCTATAGGAGAAAGCCCTACCTCCAGCCGTTTGCTTAGAAATTCTAGGGACAATTAGGAGGCCTGCGTCTTGTGACCGTAGCGTACGTGTAGGTATGTACGGCAGGACCAAATCGGAAAGATAGGTAGGAGCAAGCCCATGTAATGCTTTGTAGGTTAGCAGTAAAACCTTGAAATCAGCCCTTGCCTTAACAGGAAGCCAGTGTAGGGAGGCTAGCACTGGAGTAATATGATCAAATTTTTTGGTTCTAGTCAGGATTCTAGCAGCCGTATTTAGCACTAACTGAAGTTTATTTAGTGCTTTATCCGGGTAGCCGGAAAGTAGAGCATTGCAGTAGTCCAGCCTAGAAGTAACAAAAGCATGGATTAATTTTTCTGCGTCATTTTTGGACAGAAAATTTCAGATTTTTGCAATGTTACGTAGATGGAAAAAAGCTGTCCTTGAAACAGTCTTGATATGTTCTTCAAAAGAGAGATCAGGGTCCAGAGTAACGCCGAGGTCCTTCACAGTTTTATTTGAGACGACTGTACAACCATCCAGATTAATTGTCAGATTCAACAGAAGATCTCTTTGTTTCTTGGGACCTAGAACAAGCATCTCTGTTTTGTCCGAGTTTAAAAGTAGAAAGTTTGCAGCCATCCACTTCTTTATGTCTGAAACACAGGCTTCTAGCGAGGGCAATTTTGGGGCTTCACCATGTTTCATTGAAATGTACAGCTGTGTGTCGTCCGCGTAGCAGTGAAATGTAACATTATGTTTTCGAATAACATCCCCAAGAGGTAAAATATATAGTGAAAACAATAGTGGTCCTAAAACAGAACCTTGAGGAACACCGAAATTTACAATTGATTTGTCAGAGGACAAACCATTCACAGAGACAAACTGATATCTTTCCGACAGATAAGATCTAAACCAGGCCAGAACTTGTCCATGTAGACCAATTTGGGTTTCCAATCTCTCCAAAAGAATGTGGTGATCGATGGTATCAAAAGCGGCACTAAGATCTAGGAGCACGAGGACAGATGCAGAGCCTCGGTCTGACGTCATTAAAAGGTCATTTACCACCTTCACAAGTGCAGTCTCAGTGCTATGATGGGGTCTAAAACCAGACTGAAGCGTTTCGTATACATTGTTTGTCTTCAGGAAGGCAGTGAGTTGCTGTGCAACAGCTTTTTCTAAAATTTTTGAGTGGAATGGAAGATTCGATATAGGCCGATAGTTTTTTATAATTTCTGGATCAAGATTCGGCTTTTTCAAGAGAGGCTTTATTACTGCCACTTTTAGTGAGCTTGGTACACATCCGGTGGATAGAGAGCCGTTTATTATGTTCAACATAGGAGGGCCAAGCACAGGAAGCAGCTCTTTCAGTAGTTTAGTTGGAATAGGGTCCAGTATGCAGCTTGAGGGTTTGGAGGCCATGATTATTTTCATCATTGCGTCAAGAGATATAGTACTAAAACACTTTAGTATCTCCCTTGATCCTAGGTCCTGGCAGAGTTGTGTAGACTCAGGACAATGGAGCTTTGGAGGAATACCCAGATTTAAAGAGGAGTCTGTAATTTGCTTTCTAATGATCATGATCTTTTCCTCAAAGAAGTTCATAAAATTATTACTGCTGAAGTGAAAGCCATCCTCCATTTGCGAAGGCTGCTTTTTAGTTAGCTTTGCAACAGTATCAAAAAGAAATTTCGGATTGTTCTTATTTTCCTCAAGTTGGAAAAATAGGATGATCGAGCAGCAGTGAGGGCTCTTCGATACTGCACGGTACTGTCTTTCCAAGCTAGTCGGAAGACTTCCAGTTTGGTGTGGCGCCATTTCCGTTCCAATTTTCTGGAAGCTTGCTTCAGAGCTCGTGTATTTTCTGTATACCAGGGAGCTAGTTTCTTATGACAGATGTTTTTAGTTTTTAGGGGTGCAACTGCATCTAGGGTATTGCGCAAGGTTAAATTGAAGTGTTCCCTGCATGAGTCCTGCATGAGTCCTGCATGAGTCCTGGACCTCAGGTGTGGGAGATGAGGACGGAGACTCTCAATTATCTCAAATCAAGTGGAGGGTTTGTGTTAAGAAGGTTGTAAAAACCCTCCTTTAAACTTAGTTTGTGTAATAATAGATCTAAGGTATTTCTACTTTATGTCAGTGTGTGTCCCTGTGGTCTTCAGGTAAGGTGGAGCTGCTGTCCATGAAGGACTATGAGTCGGCCTCTCTGATGGAGATCAGGGTCTGATGAGGAAACACGAGGCGTTTGAGTCTGACCTGGCCGCCCACCAGGACACAGTGGAACAGATCGCTGCCATCGCCCAGGAGCTCAAGTAAGGAGAGAGATGGAGAGAGTGCGAAAGAAAGAGAGAGCCAGAGAAAGAAATTAGATGGAGAGTGACAGAGACTGAAAGAAGGACTGGTGGAATGATATAGATAGAATGAAAGAAAGACTGATGGAATGATAATGAAAGAGAGATTGATGGAATGATAAAGATAGATAGAATGAAAGAGAGAGTGAGAAATAGAAAATAATCACCCTTCTTTCTAATGGTCTAAAATCACTCTCTGAGGGAATGCTACCTCCAATCTCATATTCTTCATGTCCTAGTGAGCTGGACTATCATGACACTGTCACCATCAACGCCCACTGCATCTGTGACCAGTGGGACAACCAAAAGAGGAGAGACTCACTTGAGGTACCCTGGAGACAGACAGACATGACCCTATTTCAAACCTCCACATAACACCATGACTTCCTGACCTCTACATAACTTACCCTACTTACACAAATAGGCTTCAGATGTTATGTCCTTTTATTCAGCTTCCATACAAGTCTTTAGTTTCCAGTTGATAACATTAAATGCATGTTTTTTCAGCGTGTGGAGAAGCTGTGGGAAACCATTGATCAGCTATACCTGGAGTTCGCCAAGAGAGCAGCTCCCTTCAACAACTGGATGGATGGAGCCATGGAGGACTTACAGGATATGTTCATTGTGCACAGCATTGAGGAGATCCAGGTAGGAGACATGATAGGAGGGTAGCTAGTTTGTCATATCCTCATTTCATTCATTTATTATTGGCTGATCCTATTCTTCCTCTCTTGTTCTCCTCCTCCTCTTCCTCAGAGTCTGATTACCAGTTCAAGGCCACCCTACCAGAGGCTGATAAGGAGCACATGGCCACCATGGGCATCCAGAGTGAGATTGTGAAGATCGCTCAGACCTACGGTATCAAGCTGTCAGTCAACCCCTACACCGTCCTCTCCCCCCAGGACATCACCAACAAGTGGGATGCTGTGAGTACATGTCCATCTCTTAGATATTGTCTACTCACGGAGTGAGATGACCCTTCTCATTCTAAGGACGAACATTGAACAACTCAATGCAACAGTGCTTTGGTTATCATTCAGTCTGTAACACTGAACCATTAGGATACATCAAGCTCCAGGTCCAACTTTGTACCTCCTTTGTTAAACTTTGTGGAGATTTGATCAGCTTTGCCCGTCCTTTATCTGTGGTGTGCAGGTGAAACACTTGGTGCCCCTCAGAGCCCTGATGCTGCAGGAGGAGGTGGCCAGGCAGCAGTCCAACGAGAGGCTGAGGCGCCAGTTTGCTGCCCAGGCCAACATCATTGGACCCTGGATTCAGACCAAGATGGAGGTACAGTAACGCTCAACAGCTCCCACTCAAACTCACTCTTCATTAGATTATTCCAGAGTTGTTTATAACTGTTCAAGCATATCCTCTCAAGACAGTCAATGAATCCTGGTATTAACACAACTTTTATGTGATGTGCATAAATGTTTTTATTGATTTTATGGAACCCAGGGCTCCCTGGAAAACAGTGGCAATGCTTAATGAGTGGATCATCCTGGCTAAATAAATACAATTAAATGAATGAATGGTGTTCCTCTGTAGCTTCGTTGGTTGAGCATGGCATTTGCAATGCAAGGATAGTGGGTTTGATTCCGGGGACCACTCATACGTAAAATGTATGCATGCATGACTGTTGCTTTGGATAAAAGTGTCTGCTAAATGGCATCTATTAACATGATATTATTGATGAAGTGTCATTGTACTCTGTACATGTCCCACTAACACAGCCCCTGTCTCCTCCTGTCGGAGATCAGCTATGTGATGGTGGACATCGCCGGCTCCCTGGAGGAACAGATGAGCAACCTGAAGCAGTACGAGCAGAACATCATCAACTACAAGTGTAACATCGACAAACTGGAGGGAGACCACCAGCTCAGCCAGGAAGACTCCTCTTCGACAACAAGCACACCAACTTTACCATGGAGGTACTGCCACAGGGTTCCCCTCTCTTTCTCGGTCTCTCTGTTTCTCTCTCGGTCTGTCTCTCTCTGTCTGTAAAGTCTTCAGATTCTAATCCTGTATTCTCCTCATCTCAGCATGTGCGTGTGGGCTGGGAGCAGCTCCTGACCACCATCGTCCGCACCATCAACGAGGTGGAGAACCAGATCCTGACCTGTGACGCTAACGGCACCAGCCAGGAGCAGCTCAACGAGTTCAGAGCCTCCTTCAACCACTTTGACAGGGTAAGACGGAGCTTGAGCTCACCTGTCAGTCATCTTTCCAGTCCATGTGGTTTAGTGATCTTTGTTTTTCCTTTGTAGAAGAGAAATGGCATGATGGATCCAGACGACTTCCGAGCCTGTCTCATCTCCATGGGCTTTGATCTGGTGAGTGGGACTGCTTTAGGACCCAGTCATTTGGGGCAATGGACATATGTTGGTTTCTGTGTGAGTCATTATTTGTTGTACTCAAATAACCCTGTCTTCCTTCCTCTCTCGGCCTATGTCTGTCTGTGTGTGACCCTCAGGGTGAGGTGGAGTTTGCCCACATCATGACCCTGGTGGATTCCAACAACACAGGCGTGGTCACCTTCCAGGCCTTCATCGACTTCATGACCCGTGAGACAGCCGAGACAGACACCGCCGACCAGGTCATGGCCTCCTTCAAGATCCTGGCCTCCGACAAGGTGAGTTTAGCGGAACCATTATTGCACTTATTCTTCTGTAAACTCCGTCGGTCACATGAAGTAACAGCTCATTTGAGCCATTGGTTTAGGTTATTTTGTGGTGTCTGTGCCTTTGATATCCCCTGATGACCTTTGTTGACCTGTGTCCTCCCCTCCCAGACATACATTACTGTGGAAGAACTGCGCAGGGAGCTGCCCCCAGAGCAGGCCGACGACTGTGTCAGCCTCATGACCAGGTACATTGGCAGTGACGCGCCCCCAGGCGCCCTGGACTACATCTCCTTCTCCAGTGCCCTGTACGGCATGAGCGACTTATAAACACAACTCAGACCCTCTCCTGTCAATACCTACATACAGTACACACACGTCTCCCCCAAAATCCCCACCCAACTCCAGCACAACTCACTGGGAGGTTTTTCTCTGATCCCCTGGACATCATTAGTGACTGTGTCTGGTCATGTCAACCAAGATCTCTCACAATTGTAAGGATTCTGAAACTCAGCAAAAAAAGAAATGTCCTCTCACTGTCAACTGCGTTTATTTTCAGCGAACTTAACATGTGTAAATATTTGTATGAACATAAGATTCAACAACTGAGACATAAACTGAACAAGTTCCACAGACATGTGACTAACAGAAATTGAATAATGTGTCCCTGAACAAAGGGGGGGTCAAAATCAAAGTAACAGTCAGTGTCTGGTGTGGCCACCAGCTGTATTAAGTACTGCAGTGCATCTCCTCCTCATGGACTGCAACAGATTTGCCAGTTCTTGCTGTGAGATGTTACCCCACTCTTCCACCAGGGCACCTACAAGTTCCCGGACATTTCTGGGGGGAATGGCCCTAACCCTCACCCTCCGATCCAACAGGTCCCAGACGTGCTCAATGGGATTGAGATCCGGGCTCGTCGCTGGCCATGGCAGAACACTGACATTCCTGTCTTGCAGGAAATCACACACAGAACGAGCAGTATGGCTGTTGGCATTGTCATGCTGGAGGGTCATATCAGGATGAGCCTGCAGGAAGGGTAACACATGAGGGAGGAGGATGTCTTCCCTGTAACGCACAGCGTTAAGATTGCCTGCAATGACAACAAGCTCAGTCCGATGATGCTCTGACACACCGCCCCAGACCATGATGGACCCTCCAAATCGATCCCGCTCCAGAGTACAGGCCTCGGTGTAACGCTCATTCCTTTGATGATAAACGCGAATACAACCATCACCCCTGGTGAGACAAAACCGCAACTCGTCAGTGAAGAGCACTTTTTGCCAGTCCTGTCTGATCCAGCAACGGTGGGTTTGTGCCCATAGGCGACGTTGTTGCCGGTGATGTCTGGTGAGGACCTGCCTTACAACAGGCCTACAAGTCCTCAGTCCAGCCTCTCTCAGCCTATTGCAGACAGTCTGAGCATTGATGGAGGGATTGTGCGTTCTTGATGGAACTCAGGCAGTTGTTGTTGCCATCCTCTACCTGTCCCACAGGTGTGATGTTCGGATGTACCGATCCTGTGCAGGTGTTGTTACACGTGGTCTGCCACTGCGAGGACGATCAGCTGTCCGTCCTTTCTCCCTGTAGCACTGTCTTAGGTGTCTCACAGTACGGACATAGCAATTTATTGCCTTTGCCACATCTGCAGTCCTCATGCCTCCTTGCAGCATGCCTAAGGCATGTACACGCAGATGAGCAGGAACCCTGGGCATCTTTCTGTTGGTGTTTTTCAGAGTCAGTAGAAAGACCTCTTTAGTGTCCTAAGTTTTCTGTGACCTTAATTGCCTACGTCTGTAAGCTGTTAGTGTCTTAACGACCTTTCCACAGGTGCATATTCATTAATTGTTTAAACCCTTTACAATGAAGATCTGTGAAGTTATTTGGATTTTTACGAATTATCTTTGAAAGACAGGGTCCTGAAAAAGGGACGTTTATTTTTTTGCAATGTTTGACCCAATAAGGTCAAACAAGGTCACTAGTTCCACTACACTGAGAGTAGTTCAACTAAAGCACTCGTATCAGGACTTTTAAAAAGTGCTTTTTATTCTCATTGACTAGGGCACAAGGAGCAAAGCCTACCTCTCATACCCACTCAGGCAACTTTTGTTTTGGAAAAAGAAAATAAAGTAGGATTTGGTGTCAGATGTTGCTGATTGTGAATGTGGCAGATGCCATCTATTTTATGTCACTAATTCCACCCAACTCTCTTGTCTCCCGAGCTGTGTGATCATCGCTGTCAATGTCAGGTTTTGGGGTCAAGTTACTACATCCAATTTCACTACTTGCAGATGTAAAGTATCTTGGGGGTATCGTCCGGAATGTATTAGTGTGTTCTGGCCAAGACAGCGTGGGGGGGAACTGAGGCTAGAGGCGGATAAATGAATGTATTAGTGTGTTCTGGCCAAGACAGCGTGGGGGGAACTGAGGCTAGAGGAGGATAAATGAATGTATTAGTGTGTTCTGGCCAAGACAGCGTGGGGGGGAACTGAGGCTAGAGGAGGATAAATGAATGTATTAGTGTGTTCTGGCCAAGACAGCGTGGGGGGGAACTGAGGCTAGAGGAGGATAAATGAATGTATTAGTGTGTTCTGGCCAAGACAGCGTGGGGGGAACTGAGGCTAGAGGAGGATAAATGAATGTATTAGTGTGTTCTGGCCAAGACAGCGTGGGGGGGAACTGAGGCTAGAGGAGGATAAATGAATGTATTAGTGTGTTCTGGCCAAGACAGCGTGGGGGGAACTGAGGCTAGAGGAGAATAAATGAATGTATTAGTGTGTTCTGGTCAAGACAGCGTGGGGGGGAACTGAGGCTAGAGGAGAATATATTAGTGTGTTCTGGCCAAGACAGCGTGGGGGGGAACTGAGGCTAGAGGAGAATATATTAGTGTGTTCTGGTCAAGACAGCGTGGGGGGGAACTGAGGCTAGAGGAGAATATATTAGTGTGTTCTGGCCAAGACAGCGTGGGGGGGAACTGAGGCTAGAGGAGAATATATTAGTGTGTTCTGGCCAAGACAGAGTGGGGGGGAACTGAGGCTAGAGGAGGATAAATGAATGTATTAGTGTGTTCTGGTCAAGACAGCGTGGGGGGAACTGAGGCTAGAGGAGGATAAATGAATGTATTAGTGTGTTCTGGTCAAGACAGCGTGGGGGGGAACTGAGGCTAGAGGAGGATAAATGAATGTATTAGTGTGTTCTGGTCAAGACAGCGTGGGGGGGAACTGAGGCTAGAGGAGGATAAATGAATGTATTAGTGTGTTCTGGCCAAGACAGCGTGGGGGGGAACTGAGGCTAGAGGAGAATAAATTAATGTATTAGTGTGTTCTGGCCAAGACAGAGTGGGTGATAAGGGAATTTATATGTTTAAGGTAATGACTAAAGAATTCCACTCTGAAACGTAATTATTAGATTATGTAACATGTATTATGAATAATTAGACAAACGTAACATGTATAATTAGAGTGAGAAACTTAAGTCCAATAAGGTTTGGTCGAGACTAGTAAGGGAGAGAAATGTGTGTGTGTGTGTGTGACTAAGAAAATGCAGAGGACAATTAAACTATTCATGACCTGACCTGGTTAGAACTCTAAGAAACTTACGACAGGAAAGGGAGTCCTGTCAAGGTCCCTCTAATCTCGGGAGGATAGAACTGCCAGTTTGGTAGTGATAGACGAGGAATGCGGACTGTGGGGAAAGATACAGCCCACCTACTGTCTGTATGTGCGTGTAAGGAGGTGGGGGAAATGGGAGTTATAAAATGTCATGTCTTTGCATTTTTTGACTTTTGAACGTTCTCTGAATAAACTTTACGGACCTTTTGCAGAAGCTGAGTCTTTGCCTAATTATTATTAAACCCAGGGTCTTACAAACCTCAGGGATTGGTCAAAGCTTAAATAATTGTTAGTTATCATCATTGGGTTTGAAAATTTGTGACAGCTTGGTCCTTCGAGCCGGATCTCAATATCTGCTTCTGTCGGTCCATGGAGACACCGAAACCGTGCAAGGGCGGATTAAATATCCGTAGATCAAAGACCTGGCCCCAGTTGGAGGGTTCTTTACAGGCCGGTGGCAAACTGGTATACGACAGAAACGGTGACGAGATCCAACCAACATTGAAACCTCAGCTGCAAAAAATAAGGTCAGTGCTCTTTATTCACGGGATAATATCTGTATGATTGCATTAAATGATTAATGGATTTTAATGTACTCTGGGTGTTAGACACTGGAATATCCGACGGAGTTTATATCTGGTGACCTGTCTTTAGAATTTTGTGTGGAGAAAAATGTTTTAAAGGGAACCAAGTATTCTGTGCAAATGGAAGATAGGAATTAGGTGTAAATTCAACAATGAAGTAGGGTCCGAAATGACCCTAGGCATCTGTGGCCACTGCTGATTTAAAATAGCTAATGGTGAGACCTAAAGCATATAATAGGGTCAAAAGATGTAGGCAGAAAAATAATAATAGAATTATAAGAGAGGAGGTCAGAGACATGATTATATTAATATAGGTCGCCTGTCTAAATACGCTTGGATGGGGATAGTCAGATCTTTCGGAGGTGCACATCTAGGTCTGATTATCCAGTGAAGAAGGGAAACCTAATATAGCGGTGTGAGATACGAGATATTAATCGAGTCACAAGGAACAACGGAAAAATGGGCTGTTAACTACTTTGGGAAATGGGGGCAGTATTGAGTAGCTTGGATGAAAAGCGTGACCAAAGTAAAATGCCTGCTACTCAGGCCAAAAAGCTAGAATATGCATATAATTAGTAGATTTGGATAGAAAACACTCTGACGTTTCTAAAACTGTTTGAATGATGTCTGAGTATAACAGAACTCATATGGCAGGCAAAAACCTGAGAAAAAATCCAACCAGGAAGTGGGAAATCTGAGGTTTGTAGTTTTTCAAGTGATTGCCTCTCCAATATACAGTGTCTGTGGGGTCATATTGCACTTCCTAAGGCTTCTACTGTGAATGGGGAGAGAATAAGAGCTGATTGTATCAGGTGTCTGGAAAATTGGCATGAGCTCAATCATGCGCGCAGCCGTGAGAGCGAGCTGCCTTTCCTTTCAATTCTAAAGACAAAGGAATTGTCCGGTTGGAATATTATCGAATATTTATGATAAAAACATCCTAAAGATTGATTCTATACATCGTTTGACATGTATCTACGAACTGTAATGTAACTATTTTGACTTTTCGTCTAGACTAAACTCGCGCGCTTAGTGAATTTGGAATGCTGGACTAAACGCGCAAACAAAATGGAGGTATTTGGACATAAAGATGAACTTTATCGAACAAAACAAACATTTATTGTGGAACTGGGATTCCTGGGAGTGCATTCCGATGAAGATCATCAAAGGTAAGTGAATATTTATAATGCTATTTCTGACTTTTGTTGACTCCACAACATTGCGGGTATCTTTATGGCTTGTTTTGGTGTCTGAGCGCTGTACTCAGATTGTGCGCTGTACTCAGCAAAGTGTGCTTTCGCCGTAAAGCTTTTTTGAAATCTGACACAGCGGTTGCATTAAGGAGAAGTTTATCTATAATTCTCTGCATAACACTTGTATCTTTTATCAAAGTTTATGATGAGTATTTCTGTAAATTGATGTGCTCATTCACCGGAAGTTTTGGAGGCAAAATATTTCTGAACATTACACGCCAATGTAAAATGGTTTTTTTGGATATAAATATGAACTTTATCGAGCAAAACATACATGTATTGTGTAACATGAAGTCATGAGTGCCATCTGATGAAGGACATCAAAGGTTAGTGATTCATTTTAGCTATATTTCTGGTTTTTGTGGCGCCTCTCCTTGCTTGGAAAATGGCTGTGTGGTTTTTCTTGTCTAGGTGCTGTCCTAACATAATCTAATGCTATGCTTTCGCCGTAAAGCCTTTTTGAAATCAGACACTGTGGTTGGATTAACGAGAAGTCTATCTTTAAAATGGTGTATAATACTTGTATGTGTGAGAAATTTGAATTATGAAATTTTTGTTGTTTTGAATTTGGCGCTCTGCTATTTCACTGGCTGTTGGTGACGCTAGCGTCCCACATTTCCCAGAGAGGTTAACTAGGACCTTACAACCCCTGGGAAATAGCTTATAGTTGTATACATGTGAGACCTAATGTCCGATCGAAAGACACCTCTATAGATAAAGTTTCAAGAAAGGAAAAGCACACACACAGGACGGAGAGACACATAGATTGTGAGAAATAATTGAATCAGATTTTAAAAAGCACACACATAGAAAGTTTTAAATTAAGATAATTATTTGGGTGTGAGATAGATATATTGATCAGTCAAAAGTAATAAGGAAAAACAAACAAAAGTAGGAACTTATTGTTGTATACGTGTGAGAACTAAATAATATATCAAAAGTCATACCAATAATTATTCTGAAGATCCTAGAAGAAATTAACGGGAGGTATTTATAATCATAGAAAATAAAAGTACACACACATTAAGGAGAATAACAGATTATAGAGACACACACATAGATTGTGAGAAAAAGCATAATAACAACAATAATAATAGAATAAACATGGGTAGTAAATCCTCTAAGGGGATTCCGGAATTAACCGGAGATGAGAGATATATGGAGGGCAAGGATAAAATAAACATTTATTTTGGCCCGAAATGGAGAAAGAAGTACGAATTTGATGGACGTTTAAATATAGAAAAACTAGAATTAATGACAGAGACAACGAGAGCGAGAGTAATGAGAATCATCGCTGGAGTAACGCTTGGGCTATTTCTGGGAATTGTCTCGGTTGTACGTGCCTGATTTTACGACTACAGACAACTATAAAAAGGGTTATTTGCGGGGAGTCTTCATTATTTAAATAGCTTTGGTGGTTCAGTGGTAGAATTCTTGCCTGCCACATGGGAGGATCGGGTTCGTATCCCGGCCTATGCACCAATGGACTAAAATCTGGGTTTCTGATTGTAATTCAACTATTGGTATGTTTTGCCTGGAAAGATACAGTCGTTAGTGTTTAAGATATAAACTGAACGTTTTAATAGCTTGTTTAGTTTAAATTGAAAGACTAATTCATTCAAAATAATAGCGAGGCGATTTCGATGTAATACGTTGTCTGTTGCCTAAATGGTCTGCTGAAATAACATATGGAGTCGGATTTAAATAACTGAATCAAAGAAGAGACAGTTACCTAAATCTAATGAATTCTAATAATAAGCGGATAGGTAATTGCGATTGAGTTGTGCCCACCGAAAAATATTTTTTATTCTAAAAGAGTTGACTGATGCATTTTATAAATTTGGCGATTTACATGTTATTTTTAAAGTCTTGGAAGGAAAAGTTAAGTTTCTGATGATTGTTGCTTGGTGAATTTGAGCAGGAAGTTTAATGCAACCGCTGTGTCAGATTTTAAAATAGCTTTACGGCGAAAGCACATTTTTCAATATTCTGAGTACAGAGCTCAGCCATCAAAGCAAGCTATACAGTTACCTGCCAAGTTCTGCAGTCAACTAAACTCAGAATTAGTATTATAAATCTTCCCTTACCTTTGCTGATCTTCGTCGGAATGAACTCCCAGGACTCCCACAAGAAATGTTATTTTTGTTCGAAATACTCCATATTTATGTCCAAATACCTCCGTTTTGTTCGCACGTTCAGATCACTATCCAAAGGCATAACGCGTGAGCGTAAAACCAGAGACAAAAAGTCAAATAGTTCCATTACCGTTCGTAGAAACATGTCAAATGATGTTTACAATCAATTCTTAGGGTCTTTTTAACATAAAACGTCGATAATATTCCAACCGGACAATAGCGTATTCATTACAGAAGAAAAAGGAGCGGCACGCCAAGCGTGCCCGCGCAGTAAACAACTCACTGCTCCCAGGCAGTCCACTGATTGACTGAGCTCCTATTCTCTGCCCAGTAACAGTAGACGGATGAAACAAGTTTCTAAAGGCTGTTGACAGCCAATGGAAGCATTAGGAAGTGCAAAATGACCCCACAGACACTGTAGTTTGAACAGGGATTAGATAGAAAAACTACAAGTCACTTCCTGGTTGGATTTTTTCTCAGGTTTTTGCCTGCCATATGAGTTCTGTTATACTC
Source organism: Salmo salar (assembly GCF_965601325.2). Lineage (NCBI taxonomy): Eukaryota > Metazoa > Chordata > Actinopteri > Salmoniformes > Salmonidae > Salmo > Salmo salar. Next base: position 110,020,961 of record NC_138301.1, on the reverse strand, counting down.
ACAGACATCATTCAAACAGTTTTAGAAACTTCAGTGTTTTCTATCCAAATATTTGACTCTGGGCACGCTTTTCATCCGAAAATGAAAATACTGCCCCCTATACCTTCAAAAGTTAACGAAGATTCCCTATCCCGACCCTTCCTCACTGTGGGTGCTCCTAGAAGTGTGAGTATGGGGTGGTACCTAGCAGACCAACTAAGGGCAAGAGAGGGTTGGCGGTTTTGGGGAATATTAGGGACTCTGAGCTGCATCATAGTCTTGGTAATCTTTCTGATACATCCAGATCCACCGGTACTAATTATATGATGCCGTTATGATTGATAAGAAGTAAAAGACAAACAATATAAAATACTGACCATCAAGGATGAGTGACTTACAGAATAGGAGTCAAAGAAGGTCAAGATGTAGGATTTAAGGTAAACATGAAACAATTCCCTCGGAAAGCAAATAACTTTACAGGGATTGGGTTGGCCAGATTGGAGTACTTGGCCAACCCACCTCAAATCCTGAGTGTTATAGATACAAGAAGGGCACCGAGAACTTAGGTGATTTTAATGGCTGTAAGGCAATCGTTCAATTCTTAACCTCACAGCACCTATAACTGATGTATGGTAGGCTTGTACCAGCAAAGGACGCATACGATACACTCCCAAAAGGGGGGTTAGGAAATTGCATGCCGGTGTTATTGGTCCAACCAGCTCGAGTTAGTCATCAGAGGCCAGTTATAGGAGGCTAAAGTAGGCACAGGAGGTGTTTTGACCAGGATGGGAGTAGCTTTGTCTAGATGGATGCTATTGGCAGGGAAGTTCCAGATGAATACAAAGCTATGAATCAAATAGGTGAAGGCTTTACCACTACGTTCTTTTGGTGGTTGACAATAAAAAAAAATGTGGATTGGATTAATTACATTTATTATAATCAACAGAGATTCATGAATGAAACCGGGGATGCAGTAAAGGGGTTCTCTGACCAATTATCCGCCACCTCCCTCATGACCTGGCAAAATAGGCTGGCTCTCGATATGTTATTGGCAGAAAAGGACGGGGTATGTAGAATGATAGGGGTTCATTGTTGTACGTTTATTCCTAATAACACAGCGCCATATGGATCAGTGACCAAGGCCCTGGCTGGTTTAACCACATTAGCTCATGAGTTAGCAGAGAACTCTGGGGTGGATACCTCCCTGACTGGGTGGTTCGATAGTATGTTTGGAAAATGGAAAAATGTCATGATTACCGTGTAATGAGCTGCTTTCACCTGTATGAGAGTTCTGGTGTTGTGTGGATGCTGTTTTAACCACCAGGACTCTAGAGACATCAATTACGCAACAAATGATGAGGTATGGACCGGTTCCAAGCTCCGACCAGTGGGATGATAACTTCATGCCTCCAGGCCTTGTAGATGGTTCCATTTCTTTCAACCACGAGGAGCCCATCTTGGATGAGACTATCTTCAATGTTTAGACAGACTGTTCATATAATGAAAATCCTAAAAAGAAGAGTTATAATTGGATATAGGCCTAGAACAGTCATTGATGAGTATCTGATGTAAATACATGCATTGGTTTTGTTTGCTTTTGTGTAACATTTATGATTCCATATGACGGTTGAAGTATCAGTGTGTAATATTTAGTCATGGGGTGGATTGATAAGGGAATTTATATGTTTAAGGTAATGACTAAAGAATTCCACTCAAACGTAATTATTAGAGTGATAAACTTAGGTCCAATAAGGTTTGGTCGAGACTAAGAAAATACAGAGGGCAATTAAACTATTCATGACCTGACCTGGTTAGAACTCACGACAGGAAAGGGAGTCGTGTCAAGGTCCCTGTAATCTCGGGAGGATAGACCTGCGGACTGTGGGGAAAGACACAGCCCACCTACTGTTTGTGTGTAAGGAGGTGGGGGAAATAGGAGTTATAAAATGTCATATCTTAGATTTTTTTTACTTTAGAACGTTCTCTGAATAAACTTTACGGACCTTCTGCAGAAGCTCAGTCTTTGCCTAATTATTATTAAACCCAGGGTCTTACAAACCTCGGGGATTGGTCAAAGCTTAAAAAAATTGTTAGTTATCATAATTGAGATTGAAAATTATTTTGACAGTGGGGGGGAACTGAGGCTAGAGGAGAATAAATGAATGTATTAGTGTGTTCTGGTCAAGACAGCGTGGGGGGAACTGAGGCTAGAGGAGGATAAATGAATGTATTAGTGTGTTCTGGTCAAGACAGCGTGGGGGGGAACTGAGGCTAGAGGAGAATAAAGGATGAAGTTCTACATTAGATATTGTTCTTCCTGGTCAAGTCCAACTGTGGAGAAGAATAGAGTAGGCTGTAGGAGAGGTTCAGCATCCAGTAGAACATTACCTTATTAGGACATATGGGATATAGAGCGACAATGAGAAAAAGCTCAATCCATCACGTTAGTGTCATATGCATGCCAAGTAGCATGTGGAATATATGCTCTGGTTGTGAGGAGCAGGAAGTTGGAGAAATGTACAGATGGATACTAGACAGGCATCTCAACTGTCCTCATGTTCTCCTGGTTCTGAGTTGATGTCCTTATTGTTAGTTGCGGTCATGCTATGCTTGCCCATAATCTCCCACCTATACAATAGCTTCCATTTTCCCAACCCATGCATCGTACACACTTCTCTACCTCTTTTGCAGTACTCATTCCTCTTTAACAGATACTTGACATTGATCCTTGGTGGTAGTTTGAATCTTTGGTACAACAGGTTACCTGTTTTTAAAATAAATGAAAAAACGAGCCCACCCCCTTAGTCTTCTGAAGATAACGTGGGAAGGAAAGGTCATGGGATTGCCTCTGGTGCAAGGCTTCAACAAGAGCATGAAGTGTTTGGCTCTGAAGACATCATCCGACCCCATCCGTGTCCTCGACCCACAGTGTAAGACCCACTTGTCACCAGACACGTTTTCGACTAGTAGATACAAGGATGCATTTCATTTATTGTCTTGTCTTGAACTTCTTGCAAGTTTCCGTCTTGTACGCTTTAAATGACTAGACAGTCTTCCATCTCTAACAATGAGTCATCGTTAAACAATAATCCATTAGTCCAAGAAACAATAGGAAAACAAGTGTATAAGTCGTGATCATTTATTTATTCTGGTCAAAAGGACAATTATTTTTTTAAAGATTACCTCAAAATGATGGACGACACCAAAGCTCCATTTCAAGCATATCAGTAACAAAAGGACATCTGCAGTGCTCACACTATAGTACATGTACCATTATAAAAAATACGTGTTTGCCCACCACAAGCTTTGATGTAGACAATTCTGCAAATATTTTAGATTTCTGTAGTGTTTTAAGTGTTTACTTCTATGACAACCCATGCCTATATGCACACAAATTCACAAGAGTTTGGGGTTCTCACACACACGCTTGTGCCACACACACAAACACACAAAAGTATCAGTATCTCACAGAAAAATGATGAATCAATGTAGAAAGTAAGGCTTTCTGAAAACAGGTCCAACTATTAGGATCATGGCAAGAGGAAGAAGAGAAACTCCTCATCCCTCCAGCATCAAATAAATAACAAAGATTATGGCTTCTTCTTAGTGGCGTCAATCCATGTAGTCATGTAACAACTTTCCTTAGTCATGTAACAACTCTCAGTAGTCATGTAACAACTCTCAGTAGTCATGTAACAACTCTCAGTAGTCATGTAACAACTCTCAGTAGTCATGTAACAACTCTCCTTAGTCAATGGCTTTCTGTCCAGCGCCCTCCAGTTTAGACAGCTGATAATATGATGCCCAGGAAGAATAAGTGTCTGGCCTCCAGGTAGAGGTCTTGTCTGGGTTGGCCTCCAGGTAGAGGTCTTGTCTGGGTTGGCCTCCAGGTAGAGGTCTTGTCTGGGTTGGCCTCCAGGTAGAGGTCTTGTCTGGGTTGGCCTCCAGGTAGAGGTCTTGTCTGGGTTGGCCTCCAGGTAGAGGTCTTGTCTGGGTTGGCCTCCAGGTAGAGGTCTTGTCTGGGTTGGCCTCCAGGTAGAGGTCTTGTCTGGGTTGGCCTCCAGGTAGAGGTCTTGTCTGGGTTGGCCTCCAGGTAGAGGTCTTGTCTGGGTTGGCCTCCAGGTAGAGGTCTTGTCTGGGTTGGCCTCCAGGTAGAGGTCTTGTCTGGGTTGGCCTCCAGGTAGAGGTCTTGTCTGGGTTGGCCTCCAGGTAGAGGTCTTGTCTGGGTTGGCCTCCAGGTAGAGGTCTTGTCTGGGTTGGCCTCTAGTTGGATGTCTTGTTGTAGCCAAACAGCCCCACTGGTAGGTACTTCACATGGGTGGGCCACTGGGCAGCCAGCTGGAAGAACTTGACATCAGTCCACTCCACACCGTCAACAGACACTGAAAAATAACCAATAGTTCCACGACTCCCATCTACAAGCACCTAAAAACAACCAATCATGTTGAAGCTGACCCTAGACGGGTTCAGCGTACCTTTTAGGCTGGTCTGCTGCTGCTTGGTAGAACAGATGAGTCTGGTGATGCCCTCAACCACCTGGCTTTTACAGTCTACATCCCTCTCTTTGGGCTTCTTGCCCAGGAATATGGTGGAGACTGTGGATATGGAAGCGATTAACACACAGTGGGGGGGGGGGGGGGGGGGGGGGGTCAAACCAAAACATTTAACAGCATGTATCAATTGCAAGGTTCACATTGTAGTTAGTTATTACATTTTCTACACTACATAAGGTGCTGGACAAACTGCTATTTCCCTACTCCTAGTCCAGCCGTTCTCCTCACCTTTCTTGTTCTTCTCCTTGGTGACCATGGTCATGGCCATGGTGTTGGCCTGGGGCGGGTTCTCAGTGGAGCCCCCACCTGGCAGCCTGCTGACCTGTAGGGAGCAGAAGGCACTCTTCAGCGTGTTCTTGGAGCCCTTGTCACACCGCTCCCCATCCTTCTTCCGCTCTGAGCATGTTGCTACCCAATAATCCACCGTCAGCCCAATGGTGTCCACCCCATGGGACATATTAGGGCTCCTGGTTGAGAGAGAGCGAGAGGCAGAGAGTGGGGAAGAGTGTAAGAAACAACTCGTTCAACAATGTACTAAAAACGTGGGTTTTACTGCAGGGATGGTAATGAACTGTTCATGTCTGACTGTTGTACGCTGTGGTTGTCTTACACCAGTCCGCTGCTCAGGGAGGGAGATGGGGGTGGGGTGACAGCCTCTCTGGTCATCCCTGTGGGAGATCCATGAGATTGTGGGGAGGTGGAGGGAACAGCCAAGCTAACACTAACAGCCTCCTCAGTGTCTCCACCTGTAGGCCCAAATCAACACGGTCCTTAAAACTGCCCAGGGACAGTCTGGGGAGAGAAAGTTAAACATTAACAGACATTATAAACTGGGTGGTTCGAGCCCTGAGTGCTGATTGGCTGACAGCTGTGGTATATCAGACTGTATACCACGGGTATGACAAAACATGTATTTTTACATTGGTAACCAGTTTATAATAGCAATAAGGCACCTCGGGGGTTTGTGGTATATGGCCAATATACCACGGCTAAGGACTGTATCCAGGGACGACGCATTGTGTTGTGTGTAAGAACAGCTCTTAGCCGTGGTATATTGGCCCTCAAGCCTTTTTACTTAAATAGGTAGTCCAGAAATATGAACCCACCTGAATACGCCAGAGTCGGTTCAATCAACCCTACTTTCACCACCTGTCTCACACACAGGGACCAGTTAGTTAGTATCAGCCTAACACTCCAGGGATGACTTGGGAATAGTTTGGATATCCATTATGTGTTGCTTTACATTGCTTAAAAAAAAAAATCTGACTACAGGCATTATTTGCCAAATAGACTGTCTCACAACATCAGTATCGATGAAAACCCATCAGTACTGATTTACTTACCCCAACGAAGGGAACAAACTTCTGGTAAGAGTCTTCGTCATATCTGGTAGGGTGAAAACAATGGCCAATAAAATATGTTATTCCTGGTTAACATTAAGGCCATATAAATACGCAGGACAGTCCACCCACCTCTTGTACTCGCAGGTGAGCATGGCCTCAGCGATAGGCAACTGGTGTGTGACAGAGACGCTGCTGATGTACTGCCTGATCCTCCCAGCCACGTCCACTCCGCCTGCAGCTGGAGCCAACGGGAGGAGAACAGACAGTAAGGCTGAGTCAATCTGTAGGGAGAGCAAGCCTGACTGGACCTCAACTGTCCCCAAGCTAAAGGAGATATGGGGCAGCTTGCACTTGTTTTCTAGTCTAATTTATATGTTGATCAAGATCCCAAAGGCACATGCTTGAATACTACCAGCTCAGTAGGACAAGTGTTGTACACAGAGAGAGACAGAGAGAGAGATTTACTGGAGTGAGGAGGCTCCAGGCCGCTGAACAGATCTTTCCAGGCATTGTCCAGGAACACAGAGCTGTAGCGAGGGTCCAGGGAGGCCAGGTGCTTGGCTACAGGGTGACAGCCTGGAGGCAGAGTAGAGGTAGCCACACAGTGAGTCACGGTTCATACATCCAACCCTCTCAGTACTGCAGCACTGAGCAGCCCACTGTACTGCAGCACTGAGCAGCCCACTGTACTGCAGCACTGAGCAGCCCACTGTACTGCAGCACTGAGCAGCCCACTGTACTGCAGCACTGAGCAGCCCACTGTACTGCAGCACTGAGCAGCCCACTGTACTGAAGCACTGAGCAGCCCACTGTACTGCGCTTCAGCTGCATGGGGCATAATGAGTGAAGCAACTCACTGTCAGGAGGAGTTATCAGAACATGAGAGTGGGTGTTTTTGTAAATCTTTGTTTATGCGTCAGATGAATAGGCTTATAAATAAGCATTACATAAACATAACTCTAGATATTTACCATACGTGTCTCACAGCAGTCACATTGTAGATCTTCAAGACCCAAGCAATGTGTTAAATGGTATATATTGCTCCTCTCAGGAGATGAACACGTCTCTCTCTTACCCAGGGGGACAACCAGGAAGTGGATGAGGCTGAGCCAATCAGATGTTTTGTTGGCCAGCTGACTGACAAAGAAGTGTAGGATGGCCCCCAGGTAGCTCTGTCCCCCTGCCACCACCACCTTGACTGGCGGCGGTGTGGACGAGTTACAGTTACAGCTGCAGGAAGGGGTCAGGTTACTGGAGAACATGTATAGAAGAGGCTCATCATAGGTCACCATTACTACACAATGAATTCAACACACAAAAAGTGTGTCGAAATTTAACCGGCGAGTATTGATTCTTTGGCTACTCACAACTTCTGGATGCGTGTGAGGAGGGTGGTGAGGGCAGCCTGAATTTCCACCCCACAGCAGGTACACACTACTGGCTGCTTCTGGGCCAGTAGCACCTCGGACACATACTGCACACGTTTACCACAGGACACAAACATACAGACACACATTAACACACATGTGCAAGTAAATATGTCCACAGGGAGTGGAGAAGTGAGGGACAATGCTGAAGAAAGAAATGAAGGAGTGAATGGAGAATACCTGTCCCTGCCATTCGCTGGTGTTGACCAGGACCAGGCTGTCTGGGAGGGCAGTGTCTGAGGAGAAGACCTGATTCAGCTGGTCATACACAGCCTTCCTGGGCACCTACCAACACACACACAAGTCATACTGGGCGCACACATGCTTCAATGAAATTTATCAACACAACAGAATCACTATCAGTCAGAATCACCCCCTGCAAACAGAGAATCTCCATTTAAAAAGACTTAGCTCCAGGGTGAGTATGGGTACGGACTAGTGAACTGGCTCTGATTAGGAGTCACCTGTGGGGTGCGACTGAGCTCTGGTGACCTCTCGCTGTCAGAGCTGTTGGTGCGTTCGCTCAGTGGTTTGGACAGCGCTCGCCTCTCCTTCATTGGCGTCCCACGTCTCTGCCTGGGTGTGTGCCCACCATCCAACCTGGAACGAACACACACACACACACACACACACACACACACACACACCCCCCCCCCCCCCCCCGGTGAAATGCACATGAACAGTCAGTGCCCACACAGACACTATGACAGAAAGTGTGGAGTGCATGTGTGGCACTGACAGGTAGTGTGTGTGTGTGTGTGTGTGTGTGTGTGGTGTGTGTGTGTGTGTGTCTCCACATGCTTCCCATCCAAAACAGTTTGGAACAGTTTGGTGCATATATTAAGATGACATTTTGTGACTTTGTTTGTTTTGGTCTTCGGCAAGGGTTTTTCAGTAACCAAAGTCTACGCCCCTCCATCAGTCATTGGTCAACAGTAGGGATTCTTCAATAAAGTCTTTGTTGTCATTCAACGAGAGACGACTCGTTTTCATGCACATTTTTAAGAAATACTGCACCAAACATCTTAGTTAGATGTAAAATTGTGCGACTACGATGTCCTCTGCAAAAACTTCAAAATGAATGACAGATTTCTTGATGGACAAACAGTACTATTGACACTTTTTTCACATTTTTCAAGCGAAGGTCTTTTAAGGGAGTATGCGAGCCCACTCGTTGGGTTTTAGGCGCCAGCGAACCGAAGCATGTGGAAGCTTTTAGACTGACCTGGGGGAGGGCATGGTGGTGTGGCTCTCACTGTTGCTGCTCCTCAGTTCCCTCGTCGGGGTCCTGGGTAGCTTCTCTGGGACAGAGACCGTGATGCAGGCGGTTGTCTCCAGTAACTCCTTCGGATCAATCAGCTCCTAAACAAACCAACAGACTAGTGATGGGAAGTTCGGCTCTCGTTACTGACTCAGGTCTTTTCGACTCATTTCGTTTATTTGAGTCATTAACATCCAGAGCATGTAGGACCCCTACCGGCGAACCATGAACTACGAGCCTCTCGTTCACGTTGTTCACCATAGGGGGCTTTATCGGAGCTGTCATTTGTGACGGAGACTTTAAACAATGTACATTTGTTGATTGTAAGGCATTCAGATCAGATTATTTCTAGATGCATTTAAAACAAGGTCTAGACTCCTGGTGGAATGCAAATTGCAGCCCCCCAAAAGATTTGTTATCACGTTCTCGTTGAGCAGAGGCTGTGTATGTTTCGGTTTTACAAAGCTGTGTCCATCATAACATTCAATAATCAATTCTTTGAAGTCATTCTTGCACCATGCGATCAATGATCAGTTCTAAACATGGATTTTTCTTCTCTATGCTCATGATCTCTTTTCCTGCGCGTCTATGCCAGACAGCTGGTGGTATGAGCAGGTCTCTGGAGCCGCTGCCGGAGGAGCGTGTATTAACCCTGCTGTACGACTAGAAAATCTAACTACTATAATGAAAGTCACTCCAAAAAAATGAATCATGACAAGAGTCCAGTAGAAAAAAAACAAAAAATTGTTTGCGAACTGCACATCACTACAACAGATAGCCAGACAGACAACCAAGACAGCCAGCCAGCCAGCCAGCCAGCCAGCCAGCCAGCAACACATAAAACTGAAATGCACAGGACACCAATGAGAGAGGGAGAATAAGAGAGCAGATAAAAAGAGTGTGTGTGTGGGAAGTTGGAGGGTCTCACCTGGGTGTCTGTCTTAGAGTCATCCAGGTTGCGGGAGCGAGTGCGGTTCATCCTGCCTGATTGGGGCTGATCTCCTTGCTGCAAGTCAGACAGCAGGGAAACAGTGGTCAGACAGCAGGGAAACAGTGGTCAGACAGCAGGGAAACAGTGGTCAGACAGCAGGAAAACAGTGGTCAGACAGCAGGAAAACAGTGGTCAGACAGCAGGGAAACAGTGGTCAGACAGCAGGAAAACAGTGGTCAGACAGCAGGAAAACAGTGGTCAGACAGCAGGAAAACAGTGGTCATTGGGAGTGGACTTAGATGGCCAGCTAACTGTACTCCACTCCAACTGTACTCTACCTGTATTCCGCTCCAACTCTACCTCTACTCTACATGTACTCTACTCGTACTCTACCTGTACTCCAACTCTAACTGTACTCCAACTACCTGTACTCTACCCTACTCTGCTCCAACTAACTGTGCTCTACTCTACCTGTACTCTACTCGTACTCTACCTGTACTCCAACTCTAACTGTACTCTAACTACCTGTACTCTACTCTACTCGTACTCTACCTGTACTCTACTCTACTCGTACTCTACCTGTACTCCAACTCTAACTGTGCTCTACTCTACCTGTACTCTACCTGTACTCTACTTGTACTCCAACTCTAACTGTGCTCTACTCTACCTGTACTCTACTCGTACTCTACCTGTACTCTACTCGTACTCTACCTGTACTCCAACTCTACCTGTACTCTACCTGTATTCCGCTCCAACTATACTGTACTCTACCTGTACTCTACCCTACTCCGCTCCAACTATACTGTACTCGTGCTCCAACTGTGCTCCAACTCTACCTGTGCTCTAACTCTGCTCCAACTGTGCTCATGCTCTGCTCCAACTGTGCTCATGCTCCGCTCCAACTGTGCTCATGCTCCAACTGTGCTCATGCTCCAACTGTGCTCATGCTCCAACTGTGCTCATGCTCCAACTGTGCTCATGCTCCAACTGTGCTCATGCTCCAACTGTGAGCTCATGCTCGCAACTGTACTCAGCTGGGCTCAGGGTGTCTTTGGGCAGACTGCACCTGCTGTTCAGACTGCCAAACTCGGTCTGCGAGCTGGACTGGGATATGCCCTCAAAGAAGGGCCTGGACGGTCAGAGAGAGTAGAGGTCACCAGAGTTCTGTTAGGTGGATGTTTGTGAGAACATACATCTGTTAGCTACAGATAAGTCCAGTGTATCATAACCTGAGCTTGGGTTTGGGTGTGCTGAGGATGCTGTCTGTCTCCTCCATCTCTGGGCCGCTGTCACTGGGGTTGTACATCTCTAGACTGTCATAGAGCTCATCCAGGTCCTCCTCCACATCACGGATGTGCTCTTGGGACACGTGCTTCAGGCCAAAGTCCACCTCATCAGACACTTTAAACCTCTTCAACAAGGCCACAAACTTCTGCTTGATGTTGGGCTGCCGGGTTAAAGGAACACGTAGATATGAAACGGTGAGACTAGAAGAGTGCCAGGTAGTCACATCAGCAGAGACAGACAGATCAGTAGACTGAATGCTTACATGACCTCTGGTGATGGAGGCTGCAGAGGTGAGTTTGCGTCTGTGCTTCTTCTTCCTCATGTCATCTTCTTCGTCGAACAGATACTGAAACAGAGGGAGGATCAACTTAGTGCTCAAACTGGACAGACACTCCATCAAACTGGACAGACACCCCATCCAAACCCGTCCCTGCCCTCTCCTTCGCTTCCTCCTCTCCCTCCTCCTCTCTTCCTCACCTGGATGTGAGCAGGGTCATCACTCCCGTCCTGCTCTGATGAATAGCTCTCTTCCTCCGAGTAGTTGTCAATGTCAGGGGAGCGGTCTGTGAGTTACAGGGAGCCAGAGAAGAGGTACGTAATGTATAGGTGTAGGATAAGGAGATGAGGGGAAGGGGGAGGGGACGTGAATACATTATGATGAGAATAGTATGTAAACCTGGTGTTACGCGGGTAAGGCAGTGGCTGATTGGATGGTTAAACCTGGTGTTACGCGGGTAAGGCAGTGGCTGATTAGATGGTTAAACCTGGTGTTACGCGGGTAAGGCAGTGGCTGATTGGATGGTTAAACCTGGTGTTACGCGAGTAAGGCAGTGGCTGATTGGATGGTTAAACCTGGTGTTACGCGGGTAAGGCAGTGGCTGATTAGATGGTTAAACCTGGTGTTACGCGGGTAAGGCAGTGGCTGATTAGATGGTTAAACCTGGTGTTACGCGAGTAAGGCAGTGGCTGATTGGATGGTTAAACCTGGTGTTACGCGGGTAAGGCAGTGGCTGATTAGATGGTTAAACCTGGTGTTACGCGGGTAAGGCAGTGGCTGATTGGATGGTTAAACCTGGTGTTACGCGGGTAAGGCAGTGGCTGATTAGATGGTTAAACCTGGTGTTACGCGGGTAAGGCAGTGGCTGATTGGATGGTTAAACCTGGTGTTACGCGGGTAAGGCAGTGGCTGATTGGATGGTTAAACCTGGTGTTACGCGGGTAAGGCAGTGGCTGATTGGATGGTTAAACCTGGTGTTACGCGAGTAAGGCAGTGGCTGATTGGATGGTTAAACCTGGTGTTACGCGGGTAAGGCAGTGGCTGATTAGATGGTTAAACCTGGTGTTACGCGGGTAAGGCAGTGGCTGATTGGATGGTTAAACCTGGTGTTACGCGAGTAAGGCAGTGGCTGATTGGATGGTTAAACCTGGTGTTACGCGGGTAAGGCAGTGGCTGATTAGATGGTTAAACCTGGTGTTACGCGGGTAAGGCAGTGGCTGATTGGATGGTTAAACCTGGTGTTACGCGAGTAAGGCAGTGGCTGATTGGATGGTTAAACCTGGTGTTACGCGGGTAAGGCAGTGGCTGATTGGATGATTCCACTGACTGTCCATGGTGTGGTACTGGTACCTACATGTTGAACTGTTCAATACACTGACATTGTGGATACAAACAATTCTATACAAGCACATTGCCCAATGTTAAAAACATTTCTGGGTCCATGTTGAAGGCCTTACTTCCCTACAGTTTGTCCCCTATGCTCTCTTTGGGTCTCCCTTACCTTACCTGACAGTTTGGCCTTGGACACCTCATGGTCGATGGGCTGGCTGGAGAGCGAGTAGACCCTTATCTCAGCCACAGTCACAGCTGTGTCCTTCACTGTGGTGTGGAGAGCCAACACACGGGCTCCCTCACTGGGATGCTGCATCACCTGGGGAGGAGGTGGGGGGAGAAGAGAGAGAGACAATGGGGGGTAACAATTGCAAAAGAGGGGGAGAGAGGGAAACGACAGGAGATGAAAGAGACAGTGGAGTAGATGCAGGATGGCGTTTTATACAAACAAAAGCCTGAATGATCATAATCATGGCAGCTAACAGCTGGGGTGAGGTGAAGCCCTCTTACCTCTGCCATGTTGATGAGGCCCAGTGCCAGTGTCTTATAGCCCAGGATGGTGCGGTTCTTGTACCTCTTCCTCCTCTGCAACATGATCTGCAGTCTGTTGGCATCTCGTTTCAAAAAATGTGGATACTGGAGGAAGTAAAGATGGTGAGGTTGACAGAATCAGAGAGGCACTGGAAATATAGTCTTTGGAAATTTTAAAAAGCATCTGCCTCTTGTCCACACACCATTTGCATAACGGTCTGTGCAAAACCCCCAGGGTAACTCACTTGCAAGGAGAACGTCAGCTGAAGATCAGTCTCAGTAAGTCCAGCCGATGCCAACAGGATCTCATTGGAACGTAAAATGCGCTTTGATCCCTAAGAGGATATTCCATACACGTTACACATCTCCTGCATATATTACCCATGGATCAACAAGTTCTGACTAGTCACTTGTGTAGAGTGATAAACACTAAAGAAAGTACTTCTGCAAAACATCCTACTACTGTACATCTATGTATACTTTGTGGAAGGAAAGGGGGAATGTGAAGAGCATCACCTGGAGTTTGACTGCTATGACAACAGAGGTTAGGTCTCTGTCCAGCTCCTGAAGCATCAGCAGCTTCTTCAGGGTAACAGTGAAGAGCCTGGGTTTGGAGAAAAGGGGATATTCATCTTTATCTGTTTAGTCTGAACCAACTACATGAGGGAAGAAAGTATCAGTCTAGTCTTTGACAATGAAACATGTTTTTTTTAACTTGGGTCCTAGGTGCAGAACTTGACCGGACTTCACACAGATTGGGATTAGATAATAGGAGCGGGTGACTTGTGTTAAAAATAGACTACGCTTTGACCCTTCATCAAAACCCTTACAGGATCTGCTGTTCCTCCCTAATTATATTTTAAATGCATTAGAAGCCCAGGCCTATCCACTCCCTAAAACATTAGAGAGAGAGAGAGACAGACGAGAGAGACAGACAGACGAGAGACTGGTGAGGGTTACCAGTGAACAGCTGATTGGGTTAGGAGATGTCTGGGTAATAATTGATATATTTACTAAAAACCATGCCAAAGACATGGCACTGGAGGCTAAATAGAAATAGCTCAAAAGTGATACGCCACCCAGGCTCCTTCTTAATTGCATTTGTACAAATAGATAACATATGATGAGGTGCATTCTCCTTTAAATTCAGACTTTACTGAGAATCAGAACTAGGGAGGAAACAAGAGTTACCCCAGCATCAAGTCTTGGCCAAAAGCCCAGCTTCAAGGTTCTATACATGAAAGAAAGAAAAACATTTCAACATACTATACAGAGTGTATGGACCACTTTAAGAGAAACAAATCATTTTCATCCAGCTCTTCTTCAAATCCACCCACATCCTCTCTCCATTTTCCCTGCCAGAGAGCAACCCCGCAGACAGCATTGACCCTTCAGAGGGGTCCTTCTACAATCCACACACAACCCCCACTCCTACCCCCTCTTCTCTATTGCTACAAGACAAAAAGCAGTATCAGAGAAATTTGTAGCATTGGTAACATTTAAATAATCTGTTAGACGTCGTAATGGACGCGTAGGCCCTGCTTAGCAACAGTCTGTAGGCGTATACATGTAGGCAGAAGTAATAATTAGCCAATCGTTTATGTTGCTTCTACTCAGTATGTGCTGTATAATTATTTATTCTGACAGCATGTTGTCTTCCTGTGCGGTTTAGGAGCAGCTGTCTATGGCACCCTGCCTGCCCAACTGCTCAGGGATATGTTGATTTGGAGCCTTTACATCCTGGTCAGTTACGATCTTGGACTCCTTCTTCATGGTCCTCCAAACATTGTTTTTCATTACACAGTTGAATGTCCTCTTCCTTTAAAAAGGGTTGATCTGCCATTTCTATATACACTTCTAGCCTTTTAAATCAACGATATACAGTGCATTCAGACCCCTTGACCTTTTCCACATTTGGTTACGTTACAGCCTTACTCTAAAATGGATTACCATGCCAAAGACAAATTCTCAATCGTTTTTTTTCTCTCATCAATCTACACACAATAGCCCACAATGACAAAGCAAAAACAGGTTTAGAAATGTTTGCTAATTTATTAGAAATAAATCACATTTACATAAGTATTCAGACCCTATACTCAGTACTTTGTTGAAGCACATTTGGCAGCGATTACAGCCTCAAGTGTTCTTGGGTATTGTGGTGGATGAATCAGAATTAGTTGGGTAACATATAATTAAGATGTCTTATCTGCATAATATGCTTATGTGATATACTTGTTATTAGAATGTATCCCTTCGGACTCTGGTGTTGGCAGTTGCAGTTTTTCCCTCACCTGGGGCCCAGAGAGGGGAGAGGTCAGGCTTGTCTTTTACATGTCTCTGGTGCTATGCAGAATATCAGAAAGGGAAGAGGACAGGATGGAACATTGTCTTCATATGTGAATGTGTCTTTACCTATTCTTAAACCATGTGTAGGGATGGCGTGATTAATGGGAAACCAATTACTTGTCTCCACAATGTCTGTGCGCAAGTCACTCCCTCCTTTGGCATTGGGGGGGGGGGGGGGGGGGGGGGGGGGGTATGGCAGTGTCTGGAACCATTGTATGTCCTCTCTGATGTTGCACTTATCCTGGGATAGTGTATGACCTACAGGCTCACTCCCCTTAGTGAGCATGTCCAGGAGTGGAGTCAAGAAGGGGTTTTACTTGAAATGGGAGTATCTAGAGTTGACAATTGAGTTTTGCCATTGGATGAGTTGGTGTTTTTGTGCTATGAAGTACCAGGAACGAGATTAGAACCTCGTCTTAGGGACCAAACTGAACGATAATTTATAGCGAATGCTATCTGGCTACGAGATACTCCTTTCTCATTTATAAAGTCTCACTTTGTGAACTGTTCCGAATATCTGTGGTTTGTTATGTCGACTAGGGGGTGGATCTTTGCTATAAAAGATCTCAGTAGCCATTGTGTTGTCACTCTCAACGGATCATTAGAAAATGGTGAATCGTTGACAAGTCATTGCTATTGTAAAGCTCTTATTATTAAAGATTTAGTTTAAGTATAACTCTGACTGGTGTGATAAGTTTGTCTCTCCTCGTTTGATAGTAAAGAAATTAACAACCACAGTATGAAGCTTAGAACACCTGCTTTTGGGGAGTTTCTCCCATTCTTCTCTGCAGATCCTCTCAAGTTCTGTCAGGTTGGATGGGGAGCGTCGCTGCACAGCTATTTTCAGGTCTTTCCAGAGATGTCTGGGCTAGGGTTAGGGCCACTCAAGGACATTCAGAGACTTGTCCCGAGACTTGTCCCGAAGCCACTCCTGTGTTGTCTGGCTGTGAGCTTAGGGTCATAACTCCTATTGGAAGGTGAACCTTCGCCCCAGTCTGAGGTACTGAACGCTCTGGAGCAGATTTTCATCAAGTATCTCTCTGTACTTTGCTCCGTTCATCTTTCCCTCTATCCTGACTAGTATCCCAGTCCCTCCCGCTGAAAAACATCCCCACAGCATGATGCTGCCACTACCATACTTCACAGTAGGGATGGTGCCAGGTTTCCTCCAGACGTGACACTTGGCATTCAGGCCAAAGAGTTCAATCTTGGTTTCATCCGACCAGAGAATCTTGTTTCTCGTGGTCTGAGAGTCCTTTAGGTGCTTTTTGGCAAACTCCAAGCGGGCTATCATGTGCCTTTTACTGAGGAGTGGCTTCCGTCTGACCACTCTACCATAAAGTCCTGATTGGTGGAGTGCTGCAGAGATGGTTGTCCTTCTGGAAGGTTCTCCCATCTCCACAGAGGAACTCTGGAGCTCTCTCAGAGTGACCATTGGGTTCTTGGTCACCTCCCTGACCAAGGCCTTTCTCCCCCGATTGCTCAATTTGGCCAGGCGCCAGCTCTAGGAAGAGTCTCGGTGGGTCCAAACTTCTTCCATTTAAGAATGATGGAGGC
This sequence comes from Salmo salar, assembly GCF_965601325.2. Taxonomy (NCBI): domain Eukaryota; kingdom Metazoa; phylum Chordata; class Actinopteri; order Salmoniformes; family Salmonidae; genus Salmo; species Salmo salar. The sequence goes on along the minus strand of NC_138301.1, from coordinate 110,004,137 downwards.
CACTAATGTTCTTGAAGACATTCAATGCTGCAGAAATGTTTTGGTACCTTTTCCCAGATCTATGCCTTGACACAATCCTGTTTAGCATTTCCTTCGACCTCATGGCTTGGTTTTTGCTGACATGCACTGTCAACTGGAGGGACCTTATATAGATAGACAGGTGTCTGCCTTTCCAAATCATGTCCAAGCAACTGAATTTACCACAGGTGGACTCCAATCAAGTTGTAGAAACATCAAGGATGATCAATGCAAACAGGATGCACCTGAGCTCAGTTTCGAGTCTCATACCAAAGGGTCTGAATACTTATGTAAGAAAGTTTTTTTTTTTGTAATAAAATTAGCAAACATTTCTAAAAAAATAAATTTTTGCTATGTCATTATGGGGTATTGCGTGTAGATTGATAAAAAAAATCCCTCATCAATTTTAGAATAAGGCTGTAAGAGAAACAAAATGTGAAAAAAGTCAAGGGGTCTGAATACTTTACAAATGCACTGTACAGTATATACCCATTGATTCTTGTTTTGAAGAATATAACTTAAATTCCTCGTGAGCTTATCTCAACTGTCATATTCTATCAGAACCCAAAATATAAGCCTGTTTATTCTATTGTTTGTAAACAATGTAATTGTGAACAAACACTGTATAGCCTCAAAACATATTTAAACCTAGAATTGTGTTCTCATGGATGATATAGTCCTTGCATCCATAGCGGTCTATGAATTTGCTGTTTTCCAAAACAATGGCGTTACAATGTTCACTTTGTTATGGTTTCAACTTCGGATTTCCCCTTTAAAGACACTCCCTAATATTCCCTACCAGCAGCCTACCACTACAGGCGAAATATATCAATGTGACTACTACACTTTGCAGTCATTTTTATTTAACCAGGCAAGTCACCTGAATATTCATATTTACAGTCAATTGCAGCACTGCAAGTTGCATTATTCAAAAGCAAATACAGAAATAGGCCTCGGCTGTTACTTAAACTTTAATAATATTATTATTTGATGTTATTTTCATTAACTCATTAATTTGTTGTACTTGTATTCTACCTAGGTCTACATAACTTCTCTCATGGTGGGGAAACAGGTGTCCTCGTCTCACTGATTCAACAGTAAACCTAAACCTAGACTACATCTGACCGCAGAAGCCGATACTCTGTAGCAACTTCTTTATAATAATGTCATCTGATTACGATTGAAAACCTTGACTGTCAGAATCAGATGTTATCAGGGCACTTCAAAACGTCTAGCCATAGTTTTAAGGCGGCCATACCTGGGCACACAGCTTGGAGATGAGCGATCAATTTCCCAGGTTGCATACAGGTTCATTTGAACCGGACGGTTCGGGGAGATCGTTACTGTCTTGGGCGGCTGCATATGTGGAGATGGTGTGCCCCCAGTCCGCGGGAGACCCCCTCTCTCCGACATACTGAAGGTGTTTTAGATGTGGTTGAAAAATACCTGCTTTCATTCAGCTTCCCGACTTGTGCATACCGATATTTTCAGCACACTCGGATGCTTTAAATTGCGCTTTCATATACAGAATTCCATTACTCCTTGCTTGCTTTTCTGTTCTGCAGCCCACATTTGATGCGATTAGGTCACAAGTTCGATGTTTTTCATAGCAGGAAGCGGAAATTTGTCCTCCGGGGAGCACAACTGAATAGCTACGCCTCTCGTTAAAGATGCACTCCAGTCCTGACAACAGTTCCTCTCAAGAATAATAATGTGAGAGTTAGGGCGTCAGAGCAGGTGCAAATGGTTTGCGTGCGTGCGTTCTCTCTCTCTCACACGCCCGCACAGAGAGCTATTATCGTAACGCCAGCGTCTCAGAGCAGCCACCCAAACTAGGGAAAGGAGAGGAGGCATGATGCCAGCAGAGTCATCCCATTGGAACATCAGTGTATCCTACTCGTTCATTATAGCCTACATCTTACAATGCTCATTATGACCCCGTAGACATCTTGTTGTCTCATGTTTCATGTCATTTTAATAAAACATGGTTTCACCCAATAGACTGAATAAATATGCATACAGAAACCTACAAATCTGATTAGGATATTTATTGGTTATAAGGTTGAGATAGCCAACATGTATGTGATTGTGGAACTTTAAAGCAGTGGCTGTGTTAGATTAAGAAAATGAATGATCCGGAAACGCAAAACTTACTTTATCTGATCAGAATCACCTTTATTTGCCAAACACATTTGCATATATGAATTTGACTTGTTGAAATGGTGCTGCCACAATAAACAGAATATACAGACGGACGATAAACAGGATATACAGACAATAAACAGGATGTACAGATGATAAACTGGATATACAGACGATAAACAGTATATACAGACGATAAATAGGACATACAGACGATAAACAGGATATACAGACGATAAATAGGACATACAGACGATAAATAGGATATACAGACGATAAATAGGATATACAGACGATAAACAGGATATACAGACGATAAACAGGATATACAGACAATAAACAGGATATACAGACGATAAATAGGACATACAGACGATAAACAGGATATATAGACAAAAAACACGATATCCAGATGATAAATAGGATATACAGACATATGATAAACAGGATATACTGATGATAAACAGGATGTACTGACAATAGGATATACAGATGATAAACATGATATAAACACAGACAATAAACAGGATATACAGATGATAAAAAGGATATACAGACAGACGATAAACAGGATATACAGACGAAAAACAGGATATACAGACAGACGATAAACAGGATATGCAGACGATAAACAGGATACACAAACGATAAACAGGTTATACAGACAGACGACAAATAAGATATACAGACAGATGATAAACAGGATATACAGATGATAACAAGGATATACAGATGATAAAAAGGATATACAGACAGACGATAAACACGATATACAGACGATAAATAGGATACACAGACAGACGATAAACAGGATATACAGACGATAAACAGGATATACAGACAGACGATAAACAGGATATACAGACAATAAACAGGATATACAGACAGACGATAAACAGGATATACAAACGATAAACAGGATATACTGACAATAAACAGAATATACAGACGATAAACAGGATATCCAGACGATAAACAGGATATGCAGACTGTGTGATCACGCTCTCCTTAGCCAATGTGAGTAAGACCTTTAAACAGGTCAACATTCACAAGGCCGCAGGGCCAGACAGATTACCAGGACGTGCACCAGGACCAGCACAGGAAAAAAAAAAAAAAAAAAATGTATGAAATGTATGCATTCACTACTGTAAGTCGCTCTGGATAAGAGCGTCTGCTAAATGACTAAAATGTAATGTAAAAATGTGTACTGTAAGCATGCGCTGACCAACTGGCAAGTGTCTTCACTGATATTTTCAACCTCTCCCTGTCCAAGTCTGTAATACCAACATGTTTTAAGCAGACCACCATAGTCCTTGTGCCCAAGAACACTAAGGTAACCTGCCTAAATGACTACCGACCCGTAGCACTCACGTCCGTAGCCATGAAGTGCTTTGAAAGGCTGGTAATGGCTCACATCAACACCATTATCCCAGAAACCCTAGACCCACTCCAATTTGCATACCGCCCTAACAGATCCACAGATGATGCAATCTCTATTGCACTCCACACTGCCCTTTCCCACCTTGACAAAAGGTACACCTACGTGAGAATGCTATTTATTGACTACAGCTCAGCGTTCAACACCATTGTGCCGTCAAAACTCATCAATAAGCTAAAGACCCTGGGACTAAACACCTCCCTCTGCAACTGGATCCTGGACTTCCGGATGGGCCGCCCCCAGGTGGTAAGGGTAGGCAACCACACATCCGCCACGCGGCTCCTCAACACAGGGGCCCCTCAGGGGTGCGTGCTCAGTCCCCTCCTGTACTCCCTGTTCACTCATGACTGCACAGCCAGGCATGACTCCAACACCATCATTAAGTTTGCTGATGACACAACAGTGGTAGGCTTGATCACAAACAAAGACGAGACAGCCTATAGGGAGGAGGTCAGAGACCTGGCCATGTGGTACCAGGACAAGAACAAAGCCTCAGCGTAATCAAGACAAAGAAGATGATTGTGGACTACAGGAAAAGGAAGTCCGAGCACACCCCCATTCTCATCGACGGGGCTGTAGTGGAGCAGGTTGAGAGCTTCAAGTTCCTTGGTGTCCAAATCACCAACAAACTAACATGGTCCAAGTACACCAAGACAGTCGTCAAGAGAGCACGACAAAACCTATTCCCTCTCAGGAGATTGAAAAGATTTGGCATAGATCCTCAGATCCTCAAAAGGTTCTTCAGCTGCACCATTGAGAGCATCCTGCCTGGTATGGCAACTGCTCGGCCTCTGACCGCAAGGCACTACAGAGGGTAGTGCGTACGGCCCAGTACATCACTGGGGCCAAGCTTCCTGCCATCCAGGACCTCTATACCAGGCGGTGTCAGAGGAAGGCCCTAAAAATTGTGAAAGACTCCAGCTACCCTAGTCTTAGACTGTTCTCTCTGCTACTGCATGGCAAGCGGTATCGGAGCACCAAGTCTAGATCCAAGAGGCTTCTAAACAGCTTCTACCCCCATCTAATCAAATGGCTACACAGACTATTTTCATTACCCCCCCCCCCCCCCACACACACACACACTTTACTTTTACCCCGCTGCTACTCTCTGTTATCTATGTAGAGTCACTTTAATAACTCTACCTACATGTACATATTACCTCAATTACCCCGACTAACCAGTGCCCCCGCATATTGACTCTGTACCGTTACCCCCTGTATATAGTCTCGCTATTGTTATTTTACTGCTGCTCTTTAATTACTTTTTCCTTTCATTTTTTATTCTTATTTGTATTTTTTAAACTACATTGTTGGTTAGGGGCTTGTAAGTAAGCATTTCACTGTTGTATTCGGCGCATGTGATTAATACAATTTGAGTTGATAAACAGAATATACAGACGATAAACATGATATACAGACAATAAATAGGATATACAAACGATAAATAGGATATACAGACGATAAACATGATATACAGACAATAAATAGGATATACAAACGATAAATAGGATATAAAGACGATAAACAGGATATACAGACAGACGATAAATAGGATATACAGACGATAAATAGACTATACAGACGATAAATAGAATATACAGACGATAAAAATAATATAATGTGAGCTAAGAACTACAAGCTTCTACAAGCACCGACAGAATAAGCTGTAGCATGTTCAGAGTGACAGGGATGAATGTGGTAGTAACCTGGATTGTAATGAACTGCCACCAAGAGTAGCCTAGCTTCTATTGAGTTACATGCCTTTTGTTCTACTTGGTTCTCATTGTGCATCCGATGGTAGATCTCTGTTACATTCAGTGTAACCTGATACTGGGAGATGCAAGAGAACACATCTGCAGACAATATGTACTGGAATGACAAACCTGATTACTCTGGGTTCCTTCAGCTATTGCTTACCTTAAACTTGTAATGGATCTTACAGTGTAGTAAGAGAGATTTAACTAGATGGTAAAGTAATCTTTAGTTTGACAGGCTAGCTATGTGACAGTCACACTAGTGTTGTTTGTAGCACTGTAGTGAATACATCAGGAGGCTTAGTAGGTATCAGCAGAGGACGTATCCCTGAGTACATCATGTCTTGGTATAGGAGGTTACACAAGGTCAAGGTTTTAGAATAGTGAATTCACCCAAATCAATACAAACTGCTATTTTAAAAAGAAGAGTAATACATTTAACAATATTCATAAATGTAACATTGCCATAATCTGTTATTCATAATGGAAGTGTAGGCCCGGCTCAGCAGCAGTCTGTACTCTGTAGGCGCACGTAGGCAGAAGTAATAATTAGCCAATCGTTTATGTTGCTTCTACTCAGTATGTGCTGTATAATTATTTATTCTGACAGCATGTTGTCTTCCTGTGGGGTTTAGGAGCAGCTGTCTATGGCACCCTGCCTGCCCAACTGCTCAGGGATATGTTGATTTGGAGCCTTTACATCCTGGTCAGTCGTGATTTTGCACCTCATGATGCTTCTTCATGACCATGGTCCTCCAAATGTTGTTTTTCCTTATAGAGTTGAATGTTCTCTTCCTATATAAGGGGCAATCTGCGATTGCTACATGCATTTTTTAACTTTTAAATTGATGATATAAACCCATTGATTCTTGAAGAATATAACTTATAACTGTTCATGAGCTTAGTTCAACTGTCATACCCCACTAGAACCCAAAATATAAGCCTGTTTGGTGCAAGCAGGTTGGCTTGTAGGTCATGTTTTTACATATTACAGAATATCAATGAATGCCAGTTTGGAAGCCTTTGCTGAGGTCTCTAACACACTTCGAGAGGCCTTAACAAAGGCTTAAAAACTGGCAGTGACTACAGGGTAAAACAGACCAAAAGACATGGCAAATACTGATCCATTAAAGGAATAGTTCACCCAAATTACAAGATGACACATTGGTTTCCTTACCCTGTAAGCAGTCTATGTACAAGGTATGACAGCAATCCATGCTTTGGTTTAGTTTCCTTGGCACTGTTTCCAAATGCTAATGTTTTAGCATTTGTTGGCACAAATCCCATTCAAGTCATGGGACCGATATTAGCATTTTCTGCACATCATGTTCAAATCATCTATAAGTTACTTTGGTGCACTTCACAATCAATTTTAGATACTTTTTGATGATTTGGAAACAGTGCCAGAGAAAGTAAACCAAAGCATGGATTGCTGTCATACCTTGTCCATAGACTGCTTACAGGATAATTGTGTAATTTGGGTGAACTATCCCTAATGGTTTGAGACTTGCTGCCACTCCAATCTGTCCCCTATACACATGTAATTGTTGTGGCACAGCTACAGTACACCTACAGTAAATTGGTATAGCACTCTCAGTAACGGGTGGCACAAATGTAGCCTGTTACAACGCACGCCTCAAAATATGTTAATAAGCCAGACACAACAATACCACACAATAACTAGTGTTCAAAAGGTCATTGGCACTCCAAAAATAGGGTACGGTACTGTGGGGTGGAATTACAGTATTTTTCGAAATACAGCAATTATTTCATTTTCCCACAGTGCACCATCATTTTGAGTATGCTGCAGAATAATGCTTTACAGTATTTTAGTGTTGATAAATGTACACATTTACTGTATAAATCACAATTTTCCATAACAGAGTAATATTCAGTGTAATTCGTTTTGTAAATCATATAAATAAATGGACACACCTTGTTTGGTTTGTTCACTTCAGACCTTGATGTCACTCCATCCAATCACTCAGAATGTTGAAAAAGTTGCCAGTTGCCCATCCCATAATGATGTGTGGTTACAGTAATGTACTGTACTTCCCTTTACACTTGTTGGAATTGGCCTATATGGATAGGGCTAAATTGAAATGTTTCTTATAGAAGAAATATTTAAAGAATATGCATAACCATGGTAGCAATTGAAAGGGAACCGTTTGGAGCTAATGGGGAAATTATTAGACCAAAGGTGATGACACAACAGTTCACCTGACACAAGACTGAATCCAAACATTACACTGTTGTTTTTATGTTTTTATGTGCATTTACTGTACTTTTCAACGCATTTGTTGATAACAAAATACTCTGGATACATTCAGCAACATGATAATACTATTCCTGGAAAATATGGGGTAGGGCAACATAAAACAAAACAAATACAAGGGTTTGAGTGAGAAGACTAACTGGTGTCTCCAAGTGGTCACACACCTCTCCACAGTGTGCACAGTTCCTAGGTCATTTCAATGCACTTTTATGACTCAAAGAAGAGTCTTCAACTATAAGGAGTTCTCCTAGCTGTGCTGTTGAGGAACTAGAGCAAACACACTTGTAGTTGTTTTGTTTACAACACAGCCCTGCATCCCCGCCATCACACAATTACTGTTGTTGTTTACGCAATCCAAAACCGTTCCATTATAAATCAACCTGGGTCAGGTGGGCATGCTTTTAAATGTTCTTCTATTGGCAACATCACTAGCTAAGTTATAAAATAAGATCTTACAGTTTTGGGCTTTCACAAGGCAATTCAAAGAAAAAAATCGTAATTATGGTGCGCACAGAAAGGAGTCATGAGTGCATTCAGGTGCGTGTGCTGCTGCAAATGTTCTTCACAATAAACAATCATAGGCTTATTTGTTAATTTGTTCATAACAACCCAGGGTGATACCATGTCGTCTTGTAACTGTGCATCAAACATAGTGATCATAAACGTTGACACTGTATATGACATGGGTTTTATGATATGGAAATGTGAAGGCTTGCTTGTATGACATCAAAGCGTTAGTTATTATTCTTCAACGTCTCATCTTTCAAAATATATCAAGTCATTTTAATTTACAGCATTTCCCTCACTCAGACAAGAAAACGTTTGCAAAAGTTGTCCAATTACCAGAAGGGATAGGAGAGATCTTCTTATCGCGCGCTGCACAAATTCAGAACTGCTGTCAGTCAGTCAAAACCCATAGAGTTGTGAAACACTGCCTGAGCTCTGACGTCATTTATAGTACGTTACTGTTCAGACACGCTGCTTGGGGGGGCAGGTAGCCTAGTGGTTACAGCGTTGGACTAGTAACCAAAAGGTTGCAAGATCCAATCCCCCAGCTGACAAGGTAAAAATCTGTCGTTCCTAGGCCGTCCTTGAAAATAAGAATTTGTTCTTAACTGACTTGCCAAGTAAAATAAAAGAAATATTCCAAATTAGGCCCAAATTTGCCATTTTCAACCAGTAGGCCTATATGAGTAGGAGTGTACATCTTTAGAATGTACGTTGTCATGCACTATTTACGGCTAAAATCACACAGAGTACATTGCTATTTAGAGCAATTTACTGTAAATAATTAATATGGTACTTTACTGTTAGATTTATTGTGTCAAAATAACAATAACATTTTACAGTGTAGATCCTACTTGGTTTTTCGTGTTACTGTATGACTGATCTATTGCCACTAGATGGAGGCATTGTTCCAGTAAAACAACTCAGCTGATGCCAGACTATTTGTGAAGTTCTGTTGTAAACAGCAAAGAGGGGATTCACAGAAACGTGTACATTAAAACGACTTCATATCTTTACATGGTCCATGCTTATTCAGTGTCCTTAATTAGATTAATTCGACTGACAAATGCGTTTCAAATCAAGTTAGGCCACCTGCTAAATTGCACCTCATATCTTACAATATACTTGGGCTATATAATATAATTTGGTGTGTGTATGGAAAAGTACCTCTCATCAAACACGTTTTCTTTTGTTGAATTCGAAAGATATGTGCTGAGTAATGCAAAATGCTTTGCGCAGGCCTAGAGGAATCTTCCATGGGACAGTCGGTGGGAGAATCTGAGTGGCAGCCAGAAAACCAACCCAGCTTTTAGTTCAATGAAGCACGGCGAGGCATTTAACAGTGGCGGTCAAAAAATCTCGGCGTAAACACGTCTGTAAGGTATTTAAAAAATATATATTGTTTTTGTAATATATGACAAATAGGAATGGATGGATGCATTTGTGTTCGTACACTCGCAAAAATGCATTGAGTCGCTTTTGTTATCAATAATCTGATGCATTCAGTCAATAAGTGGTGAACACTTCTTTATAGGATTTGCCTGAGATTTACCCAACGTGTTAATTAAAAAATACATTAACTATAATATGAGTATAACTGTTTTGTTACTCTCTCTCTCTGTGTGAATGTGTGTGTGTGTGTGAGTGTGTGTAAGCACTGTCTCATCAATTATAACATATTATACATGTTTGCCTTATTCAGCTGTTTGTTGAGTGGAGTTGGGGAGCAGGCTATGGAGCAGGTGAGGGAGCAGGTTATTGAACGTGTGTTTGCCTCTGGAGTGGCTGCTCGTTTGAGGAGCCAGTGGGACCGCAATGAGGGCATCGGTCAGAATGACAAGGCCCTGAAGTTCTTAGGCCAAGACTTTGAATATCTCCGGTCCCACAGTCTGCAGAGCAGACGGCTGTTTGAGGATGATGCATTCCCTGCTCAGATCTCGTCGCTGGGCTTCAAGGAGCTGGGGTCACGCTCGACAAAGACACAGGGGGTCCGATGGATGCGCCCCACGGTGAGGGAAAGATACATCTGCAGGTTTGACTTTCTACGGCAGAGATGCTCCTATCCATCTTGATACTTGTCTCACCCGTAGAAACTCTCTCTGTGTTCCTCAGGAGTTCTGCTCTGACCCTCACTTCATCGTAGACGGAGCCACGCGCACAGACGTCTGCCAGGGAGCTCTGGGTGAGTTCAGATTGCCCACAATGTGCCCAACCTCTGCCCTACTGTGCTATTAAGCTGGGCTTTGGGACTCTTATATGCAATGGTGACGAAAGGACATGAACTGATAGATAAACAGAGAGACGGAGACTTGCATGATGACAATACCCCTACTTTTCTCAAACCATGATTTGATTATCATAGCTAAGTTATTTAGGCACACCTAAAGTAATGTCATGTGGTATATTTTGTGGGCCAGGTGACTGTTGGCTGCTGGCAGCGATTGCTTCACTCACACTGAATGAGACTCTACTACATCGGGTGGTGCCCCATGGGCAGAGCTTCCACCAACAGTATGCTGGGATCTTTCACTTCCAGGTACTTCTACACTTCACTACCTTCCACCGTACCACTCCTATCAGTCCTTGCCACTTTTACCCGGCTATATCTGTCCTGTCCAGAGCTACTCCTGTTTTCCTACATATTGAAATATTTGACCCATCTCCAGCTCAATATCCAGTTTGTCTGCTGTGACTTAATGCCCTTTATTTCAGTAGACAGTACACCCAAATGCACAGACCTTTACAATACACTAGCTACTGTAACTGATCTGGCCCTCCACCCTAAATTCCCCACTACCCAGCACAGTGTTGGGAGTGCCACTGCCCCACATCCCCCAACTCCTCCAGTCAGTCTTGTCCCCACAGGCTGCATGCATGCTGCTATATTTACTGCCAGTATTTATAGGTGGACGTAAAAAGCGTGTCACTCAGAAAAGCAGGGAAGGGCTGCTGAAGGACCCTGCTGCCAGATTCCTACAGGGAGCACCAGGCCAGTCCCACAGCCCACCAGCCAGCCTAGCCCTTTAGCATGCCACCCAAAGAGAGGGACAAGGGATAAAGATCTGGGGCACTCACTTAGCACCAGAGGCAATACACTCATAACTGAAAGAGCACAGCGGTTGTTTTACCTCTTTGGTTTTGGACAAACACTCTGGGGAGTCAGTTGAACTGCAATTGTCTTGTTGCCAAGCAATCTTCTCTGTCCCTGGCAACCTGACTCTGTGCACTGCAGTATGCAGAAAGTTCTGCAGCAGAGCCTCTCCCAGCATTGAATGCAGCATAATAAACACAACCATCCTTAAATCACAGAAGTTGTACATTACTGCATTTATATGGTGTGTATGGCAAATAGTATTTTGTAGCAGTTTTGCTCGTTTCCCATGTGCACCTGGTGTGTAGTTCTGGCAGTTTGGGGAGTGGGTGGATGTGGTGATTGATGACAGGCTGCCAGTGAAGGATGGGAAGCTGCTGTTTCTCCACTCAGCAGAGGGGGCTGAGTTCTGGAGCGCCCTGCTGGAGAAGGCCTACGCAAAGTAAGGACAATGGATGGCGAGAGAAAGACAATTTACTGTACAGACACAACATAGCAAATTGTTATAACAGAACTGTATGGCTGCTACGAGATGCAACTGTCTCTCTGTGTTGCAGGCTCAATGGCTGTTACGAGGCCCTCTCAGGGGGCAGTACATCGGAGGGGTTTGAGGACTTCACAGGGGGCGTGACAGAGATGTTTGAGCTGAAGAAGGCCCATCCAGACCTGTTCAGCATAATCAGTAGAGCAGTGGAGCGAGGTTCCCTGCTGGGATGCTCCATAGATGTTAGCAACACACACCACACGCACGCACGCACAGTATAACTAACCTTGTGGGGACACACAATTCAGTCCCATTCAAAATCCTATTTTCCCTAACCCCTAAACCTAACCCTAAACTGAAAAACTAACCTTAACCCTAGCTTCTAACCCTAAACCTAATTCTAACCCTAACCCTAATTCTAACCTTAACCCCCTAGAAATAGCATTTGACCTTGTGGGGACTAACAAAATGTCCCCAGATGGTCAAATTTGTGTTTGTTTATTATTCTTGTGGGGACTTCTGATCCCCACAAGTATAGTTAAAACGCATTCACATACACTACCATTCAAGAGTTTGGGGTCACTTAGAAATGTCCTTGTTTTTGAAAGAAAAGCAAAAAAAAATTGGCCACTAAAATAATATCAGATTGATCAGAAATACAGTGTAGACATTGGTAATGTTGTAAATGACTATTGTAGCTAGAAACGGCAGATTTTTTATGGAATATCTACATAGGCGTACAGAGGCCCATTATCAGCAACCATCACTCCTGTGTTCCAATGGCACGTTGTGTTAGCTAATTCAAGTTTATCATTATAAAATGCTAATTGATCATAAGAAAACCCTTTTGCAATGATGTGAGCACAGATGAAAACTGTTGTTCTGATTAAAGAAAAGAAGCAACAAAACTGGCCTTTAGACTAGTTGAGATCTGGAGCATCAGGATTTGTGGGTTTGATTACAGGCTCAAAATGGCCAGAAACAAAGAACTTTCTTCTGAAACTCGTCAGCCTATTCTTGTTCTGAGAAATGAAGGCTATTCCATGCGAGAAATTGCCAAGAAACTAAAGATCTCGTACAACGCTGCATACTACTCCCTTCACAGAACAGAGCAAACTGGCTCTAACCAGAATAGAAAGAGGAGTGGGAGGCCCCGGTGCACAACTGAGCAAGAGGACAAGTACATTAGAGTGTCTAGTTTGAGAAACAGATGCCTCACAAGTCCTCAATTGGCATCTTCATTAAATAGTACCCGCAAAACACCAGTCTCAACGTCAACAGTGAAGAGGCGACTCCGGGATGCTGGCCTTCTACATAAACAGACACATACCACACAAACACACACTTTTCTTTAAGAAACAACTTGTTTGTGCGATATAGATCCTGTACAAAATAATTCTCTAATTCTTTCAGATCTCTGGTGTTTTCGAGATGGAGGCGATGACATTCAAGAAGCTGGTTAAAGGCCATGCCTACTCTGTGACAGGTGTGGAGGAGGTGAGAGAATGACCTGGCTAATTAAAGTTTTGATTAACAATACACATATAGTTTTATAACAGACAGCACCTCATGCTTATTGGCTAGGTGGAGTTTAAAGGAAGTCCCACCAAGCTCCTGCGGATCAGGAACCCCTGGGGAGAGATGGAGTGGACCGGAGCCTGGAGTGACAAGTGAGAGAAGAGGGGGAGGGAGAGATAAGAGGTGAGATAACTAGAGGGGAATGAGGTGGAGGAAAATTGGGTAAGAGTTAGTTCAGGAAAAGTTCAATCTTGAGTCAACTTGGGCTGGTGACATGTATTTTAAGAAATATGTCAGTCTTTCTTTGTGGTTTCAGTTCAAGAGAGTGGGCTGGAGTTGACCCATCGGTCAGAGCTAGATTGTACAACCGTAGTGAAGATGGCGAGTTCTGGTAAGTAGTTTGTCAAGAGTTTTTAAATATTTTATATTTTTATCCTAACACAATATTAAGCTAATAGTACCCTCAAAACCAGTCTCTCTGCCTTTCCCATAAACCCTCCCACACAGGATGTCATTCCGTGACTTTCTGCGTGAGTTCAGCCGTTTGGAGATCTGTAATCTGACAGCAGACGCCCTGCAGGCCAGCCAAGTGAAGAAGTGGAGCTCAGCGCTCTACCCTGGAGAGTGGAGGAGAGGCAGCACTGCAGGGGGCTGCAGGAACTACCCAGGTACATTAGGATAATGAATTGAGAGAGAAGGGGGACAAGGAGTAATAGATTAGGGTTTTTATGTTTTTTCTACAGCAACGTTCTGGCTCAACCCTCAATTCAAAGTGGCCCTTCAGCACCCAGACACAGATGGCCAATCAGGTTGCAGCTTCCTAGTGGCGCTGATGCAGAAGGATCGTCGTCGGCAACGGCGTGAGGGGAAAGACATGGAGACCATTGGATTCACCATCTATGAGGCAAGATATTTACTTCAGTAATTATTTGTATTTGGTAACAGTGAAGTTAAGAATCTGTACAAATGCTGTGACTTAAATACCTTTCTTTCTCTCTTCTAGGTTCCAGAAGAGGTATGACATATTCTGGTAATGCTAGGAGTCCATCTCTGCATGAGACCATAACAGCAATCTCTACCCACAAATATTGGTCCTCTCATTTCTGTACTATCTCCTATGATCCTCTTTCCTTCTCTCCTTTTGCTGTTCCTTTCCTCTCCTCCTCTCTCCTGGACAGTTTACAGGTCAGGCCGGGGTGCATCTAAAGAGGGACTTCTTCCTGACCCATAGCTCCAGTGCCCGGTCGGAGCTCTTCATCAACCTGAGAGAGGTCAGCACCCGCTTCTGCCTGCCCCAGGGAGAGTATATCGTCGTCCCCTCCACCTTCGAGCCCCAGAAGGACGGAGACTTTGTGCTCAGGGTGTTCTCTGAAAAGCCAGCTGACTCCCAGTGAGTGAATGGTGGTGTGGGGTGGGTACGACAGAGGGAGAGAGACATATGAAAAGCTCAAGTCAATGAAACTGGCTAAAGACTTGATCCTCTCCTAACAGGGAATTGGATGATGACATCACAGCTGATCTGCCTGAGGAGGTGAGAAATGATTTTGAACTAATTCAAACCAATATTAATCTATTGACTCATCAGTATACCACAGTTTTAATGATGACAGAAAAGCCAAAGTGTCTCTGTGTGTCTGCTGCAGGTAGAGCTGGACGAGAGCCAGATTGATGCAGGCTTCAAGGGTCTCTTCAGACAGCTCGCTGGAGCGGTGAGAGAACTACATTTTTGACGGGATACATGGTACTTGTAGTCCTTTCTTACTTTATTTTATTCTCACAGGAAGCAGAGATCAGTGCCTCCAAGCTTCAAACCATCCTAAACAGAATCATCAGCAAGCGTGAGTCTGTTATACTGGCATCTCTTTTGGTTAAAGGGAAAAGGCATGTGAGGTAAGACTTGTATGGTGTGTTCACTGTCACTTTTTGTGTCACAGATAAGGACCTGAAGACAGACGGCTTTGGGAAGGAGGCGTGTCGTTGCATGATAACTCTCATGGATGTATCCTTAATTACACCTTCTTCATACCCACCCTGATGTGTGTCAACTATCACTGTGCTTCCTCTTTATTCCCCTGTCTGTCCTTGACATTTATTTGACAGACCACCGGCACCGGGAAGCTGGGCTTGACAGAGTTCCATGTGCTGTGGGAGAAGATCAAACGGTACCTGGTGAGTCAAACATGTCCTACTCTTCTAAATAGACCTCTGAGATTTCCAAGCTATTGTTGGGTATGATTTCCACACCATGCTTGCTGTTGCCAACATTTGTAAATAACATCTCTCCACTCTTCTCTCCCTCTCCTCCACCACGTCAGACTGTGTTTAGGAAGTTTGACCTGGATAAATCTGGCACCATGAGCTCTTATGAAATGCGGATGGCACTGGAATCATCTGGTACCATTTTATTCCTGTTCTAGTAGCATCCTCACAAAATGTATAAAGCACAATAATATAACCAGTGCAGTTTACTGTGCGTTTACTGTGAATGCAGTCTCCTCTAACGTGAGAACATTGCATTTAAATCAAACTGTAACGTTGAACTTCTGCAACACGTATTGACTAGAGGCCTTTTAAGTGCACAATAACATGACCAGCTCAGCCCCTGGACACTTCATCCAACAGGAGACCAGTCTCTACCTAGTACTACCATGACAAGCTACCCC
This sequence comes from Salmo salar, assembly GCF_965601325.2. Lineage (NCBI taxonomy): Eukaryota > Metazoa > Chordata > Actinopteri > Salmoniformes > Salmonidae > Salmo > Salmo salar. The sequence goes on along the minus strand of NC_138301.1, from coordinate 109,988,247 downwards.
TTTGTTGTAAGCAGGCAAAAAGCCTAAAATAGTTTTGCTGACAAGACTAGTTGTCTAGGTGAGAGATCATAAGAGCTGTTTGATGTGCTGTTCACCCACTCTCCTTTTCTCTACATCAGGCTTCAAATTGACAAACCACTTATTCCAACTCATCATCCTACGCTACGCAAAGGAAGACCTGAACGTGGACTTTGATAACTTTGTCAACTGTCTCATCCGTCTGGAGACCATGTTCAGTGAGTGGATTTCACCTTGAATACAGCAGTGATAATGTCATCATGCTACTAACACCAGTAGACTGAACAAACCGCTCTCTGTTCACCATTCTAGAGACCTTTAAAGAAATGGACACTGATGTAGATGGGGTGGTTTCCTTCAGCTTCTTCCAGGTATGTCACCACTATCAGAAACACGGCCTTCTTTTGAGGGAGAGCAGCTTGTGGAGTGTTAACATCAAACACTGCTTTTGAGCCCAGACACAACAGTTCCTTTCTTTATCAATGTTTTAGTGGTGTCATCAAAGTGTGACTACTTTAAGCTGTTAAACGTGTTGAAGTCTTTGCTCTCTTTCCTTCAGTGGATCTCCCTCACCATGTTTGCCTAGACAGATGGATGGCGCTGGCCTGCTACTGCTTGTGTTGGTGGCGTCACCCCGACTCCAACTACGCATCACAACGGCCATAGAATATTGTCTTAAATGTGACTTGTTGTGGTTCTAAAACAGGTAGAGGAGAACACAAATGCTTTTGAATGTTGCCGGTGCTTGACTTTCATTTTATAAAAAAAATTAAATAAACAGTGATTAGTGATTTTAATTTTTAAACAAGTTGTTGGATTTATATTCTGACAAGTCAATAAATGTAAAGCCTTAGTTTGAAGAGAATAATAAACAGATTTCTAACCTCAATAACAAAAATGCCTTGAAATGTGGAGTGAAAATAAGACATTTAAAAAGTGTTTGAAAAGCCAACTCTTTCTGGATACTGCTGCACTTCTCAGGAATGTATGGATTTTTGGTATCTTTCATTTTTGAAAATAAAGTGCAATGAATGATCTGAACATCTGTCATGATCTGAACATTAACAAATTAGCAGCACATCTTGTTTTTTTCCAGCAATTGTTTAACAAACTTTAAAGAGCAATAAATAATACTGATTTATATATAAATAGAATGACTTTATACACTTGTATTCATAACTACCATAATGGTCCTGACATCTCTATCCACCAACACACAGCTTACCATTTCACTTATGTTTGGATTTTAAATCCTGTGATTGTAAACCCATTTCTCTATGGAGTTCCCTCTAAGGACAAATAGCCCTACTTCCTGTCCTACAGTACGTATGCTACACATGGCTTTTAACCACCTCTGGGGCCAACACAAGCTGATCCTGTTAACGTCCCAGTAACCTTGAGTCAGCCCTGCCACTAGAGGGCGCTAGAAGCACAGGGTGCGAACATAGAGGCCAGCCCAGGGCCTAAAGATGCTGCTCGCTCTCTCTCCCTCTCAGTTGAGTGCCAGTCCCTCACTGACGGGCATGTTGATATGGGCAGTCAGCAGAGGTGCACTCTTGCCCTCTCGCAGCACAAATACCTGTAATTACACAACGTGTGTCAACAACAGCTTACCTTCTACTTTCACAGGTTTTATGTTCAAGGAGGCACTGAAATGGCTACACAGTGAAGTCCCCTAATGGAAAAATAGAGTAACAGAGAAATAAAATGCCTACTTTAATGATGTCAGAGATTCCTTTATCACTCAGGCACTCCACAAATGTGTCAATAGGATAGTTGAGCCCAGGAACCAGTAGGGGGATCTGTGGAGAGTGAACACATTCAATAATATTCAGGCTACACGCCAAAGTGAACAAAAAACATTTTATTTATTTAACCAGGTAGGCCAGTTGAGAACAAGTTCTCATTTACAACTGCGACCTGGCCAAGAATAAAGCAAAGCAGTTCAACACATACAACAGAGTTACACATGGAGTAAACAAACATACAATCAATAATACAGTAGAAAAAGTATATATACACAGTGTGTGCAAATGAGGTAAGATAAGAGAGGTAAGGCAATAAATAGGCCATGGTGGCGAAGTAATTACAATATAGCAATTAAACACTGGAATGATTGATGTGCAAGTAGAGATACTGGGGTGCAAAAGAGCAAGATAAATAAATAAAGTATGGGGATGGGCTATTTACAGATGGGCTATGTACAGGTGCAGTGATCTGTGAGCTGCTCTGACAGCTGATGCTTAAAGTTAGTGAGGGAGATATGAGTCTCCAGCTTCAGTGATTTTTGCAGTTCGTTCCAGTCATTGGCAGCAGAGAACTGGAAGGAAAGGCGGCTAAAGGAGAAATTGGCTTTGGGGGTGACCAGTGAGATATACCTGTATATAAAATGTATAGAAACTACCCAGCGACATTAGTGAGGTGTACAGTAAATATCACTGGTCATGTGACGATATATGATGGGTTAAAAGGAAGGTCACCTTGAAGAAGGCTGTCCTCATACTATACAGGCTCTCGTCATACAGAAAGCTGATGGCCAAGTTCATGACAGGACGGCATGCGGCTGTGTTCTGGATGTTCAGAGTTAGCTTGAAGGATGGGCCCAGGCCCTGCACCTAAAACACAGACAGGATGATAGACCCAACCAGGAGTTCTGACTGTGTGCTAAACCGTGGCTGTGATTCTACTCGAGACACTGACATTCCCTCAGACACCAGGACATCAGACTCACCACTGCGTTCATCTTGAGAGGCTCAGACAGGCTGGAGGACATGGGTGTAAGGCTGGACTCCAGGGCTTTTACGTAGGCCCTCGCTGCAGCCAGACGCAGACGACTCAGGTCCATCTGGAAGGCCCTGTGCATTGCTGGAAAACACATGGCCCAAACCAAACATTTAAAAAAACTGACCCACGAACCCAAGACCTCAAAACTCTCTCCAAAACTGCAGAGAAACAAGCAAACCATTGTTTAGTCTGGAGGTGGTGGCCACTGGCCAGGCTAGACTACAGTTCTGGTTGGACATACGTACCCACAGCATTCTCCCGTTCCCTCATAGTTTGGTCCACGTACAGCTTGGTCTTCTTGGGGATATTGAGACGGATGCTTTGTGCCAGAGGGGGACCTGGGGCAGAGTCCCTGTCATCAAACACAGCTGTCCTCTTCAGGATCTTTACTATCAGACCACCTCCTACAAAACACAGGGACACACACTGAAATCAGGCAGGGGACTTCATTTCAACATCTGTCCATTGTACTGAGCATCCTAGACTAGAGGACTCTCTTTTAAACAAGACCTCCAATCCCAAGATTCCATCCTAAATGAACAGGTGATCTGTACCTTTGGTGGTCATTATAAGGGTTCCGTCTTCTCGTCCATATCTCCCAAAACAAATGCTGGTCACTACATCCTGGAACACAGAGGACTGACAGTCACAACTAATCATGGCAGTGGCGTACAAACCTAAATCATCTTTCCAAAAACATTGCCATATTTTTCTGTGTGTGCCAAGTCCAGACAAAACTAAAACAAGCAGGAAATAAGCATGGGAACCTGTTTCTAAAGAGTGTTTCATCAGAACCAAGTAGATACTAACCTATTGGTAACCTATTGGCCTGTCTAGCCATGGTGTCTTACCGGAGTCTTGATGGTGCTGATGAGGTTTTTGTCTCTGTAGAGGTGGACCTCACAGTTAGCCAGGCCCACTAACACTGCCTGGAAGCCCCTGGTGGGGAGGTCCATCACACCCATGGTAGTGACAGGGGCTGGCAGGCAAGCCGTCCACAGCTTCTTCCCCTGGACACAGAGGACAGGACAAGACACACACACAGGCCTCTTCCAACTATCACGTCACACAGCTGTAGTTTCTACTGAATTGACTGAGTGTAGGTGAGAGAGGGTGCTACCTACCTTCTGTGTGAAGCCCTGCAGTGTCTCCTGGGCACATCCCACCACCACACTCTTCCCCATCCTCACCAGCCCCACAGGGTGAGAAGACAGCTCAATACAGTACTTGGGCTTGGGGGAGTCCCTGCAAACACAGAGCACAAACACAGCTATTTCCTCTGAAAAGAAACATTGGCTGGCAGTAATACACTCAGGCCAGATGTAATGCTTTTAAACTTCAAGTTCTTGGGGAGGACCGTCCCTATGACAGGCCAATGTGTGATTTCATCCTCAAAACATATACAACTTTCAAACCAAGACATTTTCCCACCTTTTCTTTACATCTCAAAAGTATTGTCGGTATCAAAGCAGAAACTTTTATTTCCGCAAACCGACCTAGTCATGATTGAGGTAAAGTTCTGCCTACAACTTAGTAATGCTGAGGTGGAATTGGCATGCATTACGCTCTTGAGCTCTTGATGGTTGCTAGGCAGCGCCCGTTATTACCATCCTGGCAGTTGTAAACTTTGTGAGGCATGTCACTTCACCCATCTCTTTGGATTGCCCACCGCATGCACCGTTTTCTGAACCACAACTGGATGGCTCCAGAAATAATTAGTGTGGGAATAAATATAACTGAATGACTAAAATATTGGAATAAAGTAGGCTAACCCAACGTGTGTTCAACAATTTTAGCACCGTTTTGCGTTGCTTTGAGACAAGTGTGGGGACTCTTGATAAACATTTGTCACATTTTTCTTTTCACTAAATCTCTGTTTGGATATTAGGCTACAATTAGACTGTTGAAATGTTAGCTGAGATGAGTGCTGCTCATGATCCTCTTGTCTAGTTGACTCATTTAATAACACTGAGCAGAACATTTTGCCAGCATGTTACTGTATGTAGTTTAATTAACAAGTGGATTATTTTGCCTTTCACTTGTAGCCACTTAGTAACCTAGGCCTACTCCCAACCAAAAAGCCTGTGACTTGTCTTAATCAATCAATGTGGTTGTTTCACTGAATCTCCATGTGGATATTTGGTTAATTCTCTGACTGGACAAATAAGTAGATGTGGTAGTTCATCTATTAGTTGGGTCATCTATCATCGATCAGAAACATTCAGCATGCAACCTAAATCAAGTGTTGCTCTATCATCGATCAGAAACATTCAGCATGCAACAATGCAGCCTAAATCAAGTGTTGATCTATCATCGATCAGAAACATTCAGCAATACAGCCTAAATCAAGTGTTGATCTATCATCGATCAGAAACATTCAGCATGCAACAATGCAGCCTAAATCAAGTGTTGATCTATCATCGATCAGAAACATTCAGCATGCAACAATGCAGCCTAAATCAAGTGTTGATCTATCATCGATCAGAAACATTCAGCAATACAGCCTAAATCAAGTGTTGATCTATCATCGATCAGAAACATTCAGCATGCAACAATACAGCCTAAATCAAGTGGTTGATCTATCAGCGATCAGAAACATTCAGCATGCAACAATGCAGCCTAAATCAAGTGTAGGCCTATTATTTTGCTCGATTGCGTATAAGCAACTCCAAAAACCTGCGGAGGTTGTGAAATATGAACACAAGACTCACATGTTTTTGAAAATATATATTGCTATTATTTCTATCGGTATCATAATGAAGATACTCTAAGTGTAGTAAAAAATGAGAAATGACCCGTGCTACAGACAGCTATATCCTTCCACTAATATTGGACTAGTAAAGACCCACTACTTTGTGAGGATTTTTTAAATGTATTGTATATATTATATTCTCCAGATTTTTCAGGGGTGCCCCAGCACCCCTACTTCCCACATGCTCCCACTCCTAAACTTGCTGGCATGTGCACAGGATATATAAAAGGCTTATCCTGGCAAGAATGTGGTAAAATGGGACTGTATTAATTGGATTCTAAACAAAACATTGCCAGATTAATTTTTACAGGCAACATACTGTAAAGTCTGTCTGTAAAGGATAGAGACAAAGGTATTTTTTGGTCAGTGGTTGCCATACCTGCGGAGGATGTAGATATTCCCATTGCGACAGGCCACAGTGATCCGGAACTCCACATCAAACTGACCAGTCACATCCATTTGAGTGGGAGCACTAGGGACGGACATCTGTGGCAACAAGAACATGGATGTCAACAGAGGGACTTGGGAGAGTAAACCATATGAATTCAACAACATGACTGAACCTGGATAATTCAACAACAAAAAAGTTAAGTCTCATACAAATCTGCATATGGAATTGAAGCAAATGCCCCTCTTACACTAGCAACTGTCACGCTCTTCCTCCCATATCACATCGAACCAATGATTGATCTGTCATTGTAAATTCCTCTTTATGTATTGAACATACCTTGGAGAGGATGGTGAAGGCCTCAGGGTCCAGGATATAGACATCTTTACTCTCAGTGCAAATAACCAGACAGCTGACTGCATCCTCATCAGCCATGTTCTTCTTCAGGGTGCCGATGCATGTAATAACAGTCTAAGAGCACATACAAACAGTTGACTGTGTGTGTCACATTGCTCAAGTTAATGACTGCTGTGAGGAAGGCTACCTGTCTCCGTATTGGTTGCGCCTTATGAAGGTTCACAAAAGCCTCCGTGTCTTGTGGGTCCAACATGAGGAACCTTGACAAATAGAAGGGATCAATGGTGATGACACTTCAGTCTGATCCAGTATCAGAAGGCACTTCACTCACACAAACAGCCGGAGTTACTTATCTAACTGAGTTGTTACCTCAAAGATCTGACGGAGAGTGGAACATCAGCTTTGTCTCTAGGAGAAGGCAGGAGAGGGTAGCACTAATTATTACCATGACCCTGATCATAATGCCATTTTGTCAGAGTAACCAGTTTTGATCGTACAGTCTTTTGAATGGTTTCATATATATATATATATAAATATATATATATATATATATATAAAATATATCTTTGTAAGACGGTCAGATAATCAAGCATAGGCAACTAAATAAAATCAACAGTCAATTGGGAACATAACTCGACGCATGCTATTAGCAGAAACTTACCGGATACCCTCCAACATTTCCTTTAAGCTCAATGGGTCAATCATGTCCTTGTGAAAAGAGAAGGGTTAGTACAGCAGGCCAATCAGAAGAGAACCATGGTGCTCTCCCAGAAGCTTGGTGTATAAAACCCACTAATTCAGATAAAAAAGTACAGCAAGTCAAAATTGAAAACATCTCAAAAGTTGTTGTTCTAACAGTGTAGGGGGAAATTATATATTTTTTATTTGCTGAAATCTTTGCAGCTCCACTCACCTCCCTTGCCTGGTTCCAGACGTCTTGTTCCAGGGCATTGACCTCTAACGGAGGGAGAGTGAACTTGAAATAGGGCCGCAGGTTTTTATAGACATAGATGAAGGGGCCGGAAGCCACAGCGATGGCAGGCGTGCGTGGCTCATGCTGGTCCATGAGGAAAGAAACCAAGCCAGTGGGCAGATCGAGCAATGTGTTCTCACTCATCAGGCCAGTTCCACGGTACACCTTCAGTTTCATGTTGCATGAACCAGTTCCCAGGTCCCCCACCACCAACTAGAACAGAAAGAAGGAGAATGTTAATCTTGTACACAGAAATCAAAGGCATACTAATCAAACACCACACGTACACGCACCCACAGAACAAAAGGAGTCAACCAAAAAACATGCACAAAGAGCTTCTTCCTATGAGAAAAAGGATTAGTGGCAGATTAAGAAATCGCTGATAGCAAGTGTAGCAACATTATTCTTACCTTATTCTCACCATCCCCATGCAGGTCTGCAAGAGCTGTAAAATAAATATACAGGCCCAGGTAAATTCATTGTCTGAGGAAATAGACGATTTATTTATAGACATTAATAAATATATATCCACAAAACTTGAGCAAATGTAGATTTAACAAGGCTAGCGACAGAAATTTGAAATTGGTGGTAACTAAGGTGAAATCTTACCAATGCAAGATGAAAAAGTATAGAGATTGGCCACTGGATCGTAGTGTGCATCTAACCATTTACTGGTCTCAGAACTGTTAAGAGACAGAGTAACGTTATTTGTTTTGAAGCAAGGCAACAATTTTTACTCCATAATTTAGCCTAGCTAACGTTAGTGTTGCTGGGTTTATGTAGAAAATCCGTCGAATAACGTTAGTTAACTTACCCACTGGGCACAGACGTCATTTCAACGTCTAACTTAGTGTCGATTTACATTTCGTTGAATTGTCAACTAATGTGAATTCGACAAAACAGGTCACTAACGTTATATCATAGGATTTAGGTAAACGTTGGGTGAAGAAAAAAAAAATCCCTTAAATGTTAGACTTTTTGCAAATCTAATCAGTTTTCTACGTTGATTTTAACCTCATTACATATATTTTTTGTTGTTGAAATGATGAGGAAACGACATTGATTCAAACAGTTTTTTTAACTAATGCGATTAGCTAGCTAGAGATAGCAAAGTTGGCCTGCTTGATATCCTGCTAACGTTTGCTAGCTGGCTTGCTTGATTGCTAGACGTAACGTTAGCTAGTTAACGAAACGTCAACTGAAAGGTTCGCGTTCCTGTAGCTAGCTAATGGAACTTACTTTTCTTTCATCTGTGAGACTGAAGACATATCCAATATGATATTCCTCAATTAATATTGCAAGGATATCCTGTGATGCAATTTGTTTTGTGTGCCACTGAGGTAGCTAGCTGGTTAACTTTAGCTTGCCTGCTTGTTTACGTTAGCAGATCGGCTTTCCCGTTTCTATGGCAGCAAGGAAGGCGCAACAGAGAAAAGATTCCTCAATAAATAGTTCCGCTTATTAAACGGCCACTGTGACGTCTCGGTCGTTGATCGTATTCACTGAGTGTACAAAACATTAGGAACATCTGCTCTTTCCATGACAAACTGACCAGGTGAAAGCTATGATCCCTTATTGATATCACTTGTTAAATCCACTTCAATCAGTGTAGATGAAGGGGAGGAGACATGGATTGTCTAGGTGTGCATTCAGAGGGTGAATGGGCAAGACAAAAATATTTAAGTGCCTTGGTTTGAGTGTCAAGAACTGAAACACTGCTGGGTTTTCACACTCAGTAACATTCAGCCAACTTGACACAAGTGTGGGAAGCAATTGGAGTCAACATTGGTCAACAACCCTGTGGAACGCCTTCAACACCTTGTAGAGTCCATGCCCCGATGAATTGAAGCTGTTCTGATGACAAAAGGTCATGTAACTAACTCAATATTAGGAAAGTGTTCCTAAGGTTTTGTACACTAAGTGTAATTCTGGCCTATATCCTCCCGAGACCCAGCAATTTATTTTTGTTCTCTCTAGTAGACATCAGTCCTTGGTCCATATCTCTGAGGCCATACAAGTCACTGTATTAAGTCCTGTTTTCCCTTTGAGGGGATAGTCTGGCCTTTTAAATGATATCACGTGTGGGGGTGTGACTTTGACAACTTTATCTTCCTAGTAAAAAAAAAATGTCTGCTGTCAAAATTAGCACATTTTGTGGAAATTTGAAAAGTAGTGTGTGTAACTTAATTACATTTTTTTTTTAGTTTGATATTCTAATTTTTCTATTAAGTGTGTATCTTAGAAATAAGTGAGTTGTCAGGACTGTGTAATATTCTTTTCACATTAAATAAGAGCTAAATAAGAGCTTATCAAGAATTGTCCTCTGTAGTGGATACCTGGATGCCAAAACTGTTTTTCACCTACTGTACCAATTGACTGTAATGTACATTTTATTTCATATTAATGTCCTAATGAACACTACAGGGGACAATTTTGCACTTATAATAAAATTTACACTTCAATATTTTTTCCCAAAACAATCTTGTAAGATGTTTGTTCATACCAAATGTTTTTTGGGGGGTCTCAGGAGGAAATACTTAATCTGTCATACAGTGCATTCGGAAACTATTCAGACCCATTGACTTTTTCCTCACATTGTTACGTGACAGCCTTATTCTAAAATGGATTAAATAAATACAAAATCTCATCAATCTACACACAATACCCCATAAGGACAAAGCAAAAACAGGTTTTTAGATTTTTTTGCAAATGTGTGGTATATATACATATACAAAAAACAGATACGTTATTTACTTAAGTATTCAGACCCTTTGCTGTGAGACTCAAAACTGAGCTCAGGTGCATCCTCTTTCCATTGATCATCCTTGAGATGTTTCTACAAATTGATTGGAGTCCAGCTGTGGAGTCCAGCTATTTACAATGACGGCCTACCAAAAGGCAAAAGGCCTCCTGCGGTGATGGAGGCTAGGATAAAAAAATTAAGAAAAATAATAATTATATAGGACAAAACACATCACGACACAAGAGACAACACTACATAAAGAGAGAAGGGTGGATCCACCAAAAATGTGTAAAGTGTTAAAACCGAATTAAGTTAGTTGTGCAAGACATTTTACATACAAAAGGATACGTAGCATATTGTTTTTAAATGTGCGCATGCTTTTCTCCTCTGACAATATAACAGCTGATTCAAAGGGGGGTATGGCAGATATCAAAACTATTCTGTGATAGAATACACTTCATTGCCCAAAGGAGGCTATCGGGGATTGAAGGCCCATCTTCCGTTTGCCTAATAACGAATTTACACACTCCTCGACCATTCAACAACTGATTGGTTTCTGGGTCATGGAGGAGAGAGGACGGACTTTTTCCCAAACGAGAAAAGGCCTCATACTACTCAAACACTGATTGGTTTCTGGGCCATGGAGGAGAGAGGACAGAAGAGAGAGAGAGGGTGGAGGATGGACTTTTTTCCAAATGAGAAAAGACCAAGAGGCTTTAAAACCAGGCATTATACATGGATGGACTACAGAAAGGAAATGCTTGAAGTTCAGGTAATGAGTTTATTAATTATCATTAGTTAAGAACACACTTTCATTGATAACTAGAGTTCGATTCAACAACCTATTTTGGTAAGACGTGTCTGTTCAGTGCAGTAGATACATGATTGTAAATCAACTTTTGTTAAGACATCTTTATCACTGTCTCTATTTCTAAAACGCTATATACACATTTTTCACATTTGTATTTTTTTCACTAGAAATTATTGCTTATGGGTACTTTCATGTGTGTGTAAAATATTACTGTTCTCAGATTTTTTATGAATAGATTGTAGATGTGTATTAAAATGTGGTGTTTTGCAAAAAGCTACAGTATATATCCATTGTTTAGTTGGAATGGAATGTTTGTTTACTCAATATTTGACTATGCTATGTGGTTGTCTCACCTAGCTATCTTAAGATGACTGTGAGTCACTATGCTATGTGGTTGTCTCACCTAGCTATCTTAAGATGACTGTGAGTCACTATGCTATGTGGTTGTCTCACCTAGCTATCTTAAGATGACTGTGAGTCACTACGCTATGTGGTTGTCTCACCTAGCTATCTTAAGATGACTGTGAGTCACTACGCTATGTGGTTGTCTCACCTAGCTATCTTAAGATGACTGTGAGTCACTACGCTATGTGGTTGTCTCACCTAGCTATCTTAAGATGACTGTGTCACTATGGATATGAGCATCCACTAAATGTCAAATGTAAATGTTTTACATATAGATCTCATATTACTGTATTGAATCTTTTTTTTTAAATGTTTATATTGATGTTACAAATGTTTTATTTGTACAGTTGTGTTACATTTGACTGTGTAAAAAAGTGTTTTGCCAAAAAAACATGATCATTCGTCTCTCTGAAATGAAACCATCAAGTGATAGATTTGAAACAAATACATCTGTCATTGAATAACCCCATGCCATAATTAGAGAGTGAAAAAACACACCATTCTCTTGTATAAGTTCTTTAAACAATAAAAGCTACTTAACCAACATTTCTGAAAATAGAGCGTTTTGGAATGAAACTCTTCAATTCTCTAAAAACTCAAGAGGTTTAAAATCTTTTGTGTCATCCCCCAAATACTTCTTCAGAAACGGCACAACTTTAAAGAGGTTGATGTGGAAATCTCTGGAGTTTTCGCTAGACTCCTGTTTGACATCACTGTTACCACCAGGACACAGGTCATTGGTTCCCCAGCTGATCACTCCAACCTATGAAGAATGGAAGAGGTGTCAGTACAGCACTAATTACCTGTAGATTACGAAGACCCCAGATGTTTGCAAATACATTTTACAGAAATAAATATGGAATATTCATTGAAGAAAAAAGGAAAGAGCAAAAAGTATGAGGAAAGTAGATAGAAAGTTGCCACTTTGCTAGAGCCTGTTTATCTGCTGTATGTACTGTAGATATGGTCAGAATGTCTCACCTGGATGGTGCGGTATTCATCATAATCCTTAAACAGAGCTCCACCGGAGTCACCTGCACACACGCGCATGCACACACACACACGTAAACACACATAAAAGTGCACACATGCAAACAAATGAAAAGGTAAGACAAAGTAATAGAGACCCTTTTCATCTTTAACAAGTTACAATACTTCAATTACAATAATACTCATTCAAATCATAAGGTTCGCATTACATTGAGAATAGATATAAACAAACAGTGAATGCCTCATCTAATGTTCCATGAACTGTTAACATACCTTTGCAGGCAATATTCTCTCTATGAGGTTGTTTCCCACCCGTGCACAGGAAGTTATCAGTCACAACATCCTTTAGATTAAGTGGTGTTATGCCTTCTACTTCAGTAGCAGCCATTTTGATACAATTGTCCCTCAACTAAAGAGAGAAATATATGAGAGGCGCAATATGGGCATCATCCATTGATGTGTGTGTGTGTGTGTGTGTGTGTGTGTGGTGTGTGTGTGGTCAGACATCATACAAGCACTCACCTGATGCTGAAGCTTTAGTTTGGCATCGCTACGTTGATCCATTTGTTCCTTCTTATCAAATGAAATGAAACTGACTTCTTCTAAAGGATTTTTGAACAATATCTGTTCTGCAAGGAGAACAATATATGAGGCAAGGCAACATACAGTGCCTAGATGAACCTTGTGTATCTTGGTGAATAGGCTATGTGTGCTGTAACTGTACCTTGTTGCTTGCAGGTGATAGCCTCTCCTACCAGTCTTAAAGCGCCACTTGTTTCCTTGGTGCAAGGGATGCAAATTGGTCTGAGGAACACAGTAAAGCAAGAATGGGTAAAGGAAACAACGTGTTCTTCACACGTTACTACAGAGATGATTTAGATTCAGATCTGAAGGGCTGTGTCATTGTATTCATTCTGGTAACCTTCAGCATAATGTCAGAAGTCTTACCTTATGTTGATAGAGATATCTACATCTTCCTTCAGTTGGATAAGAGCTACATCGTAATCATAGAACTCCTTTATCCCGTCATTCTTTTTACCGTTGATATTATAATCAGGATGTAATATTATACGTGATGCTCCCTTTACAACTGTTAAGAGGCAGGACCAGAGTGTAATTCAACAAACCTATTGCTTACAATTTACAATATCACCAGATTCCTTGTTCAAGTGGCATCCGGACAGATTTCCTTGTAATGATGATAATCACTTGAAAAAACAAGATTATATATTTTCAAAAATGTTTAGGTGTAAGTGCAAATGTTTTTGAAGGGGGGGGCTGGTTATACCTTGATTTTTCCCAATTGTAACACGGATTTTGTCTGCTTTGTCTTCAAACTTGAAGCAGTGAGCAGCAGTCAAGATGAAGCGGCGAGTGACCAGAGACCCCATGCATTTACTAGCTGTTCCATCCTCATGCTATGGTATCAGGAGAGAGAGGTTGAACATACATACAGTAAATGACAACAGGAACGCATTTGCATCAATATCGCATTTAAATGTCAACCAGATTTCAATTTCTTTCATGCACTGGGATGAGATAGAGTATGGGAGGTGTGTGAGCCATTTATCACTCCCATAGCACAACCTGAAACATTGCATTGCAGAAACACACTATGAGTGATGATTGAATTCAGGACTTAAATGACAGGCGAGGTCTGCTGTATACTGTTAGCGATCAAATCAAATTCTAACTTAAATATTGTCATTTAAACTAAATCGAATCAATTATAAGTTAGTATATCTGTCATGTATTGGTAATGACAGTGCACACTAAATCAAATCAGAACATGAAGAAAGGCCACTGGGTCATTGATGAAATAATCAAGCGTGAAAATCAGGCATGAGTAATTACTGTGTTGTCAATCCGTGCCATCCAGGGGTATCTCTGACGTATGGTGTCTGCGGTACCACTATCATAGTTTCTATGGAGTCCGCATAAACCCACAATCTTGCTTTCATCTATTGGACGAGAGAGGTGACTCAACACACTGATAAAGACACTAAAATACAGAATATCCATGCAGAGACGCATAGAAATCTACACATTCTTCTATATTGTTGTTTAAATTAGGACTCTTACCAATTATTTCATCAAAGGTTTTTTCCAATTCAATAGCATTCTTTACTTTAAAGTAATGCCTCTCGTCGTTCCTTTTTGTCACTAGTGGCACGATATCTTCATCAAAAATTTCACTTCCGACACCAAAAACATAAACATCTAAAAAAACAAAAAACAAGACGAAGTGCCAAAAACGTTAGGCATGAGATTAATCAAGAACGTTAATATACTTGAGACGATAGTTGGCTTGAATTTGAATATTGTACTGTGCCGAGTGCCACAAATCATTGTTCAGAAATGGTTGATCATTATTCCTGAGCAAACTGTTGTGTGCGTGTTTTAGGCCTTGCTCAGTCTATAGTTAGAAAGTCACCAGGGATGGGCAACTTTATTGGGGGTGGGCTAATTGACTGACTATCAGTGACTGACATAACAAGAGAAACTGCTGATGCACAAACAAATTCCACCTTGCGTATTCTACAATTTTAACTTGCAAGTTAAGATCCCAACAGTTCCTAAAATATTTTTGGAGTAAATTGATCCGAAGGTCTTCAAAACGGGGAGAATAGTTGAGAGTAGAATGTCAGGTTGTTGTTAAATGTTAAGACCACACAAAAGTTTTGACCTCACCAAGATATTTATCCCGTTCTTCCTTGTTATTCATGTGCACCGCTTCCCTAATTTTGGCCACTGTGTTTTCGGGGCTACCCCCCATGTTGTAAGCACCTGCAAGTAAAGAGATTCAAGGGATTATTACTGAGCTGACCATAGTGAACAAAAGCTTAAAAAAACAACAACAAAAAACAAGCTACGAACTGCAATACATTCAAACACTTTCCATACAAATATACATGAGTAATAGCAATACAGTACCATCTGTGAAAAAGATGAGGACATGGTGGACCTCCATGAATAGCATTTCATTTCGTAGTTTTTGGATGGCCATGCGTTCCAGGATGGTTTTAAAGGCAAGGTTGAGATTGGTCCCAACATTATCTCTAGCTGTGAAAAAGTGCACGTGCACACACACAAACACACTGTTTGTCACATTACATTTGACCTAGCCACTGGATAAGTGTATTGTTTGGGCAATGATGATGTAAGTACATATATGGTAAATGTTTTGCTTACTATCATATTTAAATTTGTCCAAGTCAGCCAAGACATCCTCAAGTGGTTTTCTTTTATCTCCAGAAAAATCTATTATGTTGACAACCTCTAATACGTCAGAAGCGAAGAAAATGATTTCATAATTTGGGCTGACTGAAAAGGAGCTAACCTGTGAAAGGTGAAGACAACAGGATAATGTTTAATGATCTGTCAAAGAATGTGAGAGGAATACTGTGGTAAACCAATAACTGATTCCATATTGTCAGACATTTCTATCAGCTTCATAACATACTTTGTGAGTGACTTGTGACATACCTTTATGATAAGTTTCTTGACAGCATTTCTTGCTTTGTCAAACTCTTCCTCCGCAATGCTGTCAGATATGTCCATAGCAATGTATATGTTAAGCTTTCCAGCTTTATCTATTGTGATCTTCTTTCCTTCCTGATCTGTGTCATCTGAAAGGCACCAGCAGGATATCTTACTTTGACAATCACAGGTGGAAAAGGAGGATATTTGAGGATATGTGAAAGGTTTGGCAAATACAGTGCATTCGGAAAGTATTCAGACCCCTTCCCTTTTTTTCACATTTTGTTACGTTACAGCCTCATTCTAAAATGGATTAAATAAAAACAGTTCCTCATCAATCTACACATATAATAACAAAGCGAAAACAGATTTTTAGAAATGTTTGCAAATGTATTAAAAATAAAAAACAGAAATACCTTATTTTCAGTTGAAGTCGGAAGTTTACATACACCTTAGCCAAATACATTTAAACGCAGTTTTTCACAATTCCTGACATTTAATCAGAGTAAAAATTCCCTGTCTTGGGTCAGTTAGGATCACCACTTTATTTTAAGAATGTGAAATGTCAGAATAATAGTAAAGAGAATGATTTATTTCAACTTTTATTTATTTCATCACATTCCCAGTGGGTCAGAAGTTTACATACACTCAATTAGTATTTGGTAGCATTGCCTTTAAATTGTTTAACTTGGGTCAAACGTTTCAGGTAGCCTTCCACAAGCTTCCCACAATAAGTTGGGTGAATTTTGGCCCATTCCTCCTGACAGAGCTGGTGTAACTGAGTCAGGTTTGTAGGCCTCTTTGCTCGCACACGCTTTTTCAGTTCTGCCCACAAATTTTCTATGGGATTGAGGTCAGGGCTTTGTTATGGCCACTCCAATACCTTGACTTTGTTGTCCTTAAGCCATTTTGCCACAACTTTGGAAGTATGCTTGGGGTCATTGTCCATTTGGAAGACCCATTTGCGACCAAGCTTTAACTTCCTGACTGATGTCTTGAGATGTTGCTTCAATATAGCCACATCATTTCCCTGCCTCATGATGCCATCTATTTTGTGAAGTGCACCAGTCCCTCCTGCAGCAAAGCACACCCACAATATGATGCTGCCACCCCCGTGCTTCACGGTTGGGATGGTGTTCTTCAGCTTGCAAGCATCCCACTCTTTCCTCCAAACATAACGATGGCCATTATGGCCAAACAGTTCTATTTTGTTACATCAGACCAGACGACACTTCTCCAAAAAGTACAATCTTTGTCCCCATGTGCAGTTGCTAACCGTAGTCTGGCTTTTTTATGGCAGTTTTGGAGCAGTGGCTTCTTCCTTGCTGAGCGGCCTTTCAGGTTATGTTGATATAGGACTTGTTTTACTATGGATATAGATACTTTTATACCTGTTTCCTCCAGCATCTTCACAAGGTCCTTTGCTGTTGTTCTGGGATTGATTTGCACTTTTCGCACCAAAGTACGTTAATCTCTAGGAGACAGAATGCGTTTCCTTCCTGAGCGGTTGTCACGTCCTGACCAGAAAAGGGGTCATTTTGTGATTGTTGTTGGTCAGGACGTGGCAGGGGTGTGTTTGTTTTGTGTGTTTCTGGGGTTTTTGGGTTATGATCTATGTAAATATATTTCTATCTTTGTTCTAGTTCTTATATTTCTATGTTTAGTTTATTGGGCTGACCTTCAATTGGAGGCAGCTGTTCCTCGTTGCCTCTAATTGAAGGTCCTATTTAGTAGGGGTGTTTTTCCATGGGTTTTGTGGGTAGTTGTTCCTTGTATAGTCAGAGCACCTTACAGGACTGTTTTTTCATCGTTGTTTTTGTAATAGTGTTTTGTTTTGGTTTCCATCTAATAAAAGAGTATTCATATCCCCGCTGCGTTTTGGTCCACTTCTTATGACGCATATGACAGAACTACCCACCAACAACGGACCAAGCAGAGGAGGAAGGAGCAGCAGAGGTATTTGGAGTCGTGGACATGGGAGGAAATTTTGGACGGGGCAGGACCATGGCACCAGGCTGGGGAGTACCGGCGACCTAAGGAGGAGCTGGAGGCAGCCAAGGTGGAGCGGCGCCATTACGTGGCATTATATACACGGATTGGCAAGTGCGAGAGGCAGCCCCCCCCAAAAAAATTGGGGGGGGGGGCACACGGTAGTATGGCTAAGTCAGGTCGTAGACCTGAGCCAACTCCCCGTGCTTATTATGGGGAGCAACGGATCATGAAAGCACCGAGCTATGCAGAAATGCGCACTATATTGCCCAGAAGCATTCAAAGGCCGGTGCGATTGGTTAAAGCGCCTCAGTATAGCCAGGCGAAGTTGAGCACTCAGCCAGGAAGGGTTGTGCAGGCTGTATGCTCCAGACCTCCAGTGCGTCTCCAGGGTCCAGTTTACCCTGTTCCTGCTCCTCGCACTAGCCTTGAGGTGCGTGTCTCCAGTCTGGTACCTCCAGTACCAGCCCCACGCACTAGGCCTTCAGTGCGTCAGCCCAGTCCAGTTCGTCCTGCTCCTGCTCCTCGCACTGGCCTTGAGGTGCGTGTTACCAGGCTAGCGCCTCCAAAGCCAGCCCCACGCTCTAGGCCTGTAGTGTGCCTGTCCAGTCCAGAGATTCCAGAGACAGTTCCCTGTCCAGAACTTCCGGAGACAGTTCCCCGTCCAGAGCTTCCGGAGACATTTCCCCATCCAGAGGTTCCGGAGACAGTTCCCCGTCCAGAGCTTCCGGCGACAGTTCCCCGTCCAGTGCTTCCGGCGACGTCCTCTAGTCCAGAGCCTGCAAAGACGGCCCACAGTCCAGAACAGACAGAGACGGCCCACAGTCCGGAACCGACAGAGACGGCCCACAGTCCGGAACCTGCAGAGACGGCCCACAGTCCAGAACCAGCAGAGACGGCCCACAGTCCGGAACCTGCAGAGATGGCCCACAGTCCGGAACCTGCAGAGACAGCCCACAGTCCGGAGCCTGCAGAGACGGCCTACAGTTCGGAACCGGCACAGCCAGAGTCGCCCTACAGTCCGGAACCGGCGCAGCCAGAGTCGCCCTACAGTCCGGAACCGGCGCAGCCAGAGTCGCCCTACAGTCCGGAACCGGCGCAGCCAGAGTCGCCCTACAGTCCGGAACCGGCGCAGCCAGAGTCGCCCTACAGTCCGGAACCGGCGCAGCCAGAGTCGCCCTACAGTCCGGAACCGGCGCAGCCAGAGTCGCCCTACAGTCCGGAACCGGCGCAGCCAGAGTCGCCCTCCAGTCCGGAACCGGCGCTCCCAGAGTCGCCCTCCAGTCCGGAGCTCCCAGAGTCACCCTCCAGTCCGGAGCTCCCAGAGACGCGCATCAGCCCTGAGGTCTCCAGCGACGCGCATCAGCCCGAGGTCTCTAGCGATGCGCCTTAGCCCTGAGCCTTCAGCGGGGGTGGACAGGTTAGGTTGGGGACTAAGGCCAGAGCCTGAGCCACCTCCATAGTAGGAGGATGGGGAGGGGGGGTGCAGCACAAGAACCGACGGTGACGGTGGCCACCCTCCCTTCCCTCCCTTTAGTTTGGGATTATTTTTGTTTTGGGGTTTAATTTTGTGTTTATTTTTGTGTTATTTTGTTTGAGGTGCATCCGGGGTCTGCACCTTTGGGGGGGGGGGGGTACTGTCACGTCCTGACCAGTAAAGAGGTTATTTGTTATTGTAGTTTGGTCAGGACGTGGCAGGGGTGTTTGTTTTATGTGTTTCGGTTTTTGGGGTTAAAGTTCTATGTTAGTCTATTTCTATGTCTGTGTCTAGTTATTCTATTTCTATGTTTAGTTTATTGAGTTGACCTTCAATTGGAGGCAGCTGTTCCTCGTTGCCTCTAATTGAAGGTCCTATTTAGTAGGGGTGTTTTTTCATGGGTTTTTGTGGGTAGTTGTTCCGTAAGTGTAGCTGTGTGCCTAACAGGACTGTTTTCTCGTCGGTTGTTTTTGTTTAAGTGTTTGTTTTGGTTTTCTTCTGTAATAAAAGAAGATGAGTATTCACATTCCCGCTGCGCCTTGGTCCCATCTTTACGACGAGCGTGACACAAGGGGTCTGAATACTTTCTGAATGCACTGTATACTGATAAAGTTATGGTGATAATGAAAATGGAATAAAGACTTCAACAAATAAACAATTGATGACATATTAGTTGTCATGAAGACCTACCAATGGGCGCTGCCAGCTGAAGGCTCTCTCTGATAGCACTGCCGAAGGCCTCCGTGATCTCCAGTGCAGTGTCATACGTGTGTTTGTCTGCAACAAGAACAAAAGAACCAGACAACCACAGGATAAATCTCTATTTTTCACAGTCTATGACATTGGACTGTACTATGACAATCTTTTGGCGTCTTTGAGCAATGGATCAGCCTTCCCTGTAGCTCAGTTGGTAGAGCATGGTGTTTGCAACGCCAGGGTTGTGGGTTCGATTCCCACGGGGGGCCAAGTACGAAAAATAAATAAATAAATAAATAAAAAATAATGTATGAAATGAAAAAAAATATGAAATGTATGCATTCACTACTGTAAGTCGCTCTGGATAAGAGCGTCTGCTAAATGACTAAAATGTAAATGTAAAAATGATTAGTCATGACTGTGTTGCTTGGAAAACTGTTATTGTTTTGGGTGTCTTTCTGGGGCCTTACAGTAACATTTAGGCTCAGTCCCAGTCCATTGGCCACTCTCTTGACATACACGCGTCTTTGACCCCAACAAATGTAAGCCCTCGTCACAGCGGTAAGACAATTTGTCGTCAATGCCAAAACTGGAACCAGACCTCCTAGCACCTGCTGGAATCCCAGGGTCAGCACAGCGATCTTCACTTCCTGCTGTAAGAGAACGGTGGGAGAAAGTCAGAAAGAAATGGAGAGGGAGGGTGTCAGGGAGGCAGGGAGAGTATAGCATGCTGCATTGTGTAGGCTGTGGCACTGAACGAAATGTATGTGTCATTCTGACCAGAGAGGGTCCTGAGGAGGAAGACGAAGAGACAGATGACAGTTTGCTACTCACAGTCACGGCTGCATATGGGTGTGCCCCCACTCCACTTCCCATTGGCTTGGCACACACGGGAGGCTGAACCGCGCAGTGAGTATGCCGAATAACACTCATACGTGGTCTTATTGTTGACAAAATATTGCATTTGTACAGGCAAGACAGAACCACTTTCCAAAACCAAGGGGTTGGGGCATTCGACCACTAAAGAAGAAGAAAACAAAATGGATGGTCCTGTTTCAGTAGCATTTCTCTTATTTCAAATACTGTCTTCGTGGAAGATATCAGGCATCGTCACTTACTTTTGCACTGTTGAAGAGGTCTTCTTCGTGGTGCTGGCTTCCAAGTTCCGCTTTTCAGGCACGAGCGAGTTAAAGCAGGATATGGATAGTACCCTTCTGGACAGTGGTATATCATAATGCTGCCATACTCAAGCTTCTTAGTGAGAGTGTAATTACCTCCTTCCATGTCCATTCTCTCCTCATTACAGGTGACTTCACACAGAACACCTACACCTGTGGGGTCAGTGTGGGAAAATGTCAATTTATTTTATGCATGCCTGTATGAATGGCCTGGGCCATGTTGGGATTCTGGCTAGAATACCAGAACACATCCGAGTTTTACCAAACCAGAATTCTTAATAGTATACAGAACCCTAATGGATGGTGTCAAAGCTGAACATGTGTGTGTAGGTACACAAGTGAATTTTAAGACCCTAATTATAATTTATGTTGAATATTATGATA
This sequence comes from Salmo salar, assembly GCF_965601325.2. Lineage (NCBI taxonomy): Eukaryota > Metazoa > Chordata > Actinopteri > Salmoniformes > Salmonidae > Salmo > Salmo salar. The sequence goes on along the minus strand of NC_138301.1, from coordinate 109,966,822 downwards.
TTCAACAATATTAATATAATCACCCCAAATGTAAAGTCCCACTTTGATGAACACCCAGTCAAAAAGTACTGACAGTGAATCCTATCAAAAACAACACACGTGGTTAAAAACAAATCCTTCTTGGCTATATTTATGTTGAGTACATACATTTTATTTTCCATCCATTGTTATACTATCCAGAATACAGGAGCATATGGGACAAATGTTTCTAAAAGGTAAGAAAAGCCAACAACAGCAGTTTGAATGTAAGGCACTCAAGGCACTCACCCATATAAAGAGGACATATCAGCAGTGCTACAGACAAACTCCAGAGAACAGAAAACTCCATGGTGGCTCACAGGTCCAAAAGTAAAACAATCTGCAGAAAGGTGCATGTTTATATGGAGAAGGTAGGAGGGACAAGGGGGAAGGTATGACTAAAAGCTTGCCGTCACTGGTTAACCTAAAGTCAAATAAAAGAAGATCAATGACCTACAATGAGAAACAAACACACACTCACAAAATGTCCAAAAGCTTGCCATATTTCTACTTTATATATATATATATATATTGTGCCATACGGTTTTTAAATCCGAGCCTGTGACTGAGAATTATCTATCAGCTTTATTATATGAAAATGATTTATACTTTGATAAACCACTCGTAGCTAGTACAGCTTATTTTGCAACAGCTTAGACCAAAAAGGTCAAAGATCTTATTGTGTATTCTAGTAAGTAAACCTAGCCTCAGCTCTCCAACTGTCTGTGGGTAATTCCAGTAAATACAACTTCGAAAAAAACATCCCCCAGCGTAAAAATATTTTCACATGACCCTCCCCTTGTACTGTAAAATAATTTACACACCCTCCCCCCTTATAAAATTAACTCCAAAAATAATTATTACCACCATAAATAACAATAACTGTAGCAAACATGTGGTTATAAACGTGGATATCGACATTTCCACTACCACATGGTTTTGTGGCACTGGTTACAGACAATGATCAGCTAGCGGGAAATCAGATTTTTACAATTTTGACACAAAATTGAAAATTATATAAATGTATGTGACGAATTTTCCACCATGTTTTTGTGCCAATGAACCATACACAACCAATAAGCAACGCATAACTGCATATCGATTACTTTGAGCGTTTATCATCATGGTTTACCTTTTCAACGCCACAATCAAGTAGAGTATGTCAATCTCGCCAAACAGAAAATACATCCCTCCACACTTAGTATCGAAGGCTTGGTTTGACAATTTCCGAATGTCATTGAACTTGTTGGTGTTGTGTAACAGATGTCCCTTTCCATTAATGTAATGGCCGTTGCGCTGTTTGAATTCTGGAATTATATTACATTGGAGTGGATGAACATGTGCAGGTAGCCTACAGGAGACGAAGTAGCCTAATCAGATTAACATTGTGACAAGTTGTGTTTATGCCACACATGCCCAGAGTAGAGCCACAACTGATCCAAATGAAATCATTCAAATAACAGGGCTTTTGCGATAATTTGATTGTCCCTGAACAAGATCAATTGGGGTGCTTTTTGAGATGCGTGTCTTCACTGTTCTTTCATGCGTAATGACGCACCGGCCTCTCCGCTGCCCATCAGCTATTCCTCTATCTTGTGGATTTATATAGAAAGTTGGCGCAGATTTGAATGATTTTATGTGTGGTTTTATTGCTAGTTAACCTATTGCAGATCTGGACAAACGATCCAACTACCACTATTGTCACCATGGATAGAGGGCAGGATAGACAGTTTGACTGGTAAAATCTAGTGCATGAGGGAAGTACCAAAACACCTTGATAGGGGAAGCACATTCAAGCAGATGAGTAAATGTGCAGGGGTGTAAAGTTCTTAAGTAAAAATACTTTCAAGTACTACTTAAGTCGTTTTTTGGGGTATCTGTACTCTACTTTACTATTTATATTTTTGGCAACTTTTACTTTTACTTCACTACATTTCTAAAGAAGATAATGTACTTTTTACTCCATACATTTTCCCTGACACCCAAAAGTACTCGTTATATTTTGACAAGAAAATGGTCCAATTCACACACTTATCAAGAGAACATCCTTGGTCATCCCTACTGCCTCTGATCTGGCGGACTCACTAAACACAAATGCTTCAGTTTGTAAATTATGTCTGAGTGTGCCCCTGGCTATCCGTCAATAAAAATAAAGTACGATTGTGCCATCTGGTTTGCCTAATATAAGGAACTTGAAATGATTTATACTTTTGATACTTAAGTATATTTAAAACCAAATACTTGTAGACTTTTACTCAAGTAGTATTTTACTGGGTGACTTTCGCTTTTACTTGAGTCATTTTATATTAAGGTATCTTTACTTTTAATCATGTATGACAATTGAGTACTTTTTCCACCTCTGGAAATGTGGCTGTATGGAAGACATTATATAGTAAAACCTGCAAAATGGCAAATGTAAATCATGAAAAAAAATGCACTACCCTCCCTGTGCCCATATAAAAACACACACTACCCTCCCTGTGTCCATATAAAAACAGAGACTACCCTCCCTGTGTCCATATAAAAACAGAGACTACCCTCCCTGTGTCCATATAAAAACACAGACTACCCTCCCTGTGTCCATATAAAAACACACACTACCCTCCCTGTGCCCATATAAAAACACAGACTACCCTCCCTGTGTCCATATAAAAACACACACTACCCTCCCTGTGTCCATATAAAAACACACACTACCCTCCCTGTGTCCATATAAAAACAGAGACTACCCTCCCTGTGTCCATATAAAAACACAGACTACCCTCCCTGTGTCCATATAAAAACAGAGACTACCCTCCCTGTGTCCATATAAAAACACACACTACCCTCCCTGTGTCCATATAAAAACACACACTACCCTCCCTGTGTCCATATAAAAACACACACTACCCTCCCTGTGTCCATATAAAAACACACACTACCCTCCCTGTGTCCATATAAAAACACACACTACCCTCCCTGTGTCCATATAAAAACAGAGACTACCCTCCCTGTGTCCATATAAAAACACACACTACCCTCCCTGTGTCCATATAAAAACAGAGACTACCCTCCCTGTGTCCATATAAAAACACACACTACCCTCCCTGTGTCCATATAAAAACACACACTACCCTCCCTGTGTCCATATAAAAACAGAGACTACCCTCCCTGTGTCCATATAAAAACACACACTACCCTCCCTGTTTCCATATAAAAACACAGACTACCCTCCCTGTGTCCATATAAAAACAGAGACTACCCTCCCTGTGTCCATATAAAAACACACACTACCCTCCCTGTGTCCATATAAAAACAGAGACTACCCTCCCTGTGTCCATATAAAAACAGAGACTACCCTCCCTGTGTCCATATAAAAACACAGACTACCCTCCCTGTGTCCATATAAAAACACACACTACCCTCCCTGTGTCCATATAAAAACACACACTACCCTCCCTGTGTCCATATAAAAACACACACTACCCTCCCTGTGTCCATATAAAAACAGAGACTACCCTCCCTGTGTCCATATAAAAACACAGACTACCCTCCCTGTGCCCATATAAAAACACACACTACCCTCCCTGTGTCCATATAAAAACAGAGACTACCCTCCCTGTGTCCATATAAAAACAGAGACTACCCTCCCTGTGTCCATATAAAAACACAGACTACCCTCCCTGTGTCCATATAAAAACACACACTACCCTCCCTGTGCCCATATAAAAACACACACTACCCTCCCTGTGTCCATATAAAAACAGAGACTACCCTCCCTGTGTCCATATAAAAACACAGACTACCCTCCCTGTGTCCATATAAAAACAGAGACTACCCTCCCTGTGTCCATATAAAAACACACACTACCCTCCCTGTGTCCATATAAAAACACACACTACCCTCCCTGTGTCCATATAAAAACAGAGACTACCCTCCCTGTGTCCATATAAAAACACAGACTACCCTCCCTGTGTCCATATAAAAACACACACTACCCTCCCTGTGTCCATATAAAAACACACACTACCCTCCCTGTGTCCATATAAAAACACACACTACCCTCCCTGTGTCCATATAAAAACACACACTACCCTCCCTGTGCCCATATAAAAACACACACTACCCTCCCTGTGTCCATATAAAAACACAGACTACCCTCCCTGTGCCCATATAAAAACACACACTACCCTCCCTGTTTCCATATAAAAACACACACTACCCTCCCTGTGTCCATATAAAAACACACACTACCCTCCCTGTGTCCATATAAAAACACAGACTACCCTCCCTGTGTCCATATAAAAACACACACTACCCTCCCTGTGTCCATATAAAAACAGAGACTACCCTCCCTGTGTCCATATAAAAACACACACTACCCTCCCTGTGTCCATATAAAAACAGAGACTACCCTCCCTGTGTCCATATAAAAACACACACTACCCTCCCTGTGTCCATATAAAAACACACACTACCCTCCCTGTTTCCATATAAAAACACACACTACCCTCCCTGTGTCCATATAAAAACACACACTACCCTCCCTGTGTCCATATAAAAACACACACTACCCTCCCTGTGTCCATATAAAAACACAGACTACCCTCCCTGTTTCCATATAAAAACAGAGACTACCCTCCCTGTTTCCATATAAAAACACACACTACCCTCCCTGTGTCCATATAAAAACACACACTACCCTCCCTGTGTCCATATAAAAACACACACTACCCTCCCTGTTTCCATATAAAAACAGAGACTACCCTCCCTGTGTCCATATAAAAACACACACTACCCTCCCTGTGTCCATATAAAAACACAGACTACCCTCCCTGTGCCCATATAAAAACACAGACTACCCTCCCTGTGTCCATATAAAAACACACACTACCCTCCCTGTGTCCATATAAAAACACACACTACCCTCCCTGTGTCCATATAAAAACACACACTACCCTCCCTGTGTCCATATAAAAACACACACTACCCTCCCTGTGTCCATATAAAAACACAGACTACCCTCCCTGTGTCCATATAAAAACACAGACTACCCTCCCTGTGTCCATATAAAAACACACACTACCCTCCCTGTGCCCATATAAAAACACAGACTACCCTCCCTGTTTCCATATAAAAACACAGACTACCCTCCCTGTGCTCCCCCACCCCAGTACATTTTGAATTGTCCCTAACCATGTTATTATGTTAATTAATTATGTTAATCATCTGTAAATTCAGTCTGATGTATAGTTTATAAGGGATTATCTCTCTCTCAAACTTCTGACACAGTATTACACATCTGCAACTGGGACTGTAGGAAAGCCATAGTTACTAAATTGGAAAGATTGACCAGAATATTGGAGGTTATAATGTGCTACAGTTTTGTAACAACCAAGAAATGGAACTCCCTTCAGAATCACTTTCATTTGCTAAGTACATTTAGGCATACCCAGAATTGAACTCTGTGATTGGTGCCGCCAGCAATAGACAAATGTACAAACAGAATACAGACAGAGGAATTTACACAAAGTCTACACACAATATATACAATAATTCTGACACACAGCTGGGGTAGTCGGATGAGGACAGAATTTCAGGACAAAAAAAGACCCAGCTATATACAGCAGCTCATTCTTAACAGATATTCCAAGGGCTTTCGCTAGATGTTGTCACACCTACTCTAGCTTTCATCGAACACACCACTATTCTATGACAGGTCAGTTTAGGGTCACTATTAATCATTCACATTATCATAGGCTAAAAGGCCTCCTGCCATGTCAAAACAACATAGATGAATAAAAGGGATTTTTTTGGGGGGGGGGAATTCCCCTTCAAGGTAAACAACAAGTCGTGCCCTGTAAATTGACAGACAAGGCTAGTGTAAACAAGCCAGAGTACACATAGGCTACTTCAGCATTTCCTGTAATTCATTGGCGCTCCATCCAAAGTGTAATGATTAATTGATGATTTGCGTTTATGCAGTGCTTTTTTTCCTTCTAAGACTCAAAGGACTTTACATTGCATGAGGCTAACTCACCCCAATCACCACCAATAGGCCTATGCGTCTATCGGATCAATAATTCCTCTGTTAAACTGCAGTTGAATTCATACAAGTAACCTACATGCAGATATATGATCTACATTTGATCACCCTGTTGCAGGAGAACTTTCCTACAATGCAGGAAATGTAAAACTTGTAAGGTATTTGAGGTTTGAAAAGGCTTCTTGAAAAATACTAACGGGCTGATCCGGGAGGACCCATGTAGACGGGCACTAGTAGAGCTATTAGGTGCCAATGGATAGGGTTCAGCCACCACAGGTCTGTCCAGCAAGAACAAGTCTAAGATATCTCAAATCAAATCAATCAAATACAACTTTATTTGTCACATGCATCAAATAAAACAGGTGCAGACTTTAACATGAAATGCTTACTTACGAGCCCTTTCCCAACGATGCTGAGTTAAAAAGTAAGGAACATTTGCTAAAAAGAAAATATAATTTTTTAATAATCAATAAAAAAAAGGAAATAGTAACTAAATAAAACAACAATATCAATAACGAGGCTTTGTACAAGGAGTACCGGTATCGAGTCAATCAATGTGCAGGGGTACGAGGTAGTTGATGTAATTGAGGTAATATGTACATGTTGATACGGGTAAAAGTGACTAGGCAGTCAGGATATATAATAAAAAGAGTAGCAGCAGCGTATGTGAAGAGTGTAAACGTGTCTATATGTGAGTGTGTGTGTGTGTGGTGTCATAATGTTATGTTATTGTTTGACCACCACGTGTTATGGGTATTATGACTCATACTGTGGCACTCTATAAAGTCTGAAAATAAGGTCAGAGGTTAACACAGGCTTATGATATCTTATACATTTGTTCTATGAGATAATATCAGACAGTTAAACAAGACTTTATGTGCATAGTTTTTTATTACAAAGATGCATCAAAATTCACAAAAAGTGACGTTCGCTGATGAAGATATTCTCATAGAACAAAATATATAAGATCTGTGTTTACCTGTGTTTACCACAGACCATATTTTCTGTGTTTATCCAAAAGCCCTACAAAAACTCCATTAATTTACCCATAGGCTTTGTCCAACGAGTTAGTGCCTGCAAGAATACACTATTACTATTGCTCTCTATAGCCACAACAGTCTCAAAGTAGTACCATAACTATGGCTGAAATATGCCAGTATATACAGAATAGTCACAGAGTTTCTAAACCCAGAGGCGCAACATCGGAAGACTTTTGGGGAACGAAACAGACCAGGACGGAGGTTGGAGTTTGAGAAGTCAATGAGAGAAGTGGAAAATTATTCCTAAATTGTTAATTTTCTCAAAATCTAATGTTATAAAGTAATTCAGTGTTTTTATAAAAAGTGTAATAGACTACTGAGATGGTATTGAAGAAAATATGTTATTTCATCATCTTGTGATGTTGTGGTTCTAAATATTTTTATGTGCAACCTAATCCAGTGATTGTCATGCATTGTGTGGGTAGACAATTATGCTATTGTTGTTATATTTTACTGTTAAAATAGGGCTCCTGAATTATTATTTTTTATTTATTTTTTCAATAGAGAGGAATTTACCTGCATCTTTATGTGATCTAATATCATAGGATGTATATATTTGTGGCTATTTCAGCACCTGAGTAAGTGAACATTGCAGTTGTAGCATACCTTCCAATGAGGCCCATGCACTCACAATGGCCAATGCACATTTTGCTCGGTGCACATCTCAAATTCATATGAACTATCTTTGTATAATAGTTGCTATTGAGCTCATAATTGAGAGTTGCGAAATAAAAGGTAAAGCTACAGAAAGCTGAGAACATCCTCTCTCCATCTGTGACAAGAGGAAAGCTGTGTTTTCCCAGCAATTGGATTTTAAAATATTATACAATCAGAACACTTTTCTTTCTCCCAGAACATTTTTTTCCCAGGGATAGGAGAGAGAGAGTCAACACAGCAGTAGGCCCTAGCAAATCAGGTATCAGGGCAGGCAAGCCCTCACGACGCCGTATGGTGGAACAAGCTCCCTCACGACGCCAGGACAGCGGAGTCAATCACCACCTTCCGGAGACACCTGAAACCCCACCTCTTTAAGGAATACCTGGGATAGGATAAAGTAATCCTTCTAACCCCCCCCCCCCCTTAAAAGATTTAGATGCACTATTGTAAAGTGGTTGTTCCACTGGATATCATAAGGTGAATGCACCAATTTGTAAGTCGCTCTGGATAAGAGCGTCTGCTAAATGACTTAAATGTAAATGTAAAATTAAAGGAATCATGAGGATAATGTACTTTACTGTTTGACCAAATTATGGTTTTAGTCTCCTAAAAAATAGTATTTTTTTAGTGAGGTGAATGAATTTCCCTGCACACCAATGCAAGCAATATATTTTTTTACTCCCATAGCCAGATGTCAAAGGGTCGCAAAATACGTCTATAACCCTGCCTTATTGACGTTTCACTATAGGCATACTCTCAAACTTTTGTTTTACTTCAATGAAAAAGACCTCCATCATTGCAATCAACAGCAGCAGGGCAGCCCCAGAAAATGTGGCCTGCTACACAATTGTATTTATTGGCTTTTTATTTATTTAAGCAATTACCAGTTAAAGGAAACCCTGCGCCCCAGTGGCTTTCCATAGCCCCCTTACACACACTGCAGAGCGCTCTGTCCATTGTGCTGATGCAGTGCAGTGGAGATATGGACTACAGATTTTGTACCAACCTGTCACTTAATCATTTCAACTTATTTTTCTATAGGGACATAAAATTTAAAGTAGGAGGTACAAGTTTCAACTGAGGGGGCAAAGCCCCTTTTGCCCCCTACTGGAGGTGGCTACATGTCAGCTGTGCACCTCACTATGCGATCTCACTCATTCTGACTAGAAAGGGGGAGGGTAAACTGTGATTGGCTGAGAAAGTGGGATGACTTGTAGGTACCACTAAGGTGAAAAAAACAAGGGGTGTCGGGCAAGTACAACTAACTAATAGTTCAGGGGTTCTGAAACTGCTAACAAGGGGCTGGTCTTTTTAACACTTCTGAAGTTTGTAATTTCCACTTTGACATTTCAGACTTGAACCACTACAAACATTTCCATTAATTATAGTATTTCACATTTCCTGTTGCTGCAGGATTATTTTCCTGCAATAGCAAACTGTCTCAAATTAAGACCCTACATCTGTATTTCAGATTTTTGTTTTTGAACATGGTCATTGCATGGCCTTTGAAGTGTTTTGGTCACAGGCCAGTTCACTCTTTGTGAACCCATATTCTCCTTCTTGATAAGTGGTATTAGCATATACAAAACACAAATGGAGCCGGTGTTTCTAATAAGGAACGAGAGCTTGCTGGTTAGAATAGTATATGTTGAATGATGCAGGATAAGCCAAAATCATGCATCTTGTATGGGAAATTCCATGCTACAAATACACACTGGTCTTGGGACTTTGTCTTGAAAACTGTGGGCCTATCTGCCATGTAGGACTACTGTGGAAATTGTGCTGTTATTTACTGCTTTGTTTACCTAGAATACCACACCTCAGTCCCCACTGGGATAAATAAACCTATTATATAATAACATTACAGCATGTATTTCCAGTCAAACGACCAGACAGCCCCCTTGTGGCCATGATATTCAGGTGCGCCATCAAATATGAATTTTTCTCCCTGTCTTTATTATCATGAAATGGGCTAAATTGACCTTTCGTCGTTCAATAACGTAAACTGTGAAGTTTGACCAAATTGACTTGAAATCAATCCTGTATTATAGCAACAATGTGTTGCCTTTGAAAAGCCTATTGTCATGGCGTCATTTAGGCTGCAATAGATTGCTATGTTCCGCGCGCCAAACCGCTCCCAGCCAATAGGCGCTCTCTGGGCAGCCTAGCAACGATAACTGGCTTTTAGGAACAGGTACATTCGCGTCAACATTTAAACACAGTCGCCTTCACTTCATTGAGTGCGTTCTGTGAGCCTCGCTTTTGACAAAGGAGATAGCCTACTATATATAAACTGCTACACAATTCGACTAACTGGGTGAGTTTAATGTTGAAAACAAATTGCTATTATTTAGTGTATTTCTTTGCTGTGGATTTGTTTTTGCATAGTGATGTGCATAGCCTAAACTGAAAGCACAGCTCACACATCTTAATAACTACTGGCTACTCAGAAATATTTCAAATAGCTTCGTGTGAGTCAGAAATGAATATGAGTTTTTTAGGGTTTTTTAATCGTCTCGCTTCAGGGCACTTATTCTATGACCGTCTCTTCAGCTGCTAGCCTGTTGCTTGACTTTTAAAGAAGATAGTCCACATTTCAATTGCCTAACATTAGCTGTATTGTTGAATGTGTTACATGTTTTAACTGATAGAATAATCCAAATGAATAGCCTACATGAATTTGCCGCCAAACATTGCAGGCAAATCAAACATCTGTTCAATAGAGTGACAGTAAATTACGTGCCTATAACTACCGGAAGAAGGAAGTGACTAAGAAGGAAGTGTCTGGTGTAGCCACGTGCAAACGAGTCCGATCCTCACGTGCTGTCTGTTCTACGATCAGAGACACCGGTCCAAGGATTTAGAAATACACATCAATATATAAATAAGATCAACTAGAATTTCAATTTGAAGCAGAAGGCAGGTGTGTGAGCACCCCGTGGTTTAGTACATCGGGAAGGATCTAATTAATGATTAGATGTAGCGCGTTAGAATTAATGCTACATACTGTAACCCAATGTTACAGTAATGGAAAAGGTTATGCTTTATGTCTGGTTAATAAAACAGTCCTATATGCATGTTGAAATGTTGTATAGGTCTAACACCCTGTATAAAAATACCCATATACCCTCTAAGTTTGTCACTGAATACTTAGTGTCTGTGTTTAGAAGTGAAGTGGTAACAGACTTTCGCCATCTGGCTCATTCAAGACATAGCCTTGTCTATACTGAACTACTGGCTTCTGAACATGGTAGAAGATGGTGAAGATCATTAATTACGCTGTAGCCTACAAATGATGGTGGGAGGGTATGGAGATGCTCGTCTCCCTTTAAGTTGTAGACTTAGAACGTGTGACAGGCTGAAATCACCAAGCACAAAAACATGACTTGATTTCAGATGTGATAAGATGACTGATATCTAACCTTTGTGGAATTAAAATACACTGCTCAAAAAAATTAAGGGAACACTAAAATAACATCCTAGATCTGAATGAATGAAATCATCTTATTAAATACTTTTTTCTTTACATAGTTGAATGTGCTGACAACAAAATCACACAAAAATAATCAATGGAAATCCAATTTATCAACCCATGGAGGTCTGGATTTGGAGTCACACTCAAAATTAAAGTGGAAAACCACACTACAGGCTGATCCAACTTTGATGTAATGTCCTTAAAACACTTCAAAATGAGGCTCAGTAGTGTGCGTGGCCTCCACGTGCCTGTATGACCGCCCTACAATGCCTGGGCATGCTCCTGATGAGGTGGCGGATGGTCTCCTGAGGGATCTCCTCCCAGACCTGGACTAAAGCATCCGCCAACTCCTGGACAGTCTGTGGTGCAACGTGGCGTTGGTGGATGGAGCGAGACATGATGTCCCAGATGTGCTCAATTGGATTCAGGTCTGGGGAACGGGCGGGCCAGTCCATAGCATCAATGCCTTCCTCTTGCAGGAACTGCTGACACACTCCAGCCACATGAGGTCTAGCATTGTTTTGCATTAGTAGGAACCCAGGGCCAACCGCACCAGCATATGGTCTCACAAGGGGTCTGAGGATCTCATCTCGGTACCTAATGGCAGTCAGGCTACATCTGGCGAGCACATGGAGGGCTGTGCGGCCCCCCAAAGAAATGCACCCCACACCATGACTGACCCACCGCCAAACCGGTCATGCTGGAGTATGTTGCAGGCAGCAGAACGTTCTCGACGGCGTCTCCAGACTCTGTCACGTCTGTCACATGTGCTCAGTGTGAACCTGCTTTCATCTGTGAAGAGCACAGGGCGCTAGTGGCGAATTTGCCAATCTTGGTGTTCTCTGGAAAATGCCAAACGTCCTGCACGGTGTTGGGCTGTAAGCACAACCCCCACCTGTGGACGTCGGGCCCTCATACCACCCTCATGGAGTCTGTTTCTGACCGTTTGAGCAGACACATGCACATTTGTGGCTTGCTGGAGGTCATTTTGCAGGGCTCTGGCAGTGCTTCTCCTGCTCCTCCTTGCACAAAGGCGGAGGTAGCGGTCCTGCTGCTGGGTTGTTGCCCTCCTACGGCCTCCTCCACGTCTCCTGATGTACTGGCCTGTCTCCTGGTAGCGCCTCCATGCTCTGGACACTACGCTGACAGACACAGCAAACCTTCTTGCTACAGCTCGCATTGATGTGCCATCCTGGATGAGCTGCACTACCTGAGCCACTTGTGTGGGTTGTAGACTCCGTCTCATGCTACCACTAGAGTGAAAGCACCGCCAGCATTCAAAAGTGACCAAAACATCAGCCAGGAAGCATAGGAGCTGAGAAGTGGTCTGTGGTCACCACCTGCAGAACCACTCCTTTATTGGGGGTGTCTTGCTAATTGCCTATAATTTCCACCTGTTGTCTATTCCATTTGCACAACAGCATGTGAAATTTGTCAATCAGTGTTGCTTCCTAAGTGGACAGTTTGATTTCACAGAAGTGTGATTGACTTGGAGTTACATTGTGTTGTTTAAGTGTTCCCTTTATTTTTTTGAGCAGTGTAGTATTATAATGAAATCAGGGGGGAAATCAGATTATTGTTATCACCATATTTAGTAGAGGGGATTTGTGTTTTTTTTTATCAGTTATCAACATGGATGAAAGAGTCCTGAATCAACACACCAGTATTTCAAGGAGAGACACGTTCTGAAGCTATCCTCTGTCCCTTGTTTGTATACAGACCCAAGAGTACCAGGATGACAACCCAGAAGAGTGCCCCAGTGGACCGGTGAGTTACTCACTTTTCATTGGTTGGATCATCTGAGACAAAAACCTGTAGGAAGCAGCTTTCACAAACTTCCTCACTCACTTTCCCTATTATCTCAGCACTGGATGGCGATCAGAGAAGAAATGACATGGTATATTGGTAATTACTCAGTAATAATAACCTAGGAATTACTTGTTTCTTTGGGATTCATTACATTAAGCACCACTAGGTAGTGAGTGTGTTGTAGGAGCGGTTGTGATGTGGCATGTGTCCCCCAACAGAGGCTGTGCTGTGGCCGTCATCATCTTCATGCTGGGACTGGGCACACTGCTGCCATGGAACTTCTTCATCACCGCCACTGAGGTACCACAACTTCTCTGTCACACCCACACAGCATCACTGCCACTGAGGTAGCACAACAACTTCTCTGTCACACCCACCCACCCACACAGCATCACTGCCATGGAGGTACCACAGCTTCTCTATCACACCCACCCACCCACACAGCATCACTGCCATGGAGGTACCACAGCTTCTCTATCACACCCACCCACCCACACAGCATCACTGCCACTGAGGTAGCACAACTTCTCTGTCACACCCACACAGCATCACTGCCACTGAGGTACCACAGCTTCCCTGTCACACCCACACAGCATCACTGCCACGGAGGTACCACAGCTTCCCTGTCACACCCACACAGCATCACTGCCACGGAGGTACCACAGCTTCCCTGTCACACCCACACAGCATCACTGCCACGGAGGTACCACAGCTTCCCTGTCACACCCACACAGCATCACTGCCACGGAGGTACCACAGCTTCCCTGTCACACCCACACAGCATCACTGCCACGGAGGTACCACAGCTTCCCTGTCACACCCACACAGCATCACTGCCACGGAGGTACCACAGCTTCCCTGTCACACCCACACAGCATCACTGCCACGGAGGTACCACAGCTTCCCTGTCACACCCACACAGCATCACTGCCACGGAGGTACCACAGCTTCCCTGTCACACCCACACAGCATCACTGCCACGGAGGTACCACAGCTTCCCTGTCACACCCACACAGCATCACTGCCACAGAGGTACGACAGCTTCCCTGTCACACCCACACAGCATCACTGCCACAGAGGTACCACAGCTTCTCTGTCACACAGCATCACTGCCACTGAGGTACCACAGCTTCTCTGTCACACCCACGCAGCATCACTGCCACAGAGGTACCACAGCTTCCCTGTCACACCCACGCAGCATCACTGCCACGGAGGTACCACAGCTTCCCTGTCACACCCACGCAGCATCACTGCCACGGAGGTACCACAGCTTCCCTGTCACACCCACGCAGCATCACTGCCACGGAGGTACCACAGCTTCCCTGTCACACCCACACAGCATCACTGCCACGGAGGTACCACAGCTTCCCTGTCACACCCACACAGCATCACTGCCACGGATGTACCACAGCTTCCCTGTCACACCCACACAGCATCACTGCCACGGAGGTACCACAGCTTCCCTGTCACACCCACACAGCATCACTGCCACGGAGGTACCACAGCTTCCCTGTCACACCCACACAGCATCACTGCCACAGAGGTACCACAGCTTCCCTGTCACACCCACACAGCATCACTGCCACAGAGGTACCACAGCTTCTCTGTCACACAGCATCACTGCCACTGAGGTACCACAGCTTCCCTGTCACACCCACGCAGCATCACTGCCACAGAGGTACCACAGCTTCCCTGTCACACCCACGCAGCATCACTGCCACAGAGGTACCACAGCTTCCCTGTCACATCCACACAGCATCACTGCCACGGAGGTACCACAGCTTCTCTGTCACACCCACCCAGCATCACTGCCACGGAGGTACCACAGCTTCTCTGTCACACCCACCCAGCATCACTGCCACAGAGGTACCACAGCTTCTCTGTCACACAGCATCACTGCCACTGAGGTACCACAGCTTCCCTGTCACACCCACACAGCATCACTGCCACAGAGGTACCACAGCTTCCCTGTCACACCCACCCAGCATCACTGCCACAGAGGTACCACAGCTTCTCTGTCACACAGCATCACTGCCACGGAGGTACCACAGCTTCTCTGTCACACCCACACAGCATCACTGCCACTGAGGTACCACAGCTTCTCTGTCACACAGCATCACTGCCACAGAGGTACCACAGCTTCTCTGTCACACCCACACAGCATCACTGCCACTGAGGTACCACAGCTTCCCTGTCACACCCACACAGCATCACTGCCACGGAGGTACCACAGCTTCCCTGTCACACCCACACAGCATCACTGCCACGGAGGTACCACAGCTTCCCTGTCACACCCACACAGCATCACTGCCACGGAGGTACCACAGCTTCCCTGTCACACCCACACAGCATCACTGCCACAGAGGTACCACAGCTTCCCTGTCACACCCACACAGCATCACTGCCACAGAGGTACCACAGCTTCTCTGTCACACAGCATCACTGCCACTGAGGTACCACAGCTTCCCTGTCACACCCACGCAGCATCACTGCCACAGAGGTACCACAGCTTCCCTGTCACACCCACGCAGCATCACTGCCACAGAGGTACCACAGCTTCCCTGTCACATCCACACAGCATCAGTGCCACGGAGGTACCACAGCTTCTCTGTCACACCCACCCAGCATCACTGCCACGGAGGTACCACAGCTTCTCTGTCACACCCACCCAGCATCACTGCCATGGAGGTACCACAGCTTCTCTGTCACACAGCATCACTGCCACAGAGGTACCACAGCTTCTCTGTCACACAGCATCACTGCCACTGAGGTACCACAGCTTCCCTGTCACACCCACACAGCATCACTGCCACAGAGGTACCACAGCTTCCCTGTCACACCCACCCAGCATCACTGCCACAGAGGTACCACAGCTTCTCTGTCACACAGCATCACTGCCACGGAGGTACCACAGCTTCTCTGTCACACCCACACAGCATCACTGCCACTGAGGTACCACAGCTTCTCTGTCACACAGCATCACTGCCACGGAGGTACCACAGCTTCCCTGTCACACCCACGCAGCATCACTGCCACAGAGGTACCACAGCTTCCCTGTCACACCCACGCAGCATCACTGCCACGGAGGTACCACAGCTTCCCTGTCACACCCACACAGCATCACTGCCACGGAGGTACCACAGCTTCCCTGTCACACCCACACAGCATCACTGCCACGGAGGTACCACAGCTTCCCTGTCACACCCACACAGCATCACTGCCACGGAGGTACCACAGCTTCCCTGTCACACCCACACAGCATCACTGCCACGGAGGTACCACAGCTTCCCTGTCACACCCACACAGCATCACTGCCACGGAGGTACCACAGCTTCCCTGTCACACCCACACAGCATCACTGCCACGGAGGTACCACAGCTTCCCTGTCACACCCACACAGCATCACTGCCACAGAGGTACCACAGCTTCCCTGTCACACCCACACAGCATCACTGCCACAGAGGTACCACAGCTTCTCTGTCACACAGCATCACTGCCACTGAGGTACCACAGCTTCCCTGTCACACCCACGCAGCATCACTGCCACAGAGGTACCACAGCTTCCCTGTCACACCCACGCAGCATCACTGCCACAGAGGTACCACAGCTTCCCTGTCACACCCACCCAGCATCACTGCCACGGAGGTACCACAGCTTCTCTGTCACACCCACCCAGCATCACTGCCACGGAGGTACCACAGCTTCTCTGTCACACCCACCCAGCATCACTGCCATGGAGGTACCACAGCTTCTCTGTCACACAGCATCACTGCCACAGAGGTACCACAGCTTCTCTGTCACACAGCATCACTGCCACTGAGGTACCACAGCTTCCCTGTCACACCCACACAGCATCACTGCCACAGAGGTACCACAGCTTCCCTGTCACACCCACCCAGCATCACTGCCACAGAGGTACCACAGCTTCTCTGTCACACAGCATCACTGCCACGGAGGTACCACAGCTTCTCTGTCACACCCACACAGCATCACTGCCACTGAGGTACCACAGCTTCTCTGTCACACAGCATCACTGCCACAGAGGTACCACAGCTTCTCTGTCACACCCACACAGCATCACTGCCACTGAGGTACCACAGCTTCTCTGTCACACAGCATCACTGCCACAGAGGTACCACAGCTTCTCTGTCACACCCACACAGCATCACTGCCACTGAGGTACCACAGCTTCTCTGTCACACAGCATCACTGCCACAGAGGTACCACAGCTTCCCTGTCACACCCACGCAGCATCACTGCCACGGAGGTACCACAGCTTCCCTGTCACACCCACACAGCATCACTGCCACGGAGGTACCACAGCTTCCCTGTCACACCCACACAGCATCACTGCCACGGAGGTACCACAGCTTCCCTGTCACACCCACACAGCATCACTGCCACGGAGGTACCACAGCTTCCCTGTCACACCCACACAGCATCACTGCCACGGAGGTACCACAGCTTCCCTGTCACACCCACACAGCATCACTGCCACGGAGGTACCACAGCTTCCCTGTCACACCCACACAGCATCACTGCCACAGAGGTACCACAGCTTCCCTGTCACACCCACACAGCATCACTGCCACAGAGGTACCACAGCTTCTCTGTCACACAGCATCACTGCCACTGAGGTACCACAGCTTCCCTGTCACACCCACGCAGCATCACTGCCACAGAGGTACCACAGCTTCCCTGTCACACCCACGCAGCATCACTGCCACAGAGGTACCACAGCTTCCCTGTCACATCCACACAGCATCACTGCCACGGAGGTACCACAGCTTCTCTGTCACACCCACCCAGCATCACTGCCACGGAGGTACCACAGCTTCTCTGTCACACCCACCCAGCATCACTGCCACGGAGGTACCACAGCTTCTCTGTCACACCCACCCAGCATCACTGCCATGGAGGTACCACAGCTTCTCTGTCACACAGCATCACTGCCACAGAGGTACCACAGCTTCTCTGTCACACAGCATCACTGCCACTGAGGTACCACAGCTTCCCTGTCACACCCACACAGCATCACTGCCACAGAGGTACCACAGCTTCCCTGTCACACCCACCCAGCATCACTGCCACAGAGGTACCACAGCTTCTCTGTCACACAGCATCACTGCCACGGAGGTACCACAGCTTCTCTGTCACACCCACACAGCATCACTGCCACTGAGGTACCACAGCTTCTCTGTCACACAGCATCACTGCCACAGAGGTACCACAGCTTCTCTGTCACACCCACACAGCATCACTGCCACTGAGGTACCACAGCTTCTCTGTCACACAGCATCACTGCCACAGAGGTACCACAGCTTCTCTGTCACACCCACACAGCATCACTGCCACTGAGGTACCACAGCTTCTCTGTCACACAGCATCACTACCACAGAGGTACCACAGCTTCTCTACCTTATCACAACCTGTCACACAGATTCACAACAAAAATCTGAACTGATTGACATGGATGAATATTACACATTCAGGCAATACTGTCTAATATTAGTTTGCTCTGTGATGAGAGTAGGGGGCTTGTGTCACCTATGTTCTCCCATTGTTTTCTGCTGAAGTATTTTGACGACCGCCTCAAAGGGACCGCGTTAAGTAACGGAACCACCCCGGTTACTAACGGAACCACCCCGGTTACTAACGGAACCACCCCGGGTTACTAACGGAACCACCCCGGGTTACTAACGGAACCACCCCGGGTTACTAACGGAACCACCCCGGTTACTAACGGAACCACCCCGGTTACTAAAGACTACAAGTTTGCCAGCTGGATGACTCTTCTAGCCCAGTTACCCCTGCTCCTCTTCACCCTGGCCAACTCCTTCCTGTATCAGCGGTGAGCAACATACTACAGGGTTCTACGTGTGTTACTGTTGATTCCACCTCTATAGTGTAGTGGTCTAACTCAACCTTCTTTTTCCTGTGTGGCAGTAGTATCAAAGAGAAGGTCCGGATTGCTGTCAGTATGGTCTCCATCCTCTTCCTCTTCCTCCTCACTGCCATCATGGTCAAGGTGCCCATGCAGCCCCACAGCTTCTTCTCTATCACCATGGCAACTATCTGGTTCATCAACTGTGAGTTGGTTCCCACCTGTCTTCATGTCTATGGGTCCGGTTGCATATAATGTAATTAGTAATCATATACAGTACCGTTCAAAAGTTTGGGCTCACTTATAAATGTCCTTGTTTTTGAAAGAAAAGCAAACATTTTTGTCCATTAAAGTAACATCAAATTGATCAGAAATGCAGTGTAGACACTTGCAAAACCCCAGTCTCAACGTCAACAGTGAAGAGGAGACTCCGGGATGCTGTCCTTCTAGGCAGAGTTGCAAAGAAAAATCCATATATCAGACTGGCCAATAAAAATAAAAGATTAAGATGGGCAAAAGAACACAAACACTGGAAAGAGTAGCTCTGCCTAGAAGGCCAGCGTCCTGGAGTCGCCTCTTCACTGTTGACGTTGAGACTGGTGTTTTGCGGGTACTATTTAATAAAGCTGCCAGTTGAGGACTTGTGAGGCGTCTGTTTCTCAAACTTTCTCAGTTATGCACCAGGGCCTCCCACTCCTCTTTCTATTCTGGTTAGACCCAGTTTGCGCTGTTCTGTGAAAGGAGTAGTACACAGCGTTGTACGAGATCTTCAGTTTCTTGGCAATTTCTCGCATGGAATAGCCTTCATTTCTCAGAACAAGAATAGACTGACGCGTTTCAGAAGGAAGTTCTTTGTTTCTGGCCATTTTGAGCCTGTAATCGAACCCACAAATGCTGATGCTCCAGATACTCAACTAGTCTAAAGAAGGCCAGTTGTATTGCTTCTTTAATCGGAACAACAGTTATCAGGTTTGCTAACATAATTGCAAAAGGGTTTTCTATTGCTCAATTAGCCTTTTTAAAATGATAAACTTGGATTATCTAACACAACGTGCCATTGGAACACAGGAGTGATGGTTGATGATAATGGGCCTCTGTACGCCTATGTAGATATTCCATATTGTAGCCGTTTCCAGCTACAATAGTCATTTACAACATTAACAATGTCTACACTGTATTCCTGATCAATTTGATGTTATTTTAATGGAGAAAAAAATGTGCTTTTCTTTCCAAAACAAGGACATTTCTAAGTGAGCCCAAACTTTTGAACGGTAGTGTAAGTAGTAGCATCATTGTTTTGACTGTTTTACCTGATGAAAATGTGTTCCGAGGAGATTTCATGTGTAAATACACTAATTTCTCACACATCCCCTCTCTCTCTCTCTCACACATCCCCTCTCTCTCTCTCTCTCTCTCTCTCTCTCTCACACATCCCCTCTCTCTCTCTCTCACACATCCCCTCTCTCTCTCACACACATCCCTCTCTCTCTCTCTCTCTCACATCCCCTCTCTCTCTCTCTCACACACATCCCCTCTCTCTCTCTCTCACACACATCCCCTCTCTCTCTCTCTCACACACATCCCCTCTCTCTCTCTCACACATCCCCTCTCTCTCTCTCTCACACATCCCCTCTCTCTCTCTCACACATCCCCTCTCTCTCTCTCACACATCCCTTCTCTCTCTCTCACACATCCTCCTCTCTCTCTCTCACACATCCCCCCTATCTCTCTCTCTCTCTCTCACACATCCCCCCTCTCTCTCACACAATCCCCCCTCTCTCTCACACATCCTCTCTCTCTCGCACACATCCCCTCTCTCTCTCACACATCCCCCCCTCTCTCTCACACATCCCCCCCTCTCTCTCACACATCCCCCCCTCTCTCTCACACATCCCCCCCTCTCTCTCACACATCCCCCCTCTCTCTCTCTCACACATCCCCCCTCTCTCTCTCTCACACATCCCCCCTCTCTCTCTCTCACACATCCCCCCTCTCTCTCTCTCACACATCCTCTCTCTCTCTCACACATCCTCTCTCTCTCACACATCCCCTCTCTCTCTCACACATCCTCTCTCTCTCTCACACATCCTCTCTCTCTCTCACACATCCCCCCCCTCTCTCTCTCACACATCCCCCCTCTCTCTCTCTCACACATCCCCCCTCTCTCTCTCTCACACATCCCCCCCCTCTCTCACACACATCCCCCCCCTCTCTCACACACATCCCCCCCTCTCTTTCTCTCACACATCCCCCCCTCTCTTTCTCTCACACATCCCCCCCTCTCTTTCTCTCACACATCCCCCCCTCTCTTCTCGCTCTCTCACACATCCCCCCTCTTCTCTCTCACACATCCCCCCCCTCTCTCTCTCTCACACATCCCCCCCTCTCTCTCTCTCACACATCCCCCCTCTCTCTCTCTCTCTCACACATCCCCCCTCTCTCTCTCTCTCTCACACATCCCCCTCTCTCTCTCTCTCTCACACATCCCCCCCTCTCTCTCTCTCACACATCCCTCTCTCTCTCTCTCTCTCACACATCCCCCCTCTCTCACACATCCCCCCTCTCTCTCACACATCCCCTCTCTCTCACACATCCCCTCTCTCTCTCACACATCCCCTCTCTCTCTCTCACACATCCCCTCTCTCTCTCTCACACATCCCCCCTCTCTCTCTCTCTCTCACACATCCCCCCTCTCTCTCTCTCTCTCACACATCCCCCCCCTCTCTCTCTCTCTCACACATCCCCCCTCTCTCCCTCTCTCTCACACATCCTCTCTCTCTCGCACACATCCCCTCTCTCTCGCACACATCCCCTCTCTCTCTCACACATCCCCCCTCTCTCTCTCACACATCCCCCTCTCTCTCTCACACATCCCCCCTCTCTCTCTCTCACACATCCCCCCTCTCTCTCTCTCTCTCTCTCACACATCCCCCCCTCTCTCTCTCTCTCACACATCCCTCTCTCTCTCTCACACATCCTCTCTCTCTCTCACACATCCCCCTCTCTCTCTCTCACACATCCTCTCTCTCACACATCACCCCTCTCTCTCTCTCACACATCCCCCCTCTCTCTCTCTCACACATCCCCCTCTCTCTCTCTCTCTCTCTCACACATCCCCCCTCATCTCTCTCACACATCCCCCCTCTCTCTCTCTCACACATCCCCCCCTCTCTCTCTCTCACACATCCCCCCTCTCTCTCTCTCACACATCCCCCCTCTCTCTCTCTCACACATCCCCCCTCTCTCTCTCTCACACATCCCCCCTCTCTCTCTCTCTCACACATCCCCCCCTCTCTCTCTCTCTCTCTCACACATCCCCCCCTCTCTCTCTCTCTCTCACACATCCCCCCTCTCTCTCTCTCTCTCTCTCACACATCCCCCCTCTCTCTCTCTCACACATCCCCCCTCTCTCACACATCCCCCCTCTCTCTCACACATCCCCTCTCTCTCACACATCCCCTCTCTCTCTCACACATCCCCTCTCTCTCTCTCACACATCCCCTCTCTCTCTCTCACACATCCCCTCTCTCTCTCTCACACATCCCCTCTCTCTCTCTCACACATCCCCTCTCTCTCTCTCACACATCCCCTCTCTCTCTCTCACACATCCCCCTCTCTCTCTCACACATCCCCCTCTCTCTCTCTCTCACACATCCCCCCTCTCTCTCTCACACATCCCCCCTCTCTCTCTCTCTCTCACACATCCCCCCTCTCTCTCTCTCACACATCCCCCCTCTCTCTCTCTCACACATCCCCCCTCTCTCTCTCTCACACATCCCCCCTCTCTCTCTCTCACACATCCCCCCTCTCTCTCTCTCACACATCCCCCCTCTCTCTCTCTCACACATCCCCCCTCTCTCTCTCTCACACATCCCCCCTCTCTCTCTCTCACACATCCCCCCTCTCTCTCTCTCACACATCCCCCCTCTCTCTCTCTCACACATCCCCCCTCTCTCTCTCTCTCTCTCACACATCCCCCCTCTCTCTCTCCTCTCTCACACATCCCCCCTCTCTCTCTCTCACACATCCTCTCTCTCTCTCACACATCCTCTCTCTCTCTCACACATCCTCTCTCTCTCTCACACATCCTCTCTCTCTCTCACACATCCTCTCTCTCTCTCACACATCCTCTCTCTCTCTCACACATCCCCCCTCTCTCTCTCTCACACATCCTCTCTCTCTCTCACACATCCCCCCTTCTCTCTCTCTCTCTCACACATGCCCCCTCTCTCTCTCTCTCTCTCACACATCCCCCCCCTCTCTCTCTCTCACACATCCTCTCTCTCACACATCCCCCCTCTCTCTCTCTCACACATCCCCCCTTCTCTCTCTCTCACACATCCCCCCTCATTCTCTCTCACACATCCCCCCCTCTCTCTCTCTCACACATCCCCCCCTCTCTCTCTCTCACACATCCCCCCTCTCTCTCTCTCACACATCCCCCCTCTCTCTCTCTCTCTCACACATCCCCCCCTCTCTCTCTCTCTCTCTCACACATCCCCCCCTCTCTCTCTCTCTCTCACACATCCCCCCTTCTCTCTCTCTCACACATCCCCCCTCTCTCACACATCCCCCCTCTCTCTCACACATCCCCTCTCTCTCACACATCCCCTCTCTCTCACACATCCCCTCTCTCTCTCACACATCCCCTCTCTCTCTCTCACACATCCCCTCTCTCTCTCTCACACATCCCCTCTCTCTCTCTCACACATCCCCCTCTCTCTCTCTCACACATCCCCCTCTCTCTCTCTCACACATCCCCCCTCTCTCTCTCTCTCTCACACATCCCCTCTCTCTCTCTCACACATCCCCTCTCTCTCTCTCACACATCCCCTCTCTCTCTCTCACACATCCCCCCTCTCTCTCACACATCCTCTCTCTCTCGCACACATCCCCTCTCTCTCTCACACATCCCCCCTCTCTCCTCTCACACATCCCCCTCTCTCTCTCACACATCCCCCCTCTCTCTCTCTCACACATCCCCCCTCTCTCTCTCTCACACATCCCCCCTCTCTCTCTCTCACACATCCCCCCTCTCTCTCTCTCTCTCTCACACATCCCCCCTCTCTCTCTCTCTCTCTCACACATCCCCCCTCTCTCTCTCTCTCTCTCACACATCCCCCCTCTCTCTCTCTCTCTCTCACACATCCCCCTCTCTCTCTCTCTCTCACACATCCCCCTCTCTCTCTCTCTCACACATCCTCTCTCTCTCTCACACATCCTCTCTCTCTCTCACACATCCTCTCTCTCTCTCACACATCCTCTCTCTCTCTCACACATCCTCTCTCTCTCACACATCCCCCCTCTCTCTCTCTCACACATCCCCCCTCTCTCTCTCTCACACATCCCCCCTTCTCTCTCTCTCTCTCTCTCTCACACATGCCCCCTCTCTCTCCTCTCTCTCTCACACATCCCCCCTCTCTCTCTCTCTCACACACCTCCCCCCTCTCTCTCTCTCTCTCTCACACATCCCCCCTCTCTCTCTCTCTCTCTCACACATCCCCCCTCTCTCTCTCTCTCTCTCACACATCCCCCCTCTCTCTCTCTCTCTCTCACACATCCCCCCTCTCTCTCTCTCTCTCTCACACATCCCCCCTCTCTCTCTCTCTCTCTCACACATCCTCTCTCTCTCTCTCACACATCCTCTCTCTCTCTCTCACACATCCTCTCTCTCTCTCACACATCCTCTCTCTCTCTCACACATCCTCTCTCTCTCTCACACATCCTCTCTCTCTCACACATCCCCCCTCTCTCTCTCTCACACATCCTCTCTCTCTCTCACACATCCCCCCTCTCTCTCTCTCTCTCTCTCTCACACATCCCCTCTCTCTCTCTCTCACACACCCCCCCCTCTCTCACACATCCCACCCTCTCTCTCTCTCTCACACATCCCCCCCTCTCTCTCTCTCTCTCACACATCCTCTCTCTCTCTCACACATCCCCCCCTCTCTTTCTCTCACACATCCCCCCTCTCTCTCTCTCACACATCCCCCCTCTCTCTCTCTCACACATCCCCCCTCTCTCTCTCTCTCTCTCTCTCACACATCCCCCCTTCTCTCTCTCTCTCTCACACATCCCCCCCTCTCTCTCACACATCCCCCCCTCTCTCTCTCACACATGTCCCCCCCCTCTCTCTCACACATCCCCCCCCTCTCTCTCACACATGTCCCCCCCCTCTCTCTCACACATCCCCCCCCTCTCTCTCACACACCCCCCCCCCCTCTCTCTCACACATCCCCTCTCTCTCTCTCTAGCTTTTGGAGCAGTGCTCCAGGGCAGTCTGTTTGGGCTGGTGGGTCTGCTCCCCCCGAGGTACAGCACATTGTTTATGAGTGGTCAGGGATTGGCAGGGATCTTTGCTGCCATGGCTAGTCTGTTCTCTATCCTCAGTGAGTATACATTTCCATACTTTCACCTCTAACTTGTTATTATGTAAATTGTGTTTTTATCCTGATTAATGCTGAGTTTCTCTACATTCTCTCTGTGTAGGTAAAGCAGACAAGGCCAGTGCTGCTCTTGGGTACTTCATAACCCCCTGTGTGGCAACACTGGTCACCTTGCTTAGCTACTTACTACTGCCACACCTGGTGAGTGGCTACAGCAGTTTCATGACAGGAGGACAACAGCCAGTTCAACTACTATTGCTTAGGATATTACAGAGGAATGTACTCATAAGATTTTCTGTTGTGTTCCAGGAGTTTGCCCAGTGACCAACCTGAGACCACAGACGAGCTTCTCAAGGGGGCCGGTGGGTTTCAACACTATCTTCCATCTGTTAACTAAGAGTATCTTAAATAATACATCAGTCTAATCCCCGCCCCCCAAAACATGCACTCCCTTTACCTACTAGCACTGGCTTCGCTTTACCTGCTAGCACTGGCTTGGCTTTACCTACTAGCACTGGCTTGGCTTTACCTACTAGCACTGGCTTGGCTTTACCTGCTAGCACTGGCTTGGCTTTACCTGCTAGCACTGGCTTTGCTTTACCTACTAGCACTGGCTTGGCTTTACCTACTAGCACTGGCTTGGCTTTACCTGCTAGCACTGGCTTGGCTTTACCTGCTAGCACTGGCTTTGCTTTACCTACTAGCACTGGCTTGGCTTTACCTACTAGCACTGGCTTGGCTTTACCTACTAGCACTGGCTTGGCTTTACCTACTAGCACTGGCTTTGCTTTACCTGCTAGCACTGGCTTTGCTTTACCTGCTAGCACTGGCTTTGCTTTACCTGCTAGCACTGGCTTGGCTTTACCTACTAGCACTGGCTTGGCTTTACCTACTAGCACTGGCTTTGCTTTACCTGCTAGCACTGGCTTTGCTTTACCTGCTAGCACTGGCTTGGCTTTACCTGCTAGCACTGGCTTTGCTTTACCTGCTAGCACTGGCTTGGCTTTACCTGCTAGCACTGGCTTTGCTTTACCTGCTAGCACTGGCTTTGCTTTACCTGCTAGCACTGGCTTTGCTTTACCTGCTAGCACTGGCTTTGCTTTACCTGCTAGCACTGGCTTTGCTTTACCTGCTAGCACTGGCTTGGCTTTACCTGCTAGCACTGGCTTGGCTTTACCTGCTAGCACTGGCTTTGCTTTACCTGCTAGCACTGGCTTGGCTTTACCTGCTAGCACTGGCTTTGCTTTACCTGCTAGCACTGGCTTTGCTTTACCTGCTAGCACTGGCTTCGCTGATAACTACCTTATTGAGGAGAAATGTACTTACTACGACTGTGATGTGTTTGTCTCACCTAGCGATCTTAAGATGAATGCACTAACTGTAAGTTGCTCTGGATAAGAGCGTCTGTTAAATGGTTAAAACAGGGATGTCAAACTCATTCCACTGAGGGCCTAGTGTGCAGGTTTTTTCCTTTCAATGAAGACCTAGACAACCAGGGGAGGGGAGTTCTTTACTAATCAGTGACCTTAATTCATCAATCAAGTACAAGGGTGCAGTGAAAACCCGCAGACACTGCCCTTCGTGGAATGAGTTTGACACATGGACTAAAATGTAAACATTTAAAACTATTAACGGAGCTTCCCGAGTGGCGCAGGATGTCTTAACACCATACCCAAACCGTGCGTCCGCGTGCGCCATCGTGGGCAAATTGATTTTGTCCCCCCACACCAAACGCGATCACGACACACTCTAAACAAACTCTGAACCAATTATATTAATTTGGGGACAAGTCGAAAAGCATTAAACATTTATGTCAATTTAGCTAGCTAGCTTGCAGTTGCGAGCTAATTTATCCTGGTATATAAACATTGAGTTGTTATTTTACCTGAAATGCACAAGGTCCTCTACTCCGACAATTAATCCTCCTTCCGGGCTTTATCATCTTTGGACTTAATATGGCGATTAGCAATTAACTTTCATAAGGTGTATTACCACCACCGACCTCCATTCATCTTCCAGTCACCCAGGTGGGTATAACTAATGAGGAGATGGCGCGTGGGTATAACTAATGAGGAGATGGGAGAGGCAGGACTTGCAGCGCGTTCTGCGCCACAAACAGAAGCAACTTCTATTTTAGCGCCTGGCAACGCAGACGCCCGTTGGCACGCGCGAGCAGTGTGGGTGCAATGATGGAATAACATGTATGTGTAGATTTATTTTGCGTGCTCGAGCGGTGTGGTCAACATGTAAGGCACTGCATCGCAGTGCTAGACACGTCACTACAGATCCGGGTTTGATCCTGGGTTGTGTTGCAGCCGGCCGCGACCGGGGAACCCATGAGGTGGCGCACAATTGGCCCAGCGTCGTCTGGGTTAGGGGAGGGTTTGACCGGCCGGGATGTCCTTGTCCCATCGCGCTCTAGCAACTCCTTGTGGCGGGTGTACGGTGTTTCCGGGTTAAGCGAGCAGTGCGGCTTGGCAGGGTCGTGTTTCGGAGGACGCATGGCTCTTGACCTTCGCCTCTCCCAAGTCCGTACGGAAGTTGCAGCGATGTGACAAGACTGTAACTACCAATTGGATATCATGAAATTCGGGAGAAAAAAGGGGTAAAAAAATAATAAAAATAAATGATTAACAAATACCATATACCTTATAGAGGAGCTATTAATAATTAATTCATTTATGTGCAGTGATTTTCCTTAAAACAAAGTATTGTTACAGCCTAAAACTAAGTACTGACTATTTTCTCACTTCCTCTGAAAGACAAAGAAAAATTAGCGTTGGTCAATGGCGACCTAAATGGCTTCAACAATAAACCCATAATAACCAATGGTGATTTTGAGGCCAGTGGGACCAAAGAAGCCCTGTTCATGATGGAGCAGACTGACAGTCACACCAGGTCATCTGTCCTGGCAGTCTTCAAAAAGGTGCCTTGTCCTCCCTTTATCCCACTGTCATTCAAATCTCAATTCAAATACCATTCTTTTCTCAAACATTTCCCTAACATTTTGTTTGTTACTGTTGTACAGATTTGGGTGATGGCCCTTTGTGTGACATGTGTGCTGCTGGTCACACTGTCAGTTTTTCCTGCTGTCACAGTAAAAGTGAAGAGTGTGTATGGAAACAAGGAGTGGGGTGAGCAAACAGTTGGGATAATAATAATAGCCTAGTTATGTCCAGTTAAGACAGTTGTGGTTAAATAAACCAGAGAGGGCGTGGGATGTAACTTTTTTTAGCATGGCTGTGCTGCAGTCGTAAGCCGATTGGCAGTTTGCTATGCTGAACAAACTGGATTACAGCTGTATGTCTGTCTTTCAGACCAATACTTTCTCTGTGTCTGCTGCTTCATCGTCTTTAACGTCATGGACCTGATTGGCCGCAGTGTCACCTCTATGGTTCAGTGGGTGAGTGACGTCTGTCCCCTTCCTTTACTACCAGTAACTGCAATAAATAGCTGCTCCAATACCTCAAACATGTTTCTCCTGCCTAACAGTCTCTGTTTGTCTTTATCCATCCACAGCCCTCAAAGAGAAGCGGTCTGTTCCCTGTGCTTGTGGTGTCCCGTGTGGTCTTCATCCCTCTCATCATGCTGTGCAACATTGACAACCGCCAGTACCTGCCAGTCCTGTTCTCCCATGACATTGCCTTCCTTGTTATCATGACATTATTTGCCTTGTCCAATGGCTATTTAATTTGTCTCTGCATGTCTTACGCACCTCAGTGAGTCACCAAATTGATATCTACCTGAATTTATTTAACAGTTTAGTCAAATTGTTCCTTCTGCTGGTTTTGTTTAATTCAATGTAACTTGTTATTACGTTGTAGTAACAACTTGGGCAGTTTGTTCCACAGTATCTGACCTGTCCTCTGTTCTCTTCCCCAGGTTGGTGAGGACTAAAGACTGTGAGACAGCGGGGGCCTTGATGACCTTCTTCCTGGCTCTGGGTCTGGCTCTGTCTCTAGGGGCAGCGCTCTCTTTCCTCCTGAGGAACCTGCTCTAGAATATTTATGATTTACTCACTGAAGGGAAATAGATGAGACATCTTCCATAATGCCGACGCAAATGTATATGGATATTTAAAATGAAGTAAGGTTATTGTACACTGATCTACACTGAACAAAAATATCAACGCAACATGCAACAATTTCAAAGATATTACTGAGTTACAGTTCATATGAGGAAATCATTAGGCCCTAATCTATAGATTTCATATGACTGGGAATACAGATTTGCATCAGTTGGTCACAGATACCTCAACAACAAAAAAGGTGTGGGCATGGATCAGAAAACCAGTCAGTATCTGGTGTGACCACCATTTGCTTCATGCAGCCTGACACATCTCCTTTGCATAGAGTTGATCAGGCTGTTGATTGTGGAATGTTGTCCCGCTCCACTTCAATGTGCGAAGTTGCTGGATATTGACAGGAACTGGAACATGCTGTTGTACACATCGATCCAGAGCATCCCAAGAATGCTCAATGGGTGACATGTCTGGTGAGTATGCAGGTCATGGAAGAACTGGGACATTTTCAGCTTCCAGGAATTATGTTCAGATCCTTTTGGCATGGGGCCGTGCATTATCATGCTGAAACATGAGGTGAGGGCGGCGGATGAATGGCATGACGATGGGCCTCAGGATTTTGTCACGGTATCTGTGCATTCAAATTGCCATCAATAAAATGCAATTGTTCATTGTCCGTAGCTTATGCCTGCACATACCATAACCCCACCACCATCATGGGGCACTCTG
Source organism: Salmo salar (assembly GCF_965601325.2). Classification (NCBI taxonomy): domain Eukaryota; kingdom Metazoa; phylum Chordata; class Actinopteri; order Salmoniformes; family Salmonidae; genus Salmo; species Salmo salar. The sequence continues at coordinate 109,936,778 of NC_138301.1, read as the reverse complement.
TTCACAACGTTGACATCAGCAAACCGCTCGCCAACACGACGTCGTACACACTGTCTGCCATCTGCCCAGTACAGTTGAATCCGGAATTCATCCGTGAATAGCACACTTCTCCTGCGTGCCAGTAGCCATCGAAGGTGAGCTTTTGCCAGGACAACGAGCACACAGACAGTTTGTGCAGAAATTCTTTGGCTTTGGTCGTGCCAACCAACAGTTTCATCAGCTGTCCGGGTGGCTAGTCTTGGACGATCCCTTAGGTGAAGAAGCCGGATGTGGAAGTCCTGGGCCTGTGTGGTTGTGAGGCCAATGGATGTACTGCCAAATTCTCTAAAATGATGTTGGAGAGAAATGAACATGCAATTCGCTGGCAACAGCTCTGGTGGACATTCCTGCAGCCAGCATGACAATTGCATACTCCCCTCAAATTTGAGGCATCTGTGGCATTGTATTGTGTGACAAAACTGCACATTTTAAAGTGGCTTTTTATTGTCCCCAGCAGAAGATGCACCTGTGTAATGATCACGCTGTTTAATCAGCTTCTCCATATGCCACACCTGTCAGGTGGATGGATTATCTTGGCCAAGGAGAAATGCTCAGTAACAGGGATGGAAACAAATCAGTGCACAACATTTTTGCGAAATAAGCTTTTTGTGCATATGGAATATTTCTGGGATCTTTTATTTCAGCTCATGAAGCATGGGACCAACACTTTACATGTTGTACATTATATGGATATACATTATATCTATTTATTTATTTCACCTTTATTTAACCAGCTAGGCAAGTTGAAAACAAGTTCTCATTTACAATTGCGACCTGGCCAAGATAAAGCAAAGCAGTTCGACAACATACAAAAACACAGAGTTACACATGGAGTAAAACAACATACAATCAATGATGCAGTAGAAGAAAAAAAAATAAGACTATATACAATGTGAGCAAATGATGTGAGATAAGGGAGGTAAAGGCAAAAAAATGCCATGGTGGCAAAGTAAATAAAGTATAGCAAGAAAAACACTGGAATGGTAGATTTGTAGTTTGAAGAAAGTTCAAAGATAAAATATAAATAATATGGTGCAAAGGAGCAAAATAAATACAGTAGGGGAAGAGGTAGTAGTTTGGGCTAAATTATAGATGGGCTATGTACAGGTGCAGTGATCTGTGAGCTGCTCTGACAGCTGGTGCTTAAAGCTAGTGAGGGAGATAAGTGTTTCCAGTTTCAGAGATTTTTGTAGTTCGTTCCAGTCATTGGCAGCAGAGAACTGGAAGGAGAGACGACCAAAGGAGGAGTTGGCTTTAGGGGTGACCAGAGAGATATACCTGCTGGAGCGCGTGCTACAGGTGGGTGCTGCTATGGTGACCAGTGAGCGGAGATAAGGGGGGACTTTACCTAGCAGAGTCTTGTAGATGACCTGGAGCCAATGTGTTTGGCGACGATTATGAAGCGAAGGCCAGCCAACGAGAGCGTACAGGTCGCAGTGGTGGGTAGTATATGGGGCTTTGGTGACAAAACGGATGGCACTGTGATAGACTGCATCCAGCTTGTTGAGTAGGGTATTGGAAGCTATTTTGTAAACGACATCGCCGAAGTCGAGGATTGGTAGGATGGTCAGTTTTACGAGGGTATGTTTGGCAGCATGAGTGAAGGATGCTTTGTTGCGAAATAGGAAGCCAATTCAAGATTTCACTTTGGATTGGAGATGATTGATGTGAGTCTGGAAGGAGAGTTTACAGTCTAACCAGACACCTAGGTATTTGTAGTTGTCCACATATTCTAAGTTAGAACCGTCCAGAGAAGTGATGCTGGACAGGCGGGCAGGTGCAGGCAGCGATCGGTTGAAGAGCATGCATTTAGTTTTACTTGTGTTTAGGAGCAGTTGGAGACCACGGAAGGAGAGTTGAATGGCATTGAAGCTCGTCTGGAGGGTTGTTAACAGTGTCCAAAGAAGGGCCAGAAGTGTACAGAATGGTGTCGTCTGCATAGAGGTGGATCAGAGATTCACCAGCAGCAAGAGCGACATCATTTATGTATACAGAGAAAAGAGTTGGCCCAAGAATTGAACCCTGTGGTACCCCCATAGAGACTGCCAGAGGTCCAGACAGTAGGCCCTCCGATTTGACACACTGAACTCTGTCAGAGAAGTAGTTGGTGAACCAGGCGACGCAATCGTTTGAGAAACCAAGGCTACTGAGTCTGCCGATGAGGATGTGGTGATTAACAGAGTCAAAAGCTTTGGCCAGGTCAATGAATACGGCAGCACAGTATTGTTTCTTATCGATGGCGGTTACGATGTCGTTTAGGACCTTGAGCGTGGCTGTGGTGCACCCATGACCAGCTCTGAAACCAGATTGCATAGCGGAGAGGGTGCGGTGGGATTCGAAATGGTCGGTAATCTGTTTGTTGACTTGGCTTTCGAAGACCTTAGAAAGGCAGGGTAGGATGGATATAGGTCTGTAGCAATTAGGGTCAAGAGTGTCACCTCCTTTGAAGAGGGGGATGACAGCAGCTGCTTTCCAATCTATGGGAATCTCAGACGACATGAGAGGTTGAACAGGCTAGTAATAGGGGTTGCAATAATTTCGGCAGATAATTTTAGAAAGAAAGGGTCCAGATTGTCAAGCCCAGCTGATTTGTAGGGGTCCAGATTTTGCAGCTCTTTCAGAACATCAGCTGAATGGATTTGGGAGAAGGAGAAATGGGGGAGGCTTGGGCGAGTAGCTGTGGGGGGTGCAGTGCTGTTGAATGCAGTAAGGGTAGTTAGGTGGAAAGCATGGCCAGCCGTAGAAAAATGCTTATTGAAATTCTCAATTATAGTGGGCTTATCGGTGGTGACAGAGTTTCCTATCCTCAGTGCAGTGGGCAGTTGGGAGGAGGTGTTCTTATTCTCCATGGACTTTACAATGTCCCAGAACTTTTTAGAGTTGGAGTTGCACGAAGCGAATTTCTGTTTGAAAAAGCTAGCCTTGGCGTTTCTAACTGCCTGTGTGTATTGGTTTCTAACTTCTCTGAAAAGTTGCATATCGCGGGGGCAGTTCGATGCTAATGCAGAACGCCACAGGATATTTTTGTGTTGGTTAAGGGCAGTCAGGTCTGGGGAGAACAAGGGCTATATCTGTTCCTGGTTCTATATTTCTTGGAAGGGGCATGCTTATTTAAGATGGTTAGGAAGGCATTTAAAAAAAATAACCAGGCATCCTCTACTGACGGGATGAGGTCAATATCCTTCCAGGATACCAGGGCCAGGTCGATTAGAAAGGCTTGCTCGTTGAAATGTTTCAGGGAGCGTTTGACAGTAATGAGTGGAGGTCGTTTGACCGCTGAACCATTACGGGTGCAGGCAATGAGGCAGTGATCGCTGAGATCTTGGTTGAAAACAGCAGAGGTGTATTTAGAGGGCACGTTGGTTAGGATGATATCTATGAGGGTGCCAGTGTTTGCGGCTTTGGGGTTGTACCTGGTGGGTTCATTAATAATTTGTGTGAGATTGAGGGCATCAAGCTTGGATTGTAGGATGGCTGGGGTGTTAAGCATGTCCCAGTTTAGGTCACCTATTAGCACGAGCTCTGAAGATAGATGGGGGGCAATCAGTTCACATATGGTGTCCAGAGCACAGCTAGGGGCCGAGGGGGGTCTATAGCAGGCGGCGACGGTGAGAGACTTGTTTTTGGAGAGGTGGATTTTTAAAAGTAGAAGTTCAAATTGTTTGGGTACAGACCTGGATAGCAGGACAGAGCTCTGCAGGCTATCTCTGCAGTAGATTGCAACACCGCCCCCTTTGGTCGTTCTATCTTGTCTGTCTATATAAGGTACAGTACCAGTCAAAAGTTGACACACCTACTTTCTACGTTGTAGAATAATAGTGAAGACATCAAAACTATGAAATAACACATATGGCATCATGTAGTAACCAAAAAAGTGTTAAACAAATCAAAATGTATTTTAGATTTTAGATTCTTCAAAGTAGCCACCCTTTGCCATGATGACAGCTTTACACACTCTTGGCATTCTCTCAACCAGCTTCATGAGGAATGTTTTTCCAACAGTCTTGAAGGAGTTCCCACATATACTGAGCACTTGTTGGCTGCTATTCCTTCACTCTGCGATCCAACTCATCCCAAACTATCTCAATTGGTATGAGGTCAGGTGATTGTGGAGGCTGGGTCATCTGATGCAGCACTCCATCACTCTCCTTGGTCAAATAGCCCTTACACAGATGTAGGTGTGTTGGGTCATTGTCCTGTTGAAAAATAAATAATAGTCCCACTAAGCACAAACCAGATGGGATGGCGTATCGCTGCAGAATGCTGTGGTAGCCATGCTGGTTAAGTGTGTCTTGAATTCTAAATAAATCACAGACAGTCTCACCAGCAAAGCACTCCCATACCATCACACCTCCTCCTCCATGCTTCACGGTGGGTTTTTGCGACTGCACTTGAAGAAACTTTCAAAGTTCTTGACATTTTCCGGATTGACTAACCTTTATGTCTTAAAGTAATGATGGACTGTTGTTTCTCTTTCATTTTTTGAGCTGTTCTTGGCATAATATGGACTTGGTCTTTTACCAAATAGGGCTATCTTCTGTATACAACCCCTACCCTGTCACAACACAACTTATTGGCTCAAACACATTAAGAAGGAAAGAAATTCCACAAATTAACTTTTAACAAGGCACACCTGTTAATTGAAATGCATTCCAGGTGACTACCTCATGAAGCTGGTTGAGAGAATGCCAAGAGCGTGCAAAGCTGTCAAGGCAAAGGGTGGCTACTGTGAAGAATCTCAAATATAAAATATATTTCTATTTGTTTAACACTTTTTTTGGTTACTACATGATGCCATACAGTGGGGGCAAAAAAGTATTTCATGATTTTGTATGTTTGCCCACTGACAAAGAAAGGATCAGTCTATAATTTTAATGGTAGGTTTATTTGAACAGTGAGAGACAGAATAACAACAAAAATATCCAGAAAAACACATGTCAGAAATGTTATAAATTGATTTGCATCTTAATGAGGGTAATAAGTATTTGACCCCCTCACAATCAGAAAGATTTCTGGCTCCCAGGTGTCTTTTATACAGGTAACGAGCTGAGATTAGGAGCACACTCTTAAAGGGAGTGCTCCTAACCGCAGCTTGTTACCTTTCAAAAAGACACCTGTCCACAGAAGCAATCAATCAGATTCCAAACTCTCCACCATGGCCAAGACCAAAGAGCTCTCCAAGGATGTCAGGGACAAGATTGTAGACCTACATAAGGCTGGAATGGGCTACAAGACCATCGCCAAGCAGCTTGGTGAGAAGGTGACAACATTTGGTGCGATTATTCGAAAATGGAAGAAACAAAAGAACTGTCAATATCCCTCACCCTGGGGCTCCATGCAAGATCTCACCTCGTGGAGTTGCAATGATCATGAGAACGGTGAGGAATCAGCCCAGAACTACACGGGAGGATCTTTTCAATGATTTCAAGGCAGCTGGGACCATAGTCACCAAGAAAACAATTGGTAACACCCTATGCCGTGAAGGACTGAAATCCTGCAGCACCCGCAAGGTCCCCCTGCTCAAGAATACATATGCATGCCCGTCTGAAGTTTGCCAATGAACTTCTGAATGACTCAGAGGACAACTGGTGAAAGTGTTGTGGTCAGATGAGACCAAAATGGAGCTCTTTGACATCAACTCAACTCGCCGTGTTTGGAGGAGGAGGAATGCTGCCTATGACCCCAAGAACACCATCTCCACCGTCAAACATGGAGGTGCTTTATGCTTTGGGGGTGTTTTTCTGCTAAGGGGACAGGACAACTTCACCGCATCAAAGGGACGATGGACGGGGCAATGCACCGTCAAATCTTGGGTGAGAATCTCCTTCCCTCAGCCAGGGCATTGAAAATGGGTCGTGGATGGGTATTCCAGCATGACAATGACCCAAAACACACGGCCAAGGCAACAAAGGAGTGGCTCAAGATAAAGCACATTAAGGTCCTGGAGTGGCCTAGCCAGTCTGCAGACCTTAATCCCATAGAAAATCTGTGGAGGGAGCTGAAGGTTCGAGTTGCCAAACGTCAGCCTCGAAACCTTAATGACTTGGAGAAGATCTGCAAAGAGGAGTGGGACAAAATCCCTCCTGAGATGTGTGCAAACCTGGTGGCCAACTACAAGAAACGTCTGACCTCTGTGATTGCCAACAAGGGTTTTGCCACCAAGTACTAAGTCATGTTTTGCAGAGGGGTCAAATACTTATTTCCCTCATTAAAATGCAAATCAATTTATAACATTTATGACATGCGTTTTTCTGTCTCATGTGTCTTATTCTGTCTCTCACTGTTCAAATAAACCTACTATTAAAATTATAGACTGATCATTTCTTTGTAAGTGGACAAACGTACAAAATCAGCAGGGGATCAAATACTTTTTCCCCCCACTGTATGTGTTATTTCATATTGTTGATGTCTTCACTATTATTGTACAATGTAGAAAATAGTAAAAATCATGAAAGACCCTGGAATGAGTAGGTGTGTCCAAACTTTTGACTGTTATTGTATATATTTTTTTATGGAAGTATTTGGTTCTGGTTGAGGATTTTACTTTTGTATTTTTATACTGTATTTATTATTTTCCTTTTCACTATATTGTTATTGCATCTCATGATCATTTAAAGGTTTTCATACACAATATTTCAGCCTTTGTCGAGACTATTTTTACGGGAAAAGTCTAGGGTCTATGGCACATAGACATCATGTATTCCATTCATTTTTTGCCACTGTCTCTGTGACATTTCGATGGTTTAAAAATGTTTATAAAAACGTTTGCAGAAAGACAAAATGTTTTTCCTCTGTCTCTCATGTCTGTTAGCTAATGCAGGCAGCAGGGGAGTGTTGGATTCGGGGTAAACTTTGAACATTGAGATATTAAAGACATGATAGATCAGACGCATAGTATATAAAGGAGTGAGAAGGTAATGGTTCTCTGTAGTAAGACAACTAAGCTTGGAATGTGCTGAGTGCAGGGAAAACAATTGCATGTGACAGTACTGATAAGGGGAGAAACCATTGAAGGCTCATATCACTTAGTTCCCTGCTTAGCAAGAAGGATGCAATGTTTAGAGATAAGGGGGCGACTCCACCTAAAGGGGGAAGCCATGTCTTTTGTCTGAATACAGCTGTATCGACCCTTTGGGAAGAATTAAACTTGGTTAAGCTTCTCTAGTGTTCGTGAGTTATTTACTCTGATAGAACATAACAGGAGTAAATATGGTAGCTAATATCAAACTCCATGTGCTCTTATCCTAGGAGCCATTACATGCTTGTCCTGACGAGAGGACAGTTAAACGTGTATCGAAAGCGTAACTTCTCAAATCATGCACTAATATAGGATGGTAAAGAGATGCAAAAAATACCATTTGAATGTGATCAAACACTTGTGTCATTTAACACAGTAGTAAAACCATGTTGTCTTTGTCAGGGTTCCTCCCATAGAGTTATGCCACCTCAGAGGAGTCTGCAGGTTCCTCATAGAGATCAGTATCCTCCCAGGCCTCCTGTGTGTCCTCTAGCTGTAAGTTCTGTTCCTGGAGCATAGCCTTGCTCCACAGCAGAACCTTGTCCAGCCCAGCCTGTTCCAGGATCAGGGAGAAACACCGCTCTGCCTCCCTCCAGGCCTGACACAGGACACACAACACAATTACCCTTTGATGTCATCTCCACTTCCTGAGACCGGGCACTGACATTATACAGTTGTAGGTACCTGACTTTAGATGTACTTAACTCTGGCTGAATAGTGATTACTGGTAAGAAGGGATATCAGCAGTTGCTACTCTATGCTGAACTCTGACCTGCCAGTGGTGCGGGAGCAGCAGTGGTCTGCTGTTGACTTTCTCCATCACCTCTGCCAGCTCAGATTGATACTCAGCACTATGCACCCTCATCTCCTTCCTAAGTCACACAAAAGGAGGGCTGAATATTGTTCAGCACAGTGTTCTTCCCCTCCCCCCACGGTCTTAAGATACAGTTACACCTGTAGTTGTTGTTGCCACTGTGCCCTGGCAGTGCTGTGCTGTGTCTTGACGTTGAGCTACTCGGACACCTCTTTCTGAACCCTACACCTGGCTACTTCTGCTGCTCTGCTCTCAGGGTCTTCTCGCTCGTTGCTAGTTGCTTGTAATCATGTAATCATGTAATCAGAGAAGAATATGTTATCATTAGTCTAGATAGAAACCTTCAACAGTTAAAAAGTATTTAAGTGAAGTTAAGAATTGATCAGGAATTCACATACTTCACTGCCTTCTCTTGTAACAGTGCAGGTAAGTCTTTGTGAGCTGGACATAATTCTAGCTAGGTCCCACTTCACCACCGGGTATGGGGCCTTCTTGACATTCTTCAGGGTTTCCTTAGATGTACTGACAGCCTGATCCCCTGCAGCATTCACCTGGAAACTAAAAGGCTATGACAGTGGAATTCATTCCCTGCAACCTCCCTAAGTCGGATGTAGTCCGGTTGATGATAGGATGGAATGTGAGCTTCCACTCTCGTTGGAAGGGGGCGATGAGTAGCCAGCTGGGCACATCTTTCTACCTCTTATCACTCTATTCTCGCCGCTTGGAACAACTTGTTATTCTGAGAACTAGAACACACAGAACACCGCCTGGCACGCTATTTCACATGGAACAACTTGTTATTCTGAGAAATAGAACACACAGAACACCGCCTGGCACGCTTTTCACATGGAACAACTTGTTATTCTGAGAAACAGAACACACAGAACACCGCCTGGCACGCTATTTCACATGGAACAACTTGTTATTCTGAGAAATAGAACACACAGAACACCGCCTGGCACGCTCTTTCACATGGAACAACTTGTTATTCTGAGAAATAGAACACACAGAACACCGCCTGGCACGCTATTTCACATGGAACAACTTGTTATTCTGAGAAATAGAACACACAGAACACCGCCTGGCACGCTCTTTCACATGGAACAACTTGTTATTCTGAGAAATAGAACACACAGAACACCGCCTGGCACGCTCTTTCACATGGAACAACTTGTTATTCTGAGAAATAGAACACACAGAACACCGCCTGGCACGCTCTTTCACATGGGACAAACGATTTCAAATGATTTTTAGCTATCGCATAATTTGTACATTCATCTACAAGTGCAAAATATCTGTGAAAGCATTGGACTTTTTCTCAATTGTATCGCATTGAAATTAATATCCTCGGCCAGCCTTCTGTTCATGTCTACTTATGTTTAATGTGTTGGCGTCTTGTACCAGATTGTGTTGATTCTCTCGACTGAATATGAAATCCTAATCGTAAGTACTAAGTTTAAAAGACATATGACACTTTTTTGTTTGTGTATGTGAGAGAGAGAGAGAGAGAGAGAGAGAGCGCGTGCAGGGGTTGGGGGAATTAGACACTTAACATATGAATTATGTTTGCCCAGTCAATGCTTCTGCATGTGAACCTAGCAGAACGGTAGGCTACTGACACTGCTTTTATATGATGGACCGAGAGTAGGAAACGTTTCTTCCTCTCAGACATGGGCTACACTGGAGGGTGGCTGGTGTCTCCTCCCTTGGAGAATGGTGAGTTGAGCCGTGGGGTTAATATGAACAATGGAACTGTAAAATATACAAAACCAAACCTGATTTTATGTTTTGTTGCCTCTCAGTAGGCTATCATTTCACTGGTGCATGATTATCATTTGCTATGCTAATTATGTTCTTTTTTTAGAAGTGTAAGGATAATTAGTTTTTCTTAAGTTGGCTAAATGTTTTATGACTATGTGTAACCATTCATTACTCATTATGTAATGACATAGCCCCCCAAAAATCTGTTAAAGAGAAGATGCTTAAATTACCATGTTCATAAATTAATTTAATCTTTAAAACAAAATAGTATCTAATTGACAAGCACTAACTCCTTGTTATAAAAATCAGAATTAAAATAGAAGTTATAGCCTGCTTCTGAGGATGGCAGGCATTTGATATGGCAGAGTTTTTTTTAAAGACAAATCAAAATGTTTAAATTGGATTAGTAGTGGGTTTTCACTACATGGTGAATAAGACTTGTTTTACCCACATCTGTCATTAATGAGTGTTTGGCTGCTTGGTCTAAGCTATCAACAGTAATTAGTGCCCAGTATCCACACTAGTTTCCCACACATACAAAGGGCCTGGGGATGCCTCAGTGATGGGGGAGGTGCATTATTCCAGTAATGAGAGAAGGGGAGGGAGGGGGGCCCGGGCTGGTCTGGGACTGCCTGCTAGACCAGAGGTTAGGAGAGTGCATTGGACACATAATTGTACCGTTTAAATTTTTTTTAAAGAAATGCGAGAAATTGTATTTGTTGTGTTATCGTTGTGTTTTTATTGAACTGCTAAACAACAAAACCCAGTGCTGCAGTGTCTCATTCATGCCAATGTATTACCTTGTAATAACCATAGGATATCTCACATGAGAGGAATTTGAGTAGAGGAATGTGCCTGCTTGGCCCAGTGATAGGAGTTTTTGCCCTATGCTCTTCCACTGTGCAGATGCAGTGAGGGTGACCCTGAGAGACCAGTCTGGAGGTGGGTCATGGAGACTCTGTGACCCTGCTCTGCTCCTTCTTCACCATGAGTCCCCTGTCCAGACTCAACATCATCTGGACCTTCGCACCCTTCTCTGTCCCAGACACAGGTCAGTTTCAAACCCCATCAGTAGCTATGCTAAAGGATCTGAATACTTATGTCCAGTTGATAAGTATTTTTATTTTATTATTTTGGCAAAAAAATTCAAAAACCTGTTTTTGCTTTGTCGTTATGGGGCATTGTGTGTAAATGAGGGGGAAAAAACAAGTTAATCCATTTTAGAATAAGGCTGTAATGTAACAAAATGTGGAAAAAGTCAAGGGGTCTGAATACTTCCCGAATGCACTGTATACTGATAAAGTTATAATATGCTGCCTGATGTGTCAGAAAGGTTCTGTGTCTGTCCTACCGCTCAGGTAAGTGTTGGACCACGGCCAGGTGATTGAGAACCCCTCCCTGACGGGCAGGGTGGGTTTCGCCGGCATCCCCTGGAGTGCTGAGATCATCCTCAGCAACACACACATATCAGACGCTGGCCCCTATCGCTGCATGGTGAGCAACCCACCACAGACTGGAGACACTAGTATAGGGGAACTGGCCCTCAATGTCCAGGGTAGGTGGTTCACATAGTAATACAACTATACCTGTGTCGTATTGCTCCCTGAATGTACTTCTCAACGATAACAATGTCATTCTCTAGCTGATATGTTTAACAGTCGTTAACTCCGCCTGCTGTACATTGCATTTGTTCAATGCCTCAAATTTCGGAGTTACTTTCACCAACTGCATATAGTGTAAGTTACTGTGCTTGGTTCTTTCAGCACCCCCCGTCGTTGCGCCTGTGGCCACTGATATTGGGGGGAGTGTAGCCCTCTCCTGTATGGTGGCTGAGGGGGTCCCCACCCCCGAGATGCAGTGGAATAAATTGGAACTAGAGGAAATCTCATTACCCATCCACATGGATGGAAAGAGTTGCCATGTTTACATTTGTGGTTATACACTAATCCTTAAACAAATACAACAACAAAAAAAGTAGGTTCTGGGCTGATGAAACATACCTGAAAACAGGAAGGCCAGCACACTGAATATGCTGCTAATTAGCATCTTCATTGACAACGTTTCAAAGGATCTTCTTCAGGTTAGGCCTGGATCAAAACGTTGTCAATATAAGGTGGAAATTGGGAGCATATGTGTGGGCCTTGCGGTTCTTTTAGTGCCCCAGACACATCAACAACATGCTGCAGGTGCAGTAGAGCCTGTCTAATGGAACCTCATTCCCAGGCTCAACTGCTACGGCATAGAGAGAGCCGGCTGGTGGACCAGTTAGTCTAAGTGTAGTTTCGGCTACAGCAGAGCAATCAGAAAAAGACAGTTTGTCACTCACACTATTTTGACGTCACATGTTTAATTTAGGAATCAAAACAGTACTGTATGGTAGTAAATACAAACCAATGGTTGTATCCAATAACCTCTGTTGTTCTGACAGGGGACCTATCAGGCTCTGTCCAGATAGTCAACATCTCATCTGGGAACTCTGGTCTGTAACGCTGTTACGTCAACCTGTCCATATACAGCTGTGAGTCCACATGCGTCAACCTGTCCATATACAGCTGTGAGTCCACATGCGTCAACCTGTCCATATACAGCTGTGAGTCCACATGCGTCAACCTGTCCATATACAGCTGTGAGTCCACATGCGTCAGCCTGTCCATATACAGCTGTGAGTCCCTGCATGGTCCACCTGCTCTTCAGTTCTCTTACCTACCAATTACTTATCAAATCATACGCATTCATAAAAGGCATTCATAAAGATTTTGGGATGTTGATTAAACCTATCAGAGCTACTGTAACTACTGCGTTGGGTGCGCTGTGTGTTTGGAGTCTGAGTACCGCTCACTCGCTGTGCTCTTGCTGCAGCTCCAGACAGTTCCCCTGGGATTCTCCAGGTCCATGGCCCTGGTGCTGCTGTGGCTCCACCGCTCTGGCCAGGAGAGGAAGGACGAGAGTGTTATAACGAGGTAAGGTACACTCCCTCTCTGATCAAACGCTCCTTTGTTTGATCCCTCAATCCAAGGAAGACAAACATCCGTACACATTCTACAAAAATTAAAACTCATTGACATTGTACAAAAACTCATTGAACTGAACGTTTGTTTCATAAAGTATTAAGAATGAACAAGCATTCCATTGGTTACCTCATTGTGCCCTGCAGGTAGACATTAGCTCCCACTTCACTCCATTTTTTTGAGGCAGGCAATCACATAGAAGCTACTGAAACATTTCCAGCATAGAATACCTGATAACTGTACAATTTGTTTAATACATCATTCTGAAACAAATGTTCAATGTCTCATTGGAATCAAATGTGTTTGGGTTTCTGTTCAAGACCAGTTCGTTGCTAAGTTCTGAATGATAACATTGCCTGACAAAAGGTTGAGGAAAGGTAAATGAAAGCACTCACAGCATTTAATTTGCAAATGATTAAACAAAAATCTTTAATTTAAATAGGGGGTGGGAAGAAAAAAAAATAAAAAAGATTAAAAAAATAAATCACAAAAAAATTAAAAACTACAGAACTTTAAATGTCGACTGAGTTTAAAAAAACATCCCCCCAAATGACTAAAATAATAACAGTAAAAAGCATGTGGGATGGTGTACTAGTATACAGCATTAGTGCAAAGTAAGTATTAAATCAATTCTCCCCAAACTGCATGATTCAATGTGAAGAGTGCCCTTCCACCCAGGAGCCAGAGCTCTTCTGAGGGGTAAACATAAGACTCAACATTCCATGAAAAATAACCAGAAATATATATATTTTAAAGTATATTTATATACAAAACATGCTGTACATGGCAGAGATTAAGAAATCCCTTTTAATATTTTACCTTTATTTAACTAGGCAAGTCAGTTAAGAACAAATTCTTATTTTCAAGGACGGCCTAGGAACAGTGGGTTAACTGCCTTGTTCAGGGGCAGAACGACAGATTTGTACCTTGTCAGCTCGGGGATTCAAACTTGCAACCTTTCGGTTACTAGTCCAACGCTCTAACCACTAGGCTACGCTGCCGCCCCGATATTGACACCCAGGTCTGTCCAGTGCTTTCCTTTCTCCCAGTAATAAAAGTACTCCCTGTTGCTTTGGATATTACACAGAATGAGGAGAAGAGAACCAGAAAAGGGCCCTGATCAGAATGGCTCTGCTTTTCCTAAGCCTAGGGTGGACACATGTTAACATCTGGAAGGTGCCAGCTCCTCCTCAACAATCCCCATGACAGCCATGGAGTTAGATCCAATGATCTGACAAACAAAGACACTAGATCTACATTAGCACAGTGCTTGTTCCAAGTCCTTAAGATGTGTTTCAAGATGGTTCTAAGCCTGAATGGAATCACCTTGACTGCAGAGGAGGCTGGTGAGAGGAGCTATAGGATGGGCTCATTGTAATGGCATGAACGGAATGGAGTCAAACATGTGGTTTCCCTGTGTTTGATACGGTTCCATTCCAGCCATTACAATGTGCCTGTCCTCCTATAGCTCCTCCCAGCAGCCTCCTCTACTTGACTGGTACTTTGAGTAGTGACCCATGAGTTCAACCATGAGGCTCAGACTTCCAATATCCAGACTAAAGTAACTTTGCTACTGCATAAATTACCCATAGTCTAATGTATCTAGATACCATCTAACCTTGCGCTGGAGAACTCATCCTTTTGTGTCTGTCCCCTTATAGACACAGTAAGATTAGTACATGGCAGAGAATTCCCATTCTTTCCCAATGGGAGACCCTGTGAATGCCCTTTTCCACCTATTAGTTGTCATTCACCCTGTAAGGACAGATCTAAGAGAAAGTCTAGTAGACAGTTCAGTCTAACTAAAAGGTGACAACTAAGATGGTTAGGGGAGAAAAGGAGCATACAAGGCAGTCTTCTAGGTCCAGCTTTACACCATGGCACAAGGTTATTCCAGATAGCTCTACCATTGATATAAAAGACTTGTCACAACTGGCCAGGGGACAGACATGTGGATTACTGTAGTGCTGTAAGACCCTATAGCTCTCGGGACAGAACAGAGTAGGACAGCCTGCTTGTCTGATATGTGCTCTGGGTATAGAGAGAAAATCATGGGAGCAGGACTCTACTCAGAAGTACATCAGTGCCTTCATTTGACCCTTAAAGCAGGGTATGGCAAATGCAGGAGTGGGAGCAAACATTTTAAAGTGACTTCTCAGGAATACTTCCAGTTATATTACACACCTTAGAAGAGAAACCTTGGTGAAACGTGTCAAATGATGCCAAACGTGTGGCAAAAAATTACAATTAAGAGCCAAGTCCAATCTCCACATCACATCAGCATGTCAAATAGACAAACCCTTTTAAAAAACAGTCTTCCAGACGTTATCAAGAAATCCAATAAATATGCCATCTTTGTTTTTCAGTATTTATTTAACTTGGTTTCCAACTAAAACGCTGGAGGTATGTGTAGCACAAACAGTATTTGTAAGTGTAGTAGTAGTAGCAGGAGGGGCTGTAGTTTAGTAGTAGGAGGAGCTGCCTGGAGCCAAGGAAAGCAAGGGCCTCTTGCTGGTGGCTATTCCACACAGAGCTGTCTGAGCCCCTCCCACTGCAGAGTCCACAGCTGATTGGATCGGGTCAGGGAGGGAGCGTTTGGTCACTAGGGCAACTCAGTGGGCTGGCCTATAGCCACTGAGGAAGTTGTGGTTCTTCAAGTAAAGTAAAAAGACATTCCAATCACCCCAACAATAGGACACAAAAATCTAAAAGGCTTTAGAAAGAAGATTCCCAGTTTAGAATCCTGTGGTCTGAACAATGTCCCTGCCTGGTGAGCATCTCTTCTCCTTTCATGCTCTCTGTCCTGGTCCATCAGCTGTCCAGAGTCACCCCCCACCCCATCTCATTAGACCTCCCCAAATTCAGAACTTTTGTCCAGGCCTGACAGGACTGTAAACTCCACTGGGAAAAAGCACCAAATGTTGGGAAAGGTAGGAGTAGGCGGGAGTCTTATCCCTGAAACAAGCTCTTTGACAAAACACTTGAGATTGTTGATTGTGGTCAAGTGCCTCTAATAAATATCCAAATGAGTATGAGGATGTTTTTACAGGGAGGGGTGTTGGATTAGTTTTGGAATGTGTGTGTTATGCTAGTGAGGTGGGGAGTTGATATTGACTGGTCATATGACAGGGGTAAGCAACTAGATTCAGCCACGGGCTGATTTTTGTCAGAGAGAATGGCGGATAATAATTTGTACACTGCAAATTGACCAAAACTAAGCCCAAAAAGAGATTGTATTTGAAAATAATGTCATACAAAATTACATACAGGCACGATCATGTCTCTTTTTATTTGTGGGAATACTTGGGAACAGATTTCCTAAATATTTTGATGATTTTTTTTTCTGAATTCCTGGTGATTTTACAGTCTTTTGACCCAAAACTATATATATAGTATAATATATATATATATTTTGCTAATAATTTTTTTTAAATCTGCCTGTTGCCGACCCCTGTCATATTGTAGCTGTTCAAGTCATTTGATGTGACCCGTGCAGTTTCAGAGTGGATATCCCCACAGTGGTGAACGTGAACTAGTTCTACAGTGGAGCAGCAGGTTGGAGCAGCAGGTTGGTGCAGCATGGATGGGCAGTGTGGGTAAAGAACAAGGCTTGTTATGGTAGTAACTCTGGCTTCACCTGTACATACAGCAACAGGGATATTAGAGTTCCCTTTTCTGAGTCATTATGCTGTTGCTGGTAGGTCTCAGGTGAAGGAGAAGACAAACAAACTAAAACTAATTAAAAAAACAACTAAACATTACATAAGGAAAAACCTCCCTTACAATTGCACTGGCTTTTTGGCCTGCTAGGGTTACCATTGTTACAGAAACTCTTGAGGGCCTATCAAATAGAGCTCCTGTTTCAAGTCCTAGGAGGCGGATGGTGGGATGGGTTAGGGATGGGGGCGTACATTTAGTTTTGACATGCATCCTTGTGGTGGTTCACTGAGGAGAAGAGGAAGGTATTTAGACCTCTAGATCCATCCAGCATGGCAAAGGCTTGAAAAAAAAAATTTACACTAAAACATGTTGAGATGTTGTGATTTGCCATCAGAGACGTAACAGACCTCAGAGTCCAGTCTCTTTGAGAGAGAGAGAGAAGAGCTTCGGAATGACTCTGGGAAGCTGGAATAGGTCCGGTCGGAGCCGGTCAGGCCCACTCTAGAACTGGCCATGCTGGTGCAGTGCTTTGGCTGCAGGGGTTCTCATGGGTTCTCCAGGACAGACTCAGCCCAGGTGCTCAAGTAAAGGCAGCTCGGTGGACTCCTCCCCGGGGGCGGGGCTGGGGGGCGTGGTCTCAGTGGACTGGGTGACCCCCAGGGGGTCCTGTGTTGGGCTGGCCCCAGGCGGCAGTGCAGGAGGAGTAGACTGAAACACAGATGTAAATATCCGCAACTAATGAAAGCTCTGCGTTTCCATCGCAACAAACAACCATCATTAAGTTGATCTGAAAGCCATAACATCCTGTCGTAAGAGGTCATGTCCTGTAGCTACATTATTCTCATGCTGTTGACAGCATACTCCACCTTCCAGACTATATGTTCTACCTTCCAATACACTATATATTGAGTGTACAAAACATAAAGGACACCTTCCTAATATTGAGTTGCGCCCGCCCCTCCCCTTTTTCCCCTCAGAACAGCCTCGATTTGGCAGGGCATGGACTCTACAAGGTGTCGAAATGTTCCACAGGGATGCTGCCCCATGTTGACAATACTTCCCACAGTTGTGTCAAGTTGACTGGATATCCTTTGGGTGGTGGACCATCCTTGATACACACGGGAAAGTGTTATGCGTGAAAATCCCAGCAGTGTTGCAGTTCTTGGCACAAACTGGTGCGCCTGGCACCTACTACCATACATCATTGAAAAGGCAAATATTTTGTCTCAATTTCTTCAAGGCTTAAAAATCTTTCTTTAACCCGTCTCCTCCCCTTCATCTACACTGATTGAAGTGGATTTAACAAGTGACATCCATAAGGGATCATAGCTTTCACCTGGATTCACCTGGTCATGTTTTGTACACTCAGTGTCTGTTCTACCTTCAATATGTTACACTGTTTCACCGTCCTCACCTGTGTCCGTATGAACTGAGAAGCTCCACCGTCACTCTCAGCTGCGGCTGGCCCGTTGAAGCCCTTCCTGCCTGACATGCTCCACTTCCCGTAGAGACCCTCGTAGGGCAGGCCATGTCCCAGTCCTGCCCGCCCGGACCCTTTGTGCCCTCCGTCCAGGAAGCTGCCTGGGCCAGGCAGGGGAGCCATGACCACAGAGCTGCTGAACGACAGCTGGGAGCTGGACAGGTGCTGACCCAGGAGACCCTGGATGGACGAGGTCCGGTGGAGGGAGGTAACTAGCCCAGAGTCCATCCTGCCCTCTGACTGGCTGAGCAGAGCCAAGGGGAGGGGCTGAGGGTGGTGGGGCCAGGTGGGGGTGGGGCCCACAGGGTTGTCAGTTCCTACGGAGACAAAGCAAGTTATTTCATTCACTTCATTAAAAAAATGTCATCATTATACAAACATTGCTGTGTTATCAGCATACTGTCAGTATTGATATTGTAATAATAGCTAGCTGCAGCTAAACAGTGGACATCAGAGGTTGTAGTTGAGTGGTGGGGTCCTGGGCTCACCCATGGGGGGGTGGATGAAGGTGAAGTGGGGCTGGGGAAGGCTGGAGGCCGGGGTGCTCTGGGTGGTGTGAGCCGATGGGTTGTTGGAGATGGATGTGGAGCCGCCACCGCAGTCAGAGTCCTCGATGTTTCCCCCACTGTTACAGCCAGCTCCACAACCCTTCTGTAACCTGCAGGAGAAACACAGGGATTTGAACAGTCTTATCACACACGGCCAGTGTGTGTTGTATGTACAGTGCATTTGAAAAGTATTCAGACCCCTTAATTTTTTCACGTTACAGCCTTATTCTAAAATGGATTAAATGGTTGTTTTTTTCCTCATCAATCTACACACTCTCTCATAATGACGAAGCAAAAATAGGTTTTTAGAAATGTTTGCAAGTATAAAACAAAAATCGTAAATATGACATACAAAAGCATTCAGACCCTTTACTCAGTACTTTGTTGAAGCACCTTTGGCAGCGATTACAGCCTCAAAAGTCCTTGGGTATGAAGCTTGACACACCTGTATTTGGGGAGTTTCCCCCATTCTTCTCTGCAGATCCTCTCAAGCTCTGTCAGGTTGGATGGGGAGCGTCGCTGCACAGCTATTTTCAGGTCCCTCCACAAATGTTCGATCGGGTTCAAGTCCAGGCTCTGGCTGGGCCACTCAAGGACATTCAGAGACTTGTCCCGAAGCCACTCCTGCGTTGTCTTGGCTGTGTGCTTAGGGTCGTTGTCCTGTTGGAAGGTGAACCTTTGCCCCAGTCTGAGGTCGTGAGCGCTCTGGATCAGGTTTCCATCAAGGATCTCTCTGTATTTTGCTCCGTTCATCTTTGCCTTGATTCTGACTAGTCTCCCAGTCCCTGCCGCCAAAAAACATCCCCACAGCATGATGCTGCCACCCCCATGCTTCACCGTAGGGATGGTGCCTGGTTTCCTTCTGACATGACACTTGACATTCAGGCCAGAGAGTTCAGTCTAGGTTTCATCAGACCAGATAATCTTTTTTCTCATGGTCTGAGAGTCTTTAGGTGCCTTTTGGCAATCTCCAAGCGGGCTGTCATGTTCCTTTTACTGAAGAGTGGTTTCTGTCTGGCCACTCTACCATAAAGGCCTGATTGATGGGAGTGTTGCAGAGATGGTTGTCCTTCTGGAAGGTTCTCCCATCTCCACAGAGGAACTCTGGAGCTCTGTCAGAGTGACCATCGGGTTCTTGGTCACCTCCCTGACCAAGGCCCTTCTCCCACGATTGCTCAGTTTGGCTGGGCGGCCAGCTCTAGGAAGAGTCTTGGTGGTTACAATCTTCTATTTAAGAATGATGGAGGCCATTGTGTTTTTGGGCACCTTCAATGCTGCAAAAATGTTATGGTACCCTTCCCCAAATATGTCCCTCGACACAATCGTCTTGTAGCTCTACAGCCAATTCCTTTGACCTCATGGCTTGGTTTTTGCTCTGACATGCAGTGGTCTACCGTGGCACCTTTATATAGACAGTAGTGTGCCTTTCCAAATCATGTCCAATATATTGAATTTACCATAGGAGGACTCTAATCAAGTTGTAAAAACATCAAGGATGATCAATGGAAACAGGATGCACCTGAGATCAATTTCGAGTCTCATAGCAAAGGGTCTGAATACTTTTTACATTTGCAAAAATGTCTAAAAACCTGTTTTTCCCTTTGTCATTATGGGGTATTGCGTGAATATTGATGAGGGAAAACATGTATTTCATACATTTTAGAATAAGGCTGTAATGTAACAAAATGTGGAAAAAGTCAAGAGGTCTGAATACTTTCTGAATGCACTGTGTGTGTGTGAGAGAGAGTGTGTGAGTGAGAGAGAGCAGTGGCATGTGTGTGATATGTGCAGTTTGCAGGAATACCTGACTGTGTGTGTGTGGCACGCGCGCACATGTAATTAAAATATATATATACATACACACACACACACACACACACACACACACACACACACACACACCCCCCCTATACATATATACACATATATATACACACCACACACACACACATACCCCTATATACACATACACACACATATATATACACACACACACACACATATATATACACATACACACACCACACACACACACACACACCCCCCCTATATATACATACACACACACACACACACATACACATATATATACACACACATACAGTTGAAGTCGGAAGTTTACATACACTTATGTTGGAGTCATTAAAACTTGTTTTTCAACCACTCCACAAATTTCTTGTTAACAAACTATAGTTTTGGCAAGTCAGTTAGGACATCTACTTTGTGCATGACACAAGTAATTTTTCCAACAATTGTTTACAGACAGATTATTTCACTTATAATTCACTGCATAACAATTCCAGTGGGTCAGAAGTTTACACTAAGTTGACTGTACCTTTAAACAGCTTAGAGAATTCCAGAAAATGATGTCATGGCTTTAGAAGCTTCTGATTGGCTAATTGACATCATTTCAGTCAATTGGAGGTGTACCTGTGGATGTATTTCAAGGCCAACCTTCAAACTCAGTGCCTCTTTGCTTGACATCATGGGAAAATCAAAAGAAATCAGCCAAGACCCCAGAAAAAAAAAGAAATTGTAGACCTCCACAAGTCTGGTTCATCCTTGGGAGCAATTTCCAAACGGCTGAAGGTACCACGTTCATCTGTACAAACAATAGTACGCAAGTATAAACACCCTGGGACCACGCAGCCGTCATACCGCTCAGGAAGGAGACGCGTTCTGTCTCCTAGAGATCAACGTACTTTGGTGCGAGAAGTGCAAATCAATCGCAGAACAACCGCAAAGGACCTTGTGAAGATGCTGGAGGAAACAGGTACAAAAGTATCTATATCCACAGTAAAACGAGTCCTACATCGACATAACCTGAAAGGCCGCTCAGCAAGGAAGAAGCCACTGCTCCAAAACCGCCATAAAAAAGCCAGACTACGGTTTGCAACTGCACATGTGGACAAAGATTGTACTTTTTGTTCTCTGGTTTGATGAAACAAAAATAGCACTGTTTGGCCATAATGACCATCGTTATGTTTGGAGGAAAAAGGGGGAGGCTTGCAAGCAGAAGAACACCATCCCAACCGTGAAGCACTGGGGTGGCAGCATCATTTTATGTGGGTGCTTTGCTGCAGGAGGGACTGGTGCACATCACAAAATAGATGGCATCATGAGGAAAGAAAATTATGTGGATATATTGAAGCAACATCTCAAGACATCAGTCAGGAAGTTAAAGCTTGGTCGGAAATGGTCTTCCAAATGGACAATGACCCCAAGCATACTTCCAAAGTTGTGGCTAAATGGCTTAAGGACAACAAAGTCAGGGTATTGGAGTGGCCATCACAAAGCCCTGACCTCAATCCTATAGAAAATTGTGGGCAGAACTGAAAAAGGAAAGCGAGCAAAGAGACCTAGAAACCTAACTCAGTTACACCATTTGTCAGGAGAAAATTCACCTAACTTGTTGTGGGAAGCTTTTGGAAGGCTACCCTAAACGTTTGACCCAAGTTAAACAATTTAAAGGCAATGCTACCAAATACTAATTGAGTGTATGTAAACTTCTGACCCACTGGGAATGTGATGAAAGAAATAAAAGCTGAAATTAATCACTCTATTATTCTGACATTTCACATTCTTAAAATAAAGTGGTGATTCTAACTGACCTAAAACAGGGAATTTTTACTAGGATTAAATGTCAGGAATTGTGAAAAACTGAGTTTAAATGTATTTGGCTAAGGTGTATGTCAACTTCAACTGCATATATATATATATATATATATATATATATATATATATATATATATATATATATATATATAGCTCAAAAAAATAAAGGGAACACTTAAACAACACATCCTAGATCTAAATGAAATAAATTATCTTATTAAATACTTTTTTCTTTACATAGTTGAATGTGCTGACAACAAAATCACAGAAAAATAATCAATGGAAATCCAATTTATCAACCCATGGAGGTCTGGATTTGGAGTCACACTCAAAATTGAAGTGGAAAACCACACTACAGGCTGATCCAACTTTGATGTAATGTCCTTAAAACACTTCAAAATGAGGCTCAGTAGTGTGTGTGGCCTCCACGTGCCTGTATGACCTCCCTACAACGCCTGGGCATGCTCCTGATGAGGTGGCGGATGGTCTCCTGAGGGATCTCCTCCCAGACCGGGACTAAAGCATCCGCCAACTCCTGGACAGTCTGTGGTGCAACGTGGCGTTGGTGGATGGAGCGAGACATGATGTCCCAGATGTGCTCAATTGGATTCAGGTCTGGGAAACGGGCGGGCCAGTCCATAGCATCAATGCCTTCCTCTTGCAGGAACTGCTGACACACTCCAGCCACATGAGGTCTAGCATTGTCTTGCATTAGGAGGAACCCAGGGCCAACTGCACCAGCATATGGTCTCACAAGGGGTCTGAGGATCTCATCTCGGTACCTAATGGCAGTCAGGCTACCTCTGGCGAGCACATGGAGGGCTGTGCGGCCCCCCAAAGAAATGCCACCCTACACCATGACTGACCCACCGCCAAACCGGTCATGCTGGAGGATGTTGCAGGCAGCAGAACGTTCTCCACGGCGTCTCCAGACTCTGTCACGTGCTCAGTGTGAACCTGCTTTCATCTGTGAAGAGCACAGGGCGCCAGTGGCGAATTTGCCAATCTTGGTGTTCTCTGGCAAATGCCAAATGTCCTGCACGGTGTTGGGCTGTAAGCACAACCCCCACCTGTGGACGTCGGGCCCGCATACCACCCTCATGGAGTCTGTTTCTGACCGTTTGAGCAGACACATGCACATTTGTGGCCTGCTGGAGGTCATTTTGTAGGGCTCTGGCAGTGCTTCTCCTGCTCCTCCTTGCACAAAGGCGGAGGTAGCGGTCCTGCTGCTGGGTTGTTGCCCTCCTACGGCCTCCTCCACGTCTCCTGATGTACTGGCCTGTCTCCTGGTAGTGCCTCCATGCTCTGGACACTACGCTGACAGACACAGCAAACCTTCTTGCCACAGCTTGCGTTGATGTGCCATCCTGGACGAGCTGCACTTCCTGAGCCACTTGTGTGGGTTGTAGACTCTCATGCTACCACTAGAGTGAAAGCACCGCCAGCATTCAAAAGTGACCAAAACATCAACCAGGAAGCATAGGAACTGAGAAGTGGTCTGTGGTCCCCACCTGCAGAACCACTCCTTTATTGGGGGTGTCTTGCTAATTGCCTATAATTTCCATCTGATGTCTATTCCATTTGCACAACAGCATGTGAAATTTATTGTCAATCAGTGTTGCTTCCTAAGTGGACAGTTTGATTTCACAGAAGTGTGATTGACTTGGAGTTACATTGTGTTGTTTAAGTGTTCCCTTTATTTTTTTGAGCAGTGTATATATACACATCTCACACAGCCTTAGCATGACTACTGCAGGCTGTGTAGTGTAAGTGTACCTGTCCCAGCTGCTGATGAGCCAGGTGTAGATGTTATGGGGGCTGACAGGCCCCCCCCAGACTGAGCGGAGCTGGGTGTGCCCGCCTGCGAAGGAGGTGGTGAGGGGCGACACGTAGATGGGGTAGCCGATGGGCTGGTCACATGACGAGTTGATCATGTTCCGCAGGGCCTGCTTGGCGTTCTGTATGCTGCCGCGCTCCGGGTTCCGGTTCCGCAGGAACACCAGCTCCTGCTGCTGGCCCGCCCACAGCCCGCGGACACATTCCCTGTTCACCTGCAGGGGGCAGGACAGTGTGGGTCAGCAGGGGTGAGGAGAACAAGAAGTCACAAATATGCAAATAACCTCTGCTACTGCACGGCAAGCGGTACCAGAGCGCCAAGTCTAGGACCAAAAGGCTCCTTAACAGCTTCTACCCCCAAACCATAAGACTGCTGAACAATTCATCAAATGGCTACCAGGACTATTTGCATTGAGCCCCCCCTCTTTGTTTTTACACTGCTGCTACTCAATGTTTATTATCTATGTATTGTCACTTTAGCCATACCTACATGTACAAATTACCTCAACACATCATGTACCCCCGCACAATGAC
The DNA here is from genome assembly GCF_965601325.2 of Salmo salar. NCBI lineage: Eukaryota > Metazoa > Chordata > Actinopteri > Salmoniformes > Salmonidae > Salmo > Salmo salar. The sequence goes on along the minus strand of NC_138301.1, from coordinate 109,912,465 downwards.
TCGGTACTGGTACCCCCTGTATATAGCCTCATTGTTATTTATTTTTTTACTTTCATTTATTTAGTAAATATTTTCTTAACTATATTTTCTTAAAACTGCATTGTTTGTTAAGGGCTTATTAGTAAGCATTTCACAGTAAGGGTACGCCTGTTTGATTTGACCCAGAACTGGTGACACACAACTAGAGATAGAAGCAAAGTTAACAATAGAGCACTAGAACATTCCTGGCAAATATCTACTGATATTAAATCAGTCTCAATGTGATCCATGGTCCTTCTACAGCAATGCCTCCATTGTCCTCCTGTTCATTTCAGTGCACACCACTGACAAGCTGTGACGGTGGGAGTCTCTACAGTAGCTGCGGCTGACCTTGATGACCCTGAAGCTGAGGAACCTCTTGTTGAGCATGATGATCTTGTACTCGTCGCTGCCGTCGTCCATGACGTGGCGCAGGGCCAGCAGCGAGGGCATGTTGGCCAGAATGGCGCCGCGCCACACTGGGTCGCCCTCGTGGCTGATCACCATCTTCTCTTCGTTGGCTGTGATGGCGTCGTACAGAACCACCGGGTCCTCGTACTCGTCTGGAGACGTGAAGTGGTCCTGTTGAGGGGGGGGCAGAGCGATGAGCTTAGTGTGGGTGATGTCATCATTAAGCTTCTTAGTCTTAGCTCTGTCCACCATACAGTCTCTAAAAATCAGTCAATTCTTTACATTGAGGTCATTAAGCTGGTTACTATAGTGTTTGTAATGAGTCATGCCAGTATGTCTAACCTGGTGCAGTTTGAGGGACATGCGCACCCCGGGGGCCACCACCCTGTTCAGCAGGTCCATGTCTGCAAACACCCACTCATCCCTGGGAGAGGTGATGCGGAAGTCCCCCTTGAAGAGGGCGTGGAGGCCGTACAGGAAAGGCTCCAAGCTGAAAGTCAGGGCACAAACACAGTCACCTTTGGTATACAGTATCACAGAGGCAGACATACTCCCTCCAGTTAGAGAGCAGAGTGTTTAGTCCTGGGTCTTACCTGGCAGACATACTCCCTCCAGTTAGAGAGCAGAGTGTTTAGTCCTGGGTCTTACCTGGCAGACATACTCCCTCCAGTTAGAGAGCAGAGTGTTTAGTAGAGAGCAGAGTGTTTAGTCCTGGGTCTTACCTGGCAGACATGCTGTGGGAGGCTGTGCCCAGAGCCCTTCTCCCCAGGACACACAGGCCAAAACACAGGGTGACCAGAGGAGAGTCTCTCTTGCTCTCCTCCACCGGCTACAACAGAAAACACACATGAAGCACGTTGTGAAGTTAGTCTGCTGAGGACAATAATTACATATGGGAAGTAATGGTCAAATCAACATGTCACCTTTTCAACAGTAACATGACAAGGGACACTGACCGTCTGGCGTCTGCTATTACAGTACTGGATCCAGTCCAGGTAGACCATACAGAAGGAGCTGGGGGTGACGCCAGAGGCCCTGTGGTCGTAGTCTTCGTCTATGTTCAGGTTGAAGGTCGGGTCACTGTCCACGTAGGCGGGGCCTAGGCAGGGCCGCAGCGCCTCCTGCACCATCTCATTGGCCAGCCACTCCTCCAGTTTAGGAGATCGACTGACGTAGTAGACGATGCTCTGTGGTAGAGGAAACACGTGTTACAGACCAGGCCACCTACTGGTCAAACAAACTGCTATTGGATCTCATGTTATAGTTAACTAAGTTCAGTGTGGATCATACCTTGACGTAGTAGGTGATGAGGATCTTGCGCAGGTCGAACACCTGCAGCATGGAGGCGGCGTTGTTGTCGCTGATGCTGTAGCCCTCCAGGACGTACTTGGTGGCGGCCACCTCCCAGGCCAGCCAACGCTGGCCGAACGCTGCGTTAAAAGAGAGCATGTGAGGCAGGTGGCCTGGCTCACAGCAGCAGCAGCCCTCGTCCTCCTCCACCCCCTCGGTGATGGCCTCCACCTC